>NC_080069.1:116645481-117274104 GCF_949987535.1 Balaenoptera acutorostrata | reverse complement strand
GTGTACGTGCAATCTGTTTTCTTCCCTGCCCTCATGGCAATTTTGTGAGGCTACAGTGAACAAGTCAAAGGATGCAGAGCAATCTACTTGCAGATGCAATGAGTCACCACGGTTCTATCTCCCAACATTTTCACTGGAGTTTCCAAGGAACATGAACAACTAGACCAGAATTTATTCTGAAAAATGCCTATTAGTTGCCTTTTACTTATTATGTACAACCTGCAGGCACTACTGCTGGGTCTCACTGTCACGGCCAGCGGCCCAGGACAACGGAGCCAAGGCTGGGGGTGTGTTGGGCTGACCATGCTCATGTGCCAGGCCTGTGTGACTGAGCTGAGATTGGACATTACCGAGAACTTCAGCAGGGCTTTGGCAGCAATATGAGCTAAAGAGGGATGAGAGGAAGCAGAGGGAGAGCAAATAAAAATAGGATTAATTCTATCATATCTCAAATGTCAAGAGATGGTAATGTAGCAGCCATTCCTAGGGCTTAGAATCAACAAAGACACATTATTTTGGCTTTTTATCTTAACTTGCAAGTTTTTATACCTAAAGCAAATTTCTCAGAGGATTCACTAACTATAATTCTTCTAATTCCTTTATTATCAATGGGTGGTAGGAAGTTTCCCTCATTTCATAGACTACCTGAGGAAAGGGAAGATAGTTCCAAAGTCAAGAATCCTCTGAGAATGCGTCCATCCATTACTACAATGGATGGAGAGAGAAGAGGAAAAAATACAACACAGTGGGTCTAAGAATCTAGCAACGCAAAACAACCACAAATGCCAGTCAACCGTAACATTTGGTTTGAGGGTCATTTTAAGGCCAGTGAGGCTGACCAACAGCTTGCTGATGGGAGGGTTCACACAGGCTCAGGATACGTGTAAAGTGGGAGCGGATCATGGAAGGCTTGAAGGCAGGAGAAGGTTCCTCCCCTTCCTGGAACACGATGGTGACGATGTCATTTCCAATGTGGCGCTTCCTTTCTACCTGGATGCAAACATACAACACATCCCTTGAGAAGTTTGCTCACACACGGTACATTCACAGAGTTAAAGCACTAACTCGGCACGACAAACCCCAATGCTCACAGAGCCCAGAGCTTCAGTATCTTTGACTCCTTGCCTCCTAAATTTCACCAGCCCATCTCCCGGCTTCCCTAGCCATCTCCTCCTCTCCTCTCCCAATTCAGGCCTGCATTTCCTCTTGACTACCCTCCCTCAGGAGCCTCCTTAACAGCCTCCTTGCCTCCGTTCTCTCTCAGTTTACTGCTCTGATTGGGTTCACCTTCACTCCTGCTTCATCTCCTTAGTCTGGCATTCAAGGTCCCCAGACCAGAGGCACTGCATCAGAATTCCCTGGGGACGAGGCTCAAACATGTATATTTAAAAATATAAATAAATGCCTTCGCTAGTTCTGAAGCATATACTTGGCGAGAACAATGGCCCTACCTAATCTGACCCCAGCTGACCTTTCCAAAATGATCTCCTAGACCTGTGGTCAGTGAATCTTTTCTGTACAGGCCCAGACAGTAAATATTTTTGGGTTTGCAGATCGTACTGTCTCTTTACAACCATGTAGCTCTGCTGTCGTGACACAAAAGCAGCTATAGACAATACATAAATCAGCGGGCATGGCTGTGTTCCAGTAACACTTTATTTAACAAAACAAGCAGTACGCTGGATCTGGCCCATGGGCTATAGTTTGCCAACCCCTGTCCAAGACCTTTGCCTAATTGGCCAAACAGAATGATTCACTGTACTCTATGGATCCCTTGTGTGTCCCCTATTCTATACAGTAAGCTCCTGAGAACAGGATCCCTATTTGATTCATATTAGATATCATTCTCATTTTGCAAATAAGGAAACTAAGGTTTAGAGATGTTCTAATAATTTCAATTCAATTCAGTTCAAAAAGATTTTTGGCAATTGTTTCTTGGATATGACACAAAAAGCACAGCCAATGAAAGAAAAAAATACACAAATTCGACTACGTCAAAATTTAAAACTTTTGTACATTAAAGGATGCTATCAACAAAGTGAAAAGGCAGTCCAAAGAATGGGAGAAATATTTGCAAATCATATATCCAATAACATATACAAAGAGCTCCTACAACTCAACAACAAAAAAACAAATAATGTGATTAAAAAATAGGCACAGTACTTGAATACACAATTCTTTAAAGAAGATATACAGATGGATAATAAACACACAAAAAGATGCTCAATATACTAATTATTAGGGAAGTGCAAATCAAAAGCACAATTAGATACCACTTCACACCCATTAGGATAGCTATTAAAAAAAAAGAAAATAACCCAAATAACAAGTGTTGTTACAAATGTGGAAAAATTGGAACTTATGCATTGCTGGTGGGAAAGTAAAATATAGCCACTGCTGTGGAAAATGTTATGGTGGTTCCTCAAAAAATTAAACATAGAATTACCATATGATCCAGCAATTCCACTTCTGGGTATATACCCCAAAGATTGAAAGCAGGGACTCAAACAAATATTTGTACACCAGTGTTCTTAGTGGCAGTATTCACAATAGCCAAAAGGTGGAAATAACCCAAACATCCACCAGTGGATGAATAGATAAAGAAAATGTGGTATAAACATACAATGGAATATTATTCAACCTTAAAAGGGAAGGAAATTCTGACACATGGTACAACATGGATGAGCCTTGAGGACATTGTCCTCAGTGAAATAAGCCAGACACAAAGGGAAATGCTGTTTGATTCCACTTATATGAGATTCCTAGAATGGTCAAATTCATAAAGACAGAGAGGAGAATGGTGGTTGCCAGGGTCTGGGGGAGGGAGAAATGCAGATTTATTGATTAATGGGTACAGAGTTTCAGTTTGGGAAGATGATAAAGTTCTGGAGATGGACGGTGGTGATGACTGCACAACACTGTACTTAATGTAATTAATGCCACTGAACTATACACTTAAAAGCAGTTAAAATTGTAAATTTTATGTTAAAATAAAAGTAAGTAATTTTTGATGTATCATCTGATGAGTGGATAAACAAAATGTGGTAGGTATCTAAAAAATGGGAAATTATTCAGCAATAAAAAGAGATGAGATACAGATACAGGCTACAGCATGGATGAAACTTGAAAACATGCTAAGTGCAAGAAGCTAGTTACAAAAGACCACATATTATGTGATTTCATTTATATGAAGTGTCCAGAGTAAGCAAATCAAGAGAGAAAGCAGATTGGTAGTTACCAGAGACTGGGCAGTGGTGGAGTGGGGAGTGATGGCTAAGAGGAGAGGGGTTTCTCTTTGGGGTAATAAAATATTCTAGAATTGATCTTGGTGATAGTTGAATAACCTTGTGAACATAGTGAAGTGGGCAAATTGTATGGTATATGAATAATATCTCAATAAAGCTTTTATATATATTTTTTGTTTATTATTATTATTTTTAGATTAATTAATTTATTTTTATACAGCAGGTTCTCATTAGTTATCTATTTTATACATATTAGTGTATATATGTCAATCCCAATCTCGCAATTCATCCCACCACTACCCCCCCTTCCCTGCTTTCTCCCCTTGGTGTCCGTACGTTTGTTTTCTACATCTGTGTCTCTATTTCTGCCTTGCCAACTGGTTCATCTGTACCATTTTTCTAGATTCCACATATATGCATTAATATACAATATTTGTTTTTCTCTTTCTGACTTACTTCACTCTGTATGACAGTCTCTAGGTCCATCCACATCTCTACAAATGATCCAATTTCATTCCTTTTTATGGCTGAGTAATATTCCATTGAATATATACCACATCTTCTTCTTCTTTTTTTTTTTTTTTGAGCAGATGGTCATTTTTATTTTAATATGCTTGAAAATGAATTTATCAAGTTTTTACATTATTTATCAAAATTTACATTTTTTCCCCGAACTAATTGCTTGAAATAGTCGGGAGCACACATATTCCCAAATCCAGACTTAATGACTTTTATACTGAGATACGTTTTCTGCTGGCTTCCTGTGAAATACAGAGAAGTAATTGTGGTGCGTGGACACAGGATCCTTTCATTGGCACCATCCAGAGGAAAGGCTTTTGATTTTATAGATACCACATCTTCTTTATCCATTAGTCTGTCGATGGGCGTTTAGGTTGCTTCCATGGCTTTTATATATTTTTTAAAAGTAATTATTGAGCTCCTATTATATGCCAGGAACAAAGCAGACAAATCTCCCTGCCCTCATGGGGCGTACACTCTAGCAGGGGGCACAGAAATTACACAGTAAATATAACAAACAAGTGTACTAAATAATACACATAACGTTAGGCGGTAATATGTGCAGTGGAGGAAAGAGAGCCACGCAGGGGCCTGGAGGCGCTGGGGGAGGGTGGGTTGCAGCTTTAAATTCAGCCAGGGGTTCAGTTTAACAGCTGACATTTGGGTAGATCTGAGGGCAGTGAGTGAGTCAACCAGAGGATACCTGGTAGGAGAGAGTTCTAGGAGAGTTCTAGGCAGAAAGAAGGGCAACGCAAAGACCATGACATGGGACAGTATCTGGTGACTCTAGGGAACAGGAAAGGAAGCCAATATGACTGGGAGGGAGGAAATAAGAAGAGCAGTGGGCGATGGGACCAGAGAAGGAACAGAGGTCACGCAGGGCCTTGCAGGCCACTCTAAGGATCTGGCTTTGACTCTGAGTGAAGCAGGAGTCACTGTTTGGGAAGAGACTGACGTGCATTTTAAAGGATCACTCTGGCTGGAGGATTGAGAAACAGTCTATCAGGGCACCAGGGTAAAAGCAGGGAGGCCAGAGAGGAAGCTACTGCAATAATCCAACAAGAGGTGATGGGGCTCAGAGCTGTGTGGTAACAGAAGTGTGAGGAGAATTTAGGTGTCATCTGAAGGTCGAGGCAACAGGATTTCCTGACAAATTGAAAATGGGATGAGACAGAGAGGGGTCAAGAATGACTCCAGAGTCATTTTGCCCCAGAAACTGGAAGAACAGAATAGCCATCAACAGAGATAAGACAGACTGCAGGAGGAACAGGTCTGGAGGAGAGTCGGAGTTCAGCTTTGGAAAGACTAGGTCTGAGACGTCGAGCCCAGGGGAGGTGTCGAGAAGGCTGCATATCTGGTCTGGAGTTCCCGTGAGGGCTGGCTGGAGCTTTAAGTTTGAGTGTCAGAGGCTTATAAAAGCTATTCAGAACCGTAAGACTGGATGAGATCATAAAGGGACGAATGAGTGTAGAAAGAGAAGGGAGCCGAGAACCGAGCCCTGGGGCTGGCAGCGCACACGGGGTGTCCAGAGCTAGCTCGTGGCAGAGCTAGGGCTTGGCCCAGATCCGGCTGATCACAGAGCCTGTGCTTTCATCTGGTCCTAGGTGCTGCTGTCAGGGTCTGGAATGCTGGGAGACTGGATGTTAGGGGTGCAGACATCACGGGACGTTAGGGAGAAGATGAGTCTCAGAGAGCCAAGTAACTACACCTCCTCCCCTTCCCCCATTGTGGTTTGGTCTGGTGATGGAGGAGAGAGATGAAGGAGTTAACTGTAATACCAGAACCTACAAAATCTTTGTGAAAGTTTGTTTCTTTACATCAGATTTGGGATGTGGCTCGGACTGTTCCACTAGCATTCTAGATGCTAGGAGGTCAAAAAGCCACCAAGATTTTATGAGCCACGTTGGCCTCTGACTTTTGACCATTACCCTAGGCCCCCAAGAAACCACGACAGGTTCAGAAGGAGGCTTGCAGTTAGTGGTCCTTCTCTGCTCTCCCACGATCAGGCACCAATAAGGTTCACCGTCACTGTGCATTTCTTTGACTCTTCCCACCTGCTTTATCTTCCTGGTAATAGAGACAAGTTTTCTACTTGTGATTTTCTTCATATCTACTGATGCTGGGCAAGTGGAGGACCCTAGCACTACCCATGGAGCCGGCCAGGATGTTGAGCACACCAGGGTCCATCTGGGAATATTTCAGTTCTCCTGTTAAGCGCGTTACGTCTTAATATGCTAACAGCCCCCTCAAAAAGATAAGATTAACGACTTAGGACTTCCCTGGTGGTGCAATGCTTAAGAATCTGCCTGCCAGTGCAGGGGACACGGGTTTGAGCCCTGGTCCGGGAAGATCCCACATGCTGCAGGGCAACAAAGCCCACGCGCCACAACTACTGAGCCTGCGCTCTAGAGCTTGAGAGCCACAACTACTGAGCCAGCATGCCACAACTACTGAAGCCCGCGCGCCTAGAGCCCGTGTTCCGCAACAAGAGAAGCCACCGCAATGAGAAGCCTGTGCACCGCAACGAAGAGTAGCCCCCGCTCGTCGCAACTAGAGAAAGCCCGCGCACAGCAACAAAGACCCAACGCAGCCAAAAACAAATTAAAAAAAAATAAATAAGAAAGATTAAAGACTTGGGTTGGGTGAAGGTTGAACTGTCACACTGCTTCCTCCTGTCTCTGGCTAATGCCCTTATCTGTCACAGGACATGGGCAATGTTGGTGAATGTACAGGGCTGAAAATGTCGGACGGAGTTGGGGAGGAGGAGGATTATAAAATACTTCAGTGGAAGTTTTTCGCTCTTATTGTTGAGATGTAAAAGGTCAACCCAATTCATGATGATTGGGAAGGCCAGCTTGGTCTCTCTTCTCCACGCGATCCCAAGATCCTAAGAGCTTCAGCTCCTAAGAGGTAGAGACAGCCTGGTAGCACTAACATAGGTCACCTCAACCACACGAGGGAAGACGCTTTGCAGAAAGTAACTCTTAGCCACTTAAGCAGGTTTCCTGGGCCGAGGCACTTTCTGCTTCCACCTGTCCTTTACCAGTTAGCCTTCTAAAATCAGAACAAGCTTAAAACCTCCAATGGGTCTCCACTGCCTATAAGACAATTCACCAGCTCCTTATTCCAGGCCCCAAACCACCAGACAGAACGAGCTCTTACTGACCCCCCTCACCCCCACCATGTCCCCAAAGCACCGCTATGTCTCATGACAACACCGCCATGTTTTAGCCCAATGATCTGCATTGTGCCTTTCCCCCTCACTGAAGTCTTACTGAAATATGGATTATAAGTGTTCAGAAAAAAGCCCTTTTAGCCCATCACATACCTTCTCTAGGTTCGTATTTTTCACAAATCTTTGCTGAACAACTGTCCATTCATATTTGTGATATTTACTTATACAGATGCCTTCAGTGTGTAAAAAAAGGGACAAGAATCTACTAAAAAGGTAAATGGAACCCCCCAAATCCTTCAAAAATCAGCAGCATGTATCATTGTTATATCTAGATTTCATCAAACTGGCAAGTTTTCTCCTGGAGATGGCTAATCTCTGGGGTGGGTGAGGAGTGTTCTCAGGTAGTTTTTTTCCCCGACAGGGCACAGGCCATGTAGACGCTCAGTGTTAACCTCCTGCATTAACCTGAAAAAACACTTGCAACCATTCCTCAGGAAACATAGTGTTACATCTTGGAAAAATCTCATTCTGACAAGACACAAGGCACATGGACAGAAGTCACAGAGAATAGGCCACGTATATGCAAGATAGTCCCTCAGGAGTGTAGAAAACCACACTCACACAAAGGCACACACACACACACACGTCCACACAGACGTGTACATGCACCACTGCCTCTGATCCTTTATTTCCTGATCAGTGAGAGTAGTTCTTCCTACGGCTTGTTGAAAGTTCAAATAAACAGACTGTTAACAACATCCCCAAAATTGGTGCCTGAAGTTCAGCTCATGTATTAACATCCATAGTCTCTAATTCTATGAAGTCATAGCTATGCTTTCTCCACACTGAGGTCACTGACTATCGAATGGTTTGCGTGTTCACACGTACCTGCTGTTTGTTCTCTTTGGAATATGGCAACATGGTGGAAACATGAAACATGATCTCATGCCCTTGGTAGATGGTATAAACAGAATGAATCCCCGTGGTGTCATCTGTAAAATACAATATACATTTAGTGAGCACAGAGAATTCTGAGGCCATAAGGAAATAGTCTTTATTTGCAGACTAGAGGAATACAGCACAGTTAGTACATCCCAAAGATCCTATGATTATCCACCTGAGTGGAAGCAACAGTATGGATCCCCCTCCAACCGATGCAAGGCTCCTGCCCACACGGGGGGACCTCTTCACCCCCCTCTAAGCTCGCTTGCTGTCTGACTCATGCCTTGCCTTGGAGCAGAGGAGATCATGAGAAGTCTGGGCTCAAAAGGAGAGTATGTTACAATCCCTTGCCTTCTAGTACTGCTGGTGTTCAGGACAAAATGAACACAAGACGACATACAAACAGCTATCATGTCCATAAAACAAAAGGAACTATATCCCTGGCAGCATTGTATAGTGATTCAAAGCGTGCGCTTTGGAGTTTAGACTTGGACTCGAGTTCTCATTAGCTACGTTCCTTTTGACACGTTACCTTGCCTTCTCTGAGCCTCAGTTTCTTAATTTGAAAATGGGGATGAAAACAGTGTCTAACTCCTAGGGATGTCTATCAGATTACACTGGGAAAGGGCAGTGAGGATGATGGACCTGCAGGTACTCCAGGAGTCACCACAGGCACACAGAGCTTGTCAGGGGGGCAGGGGCAGGGGGGAGCTGAGGCCTGACAACTGGGACCAAATACTTCATCCCTGCATCTGCCAGTTAAGTTACTCACAGGGCAGCTCTCACAAATCACCTAACCTTTCCGTATTCAGAATCTGTGACATGACTCCAACGTGGGCGAGATGGGGCCCCCAGAGGGTCAGGGTACCTGATGTGAAGCCTATCAAATTTAGGCCAAATGAGCCTCACATCACCTGCCTGGCTTACATCAAGGACTGTCCGTGAAGAGCAAATAAAATGACAGAAGTAAAAGTACAGGAAAAAGACTAGAAATGCTGTACAGTTATAAGACAGCGTACCCCACCTTGGGTATAAATTCAAATTCAGATGAGGCTGACTAACAAAAGTTATACAAATCACAGCAGAATGGATCAGGAGGCAACCTTACTTTTGGTGTCCAGACCTCCACGGTAGCCTGTCCAGCCCTTGAGAGTGATTGTGTCACCCAGGAGATTTAAAAATTTTTGAAAAGCGTCACTTCCGATTTCTGTAAGAAGAGGTCAAATGTGAAGAAAGTAGTGTCCACAAGTCCCCATTTTCTAACTATGCAGTGAAATCACTTGAAAATTAACTAGGCTCCGCCGACATGTGCAGCAGGCGAACAGAATGAGAAATCATGCTTCCCTCTTCTCGGAGACCGTACGGGAGGGTCACAGTTCCCAGAATCCGAGGAAAGGAAAACTACGGAATTAGACTAACCAACCTGAGCGTTGCCAGACTGGGGTCACAAGGCTCTAGTACTGAAAAATGAAAACATCATTACTGCTCCCATTGATAAGAAACGGGTCTTTAATATGAAAAGTGTGAAATAACAGGAAATAGGACCATTTTATAATTCTCTCAAGCATAAAAATCCCAGAGAAAAGTCGCCTCTTTGCTCCTGAGATTATGTAGAATGAAATTCCTCAAATCCCCATGTAATTTTCCAGTTAGACTGTATCCCTGGTGCCAGTAATTCGGTGACCAATAAATATTTGCCAGATGAAGGAAACTGGGCAACTTCTTTCCTATAAAGTTTACCCTGAAAATTTACCCGTCAACTTCATAAAACTACTGGCTGTTTCTTTGCATTAAAAACTCCAACGCAACAGGCAAGTTCAGCTGGGATCATCTAAATGGCAATGAAGTGGGGCGGGGTGTCTGTTAGAAGAAAGGAGACACTCACCATTGCTGAACATGTCATCATCTGTGAGCTGCCCATCTTTGGCAAAAAGAACCCCAAACTTGAAATTCACAGAGCCCTTACAATGAGACAACAAAAGGTGCTGAATTTAATTTTCTCATCAAAGCATACACAGTTATGAGATGTGCTAGTCGTTATTCAGGAACACTACAGTGACCTGAATGACTACTTGGTGGATTACTTCCTCCCCTCCATCTCAATGTTGACCAATATTAACAACAATCATTCCTTGATTTTCATAGCTTACAGAGGAAACTCTGTGCTCTTCTGTGAGTTCATTTGAAATTTCATTACTAATAATGTCTGCAGGATGCCAGGTCCGTCCTGCAGCAAAACAGTGCTGCAAATAAATAGCCCTCAGGAAGTCACGGGACTGGCACCGTCCGCTGATCAGCCCAGCAGCAGCAGTCTGGAACCTGGGGAGCTCAGTGTAATTCAAAATTTAACACGACAATCTGAGGCTGATATCTCGTGGACTCTTTTAGAAATAGAAATGGAAACTGTAGGCAACGTATTCTAAAAGCTCAGTTGCCCCAATTCCTAAAGCTATTTAATCTCAAGAAGTCATAAAACAGATGTGGGGAGAAAAAGGCAATCAAGAAGTAGTTAGTACAAATGTTCAGTCTACTATCCTCAACTTTAAATGCTGGGTTAAAATCAGACTCTGTGGGAATGATAAATACCAAATGCAAGATAACAGCTTCCACAGGGAAGAGAGAGGAATGGGATCAGGGAGCTCAACTGTATTTTTAATATATATTTTTTTCTTAAATTGGGTAATAGGGTCATAGGTCCTCATTATATTGTTGTCTGTACATTTTTGTGTGCCTGAAGTATTTTATAATTTTAAAAAATCTGAGGTTGGAAAAGAGTCAACCTTTGCAAGGCTGTTTGATGAGGGAATTCTCGGGGGTCAGTTAAGGGGCAAAGAACAAAGGTGATTAAAACATTGCCAGTGGGTCAGAGCGGGGGATCAAGGCAGAGTGCCTGATGAATTCAGGACAGCTGGATCTGGGAGAATTAAGACTGAAAATCCAAAGATCTACGGCTGTACTTCTAAACATTTTTCTGTCCCCGATACACCTGAGGGACAGATGCATACCCATCAGTAGTAGTAATTTTCTATCTGGTGGTTTCCTCTACAGAGTGAGGAAGAGGGAGGCGGCTCCCAGGCTGGTCCCTCCACCCGGGGCTCCTCCACAGCTCTTTCTACAGAAGCTCTTGCCCACCATGCGGGTCTCAGCTCAAACATCAATTTCCGGAGAGGCCTTCCCTGATCTCCCAACACACTCCCCGCATTGTTATTCTCCGTCACGGCAGCTTATTTATTTTCTTAATAGCACTATTCACACTCTGTAATTCTTTTTATTGAGCTTGCATATTTGTCTGTTTCTACCACTACAACTTAAGTCCTGTGAAGGAGGGAAGGTATACATCTTACTTTCCGTGGAATCTCCAGGACCCACCACTGTGCTGGGTATACTGGAGAGGGTTAATAAATATTCATGGCATAATTGTGTGCGTAATAAATGAGAAAAGAAACACAAGTGGTCAGATACAACTTATTTTTCACAAGCTGCTTCCAAATGATCACCTCTTCATCACAAACCCGTTTTTGGTAAATTTCTTAGGATTTTGTCAAGGATTTCTGTCCACTTCAGGGTTCTATGCTTTTTTTGTAGCTCTTCTTTCTCTCCTTTGGGAATGTGACAGCAATCACATGTCTCTAAGACTCTGGCACCGCTTCCATTCTCAGTGGTCCCTTAACAAGCACCTACAGTAGTTTGGGGTCTGACAGATGACCCTCTTAGAATAACAGTGCAGGGACAAAAGCAGTGGTTCTCAAACTTGACCAGGCATCAGCATCACCTGGAAGGCTTGTTAAAATAAAGATTGCTGGCTCCATTCCCAGGGTCTCCAATTCCACAGGTCTGGGATAGGGTCCAAGAATTTGTATTTCTGATAAGTCCGCAGGTGACGTTGATGCTGCCAGCCCAGGGACCCCACTTTGAGAACCACAGGGCTAGAGGAACCAACCAGCAGACGGTCAGGAGGCCCAGGATCAGGTCCAGCTGAGCTGACCAGGTCCAGCTGAGCTGATCAGGTCCAGCTGAGCTAGCAAGCCAAGGGCAGAAAGACTGGGTCAGTGACCGGACCGATGAGCCATGAGCCATGAACCATGAGCCATGAGCCATGAACTAACAGCCTGTTAGAACCAGTAGGGACCCTATGGTCCACTGAATCCATAGCTTTCATTTTACAGGCAGGACAACTGAAGCCCAGGGAAGATGAGACTTGCCCAAGGCTGGTACTAAGTGGATGGCAGGACTGGGGCTGGAAGTCGGGTCTCCTGACTTTCGATCCAGTGCTCTTTCCAACACAGTGGCAGAGTCTTCCCAGGATGGTTTTGAGTTGAGCAAAGCTAAGAGTTACAAGCAGAAATAGGACCCACTGCTGCCTGATCACTGGCTGAAGCTTTAAAAAGCTTTGTTGGGGCAGCTCTGTGACTGGCATCAGTACCCTTGCTGAGGGTACTCACCCACTTCAGGGGGAGGCTCCAGGAAGACTGGTGTTGCAAGGCCTTGATAAGTACTTGAAATTCCTTATGGGGTCTCATTTTGGTAATTTTGTTTCCCGGGCTTCCCAAATGATGTCAGTGAATGACAGAGTTTTCTCCTATCTCCAGAAATCAAGGCATCGCTGAACAGATGCATTGTATTTTTTGAGGAGATAGTTTTTAGGAGGGGCTATTTGAGGAGGGCATCATTTGATTTGGGGCTACCTGACCACCACAGGTCATATTTTAACGAAGTGTTGAACCTAACGTCATCAGTGCTTCATGAGGCTGGCTGCTACTTGGGGGATGGGAGGGAGTGCTCAAAGTCCCAAGACCATACCTGGGCCCCTGGAGGGAGGTGACTGGTGGAGGGAATCCGTGGGAACTGGTTTTCTCGGCACTTCAGTCCTGCTCAGACACTCACCATAGAGATAAGGTCATATCTGTAATGCCTACTTGTATGGGACTTTACATTTTTAAGTTCTAAATTTCATGAGACAAAACTCAACATGATTATAACCAACGTATAGTCACATTCTTGGGAATTAATAGTATGCTAGGAATTATATTTCTTCTGAAGAAAGTGAAGTATAAGGGGGAGACTAACGTCCCATTGATTCCAGAAGAATCTTTTGGAATCAAGAAATGATGTCCTGATTCAAAACTGGATGCCCCCGGTTGCTTGTTACTCTTATTTAGGCAATGTCTCCATATTTCTGTGATTCACATGTTCCTACACATCTGTCACCCTCTCCACGTGTGTTTACTTGGGATGCCATGTTCTCTCCTGGCGGGGGCAGGGGGCGCTCTCTACACAGTGGACAAATAAAACTTGGGTTTCAGGACACCAAACAACACTTTACCAAATAGCTAACCTTTCAGAAACATCACTAGTATTGTTTACTATTTTTTCCCCTGCCCATCTTTGCAGCTGATTATCACTATAATTGGGTGGAATTGAGATAAAGTCAAGAAGCTGGCAGGATTAAAAAAGAGTGCATTGGCCACACAGCTCTCAGAGAAGCTCTGAAGGATGCTGACCACTGCTGACACCTCTTCAAGTACATTGTCATGAGTGCTCTTGTTGCTTCTAGCAAATATCCCCTTAGTAAGGAAATAAAATTGAGAAATAAAGAGATCAGCTACTCCTTTTTCAAAATTTGGGAGATCCAAAGAAAAGTGTGAGAGGATATACACCAAACAGCAAACAGTGGTTCTTCAAGGGAGGGTGGAAGTGGCAAAGTGGGGGAGCTTTCATGTTTTCCATTGATAAATTTCTGTATTGTTTGTCACAACGGGCAGGGGCATGCACTCTTGGGTGCTCAATAAATATTTGTGAATTAGTGAGTAGAGTAATTTTGAGACATGAAAACTATATATAGTATAATCCTAATTTTATATAAAATATAACAAACATATATCAAAATGTGATACTATACCAATACTAGTTTTCTCGTGATTGTAGGTGATATTTTCTTTATGCCTTTTGTGCATTTCTGTATTTTTCAAATATTTGTCAGAAATGTGTATGACTTTTATTTTTTGCCTTTTACAAACTACACGTGGAGTTCATGGATTCTTTAGCAAAAAGCACGATTCATACATGGATAATATGTAGATTAAAATGTAGATGTCTCCTTCTGCCTGCTCTCTGCCTCATCCCACATTACACTTCCATGAACCTGCCCAAAGCAACTCCTGCCAACAGCCGGCGGTGAAACCTCTCAGCCTCCTTCCTTGCGTTTACATCGCCATGTTCAGAAATCAGCTGAGATGCCGTTGCCTCAGAGAAACCCTCCCTGTTTGGTTAACGTACAAAACCTACCCCTGACCCCACATCACCTACCTTGTTTACTTTCCCCACAGCTATTGGGGCTGTCAATAGTACCTGTTTATGTTTGCTTATTTACTTGCTTAGTTGGTCTTAGCCCACCAGATTGTAAACTCCATGAAGAAGGGACCTTGTCTTGTTTAGCAATGTATCCCCAATGCCTCGAGTAGTACACGGTTCACCCACAGTCAGAGTTCAGTAAACATTTGTTGAATCAATGAATGGAGGAGAGGAGTGAATAAATACACATAGAAATCTGTGTTTATAAAAACAACTGGGATTATACTGTAAGTATTGCCCTGTGAATTGCTTTTTTCTCAGTAAATACTATGTCGTGGAAATGTTTCCAGGCCAGTAAATAGAGGTCTACCTCATTCTTTTTAATGGCATCATAGTATTTCATAATTCATTCAATCAATACATAATTCACTTATTCAACCAACAAATATTTACTCTGTGTCCTCTATCTGCACAGTTCTAGGCTCTGAAGATACAGCAGTGAACAAAATTGAATAAGTCCCTGCTCTCATTCTAATGGGGGCAACAGATAAAAACTGAATAAATGAAATCCATGTGTTAAGAAGATAAACAAAGCAGTGAGAAGGGCGGTAGGTGAGAGGCAGGGTGTGCTATTTTAAACAGGCGACCAGGGAAGGCCTTGCTGAGCAGAGATGCTAATTAAGTGAGGGTGTGACCTGTGAGACACCTGGGAGGAGCATCCCTGCGGTGGGAAGAGCAGGCTTCCTGAGGAGGTGGAAGAAGAAGGAAGTCAGTGTGGTTAGTGCAGAGAAGAGGATGGAGAGGTGGCACCGGCCACAGCACGCAGGCCCTCGTAGGGAGGGCCTGGCCTGGCATGTTTGTATACTCTATGAAAACTAGAAGAGAGGGCAAGAAAGGAAGCAGGGAGAAGAGCTGGAGAGCTGCAGAGTCCAGGCAGGAGACGGTGGGGCTGGTGTCGCGGGGTTCGAGTGGTGGTGGTGGAGGCATTGAGACGTGTCCATGGAATGTGCTGATGGATTAGATGGGGGGTGTGACAGAAGGAGAGGTGTCAAGGATGTTTCCAAGTTTGGCCTGAGCAACTGGACGGATGATACTGCCATTTACCGAGAGGCACAGTGTACACACACTCCACTGATTTACTCAACTGTCTATTGATAATATTTTGGATATTTCTCTATGTTAGTTATGGACTTGGAAAACCCAACATATTTTTTTTTTAAAGATTGATTGATTGACTGATTGATTGATTGATTGCTATGTTGGGTCTTCGTTTCTGTGCTAGGGCTTTCTCTAGTTGCGGCAAGCGGGGGCCACTCTTCACCGCGGTGCACGGGCCTCTCACTATCGTGGCCTCTCTTGTTGCGGAGCACAGGTTCCAACATATTTTTTTTTTAAAGTGGGACAACAGAAAATGGAAACATGCAAATAATATGGCATTCTGTAAGTCGAGTGTGCTAATAAAGTACACTAGCTTTAACTGAAGGAAAACAAAAACCTAATTCCTTACCCTGATCATGAGGTTAACATTCGAATATTTCCAAGCAGATTTAAGCAGCTTGATTGTTTTTCTATCTATACGGCTAGCTGCATAGAAAATTCTGAAATACACCCGAGAAAACATGTCAGTGGAGGCTTTCAGTGAAAAGAGATTCTCGCTGTGCAAATCCACAGAGAGGTGTGCCTGGGAGAAAGGGCTGTGTTCCTGGTGAAGGGGGAGCTCGTTTACAAATATGGAGGCAGAGCGGCAGGACCAGGCGTCTCGCGAGACTACTTACCTCTTGTTCTTCAAGAACCAGCAAGTCCTGTCAAATGAAGTTCGAAAAGTTATGTCCATGCTGAATGGTGGTCATTTTATGTTGACTTTTTGTGAAAGCCAAGCTTCAGTCTACTGACATTGACACCACTTTTCTCCCCTTCGAAGTGCTTAAAATATTCAAATTTAGCTCTACAGATTTTTATACAATACCTGGTCATTTAGGAAAGGCATATTATACCACAACTATCAGGAAACAAAGATGATCCATAGCAGTGGGAAGAAACACACAGATACCTAGGTTTCTCTAACCACTTAAAGCTAGCTTATCATATGCGGCTTCTGGGAAGATTTTGCCTGAGAAAAATGTTACACAGAAGGGCAGCAGAAACAGACAAATAACATTTTAAAACAGCATCAGCCACCTTCCCACTTTTGGTGGAAAGATGCCTTCTTTAGAGTGCAGTTGGTTTATTTTCTGTTTACCTTTTGGATCCAGTGATTTGTAAGAACTCTTTTCCCTACACCGGAAGCCTGTTGCTCAAGCCTTCCTAAGGGAAATCTACAGACACCTGATGACAGCAGGGGAACTACTGCTGGTAAGTTGCACACACACACACACACACACACACACACACGCTTGGATGCTCACACCCACAGAGGATGGAGGGAAAGCTCATGAATGGAAGGGAGAGTGTGAAAGTGTCTTTTGTTTGGTGAAAAACAGGCATAGAGTTATGATATAAATAGACAGAAGGTTGCTGTATCTCGTTTTCTTGTCCTGTCTCATTTTGTGGGAGAGAGAAAGCAGATAAGGATGGCCAGGCAGGGGTGACCTCTCTGGGCAGAGGGGATCTGCTCAGCAGCAAGATGCAGAAGGAAGCATCCAAAAGGCTCGTGGGTTTTGGCCCCAGTGTCTGGGGGTCCAGGCTCCAAGAAGGAAAGGATTGAGTATGATAACTGGTACAAATGAAGTAATAAGGACACACTGGTACTGAACTTATAATTCTAATTTGTTTTTAAGGTGGCTATAAAGAACTACTATTAAGCACAGTATGGCTTAAAGTTGCTTAAAGTTTAACCTAACACAACCATTTTTGCCTCAGTTCCTTCTGGGGTTGAGTCAGGGTACAAATACTATTTTAAAAATTAAATTAGAACAAAAGACATGGGAATTCACAATTCTATACATTTCTGGTAAGCTAAGTTGAGAGCCAGTAACTTATTATAAAAGCTAACTGTAGGGCTTCCCTGGTGGCGCAGTGGTTGAGAATCTGCCTGCCAATGCAGGGGACACGGGTTCGAGCCCTGGTCTGGGAAGATCCCACATGCCGCGGAGCAACTGGGCCCGTGAGCCACAACTACTGAGCGTGAGCGTCTGGAGCCTCTGCTCCGCAACAAGAGAGGCCGCGATAGTGAGAGGCCCGCGCACCGCGATGAAGAGTGGCCCCCACTCGCCGCAACTGGAGAAAGCCCTCACACAGAAACGAAGACCCAACACAGCCAAAAATAAACATAATAAATAAATAATAAATAAAAATTAAAAAAAAAAAAAAGCTAACTGTATCGTGAAGGTATGCACACAAAGATCGCTCATGCTTCCATCCATCCTTCTCATACTGCCTGAATTATTTCCCTAAAAAGCAGATTTAAGCATGATGCTCCTTTGCTTAAAGATTCTACTGGCTCCCTGCTGTCTCCTGGATAGAGTCCAACCTGCCTCTCCAGCCTCTTCCTGTGTCACCCCACCTGGCATGCCAACTCCTCGAAGCTCAGCTCTAACACACAACTGTCACACCATTAGTGATGGCTGTGTTTATACGTTTCAAGGGGATGATTTCAAAGTGAAACTGATTGCAACTGCAAGACAAAAGTTTGGCTGACATTTTTCTGATGGACTGTTACCTAGTTTATGACTCTAAATTTTTTTTCTCCCAAGGCGTACTGCTTTCCCTTAACAGTAAGTCCTAAGAAAACAGGACAGCTTTCTGGACATCTTCTATCCTCTGAATTTCTGAAAATGACAGACTCCCAGCCTCTATCTTAGACTGATTGCATCAGAATGTTGGGTGGGAGGTTCTCCATGATGAGAACCACTGGTGATTCTGGTTGGGATCCTAGGCTAAGAATCACCGATGATTCGTCAGTTCTAACACTGTGATCAAATTTATACAATTATGAAGCACAAAATTCTCTGTTACCTTTTGTATCTCAGGATGAAAAATTTCCCTGGGGCCTTTCTCGAATTTGTCCAGATTCATGGCACTGAAATAGAATGGACAGAGTGAGCCGCAGTGTGGTGGAAACTTAAACAATGTGGAGCCAGTCTCAGGTCTTCAGGAAAGCTAAGTATTATCTCCTAGAAAATCATAGCTGGATTCCCTGAAGGGCCACAGGAGGTACAAACCAACAAGGAGTGATCAATGAAGGAACATACGCGAGTAACCAACCGCAGTGGCTGTACCCTGAGCACACTCACAGAGTAAGAGAGGGAGGGGGGAATTGAGAGCATCTGTTTCAGGCAACCTTGACTAATCTCCATGATTCTTACTTTTATTTACTAAAAAAGTGATTCACTGACATTTACATAGCAATTAATGATAAAATGAAATGTAATTAAGATGACCTGACGTGTCTTTCTTCCTTTGGCAATTCCTCTCCCACTTAGGGCAAAAGGCTGTCCTTAGCAGGATTGTTCTTTTATGTTTTGCTTTGGACAAGCAACGTGAATTTCCTTGAGCTAAGTTCCTCTAGAGGTAAAACAAAGAAATTGGACTAGACGATGTCTAAGGCCCCGTTCAGCAAGAATCCTCATATTTGTAAATGAAAGGTAAAAACAATAGCTAATATTTACAGAGTATTTACTATATGCCAGGCACCCTGCTAAATGCTTTACATGGATTATCTCATTTAATCTCTATGAGGCAAGTACTATTTTATCCCCATTTTAAGGATGAGTAAATTGAGGCTCAGAAGTTAAAGAAATAGTCCAGGATAACAATGCTGTGAAGTAGTGGAGCCATGATGTGAACTCAGGCTTATCTGACTCCATAGTATTTATATTTTAATTTCCTTTTAAGTTTCCAAGTTCATGATTGTAACAAACAGATAAAATATTTTCTTCTATTGGCAGCAACTGCAGAAGTTTTAATCTTCACATCTTTAAAAATACTCTCTTGCTGCAGCTTGCTCTGGCTATGAGTGGAGGACTGAAAAGTGAAGGCCTACTCAGACAATTAAATGAAATTACAACTCAGTGAAATCCCTGGTCTTTAAATATACAGAAAAAAGGAGCTGGAGAAACTTCATTTTAGAAGAAGAAGAAATAAGGATTCACAGAAATTTAAGCCAATATAATTCAAACTATTGCTCTCAAAGCAAGTTAAGATTTAGAAGCAGCAAGATACTTCTGTGCTCAAGAAAAAGGTTAACCTCTGCACTGATGCCCTCTTAGCTCGGGCTTCAGACTGGCCAGGAGAAAGATCAGGGGGCCTAGAGCAGAGGGGAGAAGGTCTGCAATCTGAAGACAAAGTCAAGCTTGAACGTGAGATATGAAATGTTTTACTTCTTAATCTCAGGACCCTTTCATCAGCCAATTGCAATCCCTAACTGACAGTCAAGTTTGTCACTCTAACAGACATTCTGGCAAGTATGAGTCGTGGGTGGGAACATCAAAAACACCACCTCCTGCCACCACCTAGTTGCAGATGAATAAAGACTAAATCACCAGGCCACCAGGATAAGGTCTCAGACTCACACAGGATGGCATTGGTGATTGACAGCTCAAGCCCTGGCATCACACGAACCCAGGTTTAACTCCCGGCTCTGTGGTTTACCAGCTGTGAGATCTTTGTCAAATCTCTTCATCTCTCTGAGGCTCCGATTCCTCCTATGTGGAGTGGTGGTAGTAATAGATCTACTTTACAGAGCTGATTTAAAGATTCCCCAAGAGAATGCTTGTTCAGCATTTAGCACAGCGCCTGACAAACAGAAGCTACTGTTACTACGATGTAACATCTTAGCTGGTGACAGAGCAACAGGCCGACCTGCGTGGTGGCATTCCCGAGGGGAGGCTGCCACCCGACATGGGGGAGAGATGAGAGGGAGGTGGAAAGATGGGGGCACGAGAGGCAGCTGAGCACCGAGCAGCGAGTGGTTCCTTCCATTCATTTAACTTTCTGTTGGTGAAGAATAAGCACGTTCTTCTCAGAGAAGCATTTGCTGACATCTGAGTTTCTATTTCAAACCAGAAAAATGAAAGGAAAAAAATTTCTTGATTTTCTTTACAAAACCAAAATATTTGCATGCGTGCCGGAAAAAAGAAGCAGGCGATGCATGCAGAACACAGATGCTTGAGAGCAAAGCTCGGAACCAGCCAGACCTGGACTTGTGCCTCAGTCCTACTACACACAAGCTGTGTGATCTTGGCTTTGTCCTTCTGGGCCTCTATTTCCTCATCCATAAAATGGGGATAATAACACTATCTGTCCTATAGGGCTGCTGTGAAGATTCAGTGAGGTAATGCATGTCGAGGGCTTAGCAAAACATTGAGTATAACTCCAAGGTCCAAGGAAATAGCAAGCTGACATCAGAATGATCACAGGAAAAAACCCATTTATGGGTGCCTGGTGTTGGGTTTCTGCTCATTTGTACTCACCTTAAGATGGACTTCACAGAGAGCGTTTTTGTGGGGCTGTAGGGAAGGCATATTTTCTGGGTACCCTGGAAAGTCAAAACAGCAAACCAGTGAGAAGTCTGGCAATTTCCATCTCTGAGAGAGTCTTACCTGGTCATTTAAAAGAAACCCATGTCCAGTCTTTCTCATTTTTCTTCATATATATAAATACATTCTATGTTAGAAAAACTCTTACTGAGGTTCGACAGCATCTTCCACCATTCCCCCCTACCTGGCATTTACGCTTTTCTTTTCTTTTTTTTTTTTTTGCCTTGGGTCTTCGTTGCTGTGCATGGGCTTTTCTCTAGTTGCGGTGAGCGGGGGCTACTCTTCGTTGCTGTGTGCAGACTTCTCATTGTGGTGGCTTCTCTTGTTAGGGAGCACAGGTTCTAGGTGCGCAGACTTCAGTAGTTGTGGCACACGGGCTTAGTTGCTCCTTGGCATGTGGGATCTTCCTGGACCAGGGATCGAACCCTTGTCCCCTGCATTGGCAGGCGGACTCTTAACCACTGTGCCACCAGGGAAGTCCCGGCATTTACGCTTTAAGAATTACTCTGCAACGTCTGGACTGCTGGCTCTGCGCTGTCTCAGGTGTTGCGATAAGCAGATGAGCCGTCTGAACCAGAGGAGAAGGGGGTTTGGTCTCTGAGCCAAGAATTGGATCAGCCTCAAAGATCAGAAGAAGAAAACTGTCTCCACACATTCAACGGGACCCAAATGTGATTCCTCCAGGTCAAAGAGTTTTTAAACTAGAAATCACCCGATTCTTTCAGAGAAGTTTTCATAATGTGTACTTTTATATTTGTCTGTGTTTACTTATTTAAAGTCTGTTTCTTCCTCTCTGAATGAGTACCCATTGTGACCAACTCATAGGAAGTACTCAATCAATACTGGTTGAACGAAAGGGAATGAAGGAAGGATTGCCTGATGGCTCAGTCCCACGTCTAAGCACCCAGGAGAGATGAGGGCTAGTCTCTTTTACAATCTCCAAGAAAGAGACGATACAGATTTATAATTCGCAAAGGATTTATACTACATGCTTATTTAGCAAAAGAGATTGTGACGCAGTCCACGTATAAAATTCCCTTTCTAACTATGACTAATAATAAAATTGGCAGCACAAATAGCTAGAGAAGGGAAAGGACATTCCTTGTAGGAATCAGGCAAGTTTGTTCATGTTTTCGGGACACATCTGCAAACTCATGTGTCCGAGCCCTGAGCAATGGCACGGAGTGGAGTTCCCCAACCTTTTCAAGCCCTTGATCTCTTTTGGCAAACTAAACTTTCACACCCAGGGCCCTGGAGAACTGGGTATTCTCACCCCTACTCTAGGCTGGGGATGAGTATGCCTTCCCAGTTAAGTGTCAGAAGTTGCACCAGGTAGAGCCCTTCTTTTGGATTTTCTACTAGCCAAGGAAATTAAGTTGAGTTTTCTTTTTTTTTTTTTGTAGTTTGCATTCTGCAGATTTAAAAAAATTTCTACATATAAATATTATGATAGGAATATGCATTTTCAAATTCCACATGACCCACCCACTGAAACCTGAGTTACTCCTGCGGCCTTGCTTTTTCACCGGCCCCAGCTTACCTCATACTGTGGTCACCTGTGTGGGATGCCAACCGGTCTAGAACAGGGTCTTGAATCTGACCTTCTTGCTTGTCTACCTTTTCTTCTCACCAAACACACCAAAGGCAGCTTTTAAGAGAAGACCGGGGCAGCTTTGGGGGGAATGTGTGGAATGAGAGAGGGAGGATCCAGCCCTGCCTGGGTGCTGGTAACATCGTCACAAGCTGCTGAAATGGATGTGAAACCCAGGGCTCTTGGGATTGTGGATCTGTACTTTTCTTCACTATAAAGGGGTAAAGCTCTTCCTCCCCGTCATTTTTTTTTTTGTGGCTTTCCAGGGTTGCTGTTCTAGAAAAAACACCTTCCAGTTCTCTGTTTTCAGTGGAACCAAAAAATGCACAGGGAGAGTCAAGTACAAGTGCATATCAGGCAACACTAAGTGAGCAGAGCAGGACACAGAAGTGCATGTCCACATTACCCCATTTAGCGGGTGTGTGTGTGTGTGTGTGTGTGTGTGTGTGTGTGTGTGTGTTTACGGACAGATGTCGAGAAGGACGCTGAAGTGATTATCACTGAGTAGTTGGATTTTGATCCTCTTCTTTTTCACTTGCTGTATTGTCTGGATGGATTTTTTACAAGTGTGAGTCATTTTTTCTCTTTGGGTTTAGAAGGAACACAGCCAGAGATGTGCAAGACAGTTTCTAGCAGGGTTTATACGTTTAGCTGTGTTTCTGTTTAATGAGAGAATGTGAGCTCACGGGGTGGGGCGGGGGGAGGGAGGGAGCGCTGAGTCACCTGCATTGTTGGATTCCCCACAGCCTCCAGCGCTAGCTTTGGGCCAACAGGGGCTCAATAACTGACCCTGACGCAGATGTTCTGCTTTGATGTGTTCATCTCCTCACTGCCCTTCAGTGGGCAGCAAACACCTACCCAGCCCTGCACATAATTTAGGGCCGAGAGAAGAGGCTCTGGATTTGGGCATTGGCACTTCTCAGAAGAAGGGGATTAATGCTCCTTCTGCCCACCCCATGCTGCCTCCACGGTGGTCCTGGGTCTCAATCCCACCTCCCTGACTTCTCTCACCACCCAAGAGTCATCCCCAGAAGGCTCCTGTTTCTCTTGTATTTCCTGTTCCTTCTGTCTGGAACGACCCCCACCCCTCCCCCTACTCTCTATGTGGCTGTTTCCCTTTCATCCTGTGGGTCTCTTTAAATGTCACCTCCTCAGGAAGCTTCCCTGACTATCTCACTTTGGCAGGCCTCCGTATTGCTCGTTCTCTGTCTTCGTTTCCTTCAGAGTGCTCATCACAATTTATAATGTAATACAGACAATATCTTTGGAAATTAAAACAAGCAAAACTTCCCCTTGCTTTTGCCCCACTCTTCCTGCCCCAGTACCTGGCAACCGTCCCAGGTGAGGAAGTGAAGTGACTGTTTTCTGAAGGAAGAAGGTAGGACTGAGAAAATCTCTTCTGGAAGGAGGTAGCAGAAGTGCGACACGGACCCTGGCCTCAGTGGAAGGAGGGAAGAAGGAAGACAGGGAAGCTGAGGGGTTAGGTGTTGGGGCCCTTGATGCCTCCGTCCCGAGGGCAGGCCTGGATAGGGGCAGGGGTGGGGAAGCTGTAAGCACATCAAGGTAAGACCTGGAAGCACCCGGACTAGAGGCTCACTTCCCAGGCATGGCCTTCCAGAGGAGTCCTGAAGTCCAGGCAGAACCTGTCTGAACACAGTGAGGGGCAGTAACTCGGTAGCTTCCAGCATGGATGGCCAGCAAGATTAGAGACCCGAGCCTAAGGCGACGCTCCCGCCTCCTCCCGTGTGACCCGGGGCTGAGAGAGTGCAGCACTTCCGAGAGGCTCGGCAACCAGCAGAGACCTGGGATCAGGTCAGAGCATTCACATGTGCAGTGACTTCACTACAAGGAGCAAACGGCCGGGACCACGGACTTCAGGGACAGGTGTTCTCCAATGACCCCCCCAAAAGCCGGAGGAGACCAGTTACACCTCAGTGGTTGCTCCTCCACAGCAGAAACCAGAAAGAACCCAGAGGGCCCCGTGGGGACCCCAGGCCCTCCTCTCCCACCACCATGAGGTCTCAGAGGTCCTCTCTTCACATACCCAAACATTTACTTCAGGAGAAACAGGGCTAGGGGACTGAAATCGGAAAGGCTGATTATTTGTCCAAAAGAGACAGAGTCATCTGAAGAGAATATTTAAGCCAGAAGAGACTGGAATACTGTAATAGGCAAACATAAAAAAAATAAGTAAAAAAAAATGGAGGGGGCCAGAAAACAGCCTTCCTGGTGCAGAAGATAAGAGGCTTTGGACAAGGCACCAGCCCTTCTCAGTAGGTGACTAAGGAGAAGAGATGATCATGCACTTGGGGAAAACTGGCACCTGTTCTCCAGTGTTATCTTCTAAAACTGACGCTTAAACTTGCTTCAAGGACAGCCATGCTAACGGCAAGACTGACCCCAATTGCAGTGGCATGGGGAGAGGGGTAAGGCCAAAACTTGTCTGCAGGAAATAATTCATGAGTAAGACCTAACTATTTTAGATCAGATTTTTACCTTAAACCTGCTTAAAGAAAGAAAAATTTCTGAAACATAACATAGAAGTTTATATAAATAGAGGCAGCAGAGCACACTGGTTAAGTTGGACTTCAATTCATTAATTATTAATCACTTCATGAATTCATTCAACAGATATTTATTGAGCTCCTTCTATGTGCCAGGCACTGGGCTTGCTGGTGGGGATACTGAGGACAAAGCAGTTATGTCCCCTCTTTTCATGGAGCTCACAGGATAGGGAGAGTGACAGCATGAGTCAAAGAATTACATATAGAATTAGTTATGTACAGTGGTGACAGCTCAGCATGCAGTCCTGGGTTCTGCCTGGTCTGCCACCTCCCTCAGTCATGTCATTTAAGTTCCCTAAACTATAATAACACCTATGCATTTGGAGGACGTACCTGGCATACAGTAAGTGCTCAATAAATGTTAGATTTTATTGTTATTACTAGTACTAGTTTTAATCATCACAAAAAGTTCCTAGCCACAGTTTATTCTGTAGTGGTTCCTGGGAATTCTTTCTGGGCTTTTTGAAGTTGCTACTTTATTGCTATATAGGTATGCATGCATGCAAATGTGTGTGTATGTATGTGTGTATAAAAAATTACTGTTCCTTATGGGGATATATGTATATGTATAGCTGATTCACTTTGTTATATAGCAGAAACTAACATTGTAAAGTAATTATACTCCAATAAAGATGTTTAAAATTTAAAAAATTTAAAAAAATTTTTTTAAAATTATTGTTCTTTTACGTTTATGCTAATTTCTTTTCCAAAAAGAGCTACATAGCAATTTTGATACACTATGTAGCTGAGATAAAAATCAGCATGCAGAGAGGGCAGACAGCAGAAGCAAGAAGAACTACAATCCTGCAGGCTGTGGAACAAAAACCACATTCACAGAAAGATAGACAAGATGAAAAGGCAGAGGGCTATGTACCAGATGAAGGAACAAGATAAAACCCCAGAAAAACAACTAAATGAAGTGGAGATAGGCAACCTTCCAGAAAAAGAATTCAGGATAATGATAGTGAAGATGATCCAGGACCTCGGAAAAAGAATGGAGGCAAAGATCGAGAAGATGCAAGAAATGTTTAACAAAGACCTAGAAGAAGTAAAGAGCAAACAAACAGAGATGAACAATACAATAACTGAAATGAAAACTACACTAGAAGGAATCAATAGCACAATAACTGAGGCAGAAGAACGGATAAGTGACCTGGAAGACAGAATGGTGGAATTCATTGCTGCGGAACAGAATAAAGAAAAAAGAATGCAAAGAAATGAAGACAGCCTAAAAGACCTCTGGGACAACATTAAACGCAACAACATTCGCATTATAGGGGTCCCAGAAGGAGAAGAGAGAGAGAAAGGACCTGAGAAAATATTGGAAGAGATTATAGTCGAAAACTTCCCTAACATGGAAAAGGAAATAGCCACCCAAGTCCAGGAAGCGGAGAGAGTCCCATACAGGATAAACCCAAGGAGAAACACGCCGAGACACAAAGTAATTAAATTGACAAAAATTAAAGACAAAGAAAAATTATTGAAAGCAACAAGGGAAAAACGACAAATAACATACAAGGGAACTCCCATAAGGTTAACAGCTGATTTCTCAGTAGAAACTCTACAAGCCAGAAGGGAGTGGCATAATATACTTAAAGTGATGAAAGGGAAGAACCTACAACCAAGATTACTCTACCCGGCAAGGATCTCATTCAGATTCGATGGAGAAATCAAAAGCTTTACAGACAAGCAAAAGCTAAGAGAATTCAGCACCACCAAACCAGCTTTACAACAAATGCTAAAGGAACTTCTCTAAGTGGGAAACACAAGAGAAGAAAAGGACCTACAAAAACAAACCCAAAACAATTAAGAAAATGGTCACAGGAACATATCGATAATTACCTTAAACATGAATGGATTAAATGCTCCAACCAAAAGACACAGGCTTGCTGAATGGATACAAAAGCAAGACCCATATATATGCTGTCTACAAGAGACCCACTTCAGACCCAGGGACACATATGTGACTGAAAGGACTGTAAGTCAGGGGATGGAAAAAGATATTCCATGCAAATGGAAATCAAAAGAAAGCTGGAGTAGCAATAATCATATCAGATAAAATAGACTTTAAAATAAAGAATGTTACAAGAGACAAGGAAGGACACTACATAATGATCAAGGGATCAATCCAAGAAGAAGATATAACAATTATAAATATGTATGAACCCAACATAGGAGCACCTCAATACATAAGGCAACTGCTAACAGTTATAAAAGAGGAAATCGACAGTAACACAATAATAGTGGGGGACTTTAACACCTCACTTACACCAATGGACAGATCATCCAAAATGAAAATAAATAAGGAAACAGAAGCTTTAAATGACACAATAGACCAGATAGATTTAATTGATATTTATAGGACATTCCATCCAAAAACAGCAGATTACACTTTCTTCTCAAGTGCGCACAGAACATTCTCCAGGATAGATCACATCTTGGGTCACAAATCAAGCCTCAGTAAATTTAAGAAAATTGAAATCATATCAAGCATCTTTTCTGACCACAACGCTATGAGATTAGAAATGAATTACAGGGAAAAAACCCCGTAAAAAACACAAACACATGGAGGCTAAACAATACGTTACTAAATAACCAAGAGATCACTAAAGAAATCAAAGAGAAAATCAAAAAACACCGAGAGACAAATTACAACGAAAACGTGACGATCCAAAACCTATGGAATGCAGCAAAAGCAGTTCTAAGAGGAAGTTTATAGCTATACAAGCCTACCTCAAGAAACAAGAAAAACCTCAAATAAACAATCTAACCTTACACCTAAAGAAACTAGAGAAAGAAGAACAAACAAAACCCAAAGTTAGCAGAAGGAAAGAAATCAAAAAGATCAGAGCAGAAATAAATGAAATAGAAACAAAGAAAACAATAGCAAAGATCAATAAAACTAAAAGCTGGTTCTTTGAGAAGATAAACAAAACTGATAAACCATTAGCCAGACTCATCAAGAAAAAGAGGGAGAGGACTCACTCAGATCAATAAAATAAGAAATGAAAAAGGAGAAGTTACAATAGACACTGCAGAAATACAAAGCATCCTAAGAGACTACTATAAGCAGCTCTATGCCAATAAAATGGACAAACTGGAAGAAATGGACAAATTCTTAGAAAGGTATAACCTACCAAGACTGAACCAGGAAGAAACAGAAAATATGAACAGACCAATCACAAGTAATGAAATTGAAACTGTGATTAAAAATCTTCCAACAAACAAAAGTCCAGGGCCAGGTGGCTTCACAGGTGAATTCTATCAAACATTTAGAGAAGAGCTAACACCCATCCTTCTCAAACTCTTCCAAAAAATTGCAGAGGAAGGAACACTCCCAAACTCATTCTATGAGGCCACCATCACCCTGGTACCAAAGTCAGACAAAGATACTACAAAAAAAGAAAATTACAGACCAATATCACTGATGAATATGGATGCAAAAATCCTCAACAAAATACTAGCAAAGAGAATCCAACAACACATTAAAAGGATCATACACCATGATCAAGTGGGATTTATCCCAGGGACGCAAGGATTCCTCAATATACGCAAATCAATCAATGTGATACACCATATTAACAAATTGAAGAATAAAAACCATATGATCATCTCAATAGATGCAGAGCAAGCTTTTGACAAAATTCAACACCCATTTATGATAAACTCTCCAGAAAGTGGGCATAGAGGGAAGCTACCTCAACATAATAAAGGCCATATACGACAAACCCACAGCAAACATCATTCTCAATGGTGAAAAGCTGAAAGCATTTCCTCTAAGATCAGGAACAAGACAAGGGTGTCCACTCTCACCACTATTATTCAACATAGTTTTGGAAGTCCTAGCCACGGCCATCAGAGAAGAAAAAGAAATAAAAGGAATACAAATTGGAATAGAAGAAGTAAAACTGTCACTGTTTGCAGATGACATGATTCTATACATAGAGAATACTAAAGATGCCACCAGAAAACTACTAGAGCTAATCAATGAATTTGGTAAAGTTGCAGAATACAAAATTAATGCACAGAAATCTCTTGCATTCCTATACACTAATGATGAAAAATCTGAAAGAGAAATTAAGGAAACACTCCCATTTACCATTGCAACAAAAAGAATAAAATACCTAGGAATAAACCTACCTAGGGAGACAAAAGACCTGTATGCAGAAAACTATAAGACACTGGTGAAAGAAATTAAAGATTATACCAACAGATGGAGAGATATACCATGTTCTTGGATTGGAAGAATCAATATTGTGAAAATGACTATACTACCCAAAGCAATCTACAGATTCAGTGCAATCCCTATCAAATTACCAATGGCATTTTTTCTGGAACTAGAACAGAAAATCTTAAAATTTGTATGGAGACACAAAAGACCCCGAATAGCCAAAGCAGTCTTGAGGGAAAAAAACGGAGCTGGAGGAATCAGACTCCCTGACTTCAGACTATACTACAAAGCTACAGTAATCAAGACAATATGGTACTGGCATAAAAAGAGAAATATAGATCAATGGAACAAGATAGAAAGCCCAGAGATAAACTCACGCACCTATTGTCAACTAATCTATGACAAAGGAGGCAAGGATATACAATGGAGAAAAGACAGTCTCTTCAATAAGTGGTGCTGGGAAAACTGGACAGCTACATGTAAAAGAACGAAATTAGAACACTCCCTAACACCATACACAAAAATAAACTCAAAATGGATTAAAGACCTAAATGTAAGACCGGACACTTTAAAACTCTTAGAGGAAAACATAGGAAGAACACTCTTTGACATAAATCACAGCAAGATCTTTTTTGATCCACCTCCTAGAGTAATGGAAATAAAAACAAAAATAAACAAATGGGACCTAATGAAACTTCAAAGCTTTTGCACAGCAAAGGAAACCATAAACAAGAGGAAAAGACAACCCTCAGAATGGGAGAAAATATTTGCAAACGAATCAATGGACAAAGGATCAATCTCCAAAATATATAAACAGCTCATGCAGCTCAATATTAAAAAAACAAACAACCCAGTCCAAAAATGGGCAGAAGACCTAAATAGACATTTCTCCAAAGAAGACATACAGATGGCCAAGAAGCACATGAAAAGCTGCTCAACATCACTAATTATTAGAGAAATGCAAATCAAAACTACAATGAGGTATCACCTCACACCAGTTAGAATGGGCATCATCAGAAAATCTACAAACAACAAACGCTGGAGGGGGTGTGGAGAAAAGAGAACCGTCTTGCACTGTTGGTGGGAATGTAAATTGATACAGCCACTATGGAGAACAGTATGGAGGTTCCTTAAAAAAAGTAAAACTAGAATTACCATATGATCCAGCAATCCCACTACTGGGCATATACCCTGAGAAAACCATAATTCAAAAAGAGTCATGTACCACAATGTTCACTGCAGCACTATTTACAATAGCCAGGTCACGGAAGCAACCTAAATGCCCATCGACAGATGAATGGATAAAGAAGATGTGGTACATATATACAATGGAATATTACTCAGCCATAAAAAGGAACAAAATTGGGTCATTTGTTGTGACGTGGATGGATCTAGAGACTGTCATACAGAGTGAAGTAAGTCAGAAAGAGAAAAACAAATATCGTATATTAACGCATATATGTGGAACCTAGAAAAATGGTACAGATGAACCGGTTTGCAGGGCAGAAATTGAGACACAGATGTAGAGAACAAATGTATGGACACCAAGGGGGGGAAAGTGGCGGGGTGGTGGTGGTGGTGATGTGATGAATTGGGCAATTGGGATTGATATGTATACACTGATGTGTATAAAATTGATGACTAATAAGAACCTACTGTATATAAAAAAAAATCAGCATGCAATTATTTAAATACTGGATTTCAACAAATGTACCCATCAAGTGGGACCACCAAATAATAGAACTAACATTTTCTAAGTGTGGTTTATTTTATTGCTTTTTAAATTATACACCGTACTCACCAATTCAAGAATAAGATGTTTTATCCTTTAGGCACCTAATCAGTTTTAAGATTTGACGATTTGGGACACTGGGTAAATTTTCAAGCAAGATCTCACTTCAGGTAGTCTTGTTAGTGCTCATCACGCTGTGAGCCATAGCCCAGAACTTTCCCCATTTTACAAAGAAGAAAATGGAGGCTCAGAGGGCATGAGCAATTTTCTCAAATTCACACAAAATGAGCTTGTTATTGAGGTGATTTGACCCTAGTTTTCTTAACTCCAAACCCTTTGCTCTTTCTAGTGTTGATATGGTCTCTAAAAAATTCTCTGAGAAGCAAAGAAAAAAAAAAACAAGAGAAGAAGATAATGAGAAAAGGTAAAAGATGAAAGACAGAGGTCGAATATAAGAATTACTAGAAAAAATTCAGAACAGGAAAAGAAGCAACACCAATGAACATAAAAAAAACTTTTCTGAGCTAAAGAAAGACCCACATCCTTGAGTTGAAAGGGCTTGCTTTCAGCCCGCTGTCCCCAGCTCAGTGGCCAGAGCCCACCATGGGCAGGAGGTACTTGTTAGATCTAGGGTTGCTTTTCTACACCCTGAAATTGATGAAAGGAGGTAAGCCTCAAAGAAATCCTAGAAGCACAGCTGCTTCAGCAGTTGACCAACTGACTCCTGGAAACAGGAGCCCCCCAGGGGCTGTGCCCACGTAGCAGTATGATATTCGTCCACTAAATCTTGTTTCTTTTAGTTGAAGATGTGCCAGCTCATCACTTTCAGTATCAGTAACAGCGATAATAATATAGTCGTGTATTCCGCGAGGGCAGAGATTGAGGGGAATGAACACGTCTACTTAGTGGCTTATGTAGGAAAAGTTGCTGTTAAACTCAGAGTGTGAAGGTCTCCCCTGTGAACAGGATAATCCTCAGTAGCCAAACTCAAAAACCCTAGTAGAAAAAGGCTGGCAATGACACTGATTAAACTCTGGAGTGGTGCTGAAACTCCAGGTGCAGGTCTGATACTCACTGTTTTCCTCCAAAGGATTGCACGGTATTGAGGGACACGCTGATTGTTTTGGTCAGAGAGGGTCACCGACAGGAAGAAGGGGCTCTTCTCTGCATCATTTCCGATGTAGTTCTGATGGACTGGAAAAGAGGCAGGTTCAGAACAGTGAAGATGCAGCCGGCTCCTCCAGGCACTGGGAGCAGTGGGCACGGCAGGTGGCAGCCAGCCCTTCCCACAGGATCAGGGAACAGTAATCTCCAGCCCAGCTCGGGACAGAACCTGGTGACTCTATCCTAATCATGCTCTCCTGTTCCCCTTGCCAGGGATGGGCTCAGGAATGAACACGTGACCCAATTCTGGCCAATGAGACAGGAGGAAAAGTGTGTCAAGGGGTTTCTGGAAGGGCTTCCTCACTCCTGAAGATGGCCTTCTTTTCCCCTGGACGCAGTGGTGTCTAGAAATGATGCCTGGAATTGCTGCAACCATCTTGTGACCCTGAGGAAGGCCAGCATGGATGACATCACCGAGCCTCTGACTCCACCAACCCCGGAGCCTGCCCTACCTCTGGGTCTCTTGCTGTCTCCCTTATTGTTTAAGACCGTTGAGGCAGCTGAAGGCATCCAAACTGACGGCACCACTTTTCTCTGAAGTTATCACTACTCCAGGCACTATGCTTTCAAGCATTTGGGAAGATAGCAACTTTCCCCCAATTTCTTTCTTTATAAAGAGATATGTCTTGCCAAATAAGTGAACTTCTTGGAATAATACAGTATCCGATTTTTAAAAAGACATCATTTGGGTCTGCTCACTCTCATTTTATAGCTCAAGTATCACATCTTCTACAAATAAATAAATGCATTAGCCTGATAAGCAATTTATCTAACCCATTTCTAATCCTGCCATAGTGATTATTCTTCCATTCCCATTGCCTTCTGTCGCTAACCACGCTCCTGTTTCCCACCTTTCCATATATGTTCACATAAGCCCTTCACTTCAAATGTACATCACTATTCATGACAGAGCTCTTGGTATGTGCCAGGCACCAGACTTAGTGTGCCTCACTGACACTTCTGTTCAAACCTCCTAGGTATGTACTAGTAATACCCCCACCTTACAGATAAGGAATTAAGACTCAGAGAAGTGGGAGTAACTAGTGTTAAGGTCCTATGTTGATAACGGCAGAACCAGGATTCAAACAGTCTACAGTCTCCACGAGGGCAGGGATCACAGCTGCCTTTGCAAAAGCACATTGCCTGGCACTTGGTAAGTGATAAACAAATCCTGGTCACCAGAGCCTACAGCATAATGCCTCTCTGCTCTGCCCTGGAGCTCAGGGAATCGTTTCTCCCCCTCACTGCCTTGAACTAACTGTTCAAGGCCCACTATAGACTGGGTACGTGCCTTGTTAAGTCTAAAATTGTTTTGTGCCCTGCAAATTCTTCTCATCTCGCAAATCACTCATTCATACTATCTAATCCTCTTTAACTCCCCAGGGACAAAAACAACTGGCAAAAACTAACTAAATAAAAAATTTAAAGATAAAAATATAAGATAAAAAATAAAATATAAATAACAAATTTAAAACCGAGGAAAACCTGCTAGGGCTGAATCTTCAAAGCTTACAAATCTACAAAGCTTACAACTGACCTTGAAATGAAATGCCCTGACCTCAGTGTCCCTAAACTGATAACTTTCACACATATAGGGTACCAGAAATTATACCGACACTAATTTTCATTCTGAATATCCTTTCTTCCCAACCACTGTAATGACATAATTACCTTGTCCTAAAAAATACTTGAAATACCATCTGGTGTGGTATTCTGGGTTCTCTAAGTGCACGTCTGTCCTTCGCCAAGTGCCCGGCAGAGCAGTTGCATTCTGTAATGGAACAAAGTTATGCCATTAAGAGTCTTATTTAGAAAGTAAACAAGGTAGTAATGAACCAGATGCCAAAGAACCAGAAAAGTCACTGTTAAAAGTGTACAAACAGGGCTGTAACCACATGTTCTCATTAGAAAAGACACTGGTCTAAATCCACATCATAGAAACATTCTGAAGGTCCTTGGGGGGTAGGAAAAACCACCAGGTGAACCAGTGAGTTAAGCGATTTCTAACTTGAGTGTACTCGAGTTTAAAGTTTTTCTCCTTTCTGGGCCGAAGCTTCCACAACATTTGGGAGTTGGTGCCCGCAGAGGCATGCCCTTCTGTTTGTTACCCTGTTAACAGGCACATTTCACCTGGAACACATCTCGGCAGCATCTTGAGTTCATATTCTTTGTAGAATTTTAAAAATTTACTGTAACTCAATTAATGTGGAAAATATGGATAAACATAATGAATAATCTGAATCCTCTATCCAAAGATGTAATCATTATTAATGATTTGATATGGTTTCCTCAGATTTTTCCCCTACATGTACATATGTACTTTTCTTACCAAAATGGAATCATACTGAATATACAGTTTGAAACTCCATTGACATCTACATTGTGCCCTGTGTGTAAGACAGACTGCTGGAACATTCTTTTCTCATTCTGACATGGCTCTAGTGATTTACTGGATGACTGTGGTCAGTTTCTTTATCATGTTGAAGAAGTTCCCTTCAATTCCAAGTTTATAAAGCGGTTTTCTCAGAAATGAATATTGAATTTTACTGAAAGCTTTTTTTTTTTGGCAACTATTTAGCGAATAGGTTAAATGGGGAAAATCATAGTCATGTAATAAATTATACTATTGGCTCTTCTTATACTGAATGATTCTTAGATTTCTGGAAGACACCCTTATAGGTATTCTGTTGATATACTGTATTGCTGGATTTAAAAAAATGACTTATGCATCATATTTGTTGGTGAGATGAATCTATAGGTTTCTTTTCAGTATATATTTCTGTCATGCTTTCAGGGTTATATTACTTTATAAAGTGAATTAGGATGCTTTCTGTCTTTCTCATTGCTCTGGAAATAATGACGTTCACGGAAAGAGCTCTAAATGCCAAGTATTAGGCCACACACTTTACATGAATTATCTCCATAGTATCTCCACCAACTCATGAGATAGAGTCGATTTCATCCCCTTACTTTCAGATGAGGAAATTGATGCTTAGATAATTTAAGTATGTTGCCTAAGGTTGCAGAAATAATAAGCAGTGGAGCTAAAACAAATCAGTTCTAATGTCAGAGTGTTTTTTTTCTTCTTTTAAATCTTAACCATTACATCATCTTCTGAGTCTTTTATTTAATGTTATGCCTTTTTAATCTATCAAGGGGTAAAAAGTAGGTTAAAATTCTTAGTATTATTGTGCTTTTATTGAATTTTCTTGACTTTAAAACAAATCAGTGATATATATATATATATATATATATATATATCCCCATACCCACACCCATATATATAAACTTTTATTTGGCAGTGATTTTAAACTTACATAAAAGTTGCAAGAATAAGAAGAGTGCAAAAAGCATCTGTATGCCCTTTACCAGATTCACCTACTGCTAACATTTTATCCCATTATGCACTTGTTCACTACTCTCTATCCCTCTACACACACACACACACACACACACACTTTTTCCCAAATCATTTAAGACTAAATTGCATAAATAATAGCCCTTTATTCCTAAATACTTCAATGTGTATTTCCCAAGAATAGGAGTATCTTCTTATATAACCACAATACAGCTTTATCAACTTTTGTAAATTTAGCTTTGATACAATAATTTAATCTACCACCTGTATTCCAATTTTGTCAATTGACTCAACAATGTTGCTTGAAACATTTTCCCCCCTCAGTACAGGATCATTTAGTTGTCATGTCTCTTTAGACTCCTTTAATCTGGAACATGCCACAGGTTTTCTTTGTCTTTTATGACACTGACATTTCTGAAGAATGCAGCATGCCCCCCCCTTTTTTTTAAAAAATAAAGCACTCCTCATTTGGGGTTTGTCTGATGTTTCTGCATGATTAGATTCAGGTTATGCGTGCTTGGTCGGAATATGACATAAGTGAGCATGTCCTTCTCAGCGGATCATATTTCAAGATGTCCATCTGTTCCTCATTGGTGATATTAATGTTGATCACCTGTTCAAAATGTTGCCTCTTAGTTTTGACCTTCTGGTGTGATTCAAGAAGAGCGTATAATTTGATTTTGTTCCTTGTGGAATTTCTGGCTGATTCATGGTCAACAGCTATTCATTTTATAACCATAAACCTCAGGCAGTACTCCTGGTCCACAGTTCTTTCCACTGTGCCACCATGTAGCACTCAGCTATGACATTACCTGGGGTCCAGCAGCCAGCCTCAGGCATCATCTGACCAGACATCAGTGGGGTCCAGCCTAGGCAGCTGGCCTTACAAAGTCAGACCCACAGTGGATGGTGTCATGGTCCCAAGGCCCTGGATCCTGGAAAGCATCAGCAGAGCCTGGAGAGGAAACTCTTAAGTCACCAGGACACTTAAGCCTCTCGAGCCTCCAACACTTGCATGGCTCAGAGAGCTTTCTTTAGCATCCCAGGTGATTTCTGATGGACACTGAACTTTGAGAATCAATGCTCTATACCAAGGGTTCTAAAAGAATCCAGAGTGAGCATGAACTTGGATGGGGAAAAAAAAATCTTTATTTTCCCTGGCTTCCGACTAAAATTCAGTATTTCATTCAATTATGAATGTATGCAGAAAAAGTAGAATGAACAGCTCTGATAACCATGTCACCAAAAAAAAAAAAAAAAATCAGATACTTTCAGAACCCATTATAGTGATTGCAGATATCTCAAAATACTGTTTATACCCTTCCCTGCTCAAAATTACAACAGTTATGAGATCTGCTGCTAGATTTGTTATTTAATGTATTAATTAAAAAGCATGTATATTACATATCATAAATTAGCTTTTAAAATCATTTTTTTAATTTTATTGATTGATTGATTGATTGATTGATTGCTGTGTTGGGTCTTCGTTTCCGTGTGAGGGCTCTAGTTGCGGCAAGTGGGGGCCTCTCTTCATCGCGGTGCGTGGGCCTCTCATTATCGCGGCCTCTCTTGTTTCAGAGCACAGGCTCCAGACGCGCAGGCTCAGTAATTGTGGTTCACGGGCCTAGTTGCTCCGCGGCATGTGGGATCTTCCCAGACCAGGGCCCGAACCCGCGTCCCCTGCATTGGCAGGCAGACTCTCAACCACTGCGCCACCAGGGAAGCCCCTAAAATCATTTTGATAACTATTTCAATACATCTGTTTTCCTTTGTAATTCTATGTATTTTGTTTAAAGCATTAAAAAAAACATTATTCTGAGAAGGGGGTTCAAAGGCATAGAAAATGACCCCCATACTCCTGACCTTCTGAAGCCCTTGAGTCTGCCGACTCCCCTCGGAATGTTGGACCAGCAGAATGAATAATAGAGGGAGGGGCAAGATGCAGCACAGCGTCTTGGAGTGAGAGAAGGGACTCTGGCCAGTGTCATGTCCCAAACCTCTATTGAGTACAAACTGTCAATTATGAGTCCTTTTTTTAATGATCAAAAAGATACCTATTTAACTTTCACCTTCACTGAATACTTAATGGGGAAAAAACCCAACACCAGAAAAGTTGTGAGTCTCACAGAGCAAGATACTTCCTGTCCCTTATTAAAAGCACATATGATGAGGTGTAAAGACAAGAATACATGCAGGAACCGACAAAAGAAATGGAGACTAAGAGAAAAAATTAAATCCCTCTGTTCAGGACCCCAGAAGAAAGACTCTGAAAATGAGTTCCAATTCCTGATGATATGTAGTAGCAGTAGACAGTAAAGGGCACAAGTCTTAAGTGTACACTGAAATGATTTAAAAATATGTATACACCCTTGTAACCACCTGATCAAGACAGAAAAGCTTTTCAGTACCCCCGAAGGCTCGTTCATGCATTTTCCCAGTCAACACTCAATCACACAGGTAACTACTATCCCGACTTCTATCACCATGGATTAGTTTTACCTACTCTTTTTTTTTTTAAATTATTTATTTATTTATTTATTTATTTATGGCTGTGTTGGGTCTTTGTTTCTGTGCGAGGGCTTTCTCTAGTTGCGGCAAGCGGGGGCCACTCTTCATTGCGGTGCGCGGGCCTCTCACTGTCGCGGCCTCCCTTGTTGCGGAGCACAGGCTCCAGAGGCGCAGGCTCAGCAATTGTGGCTCACGGGCCTAGTCGCTCCGCGGCATGTGGGATCTTCCCAGACAAGGGCTCGAACCCGTGTCCCCTGCATTGGCAGGCAGATTCTCAACCACTGCGCCACCAGGGAAGCCCTAGTTTTACCTACTCTTGAACTTCATAGAAATCAAATCATATTATGTGTATTCGTTTGAGTCAGGCTCTTTGTTCTTTGATGTTCTGTCTGTGACATTCATCCCCGTTATTGGTGAAGCAGTAGTTCACTTGTCCCACTGCCATGTAGCGGTCCATGTACGCACTCCAAAATTTATGTATTCACTCTTCAGTTGATGGACATATGAATTGTTTCCAGTTTTTGGTTATTAGGAATAAAGCCACAATGAACACTTTTGTGTCTGTTTTTTGGTGGACATAAGTACCCATTTCTGTTGGGTGTACATCCTGGGACCCAGAGGATGCAGACGTTCAGTTTTAGTAAATACTGCCAACAGTCTCCCGAAGGGAATGCACCAATTTTACACGATTAGCAATTCTTGGAAGAGTTCCGGTTGCTCCACATCCTCTGAGCAACTCTTAGCGTTTCAGTCCTTTTAATTTTAGCATTTCTGGAGTGGGTGTAGTAGTACCCAATTGTGTTTTTAATTTTGCAATAGATCCTAACTATTTTAAGTATGGCCTATTTTATAGAGGATTTCAAAGATACAGAAACTTCCTATAGCATTTTAAGGTGACAGTTACACAGGAACACAGTATTTACTTGACATCAACAAGAATGTTAGGAGGAAATATTCTGAAGATCACATTTTCCAGACAAAGTTTAACACTGCAAACACCCATACTAATTTTATCCCTTTTAGATAATCATTTGCTAAAAGGTATTATGCAGTAATGAACTCAAATTCTTCTATGCTGCAGATGTGCTTGAACATGCCCACAGGGTTGAATGAATCTTGAGACTGAGAAATCCTGAATCATTTCTGCATCAAATTCCAAAGCCCACAGAAGCTCCTTGTTGCTTTCCTTGTTTTGTTTTGTTTAACCACATTTATACTTGCGGGATGTGAAGGATGAAGACTGTATATGGCCAGGATATTGTGAAGAGAATTTAATCAAAATCCATGTATAACACCCCCATTTTATCTGAATGTTCTCTAATATTTGACTTTAAGCAGGGAGTCCACACAACACAAGCACTCAGGCTACAAATGAGATCCATAGTTTTATATAATGCCTGTGATTTTTCAGTCTATTCCAGAGTGAGTTTAATTAATGAATGAATGCTTTTAAACTGACTTTCCTTCACTTTCTAGGTTAAATTGCTGAAAGAACACTGACAATAAAGAAGATGGATTTTTAAAAAAATAAACTAAAAAATTTTGAATTGCAAATATAAATATAAGCTGGTTGAAAAAAGTTAAATCATACAAAAATTAAAATGCTTTTTTTCCCCCCAACCCCCATGTCCTAATCTACTTCCTTGCCATATAATAACCATGTTACCAGATTGGTTTGGATAGTCCCAGGTCTTTTTATGCATTTACAAAAATGTGTCTACACATACGTATACACATTCACATACATATACATATATTTACATACATATGTATATATACACACATAATCTGTTTTCATAAATGGGATAGTATTATAGGTATTACACTGAAACTTATTTTTTCACTAAAAAAAGAAAGCTTAGAAATATTTCTGTTAGTACATACAGATCTACCTTGTTCCTTTTAACAACTACATAGTTTTTTTAAAAAATTAAACACTTCAGTTGAGTATAGATGTGTAAAATATGTAAACATAAAAGGGTAGAAAGTTAAGGTCCTCTAACTTCTTTCCTGACCTCCCATTTCCACTCCAGAAGCAATTACTATTAAATTCTTCGGTATCCTTTTGGAAATTTTCTTGAATATTGACAAGCAAGTTTATCTTTTTTGTTGTTTTTAAGGAAATGGGATGATATCATACGAATCATTCTGGAACTTGCTTTTATGTCTAGAACTGTATGGTAAATGTTTTTCTATGGTATTATTACATTTACCTGTACCTCATTCTTTCTAACAGCTACTAAGCATTCCAGTGTCTAAATCATAATTTTCAAAATCATTCCTCTACTGATGGAAACTGATGTTATTTCCAAGTGTTTTTATTTTTTATTTTTTTATTTTAAAATAATGCTACAATACACATCCCAGTAGTAGAACTGCTGGCCAAATGGTATACACATTTTTAATGATTGCTAATTGCCTTCCCCAAAGACTGTACTCATTTACATGTCCCCCAACAGAGTGTAAGAGAATCCTCCCCATGCTGAGGAAGAGATCTATACAAAGCTGAAAGATTGTCCCCTCTGCTCCACCATATATTAATTGATACATACAAGTGAGCTGTAAGGGAGGTTTCCAGGGATCTACCTGAGGGTCACAGTCATTTTAATTAATAATCTGAATGAGCACACAGATGGCAGGATAAGCACATCTGAAGGTAATATAAAGATTCTCACTGGGTTAGCTAATAGGACAGGTGACAGAATCAAGATGTCAAAAAAAAACTCTTGACAATTAGCAATTACAGGACACACTAATGAGATTAAATTCAGTGTGGACAATGCAAAATCCTACATCTAAATGTACAAATTTGTATTTGTACAAATACAAATTGTACAAGTAAAGGGTGGAGAAGGCCAGGTGCTACAAAGTAGGAATTCTCTCTCTTTTTTACCCAGTAGGAGATTGAGGCTCCCTGACATTGAGTCATAAACTGGTAAGTGGTAGAGCTGAGGTCTGAACCCAGGTTTGCTTGTCTCCAAAATTGTCTCCACTATACCATGATGTTGCCTCACAGCTAAATAACAGCACACGTGAAAAAGACTGGAGCTGGGGGTAGCATATTGTAGGTTCGCAATGAGTCCTCGGGCTTCGTGAAAAGAGGAACGTGTGCACAGCAAGGAAGGGGATGAGCCGGCCTCACTCTGTGGCCGTGAGGCGCACCTGGAGCCAGGTGCTCATTTCCGAGCACTTCCACCTAAAAGGTCCAGTAACCACCTCATGTGTCCAAGGAGCAGCAGGGAGTGTGATGACAAGTGGAACTGAGTCCATGTCTTAGGAGAAAAACAGCAGATGTCTTGGAATGCTTGAAGGCCTATCACGCTGAAGAAGGCTCAGCCTTACACTCTGAGCTCCAGAAACCATAAATAGAAACTCTGAGTGGAAAATATAGACAGATGAATTCTGTTCAATAAAAAGAACTTTCTAGCAATGAGAGATGCCGAAAAATGGAAGTAACTTTAGGGTTGTGGTATAATGGGAAATTTATATTTCGGCTTTGTCTCTGGCTCCTGGCACAGAACTCCTAGAACCCTTGGCATTTCCTGAGACATAAGGGTGACAGGAGCATCTTTTGCTCCAATGAGGCAACTCTTGGTGGGCCCCTAGCTAGCTTCAGGATGGGGCCGGTAGCTAGAAAGACCAAACTTGATTAGAAGCTTGGCACTTTCAGCCCCACCTTGCAACCTTTCAGGAGGGGAGAGGGGCTGGAGATTGAAGGAATTAATCAACCATACCCATGTGAGCTTCTGGGTTGGTGACTATATCAAGGTGCTGGGAGGGTGGTGCACCCAAAGAGGGCAGGGGAGCTCTGTGCCCCCACCCCCCATCCCTTGCCCTCTGCATCTCTTCCATCTGGCTGTTCCCAAATTGTATCCTTTGTAATAAATGGGTATGGTAAGTAAAGTGCTTTCCTGAGTTCTGTGAGTCATTTCAGTGAATTACTGAACCCGAGGAGGGGGGTTATGGGAACCCCTGACTTTGTAGCCAAGTTAGACGGATGTGTGGGTACCCTGGGGACCTGATACTTGCCACCGGTATCTGAAGTGAGGGCAGTGTGTGGAACTGAGCCTGAAACCAGTGGAGCCTGACGCTAGCTCCAGGTAGTTACGGTCAGAATTGAACTGAATTGTGGGAGACCTAGTTGGTGATGGAACTGCTTGGTGTCCAGAGGAAAAAACCTATCAAGGGGGGAGCAAGTTTCCCATCACTGGAGATATATTCAGGCAGGGACAGATGAGCTAACTGTTGGCAAAGTTGTTGCAGGGGTTCATGCCTTGGGTGGAGGATGGGCCTAGATGAACTCTACGGCAGGAAGGTGTGGTCCACAGATGGGTGCTGATCTGCCAACAGTCTGTGATGAAGTAGACAGCAGTGGAGAGCAAGTCTTAGGGGATTAGCTTCCTTAAACAGAACTCAGACCAATCCGGGTGTTACTGAATTTGGTGGTGAGTTGTATGAGGGGGTGCTGCAAACCGGTCATACGTAGTAGGACCACAGAGAGTCCTGCAACAGAGTGGAAATAAAAAAGCAGGCCCTTCACCACACACAGTCTGAGAATCACTGCTCCGAGCCTGGGCCTCACCGTGACGTCCTTATGACACGCCCCCTATGTGTTTTCTCCACAGGAGTTACCAAAATTTGCAATCATCCTATGTATCTGTGTTATTTACTGACCACTCTCCTGCCTGTCTGTGAGCCCACGGGGGCAGGGACCTTAGCAGTCAGCAGTCTTATTCATTCCCGCATCACCAGCACTCAGCCTGTCTGGCATCGAGAAGTGATCCTGCGTGTGGGTTGAATGAATGACTTGATGTATTATATGAATAGCGCTCCTGATATAACTTATGTTTTTGGTAATGGTGAGCTAGGTTATTCGACCAAACCTCCCACTGAAGAAACTAAAAGCATTAGACAAATATTAAAGTCATCTCCTTAAAAGCACTGGAGAGCTTACAAGATAGTAAGGAATTACCAGTCAAAACAAAGGCAAGTGGGAACCCGGAGAGGTAAGCGGAGCATGGAAATTCTCTTTAGCTTGAAGATATCTATCGATCCTGGTAAAATTACTCTTGGGTTTTGGTGACCTCAAGAGGCAAGAGGGCAAAGAATCAAACCCCCAGGATCCACTGAAGTAGGTAAGTCTATAGGAGACCCACCCCACATTAAGCTGGGACCCCAAAGGGTTACACATTCAAGAAAACAGTGAACCGGAAGAGACCACCTCTACCCCAAAGACTCCAAGGAAGCCTGCCACAGTGCTGAGTGGAGGAGTGTCTCTGAGGTGCTATGACCACAAGCCAGCCTTCATGTAAATTTGCAGCTCCATCCTGTATCTTGGCTTAAAGGGTTTAAAAAGTTTCAAGCTGGGACTTTAGTTTAAAGGTGTCTGGCAAAAGCAAATGCAAACTCTCCCTCTGATTCTGACACCAATTCCAATATGTGGTTTCCCCCCACACCGCCAAGCAATTCTCCGACACCAGCTGGGTGTCCTGTAATTCAACTCAATTCTGACACTGTCTACCTGGAGACAGTGTCGGATCCCACAGGTTAAGGGCTCAGTCCTACAAGACTGCTTCTGACGTCTGCAACTTCCAATGCAAACTGCAAATCCTGGTGGTCACCTGTGCTTCTGATCAACTGGCTATAGACTGAAGGTTCCCATGACCCTCTCCTTGGGTTTGAGTAATTTGCTAGAGCACAGACCTCAGAGAAACACTTGACTACTTAGATTACTAGTTTATTATAAAAGGATATAACTCAGGAACAGCCAGATGGAAGAGATGCATGGGGCAAGGTATGTGGACGTGGGAGGGGGTGGTGTGGAGTGCCCATGCTCTCTGAGCCGGCCACTCTTCTGGAATCTCCAGGTGTTCACCCATCTGGAAGCTCTCTAAACACTGCCCTCTCAAGTTCTTATGGAGGCTGCATCCCATAGGCAGGACTGATTAAATCATTGGCCGTTGGGAATTGAACTCACTCTCCAGTCCCTCTCCCCTCCCAGGAGGCTGGGATTGGACTGAAGTGCTAACCCTCTAATCATGTGATTGGTTCCTCTGGTGACCAGCTCCCATCCTTAGGAAACTTAGGGGCTTTCCAGAAGTCACTTATTAACATAACAAAAGACATCATGATCACTCTCATTACTTAGAACGTTCCAAGGGTTTTAGGAGCTCTGTGCCAGGAAGAGGTACGAAGACCAAATATATATTTCTTACAATAAATCACAGGATCACACTCTGTACCAAAAGGCAATGCATCCTAAGCCTTATATTATTCCTAAAAAATCATCTTCAAGAACAACAAACAGCACACAATCAGGCAGCCAAGCACACAGAGGAGCACAGTACACCATGAGAATATGCCAGGAGAAAAATCTAACAGAGGGCCACAAAAACCCTCACATATTGGAATTATCAGTCACAGATAATAAAACCATTATACTGACTATGTTTAAAGAAATAAAAGACAAATTTGACATTATCCAAAGGGAAGAGTAAACTCTAAAAAGTGACCAAGCAACCCTGGATTAGGCAATGGTTTCTTAGATATGATAGGAGAAGCACAAGCAACAGAAGACAAAATAGATGAGCTAGATATTAGCAAATTAAGAAACTTTTATGCTTCAAGGGACACAATCAAGAAAGTGAGAACACAACCTAAGGAATGGGAGAAAAATTTGGCAAATCATGTATCTGATAAGGGTCTAGTATCCATACTGTATCAATGCAACGATAAAAGGAAAAATAACTCAGTAATGAAATTGCTTTGCAATTTGTTCATGGGTTTGAAAAACTTCAAGCAGCGTGTTGAGCCTTCTAATGCACTAACTGCTTTAACAAACTCAGAGCAAGCCAGGTTTTTTTCCCTCTGAGTCTCACGTTCCTCCACGGTCTTTCACCAGGCTGGGCGCTAGCACTGGCCAGAGCTTTTAACTGAAGAGCATGGATATAAAATCCAGCCAAGGTGCTCCAATGGAGCACTCATGCTCGGTGGCTTTGGTGGAACAAAATTTAAAACAGTATTTGAGCCCACAGAAGCAATCTGAGACAGGACTGTGTTTTGAATGCACCAGACCACAAGGGTTTGTTAAATCAGTAACTCCACCAAATGGTTCCAAAGGTGTTAAGTGAACCGCCCATGGCCACACTGTTGGTGAGTTGTGGGGCCACGATTTGAACCCCAGCAGCCTGACTCTGGAGCCACTGTGGCCCATGATCCGCCATAGGTGATTTCCAGTCCCTGACCTTGTCCTCTGGCATGTGGCATGGCCAGGTGACAGGGCCAGGCAGGAGTGTTTGATAACCAAAGTGCGTGGTGATCCTAGGACTGCATGAAGGCTCCATTTACGTTTTTCTGGGGAGTTGTGGATTTCCTCTAGACACTGGTCTTGGCAGAGGCCAGAGTTGTGCTTATGTGGGGCGGGGAAAGCCAGTGCAGTTTGTTCATTTCGGGCTGGGCTGAAGTTCTGTAAAATTTTGGTAGCAGAAAGATGTGCTGAGGTACAGCAACCTCTGGTATCTCTGGTACTTAGGTGCTCAAAGTAGATACTCGGCCTGGCGGCTGCTAGCCTTCTGAGCACTGGAGAATGAGGACTCGACGCTTCTGCTCCTGGCTTAGCTCCTGGGACACCCTTGGCTGCTTGAGTCTATGAGGATAAGACTGTCTTGTCTCAGGAGCAGGACTATTTGGGGAGGGCTGTTTCCAAGCTTCAGAAGCAAACTTCCCTGGGAGTTCTTTCTTCTATGCAGGTCAGTTGACATCATTCTGGATAAGAAGTATGTGGGCACCTATTCAGGGGTCCAGCCCAAGGTGGGACTGCCCCCTTTGCCTCACAGCAGTGGTGAGGGTACCACGTCTGGGTAAAGGGCTTTGCTAAGTTAAGGCAAAGGTGAAGATGAGCAACAACTTCCTGAATGCTGTGGCTTTCAAGTTAAAGCCATAGCCCATCACCAAGACGTGATTAAGGAGGTGGTCAGGAGGGCAAGGCTGGCCATACAGCACCACTTATGGGAACAACAACAACCATTATTACTATTACAGCTCTCACTCACTGAACTCTCACTATACACTGGGCAGAGAGCTAATGGCTTTACAAGCTTAGCTCACTGAATCCTCTCGATAATCCCAAGACCGTTTCCTCCTTACAGATGAAGAATCCGGGCTTCAGAAAGGCTGATTACTTGCCTAGGGTCACACAACTAGGAGGTGGGGGAGCTGGAACTTGAACCCAGGCTTGCCTGATGCCAAAGCTGGGGGTGCTGAAGCACTGCAATGGGCTGCCTCTCAGAGAAGCAGCAAAGAAGAAAAAACTGGGGGGCTTAGATAGCACTCAGCAGTTCTGGGGGTAGACTCCAAGGGATGGAGCGGGCAGTGGAAGTTTTAACAAAGAAAGGCCAGCAAGGCGAGTCCCTGTGGCCTATGGCGAGGATGACCAGCAGAGCCCAGAAAGAGGGCTTGGGCCCAAGCAGTGGCAGACAGGAATGGCCTCCTTTCTTGGTGTCTTCTCTGAATAAAGACGACATTTTATAATCACAGTAATTTTTTGCATCTCTCAACTGGACCCTGACATTGCTCACATGGCAGTTCCAAGCCTACAAGCCTGGCAAAGGGTAAGAGCTAGGGTTCCAGGGGCCATTCACAGAGGGTGCTGTGGCTGTGAATTTGTCTTTGGTCCCATTGCTGGCAGACCACCTTCATGTGTCTGCCTGGCTTTATTACAGATCTTTCAAAGGGTACGCATCACTCTATTAATAGCACCTTCCATACAAAGAATGATGGCACTTTCCCTTCCTGTTTGCTTCAAGCAAAACTCTGAAGAGCCCTACTGACCCCTTCCTGGGCTCCATTTAGGCAGGTCTTCTGTGGAAAAGAGGATCACAAGCTGCTCACGGCTGTATCACAGGCACCATGATTGTCTGCTGTTGATGATACAGACTTCCTTACCTCATCTGAAGAGCCGTTTTCCACTCTGAACCTTCCGGCCCTTTGGATGGCTCCATCGGCATCACTAGAAATAAGCTGGGGGACAAAAGAGCACTCAGTTAGGAAGCTGGGTCACCATTTTCAATGCCCCTTCCATCTGTCCGTATCTGCCTATGAGTAAGTCAAATCCAGCGAGAGCTGGAGGGCCCAGCCTAGAGCTAACAGTCTCTTGGAAGCTCTACCAGCCACGCCCTCGTACAGGTGGGCCCCAGTCTTTAGGAAGCTGAAGAGTGAGGAAGACCTAACCCATAAGAGTGGAAAACAAGAGCATCAAATCTAAATCTGAACATATTCCAATACTGAAGCCTCGAGGTGATGCTCCCTACAACCTTAACACACGTCACACGCGGACAAGCGTAGCTCACAGACGGCAAAACCGAAAGCCAAGTCTCAAGTTCAGCTGCCTTCACAGGAAAGCCTAAAAAACAATTAATGGCTGGCAGAAACTCAAGGCTCTACTGACATCACAGAAAGCTCTTGTGCTTCATTCAGTTTCAAACAGTTTCCAAAAGGCCAATTAGTCCCTTCCAAGGCTGGCAGACTGTATTTTAGCTCCAGCAATGCGATGCTTGCAAATAGGCAGTCTCCATTCAAGGAGCTCGGTGCTAAAAAGAGATGAGTTAAAAAGAAATCAGTGCTTGGTGCATCAGTCCTAAAATCACTGACTCAAGATTTAACTTACTTTCTCCTAAATCTTCTAGATTTCTCAGTAGCAACTTAGGAACAACTTAGGAAAATGACATGTCTTTTTTTAACCTTTTAAATCTGCCCACAAATTTGCAGCAAAGATCTGCCAACAATTTCCATATCCCAGAAATCCCATTAGAACACACTTGCCCAGAGGGGCACTTCTCAAGTCTTACCCAGTAAAATGATACACAATTTCTTAAGAATGATTATCTCATATTTTTACTCGTCTTTCAGAGATATGAAAGTGTGAAAATAAATGGAAAAATTTCAAGGAAAAACTCTACAACTTTTCCCAAGGAAAATTGTTTGAAAAAGATTGATAAACTTTTCCCGTGATAAATACAAAAATAATAGTATCTAATATTTATTGAGAGCTTCTACATGCCATGTACTCCTCTGGCCTTAACATGTATTATCTCATTTAACTCTCATAAAAACAACACAAAGTAGGTATTATCATTATTCTCATTTATGAATGAGGAAACTGAGGCAGAGAAAGGTTAAAATAACTAGGCAAGGTTACATCTAAGTCAGTGGTAGGCCTGGGATGTGAACACAGGCAGTCAGATTCCAGAAGCCTGTTATCCTCATCTGACCACTACCCTACTTAACCCTCCTCCATGGAATGTCCATGATAAGGTCCTAACTTATATGTATACCTAACCTATATCCTGCAAAATAATTTCTAAAAACAATTATGAAGAAGATTTTTATGTATATGTTTAGCTTTTATATCATCAGATCATTACACTGTTGATAGACTGAAGATAGGCAATAGAGGCTACGTAGAAAAGAATTTAATTTGCCCAAAGAGAGGTCTGACCTTTGCTCTCAGCTCCTGCGAGGTGATCTCTAAGTCCTGGGAATGTCCTGCATGAGTGTCTGTTTGCTTGGGGACTTTGAGCCACATGGCAGAGTACGGTGGGCGCTTTGGGTCACACGGTATCAGATCTACCTCTGGACACCAAGACTGAAGGGTTTCCCTGGTTGGTAATACTCCACGTGTACTGTCACACATTGTTGCCAGGAGCCGCAATCAATTACTAATGTCTGCCATAGGCGTATAAAGAGAGAGGGTGACACACACATCCCTGTATTAGAGGTTGGTAGATATAGTCCTCACTATAGCCAGTCTCATCCAGGACTCAAAGGCTTGGGAGAAGACCTGACCGTCATTCACTGATTCAGTCATTCATTCACATAACAAGTATAAATAGTGGTGGACTATATTCCAGACACTGCTAGGCACAGGCTATGATGCCCTTTTCCTTTGCTGAGATTAGAACAAGAAGCTTATCGCTTATCTTGATTGAAAGGTTCAAGAAGAAGAAAGGAAGGACATGTTTAATGATTTGATGGTTAGAAAGAATTTAGCTCCCTCTGAACTATAATCACAAAATCCGTGAAGACCCTGAACTCCTGCCTTAGTCTAACATGTTTAACTCTATCACCGTCACCATCGCCACCACCACCATCTCTATCAGGTCACTGTCATCTCTCCCCTGGGTGACTGCAACCATCTCCTAACTGGCCTGTGCATCCACCCACCATCGCTTCTCTCCAAACCACTCCTCACATCAAAGCGCAGCAGATTTTGGCAACTGCAAATCTGATTGTCCCACGATCCCATCTCTATCCTGGCATCCCCCACCTTCCCACCAGAGGATGTGCACGCACGGGACCCCCTCACCTGGAAGGGCTTCCTCTCCCCTCTTCCCCTCGTGAACTCCTTATCATTCAATTTCACCACAGCCCCCGTTGCTCAGACACTTTCCTTGACCTCACTGCCTGGGAAAAGCTCCCATTGCAAGTCTCAGAGAGGGCCTCAGGGTTCTGATTGCCATTCCTTTGTGCCATCACCTGATTCATGCCTGTCTCTCCTCATGCACCGCCTCCACTCCCACTGAGAAGCTCCAGGAAGTCTATGGTTTTCTCACCACTGCATCCCCAGAGCTATGCTCATTGCCTGACACAGTATTGATACTCACTAAATATTTATTACACAAGAAATCCATGAACAGATGAATGCCAAATCCCTGTGGAAATGACCAAAGGGATATAAGACTGGGGGTAAGATCTACTCTAGCCCCAGAAACCAAGAAGGTTCATTACTCACCCAAGAAATTTCAAAGGGATTCTACCAGGTCTATGATGAAAGAAAGACCAAGGTGAAGGACAGACCAAATCACTTGAATCACCATTTGCAAGGGAAAGGCAGCCTGAATAGTAAGTTAGTCCAGCTAAGGTCAAACTAACACTGCTGAGCTCATGCTGGCAGGGCCTGTCTGAGGTGAGGGTGGGTGTTCGGGCAGTAGGTGGGAAGGCGACCTACCAGTCACACTGGGGAAGTGACTCTCGCTGGCAAGTGGAATGGCAGCCCCAGAGCTCCCCTGCCCCGCACCCCCAACCCCCAGCTGGCTCGGGCAGCTGGTTAAGTAAACCAGAGGGTGTCGTGGAGGCTGGTGCTGATGAGGACTGGTACACCACCTGACGTGAAAGGGGACAGTGCTCCAGTGAACGAGGGGCTGAAAAAAATAACACTCCAGGAAAAAAATATCCTTTTAACACAGCAGAGAAGCTGTTTCTATCAGTAGTTTTCTTTCTATTATTCTTCATAAGCCTTTGATCTGGCCAATTAAAACTATTAAAAATCTATAAACTCTTCCCTTTGTTGGAAGGAGATTTGACTCAGGAATGACACAATGTCTACTAGAACTCATCTAAATGTCCAGTACTGCACAACCAAGAAGCCCTCTCCTCCGACTCTTTCCACGTGGTACAGAGTTCTGGTTGCCGCCAAAATCCATTCTCACCATCTTCCACAGTAATGGAATTGTAGCCGGACACATGGCTAGACCACAGTTCCCTCAAGGTGGCCATTTGACTTCATCTCCCCACTTGCAGGTGGGTCAAAGTCCCAGTGGCATTCAGGGATCCCAGTCCTTTAGAGAGGGGAGGTGCCCCCGCACGTGCTCTTTCCCTCCACTGGTTAAACCTCAATGACCAGAGAGACCTCGAAGTCCATATTGAAGACAGTGGGTTCATCCCAAGCCTGAATGTGTGGGGCACAGCCACCCAACAACTTAAAATGCTTGGCTGGATGTGACAGAGAAATACACTTGTTTTTAACTGCATTTTGATGTTCTAAGCCAACTGTATACCCTATAACATACCCTACAAGGAAGAACAAAGAAAAAAATCATGAAACCTATGACAAGTCCATAATTTAAAATGTGGAAACTGACTTGAGGTATATGAGCAAATGTTCTAGGAAATATAATTTACTACAAAAAGCACAAGGAAATTTTAGGCCATCACTAATTGTAATAATTTGGGAGGATACTTGATCTATGAATATGGAACAATCTGTGATCAGCTTTCTGATGTAAAAGCATGGTTTCTGAATTTTGAAATGTAGACCACATTTCACAGTGACCATAGTGAATTCAAAATTAGATACTGAGAAGAAAATAACCCAAAAGAGTAGATTAGAATATCAGTTTGAGATAAATAGAGGAAAATGATTATCAAAAACACAGAGAACATACCTGAGAGAAAAATACAGGGAATAATGGACTGGGGTGTTATTAAGATGGTCTTTGGGCAGAGAACCCAAGGCCAACCAAATCATTCCGTAGACCAACTACCCTCTGGTAAGGTCCCCTACTAATGAGCTAGACCACAACTAGAGAATGCCTTTATTTACTGCAGACCAGCCCGAAAGGTTTAGAAACAAAGTAGAGAGCAAGGCAATCTGAGATCTCACCCCTCTAAAGCCAGCAGAGAGGAGGGAGTCAGGCAGTCTCCTCACACAGGATTATACCTGGCCCTTTGTTATTCTTCAGGAGAAATGTCCAAAAAGGACATTCCCACATGTGCTCTGACCTTTGCAAGTGGTCTGCCTACCCAGGAGTTCAGTGACCAGTAAGATATTTTTTAATCTGATCAGTCCAGATCTGCACTCCTAAAGGATGGAGTGAGGGAGAGGGATAAAATGAGGAAGTGGATAACGGGGAGTCTGGAACACCTCCTAGAGGTCATTGGAGAGAACAGCACAGACATTACAATAAATATCAATGGGCTACACTCCTCTATTAAAGGAAGAAAGACTCAAGGATTGGAAATACAAATGAAATCCAACTAGCTGCAAGAGATAATAAAATAAAACAATATAGTAAATACAATAAGATAATCCTGAAAAAGAAAGGCAAAGTAAAAAATATTCATGGTAAGTTGGGGAGAAAATGGTGAGGGAATAATAAAATCAGATGGCAGAACTTAGGAAAAAAATATCATTAAAAAAGTTATGGGGCTTCCCTGGTGGCGCAGTGGTTGAGAGTCTGCCTGCCAGTGCAAGGGACACAGGTTCGAGCCCTGGTCTGGGAGGATCTCACATGCCACGGAGCAACTGGGCCCATGAGCCACAATTACTGAGCCTGCGCGTCTGGAGCCTGTACTCCGCAACAAGAGAGGCCGTGATAGTGAGAGGCCCACGCCCCGCGATGAAGAGTGGCCCCCGCTTGCCACAACTAGAGAAAGCCCTCGCACAGAAACGAAGACCCAACACAGCCATAAATAAAATAAATAAATTTTAAAAAAAAGTTATGGTACATGGATAGATAGAGCTACTCACTCCCAAAATATAATAATTATAGACACTCATTATAAAACAAAACTCTTATAAATAGATGGAGTTTCTAAAATTATAATTATAATGGGGGATTTTAGTATATTTCTCTCTGATAGGTCAAGGCAAGAAATAGTAAGGAATTACAGAGAAATCAAATAATAAAATTAATAAGCATGATTTAATAGACATATACTGAATTTATCAAGGTACAAACAGAGAATACATACCTTTAAAGAAAATCTATTAAAGTTTTAAAAGCTGATCAAATATTGGATAAAAGCAAGCATGAATAAATTCTGCAAAACAGAAACTATACAGATGATTTTTTTAGTATAGTGCAACTGAATGAGAAGTTAGTGTCAAAAGGATAAAAAAGTGGGAAATTTTAAAATATACATCTGAAAAAACTCTTGGGTCAAGTAGGAAAACTAAAATTGGACACTATCCAGACATCAACGAGAACAGTACCTATCAAAACAGATAATGCAATAGATGCTGTATTTACAGGAAAATTCAGATACTTAAATGATTTCATCATTAAATAAGAAAGAATAAAAACAATGAACTAAAGCATTAACTGCTAGAAGGTACAAAAAGAACAATGAAATACACCCAAGGAAAGCAGGGGGGAGGAATCAATAAAAGATCAGAGCAGAAATTACAGATTTAGAAAGGCAGTAGAATTGATAAACACATCCAAGAGATGGCCAGCAAGTCTGATTCTAAAAAGCAAAGAGTGCTCGCTTCGGCAGCATGTATACTAAAATTAGAACGATTCAGAGAAGATTAGCATGGTCTCTGAGCAAGGATGACATGCAAATTTGTGAAGCATTCCGTATTTTTATAAATTAGGAGTTTGGGATTAACAGATACACACTACTGTGTATAAAATAAATAAACAACAAGGACTTACTGTATAGCACATGGAACTATATTCAATATCTTGTAATAACCTATAATGAAAAAGAATCTGAAAATATATATATATACCTGTATATACATAAATGTGTATATATGCACATATATATAACTGAATCACTTTGCTGTACACCTGAAACTAACACAATAATGTAAATCAACTATATTTCAATAAAATAAAGAAATAAATAAAAATCAAAGACAAACACAAATACACAGAGTGATAATAAAGAAAATATAATTGCTAAGAAGAAAAGAGATTTTTTAAAGTGTGAGAGAATACCATGTGAGACTATGCGACTATTAGCAAAAACTTCAGTGAAATGGAAATTTTCTAGGAAAATATACATAATGAAGATTCTTTTAAGGAGGGGAAGAAACCTGAATACACCAATAACTGTAGAACTGGAGAGGTTGTCAGAACACCACCCCACAGAGGCAGTCCTGGCTCAGAGGGTCTTCAAGGAGGGGAAGGGCCCCATTTCCACCTGCCAGCCACACCCTCACTCACCGGGAACGCAGGGGAGAGTTTCCCTACAGAAGATACAAATAGCAGCATTCTTTTGAGTTTGTTTTGGTGCAGAAGTTCAGGGAAAGGGAATTAACATATATTTAACGTGACTAATGCTAAGAAAAAAAGACATGACTTTTACGTGATTTTATTTTGTCTAACGTTTCTAAACTGGTCATACACCAAAGGATCGGTACTGAGGAGGACTGCGCCCAAGAGAGAAAAGGGAAAAAGCAAATCAAATCATCACTTGGTTAGGATCTGCCTGGTCCTGTGAGGGATTCCTTTAGAGTTCCTGCATTGGTCAATACTGGAGCCACTAGCCCCATTTAAATCTAATTTTAAATTAATTGAGATAAAATAAAAAACACTCAGTTCCTCTGTTGCGCTGTCCGTATTTTAAGTGTTCAGTAGCCACAGGTGATGGCTACCCTGGACAGAGCAAATGACAAATTTCCACAGTCACGGAAAGTTCCGCTGGACAGGACTGTGACATGCTGGACCTTGATGCAACTCTGGGTGACCAAGATCAATTCAGTTTCTCAGGCTGAAACACTTTCAGTTAGTTAAATACACTAAAAACGGTGGAAATTCATGTAATTTAATATCTGGAGTAGAGGCTTTCTAATTTCAGCCAAAGTGTAACTGATTCATTTAACACTAAACAGTGTTCAATGTCTTAGATGTTTTATTTCTGGAAAAAAGTAATATCCAAGCAATAATATCCATCTGTATGATTTAACAAATTAATGTAAAAGAAAAAATTAAAAAAGGAAGAATAAAGTGTTATTCATTAACTACTGTAAATAAAAGTATTATTAGTTTAATATTAGAGGCAATTAGATGAGAATATTTCCTAAATTAATACAAATACATAAATTTTCAAAAACAAAAGGCTCTTTCCTCTCTACTGAATTGCTTTGTTTCTTTGGGCTGGTGTCTGTTTCCATACTTTAAGCAGCGCTAGGATCCCTGCGGTCTCTGCTTATCATGCACTGGGTACTTGGCATTCAGGTATATATAAGTCACAGAAACAGTATTTTAACCTAGGGAAAAAATCTTTTAAAATTTGTGTAAATTATAAGTTTAAAAATAATATTTCAGATTTCCATCCCCCGCCCCTATCTCCTCTCTTTAAAATGAGTGGTTACATGTGTGGGTTTTGGCACCAACTGATCAGGTTCAAATTTCAGTTCCACACTTACTAGCTGTGTGACCTTGGGCAAATCTTAATTTTTCCTCTCTAAATTCCATTTTCCTTATCTCTAAAATTAGGACAATGATTGCAGCCGCTTTTAGGCTTGTGGAGAGGATTCAATAATATAAAACATGGAATGAGCCTAGAATAGTTTCTGGACATAGGAAGTGCTCAATCATGTTATAACAATATGTATTTTAATAATAATAGGATAATGATTAATATAAAATGCCCTGATTATTGTTAGTATGATTAAACCATTTCAGTGCTGCATTTACACTCTTGGAAGGTCTGTTTAAACATTTGTCACTCTTCCGATATTATTGAGAACTAATTTCTCAGGGCCTGTACTAACTGCTGGAATTATAAAGACAAATGCAACATGATCCCTACCCTGGAGGAGCACAGAGCCTACTGGGAGAGAGAGACACACACATGTAAACAGATAAATCACACATAACCTGGTTAAATGCCACAGCACAGAAGTAAGGATGGGGCACTGGGGGCGGTCAGAGGCTGGAGGGACAGCTCTGCCTTGGGGAGCTGCAGGTTTTGTCACTATAATGCAATTTATTCTGGAAGATGTACAGGACCCTTGAGAAATGATTTCCAACATAAGTAGATTTTAAAAACTACAAATACTGGTCAAGGAGACCATGTGCATATGCAAATCAGACATGTAGACACACTGACACACATCCATACCCCTGATTTAGAAAGTATGGCTCAGAAGGGAAGAAAGAAAGTTCAAATGTTTCCATCAAAAAAAGGTGGGGAGATAAGGCCTGAACATGGGTGGAATAAGCCATCCCCTGACTGGCAAGTGCTGCTCCTGGGCCCCTGGTTCACTTCTCCTGGTCAGTCTGGTTCACTTCCGCTGTCTGCAGCGAGAGGCAAGGGAGTGGACATGGGGACCAGAGGAGATGTTTTCTTCCTCCCACTCTTCACCTCCATCCTATTCTGCCTGTGCCATGGGGTGGAGAAAAGATTTGGGAGGTTGGGCAGCTGGAGTGCTGAGCACCAGGGCACATGTCAGAGAACCTGAATTGGTTAGAAGATTCCCCAGCTAGGAAGATAATTGTTGGCTAAAGAACAACCAAAGCCTCGGATCTGGGCTCAGACTTACATCCACATCTCTGGCCACCATCCTCAGCAAACTCAACGTCCATCACAATGATTTATCTGATGTCTTGAGCTCACGTCCTTCAGCTGTCTCAAATCTAATGACGTCACTTAACTTCATGGCTTTGCCATCCACTACTAAGACCCCAAACCTGCTCTCACCCACACTGGTATAGATTTGTCATCACAGTACCTGACTTATAACCCATGCTGGCTCTTTCTGGTACACATTCTAGCTGGGGATCTGTGGTTAATCACATCAACACTGCATTTACTAACACACAGACCTTTGTACTGCTGAGTTCTACTTAAGCCCACCAAGTCAAGTCCCAGTTTTCAATCACCTCCTACCAAGTAAACTCTCGTACTTCCCTTCTGTGTTCAAAGAAACATGTTTCCATATGACTAGGCCTACGACAAGCTCGTGCTTCTTGACCATGGCTAGATCTTCACTACCACTCCCCAGTTCTTTTATCCATTCCTTTTTCACTTCCCATTACATCTCCCATCTTGGCCCTGACTTGTCAATCACCAAATCGCCACTCCAGAAACACCTCTTCTTCTAAGCAATGACCTCTCCACCTATTCTACTGAGAAATCTGAGGCAAGTCAGGATGAGTACTGTCATCTAACCCTTCATCTCAAACGCTATCCATCTTGGTTTCTTCATTAAAATAATATCTGACTAGCAGTCCCTGATACTCAAATTCCCAGTAAAATATTTGTGAAGATTCAGCACAAAAGATGACAATTCATGAGTCTGAAGACTGACTGTCCACCCTATGGCCAAAATCTACTTACTGTATGGCCAATGGAGAAGAACTGGGAAACATATTTGGTCACTGACTTTGTTGCCCAAAACAGAGCAAATTTGTGGTCATTACAGAAAGCTGGATGGCAATTTATTTTTCTCTTCACCACCTCCTTTGGACTAAGAAACACTGGGTCTATATGAAGAGTAACAATAAAACATTGGGAGTCATCCTTTTACTGCACAGGTACTGCATTTTAAGGTAGCCCCAGCCATTCCAGCACCTCTTTTTCTCTCCAAGAACACATTGGGCAAGATGTGGGGAGGAAGGGAGACAAAGTCCACGTTAGAAAATGCAGGCTTCATAAGCAACGTGCCATAGGTAGGGAGACAGACAGGAAGGGTCCTGGTAGCAGAGTACCCTGGGGAACATGGTTTTGTCAATATGCCAAGCTGCTGGGGGCACCAAACTGTGGTTGGGATGGGGGGAGATATAACTTTCTTAATCTCCATCCTGTTCTTTAATCTACACAGATGGTATTTTCTCAAGCCTATGTAAAGAGCTAAGCAAACATTACTTTAATACTCCTCTTCCAACCAGCCTGCTACCTGGAGCCCCCTAAGTCCTGGCTATATGTATAAATTCTAGAGCTACTCGTTCAGAGCAGCAAACCTATCTCATTCCAGCAGAGCTTTACAAGATAAATGCCAGCTAGATTCTGGATATTGATCAGGGAGCTTTGCACAACCACTGGCCATCCAGATGTTTGGTTCAGAGAAGCTGCAGTACCCAAAAGGACAATGAGGGCTCAGGCCATTGTACATTCTGTCTGTTGAAAATACAAGGTCTGAATAGCTCTTTGTTTTTGTTTGAAGATTTTGTAAAAAGGAAAAAAAAAACACCAACATGGGAGTTATGAGAAAAAAAAATGCTACATATGATCATGAAAACTAAAAAAGGAAGCTCATCACTTTTTACTATGAAACCAAAATAAAAGTTTAGAAAAGCAGTTGTTGTCCTCAATAAGACAGAAGACAATTTTTGCAACAAGTGTATAAAGCTTGTGGAAGCGGGCAAGATAAAAGAGGACAAAATATGCAAATGTAGGATTAAAATCCTCATTGGAGGAGGAAAGCAAAATGTTTACTGTAGAAAACAGAGACAGTAGTATGTTTATCATTTGAGATGCCTTTCCAAAATGAAAAGGAACAAAACAAAATGAAAATAATGAGAAAGAAAAGACAGCTACAGAGGACAGGAAAAAGATCTTCCTTATTGTTTCAAGGGGAAAAAATGAGCAATAATCAAAGATATATCTGAAGAAAATATTCATCCGTGACGTAAGACCTGGGTCCACGATTTGCAAAGATGCAATATTTTAGGAAAAATTGATGAGAAGAGAAAGACACAGAGAAACTATGGGAAACATTTTTAAAATAAAAGAATAAAGAAGAAGGTTTGAGAAAGATCCAGGCAGGAAAGGTTTCCAAGAAAGAAAATAAACTAAACTGTCTCAGGCTTCTTTCTGAACACTATAGGGCAGAAAGTAACTATACTGGCTTGAATGGTGTTCCCCGCCCCCTGCCGCCACTTTACATCCACCTGGAACCTCAGAATGTGCTCTTATTTGCAAAGAGGGCCTTTGTAGATGTAATTAAATAAGTTAAGATGAGGTCACTGAATTAGGGTGGGACCTAAGTCCAATGGCTGGTGTCTTTATAAGAGAAAAGAGGGAGACGCAGATACAGAAATGCAGGTCAGGAGGCCACGTGAAGCAGAGATTGGAGTGATGCAGCTACAAGCCAAATGATGTCAGGGATTGCTGGCAACCATGGAAGGTGGAAGAGGCAAGGGAGGATTTCTCCCTCGAACCTTCAGAGGGAGTGTGGCCCTGCCAACATCTTGACTTCAGACTTCTAGCCTCCAGAACTACGAGAGAATAAATTTCTGTTGTTTTAAGCCGTTCAGTTTGTGGTAATTTGTTACGGCAGGCCTAGGAAAACAATACAGTAACAGATTAAAATTTGTGAATTTTTTTGAAAAATAAATTTATTTATTTATTTTCAGCTGCGTTGGGTCTTTGTTGCTGCGCACGGGCTTGCTCCAGTTGTGGCGAGTGGGGGCTACTCTTTGTTGCCATGAGCGGGCTTCTCATTGTGGTGGCTTCTCTTGTTGCAGGGCACGGACTCTAGGCGCATGGGCTTCAGTAGTTGTGGCACGCGGGCTCAGTAGTTGTGGTTTTCAGGCTCTACAGCACAGGCTCAGTAACTGTGGTGCATGGGCTTAGTTGCTCCACAGCATGTGGGATCTTCCCGGACCAGGGATCAAACCTGTGTCCCCTGAATTGGCAGGCGGATTCGTAACCACTGTGCCACCAGGGAAGTCCCCAACATTTTTACGAGAGAAAGGTGATGACTCAGAACTTTTAAAACCAACCAAGCTGTTCTTATGGAAGGCATAGCTCAAGACGTTCTCAGACACACAATGATTGAGAAAAGATAACCGTCACATACTGCCTAAAAAACTTACTTGGAATTACAGGATAAGGATGCCTGCAACCATGATATTTACTATGGTTCTGGAGTCCTAGCCAGTGCGTAGCCAATCAGACATACAGAAGAAATAAGAGATTTGGATGGAAGAAGACAAAGTTGTTTGTGGAAGAGTATCTATGTCTTCAAAAAGAGACTACTTTGTTTTTAAGTAAAGAAGCACAAAAAAATATATAAAACCATTTTGTATATAAATTTAATTACTAAAGGGACACACACTAAATCTTTTTTTTTTTTAATTTATTTATTTATTTATTTATGGCTGTGTTGGGTCTTCGTTTCTGTGCGAGGGCTTTCTCTAGTTGCGGCAAGCGGGGGCCACTCTTCATCGCGGTGCGTGGGCCTCTCACTGTCACGGCCTCTCTTGTTGCGGAGCACAGGCTCCAGACGCGCAGGCTCAGTAGTTGTGGCTCACGGGCTTAGTTGCTCCGCGGCATGTGGGATCTTCCCAGACCAGGGCTCGAACCCGTGTCCCCTGCATTGGCAGGCAGATTCTTAACCACTGCGCCACGAGGGAAGCCCCCACACACTAAATCTTAATAGTGATTATCCATAGGTGGTAGGATTACAGACTAATTTAATTTTCCAGTGCTTTTTCACTATATTTCAAAATTTCTATAATGAGCATGTATTCCTTTTATAATCAGAAAAGTATGTTTAAAAGTATATTGGCATGCATGTGCACATACACACAGAGAGACTGGAAAGTAATATAAAAATTTAAGAAAAGAAAAAAACTGATCAGACACCAGATTTTTAGCAAAATTGATCTTTTAGCTAATACATAGACATTTGGCAGTGAGCTAGATGCCACTGGGGATACAACAAGAAAGAACCATGAGTTCTGCCCACTGAAAAGGTATAAGAAATGCACACAAATAATTTCAGTGTAAAATATGACAGGTGCCACAGAGAAATGCAAAGAATTGCAGGGTTCTAAAGAGTGAAAGATGATTTTCCCATAGGGGAATCAGGTAAGGCTGCATGGAAAACAGCCCTGGTAGAGGCGTATTTCAAGAAGGCATTTTCGAAGGACGGAGAGGCATAAAAAAGCCCCAGAGGCCTGGGTGACGGTGAGTAAAGGCCTATTTGGCTGGATCATGGGCCAGAGGCGTGAAGCCTCCAAAGATTGGTTGGAGCCATTTGTGGAAAGCTAAAAGCTCTATTCCATAAGCAAAGGAGAGATGTGAAGGCTTTTTGTTGTTGTTTTGTTGTTGTTGTTATTTGTTTGAAAGCATAAGTATGATGCTGACAGAGTGGGACATTTGGGAAAGTACTCTCTGTAGCATTAAGGAAATCATCCCCCAGAATCAGGTTAACTACAGCTGAGGATTCTGACAAACTGGATGTTCTTATCAAAACTTGTTGAATGGAATCTTTGAGAAGTCAGGGAGACCAAGAAAAACTGCCGGAAGCTCAGAGAAGGAGGAAATGACCCAAATGTCACTCCAAAAAGGGAGTTCATAGACGCAAACACAGCTGTCCTTTTCCTATTCCTATCTCCTTAAGAGATCAAATGAGAAACATATAAGGAACTAAAAGTCATTTTCACAATGGAAGCTTGTAAAAAAATGCACACTATTTGGTTTACTCCAGACATGACAAATCAGAGCCTGAATCTTAAACAAATTCCTCAAGTGATTTTTATGTGCAGTAAGGTATGAGGGGCATTGGAGCACAGCCTGTAACAATGGGGAGATCACAGAACTTTTAAATAAATACAACCTACTGTGCATAAGACAGGGGGACAAGCTCTGCAACTTACTAGTTGCGTGACTTTGGACAAGTTAATCTCTTTGAACTTCAGTTACCTCATTTATAAAATGAGGGTAACAAAAGTATCTATACCCCATCAGGTAGTTGTGAAATTTATATTAGTACATATACATAATACATATTTCCATGCATACATATATAAGACTGTCTGGCATTGTGAGTGCACATCCATGTGAATAAGAGCAACTTACCCATGAAATCTGTTGAGAACATATAACCAACAGGATTTGGTAAGAGATTGGATGTGGGCTATGGGTGAGCTCCTGGTTTCTGAAATTAGCAACGGAAGGAGAGGTAGAGCTATTTACCCAGTGGTGTGGATGGGCAAAGAGCAACGACGGCGAGTTCAGTGGTGGGCGTTTTAAGGTTCAATTGCCCATGGCAATGTCCAGTGGACATTTGGGCAGGTGGTCCTATATGCTGTGGACAGACACCTGGGAAGAATATATGGATCTGTGAGTCACCAGCCTAAAGACAGTACCTGAAGCCATGGGGATAGGAAAGATGACGAGGGAGAGCAGACAGAGTGAGAAGAGAACCCTGAGGAGCACCCAAATTCAAGGGCCAGGCAGAAGAGAAGAGCTCCCTAAAAGAAGCTGAGAAGGTGCAGCAGGGAGGTAGAAAGAGAAGTACGAGAGAGCAGAGGCGCATACGCCAAGGGAGGGGAAAGTTTTAACAGGGTGCAGAGTGGGCCCGTGAGCTAAAGGCTAAACATGTCACCTGGATTTGGTAGCAGAAAGGTCTCTGGTGACTTCGGCAATCGCAGGCTCAGTGGGAACAAGAGGGGGAAGCATCCAAAGGCGAATTCTCAAGGGAATTTGTGGAACTATCGCGGGGATCAAAAGGAGAATTTAGAGTGGCTGAAATGTACTCCCAAAGTAATTAAAAAGTCTTCACATTTATTAAGCAAACACAGCCTGAGATTATATTTGAAAAGACTGCAACACAGTGAAAACCGCAAAAGACCAATTAAAAAGCTGAGGCCAAAAAGCATACAATCCTTTTCTTACACATAAAGGAGCCCAAAGTAACTGCTTTAATTAAATATGTAAAATAGTTCAATATAAAAATAAGAATATTTGTTGTGGCATGAAACTGGGAGCCCTTTTTGGTAAGTCAGTCACGGCAGGCTACACTGGATTTGGGCATGACTTTCCCTAAATTTCACCCAGTGGGGGAAAAAAGGCGAGCAAATTTTAAAACCACAGATATTCTCCTCTCCTACAAAGAGGGTGAAGCTGCTCCAACCCACGGAATGGATGTATACCCCAACAAAACAGGGACTTGCCCCGAGACAGGAGAAAGCCGAAGACAAGGGTCTCAGCTTGCGGGTGCTGAGAGAGACCCGAAAGAAGCCTCAAATGCTCTGGGTCCCACACCCCCGGGGAAATCTGTCCCAAGTTGCCTACCAGGGGGCAGCTAATAAGTTAAAAGCATTAGACTTGGTTCTGAGGGTCTAACAAAGAGCTATGACTGTTCAGAGCCCACATGGTGAAAGGTTGGCAAAAAAATAAGATTCCTTTTCAAGGTAACAGCACTAAAAGAAGTAAAAGGGTGTTTTTCAAATTCTTGGGTCTGTGTTCATGGCTGTCAAGTACTACATTTTTGATGGTAGGCCTGCCTGAATTCAGAAGTAAACACAGGTCCTTAAAAATACCTTTCAGAAAACTGAAAATATTTTGTATTCATAAGAGCAGTATATAAAGGTATACAACATTATACATATATATATATATATATATATATATTTTTGGCTATGGTAAATATTGCTGGAGTGCAGGATCGCCAGCCCGTGACTCCTTTTTTTTTTTTTTTAAATTTATTTATTCAGTTTTGGCTGTGTTGGGTCTTCGTTTCTGTGCAAGGGCTTTCTCTAGTTGTGGCAAGCGGGGGTCACTCTTCATCGCGGTGCGCGGGCCTCTCACTATCGCGGCCTCTCTTGTTGCGGAGCACAGGCTCCAGACGCGCAGGCTCAGTAGCTGTGGCTCACGGGCTTAGTTGCTCTGTGGCATGTGGGATCTTCCCAGACCAGGGCTCGAACCCGTGTCCCCTGCATTAGCAGGCAGATTCTCAACCACTGCGCCACCAGGGAAGCCCTACATATATTTTTAAAATAAATTTATTTATTTATTTATGGCTGCATTGGGTCTTTGTTGCTGTACGCAGGTTTTCTCTAGTTGCGGCGAGCAGGGGCTACTCTTCGTCACGGTGTGCGGGCTTGTCATTGTGGTGGCTTCTCTTGTTGCAGAGCATGGGCTCTAGACACGCAGGCTTTGGTAGTTGTGGCATGCAGGCTCAGTAGTTGTGGCGCACAGGCTTAGTTGCTCCGCAGCACGTGGGATCTTCCCGGACGAGGGCTCGAACCCATGTACCCTGCATTGGCAGGCGGATTCTTAACCACTGCACCACTAGGGAAGTCCCAACGTTATATATTTTTGATCAAGCTTAAAATTTATTTTTGCTACAACTGACGATACATACCGCTGAGCCTGGTCTGTCTTACTAAAAGTTGAGCTGGGCACATGAGAGGACCTGGTGTAGGGCAGAGGTCACTTTGGCACAAGTAAGTTGTGAGAGGCAACGGATATTATCAAGCAGACACTAAGAAAGACTGGGTGTTTGAGACACACTTGAGAATTTTACCTCCAGAGTATACAAGAGACCACAATCAAGGTAGAAAACCAGGTTTGTTGTGAAGAATTAACCAATAAACAATATGTTAACAGTTTGTAGCTCTGGGTCACAAAATATAAACTGTTGTACACTGATCAAAATTTGAAAGTATTTTTATAGTCCATCAGAGTACTATATCCCAGCTGAAGACCACTGGAGTCACAGAACAAAGACCCCAGGGTTCCAGCAGCAGGTGTAGGAGCCAGAGGTTATGAGCTGAGCTGAGGGCGCTGCGGCAGCAGAGAGAGTCACCCGGAGGAGGACGTGGGGCCGCACAGGAACAGGAGACTTGTGTGGCCACGAGGAACCCAACGTGAGCTGCCCAGGCCCGCCGCTACCCAGGAGGGAGTGGAGTGTCTGCAGTCCTAGTTTTGAAACTAGAGAGCATGCTGGTGCCAAATATCGTTGAAATGGCTGTTTCCAGGGTTGATTTTGCCTGGAAAAGTTGGAGGACTTGTCTGGTATTCTGATTACAGTGTGTGTTAACTAGTTGATTTGGAAGACTTTTGGACCCCAATTATCCAGACCATTAACACAGGGCTCAGTGCTCAAGGTGGTCACCAAACGGCTGGGCAGGTGATGCTAATTCTCCCCAGGTGTTGTTGATCCTAGGAAAATAGTTCATGAAAGCACTAATCAAAAAGTAGGGTAGGGAGGAGACAAGGGTCAAAACCATTCTATAAACTAAGCTACCATCAATGGGGGACAGAGGATATGTTGTTAAGGGCTAGAAGCTGAATACAGATTTTTTTTTTTTTTAATTTATGCTCTACCTTATTTTTTAGAAGAGATTTAAAGCAGCTTACTGAAATGTATCTCACTCAAAGGAGAAAATTAGCTACAGAACAAATTCAGAATAAGGGAAAATTAGGTGTGGGTAAATAACCTGAAAACAAGAGAATAAGTTTAGGCTGCATCTTATAAAGTCCTTTAAGGCTGTTAGAAGCAAGCCATAAATAGGGTCCTGAGCTTCCTAGAGGCCAATGCAAAGAGGAAAAAACCCAGTCAGCCATTTAGAGGATTCCTACTGCCTATAAGGTTAACAACAAAGCTGCTTTTTGGTCCCGGTTGAAACTTTTCTCATAAGCCCTCTTAAAGGAGACACTGTGTGACAGACTGAGAAAAATCCTCAAGACCTTCCTGCAAGAGACGCACCATCCAGATCCATATGGCTCTTTTGTGCTCTGTCCATCAGTGCAAGTTAAAGGCGTAACACCAAGGCACAGATCAAGAAAAGCAAGACTAAGAGGGGCCAAGAAAGGCAGGCCAAGTGTTTGCAGCTACCTTATGGTTGGGCCTAATCCAGAAATTAAATTTAAACCATTTATGGCATGGACATCTCTTAGGTAATTCTTTATGAACATTCTTCTTAAAATCAAGCTTTTGTTGAGATTTGGACCTAAGAGAGTTCGAAATTATATATTTGAGCTTAAACCTCAAGCAGAGCTACTCTATGCTGTTGATTAAGGGCAGAGATGTTTGCTCTAACAATCAATCCAATTGCCTTAGGAAACAGCCTATAAGTGGCAGGGCTATGAGAGCACAGGCTCGTAGACTGAGAGATTAAGCACAGGGGCTCTTGGAGTCAGACAGACCTGGGCTTAAGTGTCACCTCTACACTCACTAGCCGTGGGATCTGTCTGAGATCATCTGATAAACGGGAATCCATTCAATGTCCACAAATGTCTTCTGAGCATCCACAGTGTGTGGTGGAATCAAATAACATCTACTGCCTATAGTCGTTTGGGAGGATTAAATAGGTAAATGCGTCTAAAGTATTTAGCTCAGTCACTGGTACATAGTAAGCATTCAGTAAACAGCAAAACTAATAATAATAATAAAATAATAATCATAATAAAAGATTTCTGGTTCCATTCTCATGCATAAATAATTATCTGAGTAAGGTCTTAAAGTTCTACATTATTGAAAATGGTTGCAATAATTTTAGCTTGGAAAATGTTCCATGTCGGCATTACTGATCATCCACAAAGACATCAAAAATATTAAAAAGAGCATCAGAGTTTTTAACCACGTTAACTCACTGATAACTCCAGATGAATGTTATACCTTGCGGTACCTACTTGAGTCAACCAGCTATCAAAGCCTTAAATATAAGCCAGTTAAATATCAGAGAACATCTGCCAAAATTATGATTCTAGTTGTAGAATGTAGAAGTCTTGATGTTTTGATGTTCCTAAGGGAAATATGCTGGTACCTTCACTCATCTCTCAATTTAGTGATACTACATAGAATGCAATTCTCCCATAAAATGCCTCTGAAAACAAAAAGCCTACTCAACCCTGTAGAGTATTAGGGATGCTGGGCAGGCAGCTAGCTAAATCACTCATTAGCCAAGAGTCGTGTTTCTGCACAATAGTCCCACAGGCGTAATTCAAGTTTGTGCCTGAGCAAAAATACAAATTACTACATATCAGACTTCAAAAATCTTCACGTAGTCAAAACCTCAAATGTTAAAATCTGCAGATGCCAACCAAGTTCATGATAAACCTCTCTTTTGGTTGTGCTCAGTACAGCCAGACGTCCTTTGGGGCCACCCTGAGTTCATAACAACAAACCCATGCTATCCTCACAGAGTCGCATTTATATGTGTCTCTCTGATATACCAGGGGAACATGCAGCTGATCCAAATGCAGGCTTGAGTCATTAGGGTACAAGTTTTCAAAGGAATGGACAATATACCACCCTGTTTTATCCAGACTTGAAATTACCTGCAGACTGTGGCTTCCCCAGAAGTATCCAGATGTGGGATTATATGAGGATTAGCAGCTGGGCTGGGCAGGGGAGAGGTCCATATGGCGCCCACACCATTTATCATTTGTAACACATCAGTTTCTTACCCATTGAGTCAAAGGCCAAGGAAAGATCAGTAAAAACTACAAACAATCTTATCCTGACAGATTTCGATATAAAGTGATGAAGAATGGTCGATGGGGTAATAGCTGTGCCTTGCTTAGAATGCTGCCACGACAGACCAGACTTTCAATTCATCAAGAAGAAAAACAGCATATGTTTCAGATGGAATGCACTGCAAGTTGATGAGTCTATACTGGGGAGGGGGGAATCGAAGAAGCTCGTTTTTCCTTCTTTATTTTTGATGGGTTAGGCTACTCTCTAATTCCAACCAAATTGAACCATTCATTCATTCAATTAATATTTACTAAGTTACTAACGCTAAGCATTGTGGTTAGTATGAGGGATACAGTGGTAAATAAAGATCCATGATTCCTATTTTTAGAGAGTTTATAATCCATAACATTGTTTATGGGATTAAAAAAAGTGTCAGGGATAAGAGTCCACTGGCAGAGGATGACATTTTAGCCAGGTGCTTTTAGTTTGAGCTTTTAAATCATCTACTATAAGAGGAAATATTGCAGACACATGTGAGGCCTCCTTCCCAGCTCAGGCTCTTTGAAACTGACTTTTCTCTATATCCTTTTCAGAGAGAATCTGCCCTATCCACAAACTTTGCTGAAGATGTGGGTCTAGGAGGCCACATTTATACCACATGATCCCAGTACCCTGAACTCAACTGTTTGAATCAGGGATAGATACCTGAATCCAAGAAATTAGGGTCCAAGAATGAACCCTTTGCCCTATGACTATGAGGGGTGAAGGAGCTGCAAGACCAGGGTATTGGGGGACTAGAAATCAATTTAGTAATAAAAAACAGTGAATGAGAACTTTGTATGTGCCAGGGCCTTGCCAGGGCCTAGAAATCCAACAATGAACAAGGTAGACGTGGTTCCCACCCTCACCTCTAGTGGATGAGAGAGTAGTTAGTAAACAAATATAAATTGTGGGAATTCCCTGGTGGTCCAATGGTTAAGACTCCGCTCTTCCAATGCAGGCGGCCCAGGTTCGATCCCTGGTCAGGGAACTAGATCCCGCATGCAGCAACTAAAGATCCCGCATGCCGCAACTAAAAAAAATCCCACATGTCGCAACTAAGATCCCGCGTGGTGCAACTGAGACCCGGTACAGCCAAATAAATAATAAAAAAAAATCAATTGTGATAAACACCATTAAGAAAATAAAGAGGATGCTGAGTTAGAGAACAGCTCGAAGAGAGAATAGTAAGTGCAAAGGACAGGGAGGAACTCAAATTGTTCTAGAGACCAAAATCAGGCCACTGAAGCACGGTGAGGGTGAGTAGCATGAGAGAAGGTGGGAGAGGAAGGCAGAACAGGGATCACGCAGGATCTTGTAGGGCTTTGTAAAAGATCTGGGCTTGCAGTGCAATGGGCCACAGAAGGGATTTAAGAAAGAAAAGACATTGTGTTGTCAACATTTTAAAACATCACTCTGGCATAAGGACAGACATATAAACCAATGAAACAGAAGAGAAATCCTAGAAATTAACCCTTGTATACATGATCAATTGATTTTCGACAAGGATGCCAAGGCCATTCAATGGGAAAAGGACAGTCCTTTCAACAAATAATGCCAGGAAAACTGAACATCCACATGCAAAAGAATGAAGTTGGACCCTTACCTTATACCATATACAAAAATTAACTCAAAGTGGATCAAAGACATAAATGTAAAAGCTGCAACTATAAAACTCTTAGAAGAAAACATAGGGGGAAATCTTCATGACATTGGATTTGGCAATGATTTCTTGGATACAAACACCAAAAGCACAGGCCACAAGAGAAAAAAATAGATAAACTGGACTTCATGAAAATTTAAAAACTTTTGTGTATCAAAGGGCATTGTCAACAGAATAAAAGTACAACCCACATAATAGGTGAAAATATTTGCAAATCATATATATCTGATAAAGGATTAATATCCAGACTATATTAAGAACTCCTAAAGCTCAACAACAACAAAACAAACAACCCAATTTAAAAATGGGCAAAGGACTTGAATACCATTTCTCCAAAGAAGATATACAAATGGCCAATAAGCACATGAAAAGATGCTCAACATTATTAATCATTAGTGAAAGGCAAATCAAAACAACAATGAGATACTACTTCATACCTGTTAGGATGGTTATTAAAAAAAAAAAAAAGGAAAATAACAAGTGTTGGTGAGAACGTGGAGGAACTGAAGCCCTGGAGCACTGCTGTGGGAATGATGTAAAATGGTGCAGCCACTTTGAGACTAGTTTGAGAGTGCCTCAAAAAGTTAAAAATAGAATTACCATAAGATCCAGCAATTCCACTCCTAGTTAATATACCCAAAAGAATTAAAATCAGGGACTCAAGCACATACCTGTATAACAATGTTCATAGTAACATTATCCACAATAGCTAAAAAGTAGAAACAACCCAAGCATCCATCAATAGGTGAATAACAAAATGCGGTATATACACATGATGAAATATTATTCAGCCATAAAAAGGAATGAAATTCTGATACATGCTACAACATGGATGAACCTTGAAAATATTATGCCAAGTGAAATAAATCATACACAAAAGGACAAAAATTGTATAATTCCACTTATATGTATATGTAGAATAGGCAAATTCACAGACACAGAAGCTAGAACAGAGGTTGCGAGGGGCTGGGGAGAGGGGGGAATGGGGAGTCATTGTTTAATGGGTACGGTGTCTATCTGGGATGATGAAAAATGTTCTGAAAGTGGATAGTGGTGATGGTTGCATAACCCTGTGGATGTACATAATGGCCCTGAATTGTACACTTAAAAATGGTAAATTTTATGTTGTGTATATTTTACCATGATAAAAAGAAGTATTAAAAAAAACCCACCGCTGCTGGGAAAAAATGGACTGCAGAGAGGCAACTGTGCTTTCGGGGAAGCTGGCGTGCAGAGAGGAGATTGGTATCGACACGCAGAGAAGAGTGAAGCTGAGAAATCACAGGGACTTGAGAGAAACGAGAATAGCTGCTTGATGGCTTCCCAGTCACATGGGGCCCAGCTGTGCTTCCTGCACTGCATTCTGGGGAGACTCACCCACACCCTTTCCATGCATTACTTTACACTTGAGCTGGACCCAGTAGACCTCCGTTCTTTGCGAGGAAACCATCCCTGATTAAGGCAGGGAACACAGCTGGGGGCAGCTAAGACACACACGGCCTGGAGACTCAAAGTTTGAGGCCGTTGGTTTCTAAAGCTAGACTATCTCCAGCTCCAGGAAAGCAGAACAACTGTTTTTCTCCTTCTCCGTCAGTGCCCGGCACTGTGCCTGCCCCATGGCGGGAGACTTCAACACACAGCTGTTGAATCAGGGCTGAGAAACTCTCCTGTGAGTCTGTAGAGATCTGAGCTCCACAGTCTCTCACCACATGTATACCCAATTGAAACCTAGGAACCAAGCCCCTACATCTGCCTTCATTGCTGATTTGAATGGCCGATATCCTTCTTCACAAGGACTTCTACCTAATTTGCTGAAGGTCAGAAGAAGTTTATGCTAAAATTTCAATTTTACAGAATCCTAAGGACCTCTCTACAAAGTCTGAGTTCCAGGATGCCCAAGATCGATTGGGTTCCCAACAATATTCATCAAACCAGGTGTAAGAAAAATTAAACTTGCTTTCTCATGAACTTAGGACACATAAAATGGTTTTTAATTTAATAATACTCTGCCATTCATAGGTGAGAGAAAATGTCTCCTCCCTTAAAACACTGGAGTCAGAATTTCAAGAGATCCTCAGATGGCAAAACTGGAACTTGCTCATTGCATCTTTCCCAACCATTGCAGCCTCTAGCGCATGTCATTTCTAACGCGGGAAAACTAGAAACAACCTGATTTTACAAAAGGAGGGAAACTGTTCCACAGATAATTGTTTATCACCTTGTTGGGCTATCATACACCGATTAAAACGGTAACTTCAAAGACTACATAACAAGAAGATAGTTACAAAATACAGTTAAATGAAAAAAAGAGGAATGCGAAAGTAAATGTATAATTTGATTACAGCCATGTAGAAATGGCTTTCGAGCTATAAAAATTGGAAGGTACCAAAGGAGATGAAAATACTTGCTGCAAGGTGGTGAAATTACACATGGAATTTTAAAATGTATTTAAAAGTTACTTTATAATATTTAAAAAGTTATAAACACACACATACACACACACACACACACACACACAATCATGGCTCTTGAGTAAAACCTGAACAGATGGATTGAAGAACTTTTGCTCAATGAGCTGCCTCATCAGGCTGGGGATAACTGATGCCTAGTCTAGGATTCAGTGAGGCAGGGTTTCTTCAAGGGTGGTCCTGGCACCAGCGGCATCAACATCATCTGGGAGCTTGTTAGAAGTACAAAATCTGGGTTAACCCTGAACTTGAAACTCTGGGGGTGGGATCCAGCAATTTGTTTTAATAAACTCTCCAGGTGATTCTGATGCCTGTTCAAGCTTGAAACTGCTGCTCTGAAGTATGTTCCCAGTCTGATATTCTGTGATTTCCACAAGTCTATAAAGGGTCCATCTTACACACCTACGTTGTCTCCCCCAGACACCACTCTCATTGTTTACAGAGCTCCATACTCATTAGATCACGTTCAAAGTCTTTACCTAAGAGTCAAGGTCCTACTTTTGCTACCAAATTTCATCTTTGCTGCTATAGCTAGTTAACAGGGACTATGCTTACGTGCATCATCTCATTTAATCCTCCTGACAACCCTATAAGGTAGATAATATTAATAAACCCCATTTCATAGATGAGAAAACTGAGGCTCAAAGAAGTTCCAGATCATACAACTAGTAAATGATGAAACAAGAATGACTTCAGAGCACAAGCTCTTAGGCACCCCTGGGGTTCAGAGATGTTTACAAAGATAATAAGTGATGGAACTGGTATGTGAACGCAGGCCTGTCTGAGTCCAAAGCCTAGCTGTTGTGTAACCACAATGCTCTGCTGCCCTACACTCTCTGCTGGGCAGGACCATTTGCTTGCTGCCCTTCGAATCATCACTGCCAAGAATCTTGCTGTGTGCAAATATCTACTGTCTGTCTTCCTTGCCACCAACCCACATCCCACAGCCCCCATAAGGCCTTCCAGGCTGCTTCCCCGAGATGCCTGGCTAGAATGGGTTGCTCCCTCCTTCTCCCAACCCCCACCAGGCCCTGTCTGTGTGCTTCTCACAATATTTACCAATTCCCACTCTGAATTATAGTTATGCACACGCTCTTTCAGGAGAGGCGGTGGTCTGAGTTGGCATGGTGTCACCAGTGACTCACACAGAACAGGCATTGATTGAATCAACCAGTGCATCTTTTATGTGACCAAATTCATTCTTTAGATATATTATGTATATCTTATCTGCTCAGCTGGAGGACAGTAAGCGCCTTAAGAACAAGGACCAAATCTTTTACTTAACACATATTTTCAGGAATATACCTGGGGCAGGTACACAGTCAAACCTGTAATGTATGCTTGAATTCAAGTAGAATGTTACTGGTACATGATTCTGGCATAATTTTTTTTTTACTTTTTAAACCCTGCAAGAATGCAGCTTACATTAATCGGGGATAACTGGGTACTATACAAATGGATCCCATCAACTCAGTTTTTGTAAATAGATAGAAATAATAAATTTAATGTTTCAATAACCAAGAGAATCTTATGAGCACACTTTCCTGAAAATTTGTTCAAATTTCCATGCAATTTGTTCTTTTCTTGTGGGAAAAGAACTCACAATTCTGTCTTTTAAAAAACTGAGGCTATGATATGCCTTCATTATGCCTCTTTTAAAATGAAAGCATACAATTTAAAAAAAAAATAATAACACAATCCCCAATCTCTCTCATTAAGGAAAATATGGATATTTTCATTCCAGATATCTATTACCTATCACAGTCATTTATCTAGCCCAACACATATACTTTTAACAGGAAAAAAAAAAGAGCTCATAAATATTCTAACTCCTATCACATACCCAGAGAGCAAAGGTACAGAAAAATCAGAATATGTATTACAATAATATTTAAACCTCAAAAACTAGATTTAGAAACTTTTAGGAACAAGATAACATAAAAACAAATGCTACCTTTCTTAATTCATAAATGATTTTATTTAATTATATAACACCATTAACAGAGAAAAATACCAAGCCACGTTTTAACACACTGAAAGACACAGATTAAAAGTACGTAACAGTAAAAACAGATAAAGATGATCAAATTATTATAGCCCTTCAACAGTCATTCATTCCCATCCAGTCCTTATACTGTACTCACATGGTCTAACAGTAAATATACAACAAAAGATCTGAAGAGCTTGGCGATCCTCTCTAAATCAAAATCAATGTTCTACCACTGAACAGACAGTGTAAACTTACCAGCTCCACAGATCCATAATGTTTCCTACTGAAATCCCCACGTCTACAGCCTAGGTCTTCCGAGACAGAGCTGGAACAAAAATGCTTCATCAGTATTATACATAGCGATCTGGCCACAAACCTTCTGCAAAAATCCACTACCATTTGCAAAAAGGGCTGCTATGGAACAGGCTTGCCCAGCTCCTCACTGCAGGGGAGCCTCCTTGCAACAGACACAGTCCTCAGCAGCCATTGCAGAGCCGGGCATTCATGGAGCCCTCAGTAAGAAGAAAAACACCCGAGTCATCCCTGGAAGTATAGGCAATGATTGAATTAAATATTTAGTCATTTGGAATCGATTGACATCTCCCAGGCTACTGGTGGTTTATAATTTCATTTTGTATAACCAACGAGGAGAGAAACCCTGCAGTAAACTTGAGGCAAGGGACAAAGCTTGCAATTATCTTTCGTTTAAGAGAGGCTCTTTGTCCCAAATATTCAGCATAAAAATAACCAGCATTATGGGATGCTATACAGGAGACATAAACTTTAAATAGGAGGAAAAAAAAACCTTCAAAATCCTGGTAGGCCCCACGCCCTCCCCTTTAATTTATGACAACATGACAATATGGAAAAAGACTAGGACTAACAGAAAAATGTAAAATTCCAACTTCCAAGTATATTTAGTTTTTTTACATGACAGTAGCTAATACTTTCCTACCCCCTCCTCTCAAAAAAGGCTTACATCAGATAAGAAAAATCACATGCGTTGTTGAGGAAGAGTAATTAAAACAAGGGCAAAATTGTTACTGCATTTGCATCTTGAATGCATAGTTACACACTCAAAAGACACATCTTATTGAATAGTTGGCATATATAGGACCTCAAGCAGTACTCATGAAACCACCGGAGATCCACAAATACAAACAGTTTTAATAAGTTGGCCCTAATATGTCATGCAAATACTCTAATAAAACAGAAAATAAAATTCCCCAGGAATTACGTGTTTAATATATCCCAAATATTTGGGATCTAACATGCAAAGAAAGGTGCATTTAGTACCTTTTCATCCTTCCTTAAAAGGTAGGCTACATTTTCTAAATTACAGCCCTGTTGGCACGTTCAGAAAGAGACTGACTCTGATGTTTCACGTCCACAGAACTGACTCTCTGCCAGGTCACTATTCGATAGGCTCCAAGAAGGACAGCAAGAGAGAAATGAGATTAGGGAGTCTAATGGTATTCCGCTTCCTCCATTTCACAGGGATGGCTGAGTTCATCGTATAGGAGAGATTTAACCTTTTGTAGTCCTCACTGCCTTAGCTGAAACCATGTGACAAATTAACGAATGCAGCTTGGAAGGATGTCCTAGATATTTACCCAGGCTACCTTCCTGCTTCTAGTGACATGATTTTCTACCGAAAAATCTCTGAAAGAGATGTAAAAACTTCCCTCCGTGGCCTGCTCCAGTGTTAGCTATGTCCTCTATGCCCATTTTCTTAGCCCTTTTTGAAAACGCTCCTGGAGAATACTGCCATTGCCTTACATAACAGTTTCAAGATCCTTCCCCGGCACCCTGAGTTACCGAGAGGGAGTGGGCTCCGGGGAGGGAAGTGTCCACGGGCTTGGACAGAGGTCGGGCACAGAGCTGAAGCTCAAGGGCTGTTGACTGAGCGCTGTCTGCCCAGACCTCAGCCCACCTCATCAGTTAAGCCAGGCCCATGACGCAGTCACAACCGCAGCAGCAGCGGCTTCTAACCCAAATGGCCAACAACATGTAAAGAGCAAGGAGGCCGGGCTCTGGGTCCCTCCCTGTGCCGCCCTCAGCACCACAGAGGGGGGTCCAAGACACAGTGCCAGCTCCCTAACTTTGCCAACAGCCAGAAACAAACACACAAAAAAGGTGACGACCCTACATCCTGGAGCAACCACCTCCTTAGAAGCCTCAAGAGGGAAAACAATGTCCTAGGAAAACAACCAAGAGAGAGAGAAACAGGACATGAGCTATCGGTTGCCCTTTTCCCCTCTAATTACATTTCATCCGATACACTGCAGAGACAGCGCTTGCTAATGGTGGCTGGCAGGCTGAACTACACAGGATGCATTTCTAGGGCGGCAGGAGGCACTCAAACCGGCCATGTTAAAAAACCTGCCCCACTCCCCTCCTCTGTCCCCAGGCTCTCTGGCCCCTTGGCACCCAGCAGCACAAGGATTGTGTTTAGGGGGATCACCCCGAGCTCCAAGGGGAGTTTTGTTCTCCTCCAGGTCCCCAGAGTCTGGCCCACTGCTGGCCACAGGCTGGACATGCAGTAAATGTTTGTTGCGTTTGTGAAGATATTTGCACATCTTTCAGATCTCACTAGCTGCTGCCTGATAACGTCTCCCGTGAGCACCAAGGCAGGCCACCTGTTGACCTTCTTCCTGATAAGCTCCCGGACGGTACTCCATCAGTCCAGACAGCCCTGGCCCAAGAGGCAGATATGCCTACGTGCACACCAAAACCTATTTCCTGTTCCTCTGGGGCTTGTCGCTACACTACATTTCCTAGCCCTTCTTGCAGTGACTGTGAACATATGACTGATTTCTGGCCAAGAGAATACAGACCAAAGTGATATGCCTGTGGGATCCCATGGGAAGCGCCTGCCCTCCTTCCCTGCGGCCAGCAGGGTGGAGAGGGCCATAAGGACCCAGAGGAAGGCAGAGCTTCAAGAAGGAAAAAACCAAGTGGAAGGTCATACCTTTAAGAACATCTGTATTAGAATATGCTGTGAGCAAGAAATAAACCTTTAGTTGTGTTAATCACGTAGAGTTTGGGTTTACCTGTGAAAGCCGCTGTGCTACCTGAACTAGCACAGAAGTCGGTATCTTGCAGTGGGGTGTTACTACCATGGCAACAACCTAAAATATGTGGCACAGGCTTCACAGGCAGGCAGCAGCCAGGGAGGAAATGCATCTCAGAGGCTGGAGAGACAGAGATCTAGGTTGTAGAGTAGCAAACTGGTGATAAAACTTGCACCTACAGTAACTGAGGAGGTGGACCTGTGCCTTCTGAGCCTGCAGCTCTAAGGAACGTGGCTGGACAGGTCAGAGTGAGCCCGTGGGCTGGCTCCTACTGGCTGACCTTAGCAAGGTTTTTTCAAGGAAGAGATGAGCCCGGGCTAAAACTGGATGGATTTCAAGCAAAGACAGAAGGGACTAGAGAGAGTCTCGAGACCAAGGGCCTCACAGGCTTGAGAAATCACTGTTTCTGGACCCCAAACAATAAGAATTCTGGCCAGTGAAATGTGGGTAGAAATGATGGGTACCTCTTCCAGACGACGCCCATATAAATTTCCCATGAATAATCCTTGCTCTCTTTCCTCATCCGCTGGCTGTGAGGATGGCTGTGAGGACCAAGAGGGGTGAAGCCGCACCACGAAGGAGTCCTGGTCCCTAAATGACCACACAGAATATCCTAAGTAGGCACACCCTCACTGGACTGTGAGATGAGAAAGAACTTTTATTGCTTGAAGCCACTAAGATTCAAGGTTTATCTGTTACAACAGGTGATTTTAATTTTATGGGTACAGCTCTCCGTAGGTAACAGAAAGTAGTGTAAGAATAAGCCCCACAAAAAAGGGGTTGTCAGAGGGCTGGTGGGCCAGGATGACTATCGGGGTCAGCAAGCTGTGGCCTCTCGCTGCCTGTTTTTGAATACTAAGTTTTATTGGGGTACAGCCACGCCCTTTGGTGATAGGCTGTCTGTGGCTGCTTTTGTGTTTCAATGGCAGAGTCGAGGAGTTGCAACAGAGACCTGTAGGGCCTGCAAAGCCCAAACTATCTACTCTCTGGCCCTTTATAGAAAGATTGTCCAACCCCTGCCCTACAGCCTCACCAATCCCTTTTGCTGGTTTCAGGCCTACCCATAAGCTGTGATTAGTATGCCAATGAAAATAGCAGTGTTTATTAGAGTCCATCAGAATCCCCGGCGGTGGGGGGGGCAGTGGGAAGCTTTCTAAAAATGCAGATTCCCTGGCCCTATTCCCAGAGGTTGTGATTCAGCCTGACTGCGATTTTAATAAGCAGTGGAGGGAAGTCTGATGCAGGGGGTTCACAGACAATGTTTTGAAAAATACTGCTCTTCCAGATGACTCTGGAATCCCTGGGAAACCTGTTAGCCATTCTGCGGCACTTTTATAAGGAAGGACAAGGCCTTGATCAAGTTTTCCATGAATGGGAGGAGATGTCATACAGTCCCTAAGGGCAAGTGCTTCAGTCACAGACGTGGGTTCTTAACCTCCCTGGGCATTAGTTCCCACATGTATAAAATGTGGTTGATAGTATCACCTACTTAATAGGGTTATAAAGAATAAACTAAAAAGAGCAGATAAAAATTTATTCTAAGCATGATGTCTATTACATGAAAACTACTCAATAAATGTTAGCTATTATTATCCCTCTTTTTATTAGTATGAATTCTTCTCCGGTTGTTAGAGAGAGCCCTGGGAAGGGGCGTGCAGCATACATGATTACCAACTTTTTAAAGAATTTTAAATAAGATGCCTTTTTTTTTTTTTTAACATCCTTATTGGAGTATAATTGCTTTACAATGGTGTGTTAGTTTCTGCTTTATAACAAAGTGAATCAGCTATACATATACATATATCCCCATATCTCCTCCCTATCCAAAAAAAAATGGTTATGAAGAACCTAGGGGCAGGACAGGAATAAAGACGCAGACGTAGAGAATGGACTTGAGGACACGGGGAGGGGGAAGGGTAAGCTGGGACAAAGTGAGAGAGTGGCATGGACTTATATATACTACCAAATGTAAGATGCCTTTTTTCCCCCTGTGGTGGAAAGGGAGACCTGGGGCCAAGCAGCCTCCTAGGGCGGGGCTAAGGGCAGCATCACAGCTCAGCACGACATCCCCTCCCTAAAAGTGTTGGCAGTGCGACCTCACCTAGAAAATACTTGGGACCCAAGAGCATGTCACCAGAACAAGGCAGGTGCAGAAAAGAATCAGAGGGTTCAAGTTCCTCACAGGTACTGGGGTCTAGGCTCTAAATAGAAACTCTTTCTGTTTTAGTAAATTAACGTGAGAGGATGCTGGATCACGCTTTGCGAGTATGAACAGAGCTGAGGACCATCATGTTAAATCTCTAAAGAAGGCCTGGGATGAGAGCAAAGATTTCCAGCTCCACACAGAGGCTAGAAAAATTACCATTATGTAAGTCAGGGGCCCGGAAAGCAGGACGACCCCCTCCAAAGAGTCGAAGTTACGGAAACTGAAAAAGGGGAAAAAAAGGAAGCTGAAACTCAGCGATACAGGTCCTTACTCAAGTGGCCCAGAGATTAGTGACTGACCCTAACAACTGGCCAGACCCCACTATTCCAGGCCTCAGTCAACTCCGGCCCTGCTGGAAGAGTTAAAGCCAATGGAAGAACGGGACACTTCCTGGATCAGCAGAGAGAATTTGTGAAAAGCAACAGGCTTACGGACAGCAGAGCTCAATGTCAGCAGCGCCAGGACAACACCTCCGCCCCCTTGATAAGCAGTTTGTAATAGACAGATGGACGGGATCCCCCTATTTGAGGGACAGAGAAGCTGAAAAATGTGCCAGACTACAGATTTAGGCTTGGAAGTAGCCCCGGGCCTCCTAACAACAGGTACGAGAATAGCTTATTGCACATAAGGGAGCAGTTGTCTCTCCTTCTGAAGATAAGTAACACAAAAAAGCAGAGCTGTAATTATACGTTAACTTCTAATGACGAAATGGAAGAATCCTGTCCTCTTTTGAAGAGATTTCAGACACTAGGAAGTAGGAAGTAAGCAAGAGGATTTCTAGAGTGTAAGGGTCCCAGGAAATCCGAGCCCCTGGATTCTGGCTCCAGACAGCATCTTGTTCCCCAACTGTGCTTCTGGGGCCACAGTACCAGGTGCTCCTGTACCAGGATCTTAAGTTTACCATCCCTTAGCAAGTTCCACCAACCATAAGGCGGTCAGACATGCCTGGATTTGAATGTCAGCTCCATGGCACTCTAGCTCTGTGGCCCCAGGCAAGTTACTTATCCTCTCTGAGCTTGTTTCCTCAACTGTAACATGGGCTTAAAATAACAACTGTCTCTGTGGGAGGATTAAAAGATATCATAGGTGCTTAGCACAACACCTGACAAATAAATGCTGGTTATTCTAACTGTCAGGGACCTTACCGACCTCGGTCATGACTATGTCCCATGTGTCTCAGAATGCCTGGCTCATAGCAGGCTGCTCCATGAATATTTGTTGAATTAATGAGTCATGAATTAATGATAACCTCTGCTGGCCTTTGCTCTACTTGAACGCAGGTGGGTTCCTGCCCCCTTTTCCCCTTTCCCTCCTCCACCCCCCATCTGCCGTTAGATATTCTGACATATCTTTGGGTATATTTGATGTTACTTCCCACCATTAGTCAGTCATCTTTCTCATTCTAATCCTCACTTCTCTAACATTCTAGAATGCATTCCTCCTACAGTATTTATGTGTCTACTAAGTTTCTGGACAAAGACAGGTGTCCCTGGAACTTACCAGGTTCTCTGCTATTACTAAAGTCTTGTGGTAATTCATTGCAAGGCTCCTTTCAATAATGATCTCTACCAGTGCCCTTGGGATTCTATCTCTAAATAAAAAACAGCAACCATACCAAACTTTGGCGAAGACACGGAGCAACTGGACCACTTATAGACTGTGGGTGGGGACTTCCCTGGTGGTGCAGTGGTTAAGAATCCGCCTGCCAATGCAGGGAACATGGGTTCGAGCCCTGGTCCGGGAAGATCCCACATGCCACGGAGCAACTAAGCCCGTGTGCCACAACTACTGAGCCTGTGCTCTAGAGCCCGTGAGCCACAACTACTGAGACCACGTGCCACAACTACTGAAGCCCGCGCGCCCAGAGCCCGTGCTCTGCAACAAGAGAAGCCACTGCAATGAGAAGCCCGTGCACAGCAACGAAGAGTAGCCCCCAATTGCCCCAACTAGAGAAAGCCTGCGCGCAGCAATGAAGACCCAATACAGCCAAAAATAAAAATAAATAAAATAAATAAATTTATTTAAAAAAAAAAAATATATATATATAGACTGTGGGTGGGAATGTACAAGGTAAGCCAAGCCTCTTTGGAAACCAGTTGGCATTTTCTTATAAAATTAAATATGCAGTTACCATATGACCCAGCACTTGCACTCTTGGGCATTTATCCCAGAGAAATGAAAATATATATTCACAAATACCTATACACAAATGTTCATAGCAGCTTTATTCATAATAGCCCCAAGCTAGAAAAAGCCTAGAAATCTTTGGAGGGGTGAATGGATAAACAAACTGTGGTGCATGCCCACCACGGAATATCCCTCAGCCAGGAAAAGGAACACACTACTGACAGATACAACAACTTGGATGAATGTCCAGGGAATCGTGCAGAGTGGAAAAGGCCAACCATAAAAGATAACTTACTGTGTGATTCTATTACACAACATTCTTGAAATGACAAAATCATAGAGCGAGGGAGGTGTGGTTATAAAAGGGCAGCATAAGGGACCCTGTGGTGATGGAGCCATGTCTGTGTCTTATCTGTAGTGGTGGAGAAATGAACCTACACACGTGATAAGATTGCATGTGACACTGGGGAAACCTAAGGCCAATGGATTGTATCACTGACAATTTCCTGGCTGTGACTGATACTTTACTATAGTTATGCCAGATGTTACCATTGGGGGAAACTGGGTAAAGGGTACCTGGGATCTCTTTGTGTTATTTCTTATAACTGCATATGAATCTATTATGCTCTCAAAATAAAAAGGTTAATTTAAAAAAACCCTGTATCTGAGTTGAAATTCATTCACTCATTCCATAAACAGTTCCTGAGCACCTATGAGGTCCCAGGTACTGGGCCAGGTGCTAAACCTGAGACGTGTGCTCCCTGCAGTCATAGCACTTACGGCGCGGTGGGAAAATATAAAGGACATCGGACTTCACAGGAACAAAAACGTTGTGCAAGCACATCCCACCTGTGTATAGCAAATTTGGTAAACTGTACAATAGCCTCTTTTGTCTCCTTCTTGAGTAGCATATGCCATCTTGGGATATGAGAGGCCTGTCACTCTGCTCAGTTCAAGACCCACCATCCAGAAACCTGGGAGCTGCTACCTAGAAAATGATTCCTGCAAGGTGTTATGTCCGCACATCTGCTCCCTCCCTCCCCAATCTTTAGCGACCTTGGCTTCTCCTTTCCTATAATGTCAAGACTGAAGGGATTTCTAGCTCAGAGTACAATTTGGTTTGGGAAACACTGCTCCACAGGATACCTGCACATGCATGACCACAAAGTGTTAAACAGAAACGTATTTAAGGAAAAAAAATCAGCAGACAACATATGTTGCTGCGTACCTCCCTGGATCACCTGTAGATTTAACTTCTTTGGAGAAATCCCTCCAAAGTGTGCCTTCCCAAGTTCTGAAAGCTTCTCTCCTGAGATTCCCAGACTGCCCCCAACTGTACCTAGACCCTGAAGGGAGGCATGCTGTACAGAGTGGGCACTTCCGAACAGTCCTGTGGGCAGCGAGAATCCTAGAGAACACCAAGGTCATTCCGACCCTCGCTACTCAGAGTGGTCCTTTTCCCTGAGCTGATTAGAAATGCAGACCCTCAGGCCCCATCCCAGACCTAATGAGACAGAATCAGCATTTTTAACAAGATCCCCTGAGGATTCAAATGCACACTGAACTTTGAGAAGCACTGACTCTGGTTCTCAAAACCTAGCTATATGTCAGAATCACCTGGATTTCTTCTCTAATTTGTCTTATTTCTTCAAGATGCAGAAAAATAAAGAATAATATAATGAACATTACAGATACAGTTGAAACCCCTGTGTACCTCTCCTTGATCTCATTTTCATCTCTCTCTCCCTTGAAACAATCACTAAATAATTTGGTTCGCACTCCCTGCTTATTTTTCATATTTGTACAACGTAGTCATAAACCATATGCAGTACTGTTTAGCGTGATCTTAAATTTTACACAAATGTATACCATACTGTGACCATCTCCCTGCAACTAGCTTCCCTGAACAATTTGTGTTTGAGATTTGTACACATTGATACCTGTATCACTCACAGTGCTGTGTAGTCTCCTGCTGTATCACTATCCCACTGATTCTCCATTCCCACATAGTTGGACATTTCCTCAGTGAAATGTCCATTATTTAGCCAGCTTAGTCCTTCATCTCACGGGTCCTCACTATTTGATACCCAGATCCCTACAATAGCCTGGTCAGTCTTCCTGCCACCTCAGCATAGGATCTTAGGGTAGAAGAGACTTCCAGAGATGTCCAGGGACTTCCAGGTCCAGAGACTTAAGGGTCATTTGGTGTCCAATCTGGTATCTGTGATAGTGTATTCTCTACCAGATACTTGAAATATAGCCAGCAAGTCTCTACTTACACACTATTAGTGATAAAGAAACAGTTTGCCCCAGGGCACTCCATTCTTTCTGTCAAACAGTTTTTTTCTACATTGAACTGAAATCCATCACACTTTAATTTCCACCAGCTGGTCCTACATCTTCACCCTTTCACTTCTTCTTAATTTCCTTACCATCACTTCCACACCCCCGGCCAGCTGTCCTGTCTGGCCCGCTCGCCCTGTCTCAGCACTCCAGCTACAAGGCCCTTCTTCATTTCCTTCAACTTGCTGAGCATCTTCTCATTTTAGGACCTGGAATGAGCTCTCCAAATTCCTTCTTCTTCCTGACCCCACCTCCACCCCCAGATTAGAAATTACAAAGAGGGTATTGGATTAACATCTGCCTCCCCTACTAAAATATAAGCTTCACAATGGCAGGTTCTCTGTTGGTTTTGTTCAATGCAAAATCCTTAGCTTGTAACATAATACCTGGTACAGAGTTAGCTCTTAGTAGGGTTTTATTTAATAATGAGTGAATGAATGAATGAATGAATGAAAGCAAGCCAGCCAACTCTTTGGGGCCATATAAAACAAGATCACCTCTATAGGAAAGCCCTTCAAATGTCTGAGGAGAGCCACCATGTCCTCTAGGGTTTTTCTTCTTTACCGGGGGCCAGGAGTGACACAGGAGGGTGAGGCCAGCCATACTAGATAGGTACCTAGAGAAGGGGCAGGGCAAACACAGGGACCACTTCATAACTTTCTCTAGGATCAGGCCTGGAGAGACACCCCCAGGTGCTCACAAGTCCACTGTCAGCTGCTGCTGGAAATGAACTGCTTTACACAGCATATTCATGAAATTTGTTTTTGAGTCAGACATGAAAATACAGTAAATGTTGCATCAGGTTAATCTCAAACAATTCACTTCAGAGGTTAATACAATGCCAGTAATATGAGCAAACAAAGAAAATGCTGTGGGGGCCATCACAATGAACACATTGTGACATCATTCACCAGCCATTAGCTCATGATGAGGCTGGCATTCCCTATGTCTAGAGATTGGCATCTTTCAATAAATAGGCAATACAATTAAGTGCAATGGATCAACACTGTAACATTAAAAAGTGAATCATCTGCAAGTGTCAAACTCATCCAACTGTGAACTTAAGATTCTTGCATTTTATTGCCTGTAAATTATAGTACAATAAAAAGTTACTTTAGAATGTCATACAGAAAAAAAAACAACTCTGATCCTAAACTTAATTAACATCTATATGTATAGAGAAATTACATGTACATAAGTGTTGCCTGATATTTACTCAACTCTGTCTAACCCACCACTAATTCACGGCCTGATTTTAGGCAAGAAACAGCCTTTTGTGGGCTCTCAGTTCTACAACTGTAAAATGGGGCTTGATTAATGAATTAATTCAACAAATACTGATAACCATGGGACAATCCTCATAGGGCTGTTGCATTTAATGAGAAGATACATATGAAGCACTTAGCAGGTGAATAGTCTTGAGCACAATTACTATTTGAAGAAACAGAGGTTGTGCATCATTAGGAAGGTGTGTGCACGTGAAGAACAACACAAATAAGAAAAAAAGTCTCTTTGTGGAAATCTAGAGATAAGCTAGATTCTCCTGTAATCTAAAATGCTCTCACTTTAGGAAGTAGCTGTTAGGGAGGAAAAACTTTCCCTTTACGCTCTTATGTTCTGTAACTGGTACCTGTGAATTAAGCTGACAAAAGACAGATTAACAGGAGAAGAGGCATACAAATTTTATTTCTAACTTTACATGCACAAGGCCTGCACAGAAAAGAAAACCCAAAGTAGCAGTTAGACTCAGAGGCTTATATACTATTTTAACAAAGGGCAATAAATTGTGGAGAAGTCACAAGACAAAAGAAAAGGGATTTGGGGCTTCTAGGAGTGGTAAATCACGGGAAGGTAGATATATGGGGGAAAGCAATGGTAGATAGGGTTATTTAGTAAGGTTTCTTTATATAGACTCATCTTGGTGCCTTCTCTGTCTCTGGTGATAAGGACTGTTCTCCTCCTCTTGGTAGAGAGAGGGGAGGGGGCACTTTTACAAAGAGAAATTTATGCCCTGCTTTTAGGCAGATCGGGGGAGGGCAGAGAGTTCTTCCTGTGTCTGCTTTTTCTCAATTGCCTTCAGCTCAAAATAATCCTTATGCCAAAGTGGCATATTTTGGGGTGGTATATTTTGATCTCCTTTATAGCCAATACCAGTATGTGAAAAATTCTTAGTCTTAAGCATAAAAGTATATAAATCCTTGTGGAACTGACTGAATTTTGTCTTGAGGTAACCTAGGAGAGGCGGGAAGGCCCTGGCTGCTTTTTAAATGGCCTCTGTATTGTATTCTAATTTTCTGGACCAATTTAGATCCACTTCATGCTTCTCTGTGTTGTGTTTTTCTCCAGGTACATTCAGACCACGTAGTGGAAGAAAAGCAGCTTACTCTGTGCTTTTAAGGTCAAACTATATTTGTGAAAGATTTTCTAAAATGTTTATTTCACCAAGGTAGTCTGATCCTGAGACAGTCTACAAAAATGAGACTTTGAGACCAAGGATGAGGGAGAGTGTTGAGGGAGGTGGAGAACGTTCTTCAAAGAAAGCAAAAGAGTAGATCAACCAAACTCACAGATGTATAGGAGGCAAAAGCATTTTAACTAAGAACACTTCTTACTATAGAAGATGACAGGAAAGCAACCAGCCTGCATTCAAAGCCAAATGCGATTTATAAAAATGAGTGTTGGCTTAGGTGAATTTAGGGCAGGGCAGCCTAAACTATTTCCTTTTGCCTCCTAAAAGCAATGATTAAAAAGAGTCATACTCTCTAGTCACTATTTATAGTGTGTCCTTATGGTGTTCTGCACTGTACTTTGAGATGAGGTGAGCACCAAAATGGGTTGCTGGCCCTTGAGGACTATAAAATTGGAAAGAATAGACAACGCGAATAGTCAAAGGAATAGAGTTTTAGTAATGGCATAACCTCCTTGAGGAAGAATGATTGCTGTTAGTGATTATTCCTCCAGGGGATGTGGAGCTCAGTGGTGCAGCTTCTGTTCCCAGAAAAGGACCAGGATGTCCTGGCAGAGTGATGCCGTACTCCTCCCTGACTTAGACCACACGGAGCAGCAACTCAGTGTTGAACCCTACGCCACCCTTGAGCAGTGAAGATCCACATTCCTCTCCCTTCCATTCAGGCCACTCACCTCCCTGGGGACCTCACTGCTCCGGCGCCTTCAAATACTACCTCTATGCTAACAACTCCCCAGACCAAATCTCCAACTCAATCTTTCTCTCCAACTGCAAGTTCAGACTTACAGCTGTTGGACATGGTTCTGCGGACACCCCCGGGGGCCTCTAAAACATAACATGCCCTGAGTCACCCTCACTCCCACTCCTCACTCACATCTCAGTCAGCAGGCTGCCATCTTCTTCCCAGTCACTCGAGGTGCAAGTTCAGAGTCATCGCCCAGGTCTTCTCTCACATCCAACATCTTAATCAGTCTCCAGGCCCCGGTACAGGCTCCACACAGTGTTGCTTTTGATTGTTGTATATTTGTATCTGTATTTCACTCTTTGAAGAGGTAAAACTCACTTGCTTCAAAACTCACAAGAGTCCAAAAGGCCATACAGGGGTAAGTTTGTCCTCTCCTCCCTCCTCAGCCCCTCATTTCCTCTCCCCACCAGCAACCTCTATTGTTTATTGTGTGTCTGCCAGAGATGCTGTATGCATTTACAAAGAAAGAGAAATACATATTCCCTTTTGCCTTTGGTAAATGGTAGCATACTATACACAACTCCACTCCTTGTTTTTGTTGTTTTTCTATTTAATGTATCTTGGAGATCTTTCCAAATCAGTACCAAAAGATCCTCCATATTCTTTCTTATACCTACATACTATTCCACTGAGTAGATGTACTGTATTTTATTTAACCAGTTTCCTAGGTAAATGGTTTTCAACCTTTCGCTACTACTAATAAACTGCAATGCATAACCTTGTATATGCCATTTTGCATGTGAGGATATTTCTAGAATTCCACCATGTCTTTTAGTCCCTTGCCACTTCTCCCCTTTCCATTTTCACGTTCTCTGCTTTAGCTCAGACCTGCATCGTTGCAGGAGCCTCCTAACTGGCATGTCTGCTCTATTATCTTTAACTTACCCAACAAGCATTTAGTGAGCACTTTCTATGTGCCACATACTCTGCTACGACAGGGAAGAACAAGAGAATAAAAACAAACAGAACAAAACAAAACCCCCTCCTAACCAGACCCACACAGATCCTAGCCTGTCTCACAATTATCTGAGCTTTGGGAGCTTTTTAATAAATCAAGCTGCTCTCTTCTCTGTGTTTGGAATCGGTTGAGAATTAGAGACAGGAGTCAGGCAAATGGAAATCAAAACATCAGTTTCCTCACTGTCAGAGTTTCATTGGCAAATGTGGCTGAGCCCGACAGCCACATAGACTTCCTACTACTTCCCCCAAGTTTAGACCTGGAGCAGCCCACTTGCGGGAGAGTCTGGTCTGCAGAGAGGCAGCTACTCGCCTGAATGGTTGCCGAGGAATCATTGTCTCATGACTATCGAGCTCCAAGAGGGGATACCGAGGCAGGTGGGCCTCCACACCTGTCTCTAGAAGACACAGGTGTGTTTTTCCATGTGGAAACAGGAGAAGAGCTAACGCACAAGCTCTGTGGGCAACCAGATCCCAAAGGTAAGAGAGGAAAAGAGGAAGGGGCAAGTCAGCTGTCCAGCCTCTTTCCTCCATGGGACTGGAAGAGAAGTTTCTTCATGGAAACAATAGAATTTCCCCAACAGTAAACCCAAAGGCTTTCTCTCCAGCTTTATGTTTTAAAATCAAGTATTCCTTTACTCAGGAGCAAACTAGGTCTTTTGAGGCTTTTGGAAGCTATTTTAAAATGTCTAAATACGAAATTGCCTAATATTTGTATCACGCCTTGATGATAAACTCTTTCAAATATGTGGCAACTTTCTCCAAAAGATCAAAAAGCAAACCACTGCTAATTCAGCCGAGTGAGGGAAATTAAGTCTGAATTATACTTTTTAAGAAATCCAACTTATTGGTAGTATATTGTAATTAATCACAGGAAGGACTGATGGGAAAAAAGAATGGGCAGATAATTCAGATGGAATTAAAAACTTTTCAAACTTTCTTCCTTCTGCTCCTGGCTGACATCTGTTTAAGGCAGAATGCCCCTCAAATAACCATCTTTCCAATAGCTTTCCTTTGTCTTTTCCTAATGTGTTGAGCTAATGAGGAAACTTTGCCTCTTGTAGGGTCGGACATGGCCCTGAAAGGAGGTTATGAATGAGGGGACGTGAGGATGGAGAGAGACTCGCCATCTGCCTTCTGCCCTCCCTTCCCAACTGAAACGGCGTTTTCAGAGGAGCCCCATGGCTTCCGAATCCTCAAATTCAATGGAAGATTTTAGTTTCGATCTTCAAACTTTCTGTTATATTTGACACCTTCAGCCAGATCCCTGGGTCCCACAACTAAGGATTCTAATTAAATAGGTTCCATGATCTATATTTTTGAACAAACTTCCTAAGTTATTTTTGTGACCGGTCAGAGAGCACTGCCCTTCTTGAAACTCCTCCACTGGCTTCTCTGACCCCTTTGAATTCTGTTCTCCTACCTCCTGACCACCCCTGCTCTGTTTGCCAGGGCAAGCAGAACTACCTCCTCTGCCCCTGGTAACAGACACTCCCCCACAGAACCAGGAATGGACATGTGACCCAGGCTGGGCAACTACAGTCCTTCCCCAGGGTTCTTCTAACTGATGGGGAAGATTTTTCCTCTCAAGTTGCAAGTCTGTGAGAACATACCCCATGCTGCCTGAGATCACGCCCACGGCTGCATGGTGAAAACTCATGGACGGCAGGAGACAGTGAGGTCAACAGGCAGAGAGAAGCAGGGCTAAGGGGTGGAGGTTGAGGGCGTAAGAGAAGAATGGACTGATTATTGGCACTAGAGTCCCTGGATCCAGTCACTCCCTGAAGCGAGCGAGATCTGTCCCTTCCCGTAGTTTGGTTACATTAACCTATACATTCTCCTTTTTGGCCTAAACTATTTTGAGTTCGGTTGCTGTTACTTACAACCGACGAGCCCCTCCCTAATCCATCTCTTAATTGGCTTCCTGGCCTCCTCACTGTACATATCAGTGAAATTAACTCTTAAAACTCAGAGCTCAAACCATCACTTGTCTGTCTCAAAAGCCACTCAGACTCCCAATGTCCTGGCATTAAGTACAACACCTTTCACAATATGTCCCCCAATTTGACCTTCCAAACTTCCTCCTACTTCACCAGACAAGCGGCAAACCAGGATCCGGCCATCCAGAATACCCTCCTCCCCACCTCTGCCAATTAAAATCTACTCAAGAAAAAGAAAAGAAGGAAGGAACGTTCTCCTCCTTTTTCAAGATCCACTTCACATTACTCTCCCTAAGAAGACTTTTCTAAGAACTTCCTTCCTCCAAAGATGTAAATGTACCCCTCTTCAGCCCCCACGGCAGTATCTAATGATCTCTGTCCTATTCTTCACCCCACCACCCACGCATTTACCAGGTCCACTCTAACCTTCCTCCTAAATATTTCTTAACTCAATCCCATTGTTCCTGCCACCCATCAGAACACTTAATATCTCCTATCTGGCCACTCTGATAGGTCTCCCTGCCACCAGCCTTATCCTCCTGCAATCTAGCTGCCCACTGACACCAGTTATCTTTCCAGTATGCAAATCTGATCATGCTGTGCTCTGGCTGAGAGAGTTAAGACCAAACTTCCTAGCAGGCAGGTTAAGCCCTCCCATTCCCCAGTGACTTGGCTTCTGTCTGCCATCCCAGGCTCACCGCTCCCCAAGAAGCTCCAGCTGGACCAGACTGTTTGTGGTTCCCCTCAAATCCAGAGTGGTTTAACGCTGCTGGCCTTTGCACAGACAGTCTCCTCTGTCTGGGGAGGCCTCCTTCACCTCTGCCTGGTAAAGTTCCCACACTTCAAGTAGTCTCTCCACTGAGAAATCTCCTTGGATTGCCCTAGGTAATGGCACTTCCATAAGCCTCGCTTAATCTGGAAGGAGATGCTTCCTTTGCATACCCAGTGCTTAGCACAGGACCCAGCACAGCACACAGATGCTCAGTAGGTTCTTTCATAGATACCAAAAGCCTTTTCTGGTGAGAGTAGGCCTTGTATGACCAAGGGACCTCGCACAAGGCCCAACTTTGTACTTGGTCAACTTTATTGGTGTCCAGTCCGGTCCTGCTATAATCTTCACCCGACAATACCAAGACACCCTGTGGACATCGACATCCCACAAACACTTTGCTCCTGATGGCACCGCTGAGCACACTGAGATTAGGAGATGGGCACTGGCGCTAGACAGATGTAGGTTCAAATCCCTGCTCTGTCACTTACAAGCTGTGCGACCTGAACAAGTCTCTTAACTCTTCTGGACCTCAGCTTCCTCATCTTTAAGATGGAGTCTGCAGTAGTTACCTGTTTTTTTGTGAAGACTAAAAGGGAAAACGCATTTGGGATGTTTGCACAAGTGCCTGGTACACAGGTAATCAATTAAGTTTGCTGAATGAATGAGTTAATGAATGAGCAGCCCGCAGAATGGCAGCGGTTCTTAAAAGACGCATCTTTCTAGCCTGTTTTCCAGAAAACCCAACATCTGGTTCCCGGTGGAATCAGTTTCAAGTCCGGCCCCTGAGTCTGGGGTGCAGCCCTTGGCCGGACCCCGCCCGCCCTGTTCTCACAGCAGCTTCGCTAGCCCTGCGGCCGCCAATCACCAGGGCCTTGTCCCACTCCTAACCAGATTCACCAATAGGACCCGGAAGACTCCACCTCGGGCTGCTTCCGCTGCGTCTTATAGGCTTCCCGGCAGTCCTGCCCGCCCCCTTTGACTACGTCATCCGCGCGGCGCACTGTGGGGCTTGTAGTCTAGAAAGAAGCAGCGCTGTGAGTCCCTCCTGGAGCTTCAGAGGAAGGAAGAGTGGCCCTTCCCCCCACTCCCCCACCTACCTCCACCCCCCACCCCCCGCTCCACCTTTGGTAGATAAAGCCCAGGCTTCCCTGCCCTCCTTTCTAGAGCGCTGGAGCTGCCCACACGCCGGTTACCAGCGGCCCCCAAGAAACAGGAGCATTTCGCCCAGATTAATTCAGCATTCACTGAAATTTTAGATTTCAGTTTCAGATCAAGGAGACATTCAATTCCCATATTCTCATAAGTGGACCTACCAGGCCACGGTGGGAGGTATGGTGGCAGCTCTGAAAAGGCAGCGGTGACTCCAGACTTCTCTAGTTTCCCAGAGGAACCCAGAAGAACCTTGTCTATTTCAAATTGTATTATCGTTTAAAATCAGGCAAGCTATCAATGGCTCCTCACTGCTCGAGATATAAAAATTCATACTCCTTAGCTAGGCGTATAAGGTACTTCATAACTATTTTGTATTTATTTTTGTGTGGTTACATTTTTAAAAGCAGCATTTCTCATTTGCTGCACAAGAGAATCCCCTGGGGAGCGTTATAAAATATTGGTATTTGTGTCCCACCCTAGACCTGGGTATCTTGGGCAGATGGTGCAGGCTTTCATATGTGTTAAAGCTCTCAGGGTGATTCTCCTGTGCAGCCAGGGTTGAGAACCACTGCTTTAATGCCTGTCAACACTGCTGGGACCCACTTTCATGGATCCACGCCTTTGCTCTGCACTTTCCTCTGTTTAAAGTGGCTTTCTTCCCCTTTCCTGCCCGGCGCGATGGTCATCCTGCCTGGCTAAGAGCAACTGCTCCCCGTTTTCCTCCCTGTCCTCCCGCAGATCCCCTCCTCCTATAGCACATTATACATGCTTCTTTTCTAACAGCGCTGGAGTTATTTGGTTACTTGTCTGCCTCTCTGGAAAGGCTGTCCCTGAAGAGTCCTCTTTCACCCACTCCAGAGCCACTGAATCAGAATCTCTGGGGTTGGCCTTAGGTACAGTAAGCATCAATAATATTCGTTGCATTGAACTGATGAAGCATCTCATTTGCTTTTAAGGAAATCAGATCGTTGCACCTAGTTGCCTTTGATTCCCCTGGAAAGCTAAGCACCACTGTGTTGTAGTATCTTCTTCATTCATTACTTATTCATTCATCCAACAAATATTGTACAGCATAACAAAGCCCTGGGGATTCAGGAGTAAACAGGAAAACATAGTTACCACCCTACGGGACATGGAATCTATTAATATATTAGTTATAGCATAGTTATTATCATTGCTTCTGAATAATAATTGGAATTTTTTCCCCTTCTAGATACTATTTGATATTCATGGGCGAGGAGATGTCTTATTCTCTTATATCCCCAGTATGTTGCTGGCACATTGAGGGCATTCTGTAAGTGTTTATTGAATCAAGGTACCACATTTCATAGCACTTGTCACAATTTGTTCATATTTATTTGTATGATTATTTGATTAACGGCTATCTGTTCCATGAGCTGTAAATCCCCTGAGGACAGGAACTGAATCTCTTTTGCCTGCCATGCCTGAGACAAGGCCTGGCCAGAGTAGGTGCTCAATGAACATTGCTAAGTAAGTAAGTAAATAAATAAATAAATACACATAAGGCACCATTAAGAACAGAAATGAAATCTCCCAACCAAACATCCACTCCTCTCTCTCTCATTTTTCTTCCCCCCAAAGATAATTTTCTTCCTGAGCATTAAGGGGTTTCAAGTTAGAGTGAGCATGAGCCCCAACTGAGATGATGCTTCTCTTACTTACTTACAGGTTGACCTGGGCCTCTGCTTCAGGGTCTTTTGTTGGCCACGTCTGCAGGGGCTGGATGCCAAAGGAGAGAGACGACTTGGCTTTCCATAGAAGGGTCTGTGCCATCTGACTCCCACTGGACCCTTTCGTCAGCGGATCCATCAGTGGGCCTGGAGGCTGCAGTGCTGTACTGAAACAGAAAGAGTTGGGAAAGGCACTGAGAACAGAGAAGAACACGGGCCCATTGCTGGCCCATTCTGGCCACTCCTCCCCAGGGGCCAGCCCATCAGTAATGAGGAGGGGGTAAAGCCAAGGCCCTCCCAAGACCCAGGTACCCCACTAAGACAGCACCACGCCCTTCCTGCACACTGTGGCCTCGTGGCCCTGGAACCGTCCAAATCCCATCACATCCCTCAGCAATGAGTGGAGTCCTCCACACTCTCAAGTCAGCGGGGTCGAAGGTAAAAGGAGGAAGGTGAGCATGTGAACCATCACAAACTTATTTAGAAAAAGGCAACATTCACTGAGGAAGGGAAAGCTCTGTCTAGAGTACCTTCAGAGGATGGACCTCATGGCCATTGGTGTTTAGTCCAGGAGTGCCTGGTTTATCTCCCAATTTCCATTTAAAATAGCCAAGAAAAGCCATAAAAAGAGCCTACACTGGCAACAACACTGTAGACAAAAGGACCAAACACACATTCAAGAGTAACAGCATAGAGGAAGTAAGCAGTAAATGCTTGCTGAATTAACAAATGGGAATAAATTGGGAAATGCACTGCTGAAACATGCCTGCTTCTTTCTCTGATGACACAGCGAGGAAGGAGGTAAGGTGATTCTGGGATGAAGAAGGGTGGCTTTGTTAGGGAAATGTAGGCATCCCTGCTTTTTCTGATTGGAATTATTTTCTGAGCCAATCAGTAGCGTTCTTCCCCCACCTCTACCTCAGGTGACACACAAATAAGCAAAGAAAATCCAAATACTTGGAAATGGGAAAATAAAAATAAAAAGCAATCTTAGGTAACACTTATGTCAGAAGGGACTCTTTATATTGTCTTCTTAATAAAACGCCGTGACAAGGCAAAAGACAAAAGACCTAGTGGTCTTATTAGTGAGGAAGAGGCATCTGCACAGGGAGCCACCATCCTGCTGCAGGGTTTGGATGCCAAGAGAAGTGACTCCATACAGCCTGGGTATTTGGAGCCAGATGGGCACTGCCCACTCCCAAGCTGCTACAGTAGTACCAATTATAGGCTGCGGGTATGTTGCAAAAGAAAAAAAGGCCACTCTTTCCAGGTCCCCCTGGTATTCCTCCTTCATAAGTGATGACCTAGCGTCCCCCATCACCTTACCTGGGCCTGAGAAGCTACAGGCTGCATATCTGACCCAGACTGCTGGATAATCTTACTCTAAGCTGGCTTCAGGCCACTTATCTTGGCAGAAACTCTATAGACATGAAAGGCTCAAGCCTTCCACATACGACAAAGGGCAAGAAGGGAAGGTTCTGCTATGATGTCAGTTGTTCTTTACTCACTGGAACCTCAAGTCTTCTGCAACCCAGTGTCACTAGAGTTTATGGCTGCCTTAGCAATAAACAAACAAGTAAATAACAAAGCAGGGCTTCTGGATGAGAGACATATTTTTTTCTTTGAACCCTCTAGATTTTTTTTAAATTACAAAAATAACACTTGTATGCAAAACTTTTATTAAGAAAATGTTCCTTTCTTAATCATGCAAGTTAAAAAAAAAAGAAAAGGAAAGAAACTGCTCCTAAGAGAAACCAATAAGCAGGACAGGGAGGTGAGGTTTCATTTTCAGGCAAAGTCCTGTGAAGGTTCAGCTTCAACTTGAGTGGAGCTGGGCTGTCCCACGCGGCAGCCACGTGCCACCTGTGACCACTGAGCAAGGAAATGGGGGAAGGCAAAGCAAGACGTGCGTGTGTAAAACACACACCGGACTTGGAAGACTTAGTAGAAGTAACAAAGGATGCAGAACGTCTCAATAAGTTTTATATTGATTACATGTTGAAGATAAAGTGTATTAGAATTGATTTTAATGTGGCTACTAGAAAACGTAAAATCACATACATAGCTTGCTTTACAATCTGCTCGAGGTTGGTTACACCTCAGAGCTGTCCCACCTGCGACGAGGAACTGAGGGCCCCGGGCCGGGGTGAGGGCTGTAAAGTCCCCGGGTACTTGGCGCTCTCTGCACACGTGGGCAAAGCAGCTGCGGTGAGCAAGGGCAGCCCACCTAGGAAGAGTCGCCGCCCAGGTGTGGGTACTGGAGAAAAAGTGCACTGAAGAGGGGAGGGGAGAAGATTCCAGAAATGGTGAGGGGATCTGAGGGGACCCGATGGCAGGCACGACATCCCCACCTCCACTCCCTTTCCTCTCCCAGTTAACGGTTTGGTATTATTCCCATCACTCCTCTCTCTACGTATTTGCAACCTTTATGTGACACACATACAGAGAATATATAACGCTCTGTGACTTGCTCTTCTCCCTAAACCACAGTCTTAGACATCTTTGTAAATCAGTAAATAAGGTACATCTTAACATGGAACATTACAGAATGAGATAACCTCATATGCTGCTTACATTTTTTTAATCTTTAAATACTAAGATTATTTCATTGTTTTAGTGTGTTATTGTCTAGCCCTTTCATCTTTAAAATTTGTTTAGAAACACTTAAATGCTAGTTCTTTTAAACCTTTCCCACCATTTAATTTTGTCTTTTTGCCATATCTTTACCCTTAGAGTTTCTGAGTTCCTTTTTAATACTTTCATCTAATTCTTTAGCTTCATTTTCTAACTGTTCAGATGCTGTCTCATCACTGTTAATTTTAATCATTTTCCTCATTTCTGTTATCTTTTCTAGTCTTAACTTTCTAATTTAAAAAATGTACATTCCTCTTAATCTTCTGACATATTTTATCTTTCTTGTCTCACTATTTAAAATATTCAGCAGAGGAAGAACTTCTTGGAAAATGGCAGAGGAAGTGCTCATTTGCATAACTCCTTGGAACCCATGGAAATAAGAAAAAATAGCCCAATACATAGAAGAAAACTCACTGAAACAAGAGAATGACCAAACTCCATGCTATAATTCTGAAGGTCTGCCGTATACAATTAATCGTGGACAGACTGAAAGCGAACATCAAGGTCTACCTAGCTTATGTAACGTGAGGGAGATGGGCAAGAATGTTCTAAAGGCCGACAGTGCCCGATCTGGAGGGCTGAGGCCTGGAAGCATGGGCAGCACTGGGGCAGAAGCTGTTTGTTCTTTGTTTTTCCTGCCCCAGGTTTTTAACAAGAAGGGGTGGCCTAATCTGAGGAAAAGCTGAAGGAGAGAAGGAAAAGTATATCTTAAGAGCCATTTGAACCTCTTGAAAGATATTAACCAATTACATTTGAACCCACTTACAGAAGGTCCACGAATCATGGGAAATCGCACTGACCCAGACCCTCTTTGGAGGAGGCTGTCTGCCCTGAAGTGGGGGTGGGGAGGGCTGAAAATTGAAGGGGAGTCCTGCCACGGGGTCACATACACCATAGGCACAGGGGACTCTGCAGACAGGAGGGCAGGCACGGGGAGAGAGTAAAATCAGATGGCACATTCCCACTGTCTCTGTCCCACTTCCCAAGAAGCATCAAAGCCAGACCTCCGGCACCAGCTCCGAAAGAGAAGATTCACCATCACTCATAGAGACGGGGAAGGGAGTCAAGGTGAATCTACCCATATTATCAGTGTGTAAACACAGACCCAGACAGAGCTGCTTCTATCCCAGATGAACATGCAGGAAAAACACTAGCACAGGACCTATGAAAAGAGGTTTGCAAAAGGCAGATGACGAGTACAGACGAGAAGATTTTTAACAGGAATCAGATGAAACATATAACAGCTTTGTTTTCTCAAGAAAATGAGAGAGCAAGAACTCAAAACAAAAGATCAAATAATACATAGACAGACTTCTCAAGGTTCTAGGATAAAAATCCCAGAGTGTGACAGGAAAAGGGTTGGTTCACGTCATGGAGGTGCTTTCTGGGAGGGGAGTGGGCCTGAAGGGGAGGAAATGAGGGCCTCTGTGAGTGAATCTCCGGAGCGGAGCGGGGGCTGTGTATGTGTGTGGTTTCCTCCTGGCCTGGGGGCAGCCCTCAGAAGCACACAGCTTACAATTTTCTTCTCTGTGACTCCCAAGCCCTCAGGGCAACTTGAGTGTTCATATCGTGAGTCTAAAGGGATGGGAGTAAAGAGAAATGTGGCCTCCTTCACAGTTAGCCCTCTGCTGATGGCCACGAGGACGCAGTCACTGAGAAGAACTGTCCAGCAGCCCCAGATGGGGACCAGCAGCTGTGGGGGCCATGGCCAGGCCTGCTGAGGCCCAGTGATGCAGCGGGAAACAGACCGCGGGGGAACACAACTGTGGCACAAGTGCTGTCTCTCTCATACACTGATAGGTAGACCCCTGAAGGCAGCAAAATGGCATAGAAGGTAACAAGGTCTCAGTTCTGGCTCCTTCAGTGTGGCTGATATCTCCCCTGGTGAGGGCTGCATGGATCACTGAGCTGCAGCCATGATTTCATGAGGAACACGGGAAACTTCTGGGAGCCACACCCACTCCCTTGCGTTATTGACCTTGTATCTTCGTTCAGATTGTTGGCTGAAAACAACCTTAAACCAAGCACAAATCATCATTCTTGCTTATCTGCAACCAAGATCAGCATTTGGGGCCTGAGCTGGCTCAGTAGCCAAGGGAGCAGTAACCCCTACACAGCTGGGGACAGCGGGAAGACAAATCCCTTCTGTCCCCAAATCGAAACTGCCCCTCCCGCACGCCGTCACTCCCCATCTTGCAACATTCTTACTCCGTGGCACTCACCGCCACTGGAGCCTTCCCAGTTATGTGTTTGTTTACTGGTACAGTGTCTGCCTCCCGCCCTCCCTCCACTGGAATGTTAGGTACATGAGAGCAGGGGCCCCATCTGCCTTGTTCACGGTCTATGCCCAGTGCCTAGCACAGAGAAGGGCTCAGTAAATATGTTTGTTTGTTTTTATAAATAAATAAATTTATTTACTTATTTTTGGCTGCGTTGGGTCTTTGTTGCTGCACGCGGGCTTTCTCTAGTTGCGGCGAGTGGGGTCTACTCTTCGTTGCGGTGCGCGGGTTTCTCATTGTGGTGGCTTCTCTTGTTGCGGAGCATGGGCTCTAGGCGTGCAGGCTTCGGTAGTTGTGGCATGCAGGCTCAGTAGTTGTGGCTCGTGGGCTCTAGAGCACAGGCTCAGTAGTTGTGGTGCACGGGCTTAGTTGCTCCACGGCACGTGGGATCTTCCCAGACCAGGGCTCGAACCTGTGTCCCCTGTATTGGCAGGCGGATTCTTAACCACTGTGCCACCAGGGAAGTCCAGTAAATATATTTTGAATGAATAAGTGACTACGGGAATGCTGCAAAAATATGAGGAAAGTGTTCACATGGAATAGAGAGACTTTGTCGGGCTGTTCTGGCCGTTTGAATGAGGTTGCTGGTGGCCCCAGTCAGACCGCTATGGGACCTACTCTATTTCTTTATCAACCTCTGGCAGGGAGCTGCTCTGTGAGGACTGTGGCAAGTGGAGCAAAGGCAATCCATCTGCCGAGCATCAGCCCAGGCCTGGTATACGGCACTGACGCTAGGAAAGACTTCATGGCTGGCAGCTCTTCTAAAGACACTTGTCTCTCTGGTCATAAAATGCGAGACAGGCATTCATGTCCTAACTTTCATTTGTGTTAAAACTATGCAATCACCGACACTTAACTGTTGGAAAATCCACTTCACGCTGCCATCTGAGTCTTGATTTCCCATTCTTACCTCCTCGCCCACTAAAACGGCTCCAAGATAGGCGTGCCAGGTGAGTAGCCGCACGCCAGTGTGTGCTACCAACTTTGGATCAGTGTGTCTTATTTATGTTTGCTGTGATTGAAGAAAGATGCTGTCTGTGGCAGATATTTTGGAACAACTTGCAAAAGTTGGAAGGCTAAGACGTAATGTCCTAACCTGCTTGGCAGTTTAGAGTTCTGGACATGATTTAGCGTCCACACTCTAAATCAGATGCACTCATGAGAGACTGGTGGGGAACGGAGCCAGGCAAATGAAGGGAGAGGACAAAGGGCATCCGCTTGCTTTTATAGATCATGACAGAGCTGTTGTGGTCCTGGAGTCAGCAGCTTCCTGATTCTCTGGCTTTCTGAGGGAGCAGGGGCAGCTTTGGGCATCAAAGTAGAGTTGGTTCTGCTGTTGGCTTAGGTGGCAGCTGCTTCTTGATAGATCAGCTTCTTGTTATGCAGTGGCAGCCTCCCTGATCAGTGCAGAGCACAGTGGTTCTGGGGGCAGGAGTTGTGACTGGGAGCTCAGACTAGAATCTGCTCTCCGGCCCTGCCAACAATTCTGTAAGCACTTAATTTCCATATCACTATTATATCTCATTCTGTTTCTACCAGGTAAAGTGAATTCTGTTGTCTGCAACATATTACTGACCGATAGGCCTTATATAGTGATGTCTGTCCAATTGGGTTTTGAGCTTAACAGTTCGTGTGACCCCGTGCAGAGTGCAGAGTACGCACAATCTTCTTCTGGTGGGAGCAGTGGTATAACCTCCAGCGGGCAAGAAAAAGAGACTATGTACTTTGATGGGAAGACATTTTGCCTTGTGAGTTTAAAAGAGAGTTTGCTCAAAGCACTAGGCATTTCTGTTCCAATCAGCAAAGAGGTGCTGAAGGGCAACCAAAAGAACATACACTAATTGCGGACACTTCCAAGGTCACTGCTATGCTGGAGCAGTGACTGGGAGATCACTACCCCCGACCTGCTTTTGTGTTGTCTTGAGCCTTTCCAGGTGTGTCACCTAAAACTGTTGTATCCAAAAGTGCACTGAAAACACAGAAGAGTTGAGAAATACTAGTCTAGTTTAACCTCCAGTAATAAAAATTTTACTGCATCTTGAAGTAGCCATGTTAGCTTGGGGCGCACTGACTGCTGGAATGTACTTTTCGCGTATTGAGTCCAGTCTGTTTTATTATCCCTCGTACTCACTGTGATTTTAGGTCTAGCCCTGGGCCATGCACAGAGTGGGCCTGATTCCTTTTTCGTATGACACCCTTTCAAATGTGGGAGGGCAGCTTTTATATCCTCTGTGAATTTTCTCTTTTTCAAGTAAAACACCCCCTCTCCCTACTGAAATCTTTTTTTCTTTACTGGACCATTCCCATCAGACATAAATATCTTTATAAAACAAAAGCAGAACACCCCAAACCAGAACCAAATAAAGCAGTTTTTCAACCCACATCCCTTCCACCCCTGCGAAAAGCTGACTAGGTTCACTGTTTCCAGTTCCTGTCCTTCCATTATCTCTCAAAGCCAGTCCAGTGCGACTTTCATCCTTACTGTTCCAAAGGACAGCTCTTGTCAAAGGCCACCTATGACCCACATGATGCTAAACCGATGCTCAATTCTTGGCTCTCCACTGGGTGACCCAGTAGCAATATTTGACACAAAAAAATCATTCCCTCTTTCTGTTTTTTTAAAAAATGTTTATTTATACTAATTCCTCCACCCCCCCCAAATTAAATTACATCATGTATCCATGACACAATGGTTTCACATATAAGTTTCAAAGTCTAACTTTTACTTGGAATTTATATGAAGAGTTAACCTAAGTCCATCAAATCATAGTCATCCTTCCCACTAATAGTCTATTTATTGATCCTCTTTTCCTAAAGTCTCCTGGTATCCCATACATTTTTTCCCACAAATTTTTTACCTTTCCCTATTTCACTGTGATTCATAGTCACATTAAAGAACAAAACAAAAACCTGGATGCATTCTTTCAAACATCTCCTACCTGAGGGTCCATATCTACACTGTCCAATAAGGCAGCCACAAACCACACGTGGCTCTTGAGCACTTAAAATGTGGCTGCTCTGAAATACAAAGGATCATGAGAGATTACTACAAGCAACTATATGCCAATAAAATGGACAACCTGGAAGAAATGGACAAATTCTTAGAAAAGCACAACCTTCCAAGACTGAACCAGGAAGAAATAGAAAATATGAACAGACCAGTCACAAGCACTGAAATTGAAACTGTGATTAAAAATCTTCCAGGGCTTCCCGGGTGGTGCAGTGGTTGAGAATCTGCCTGCTAATGCAGGGGACACGGGTTCGAGCCCTGGTCTGGGAGGATCCCACATGCCGCGGAGCAACTGGGCCCGTGAGCCACAATTACTGAGCCTGCGCGTCTGGAGCCTGTGCTCCGCAACAAGAGAGGCCGCGACAGTGAGAGGCCCGCGCACCGCGATGAAGAGTGGCCCCCGCTTGCCACAACTAGAGAAAGCCCTCACAGAAACGGAGACCCAACACAGACAAAAATAAATAAATAAATAAATAAATTTCCTTTAAAAAAAAAAAAAATCTTCCAACAAACAAAAGTCCAGGACCAGATGGCTTCACAGGCAAATTCTACAAACATTTAGAGAAGAGCTAACACCTATCCTTCTCAAAGTCTTCCAAAATATAGCAGAGGGAGGAACACTCCCAAACTCATTCTCCGAGGCCACCATCACCCTGATACCAAAGCCAGACAAAGGTGTTACAGAAAAAGAAAACTACAGGCTAATATCTCTGATGAACATAGATGCAAAAATCCTAAACAAAATACTAGCAAACAGAATCCAACAGCACATTAAAAGGATCATACACCATGATCAAGTGGGGTTTATCCCAGGAATGCAAGTATTCTTCAATATATGCAAATCAATCAATGTGATACACCATATTAACAAATTGAAGGAGAAAAACCATATGATCATCTCAATAGATCCAGAAAAATTTTTGACAAAATTCAACACCCATTTATGATAAAAACTCTCCAGAAAGTAGGCATAGAGGGAACTTACCTCAACATAATAAAGGCCATATATGACAAACCCACAGCCAAAATCGTTCTCAATGGTGAAAAACTGAAACCATTTCCTCTAAGATCAGCAACAAGGTAAGGTTGCCCACACTCACCACTCTTATTCAACACAGTTTTGGAAGATTTAGCCACAGCAATCAGAGCAGGAAAAGAAATAAAAGGAATCCAAAGTGGCAAAGAAAAAGTAAAACTGTCACTGTTTGCAGATGACATGATACTATACATAGACAACCTAAAGATGCTACCACAAAACTACTACAGCTAATCAATGAATTTGGTAGAGTAGCAGGGTACAAAATTAATGCACAGAAATCTCTTGCATTCCTATACACTAATGATGAAATATCTGAAAGAGAAATTAAGGAAACACTCCCATTTACCACTGCAACAAAAAGAATAAAATACCTAGGAATAAACCTACCTAAGGAGACAAAAGACCTGTATGCAGAAAACTATAAGACACTGATGAAAGAAATTAAAGATGATACAAACAGGTGGAGAGATATACTATGTTCTTGGATTGGAAGAATCAACATTTTGAAAATTACTATACTACCCAAAGCAATCTACACATTCAATGCAATCCCTATCAAACTATCAATGGCATTTTTCACAGAATTAGAACAAAAAATCGCACAATTTGTATGGAAACACAAAAGACCCCGAATAGCCAAAACAATCTTGAGAAAGAAAAACGGAGCTGGAGGAATCAGGCTCCCAGACTTCAGACTATACTACAAAGCTGCCGTAATCCAGACAGTACGGTACTGGCACAAAAACAGAAATATATATCAATGGAACAGGACAGAAAGCCCAGAGATAAACCCATGCACATATGGTCACCTTATCCTTGATAAAGGAGGCAAGAATATACAATGGAGAAAAGACAGCCTCTTCAATAAGTGGTGCTGGGAAAACTGGACAGCTACATGTAAAAGAATGAAATTAGAACACTCCCTAACACCATACACAAAAATAAACTCAAAATGGATTAAAGACCTAAATGTAAGGCCAGACACTATAAAACTCTTAGAGGAAAACATAGGCAGAACACTCTATGACATAAATCACAGCAAGATCCTTTTTGACCCACCTCCTAGAGAAGTGGAAATAAAAACAAAAATAAACAAATGGGACCTAATGAAACTTAAAAGCTTTTGCACAGCAAAGGAAACCATAAACAAGATGAAAAGACAACCCTCAGAATGGGAGAAAATATTTGCAAATGAAGCAACTGACAAAGGATTAATCTCTAAATATACAGGCAGCTCACGCAGCTCAATATCAAAAAAACAAACAACTGAATCCAAAAATGGGCAGAAGACCTAAATAGACATTTCTCCAAAGAAGATATACAGATTGCCAACAAACACGTGAAAGGATGCTCAACATCACTAGTCATTAGAGAAATGCAAATCAAAACTACAATGAGGTATCACCTCACACCAGTCAGAATGGCCATCATCAAAAAATCTACAAACAATAAATGCTGGAGAGGGTGTGGAGAAAAGGGAACCCTCTTGCACTGTTGGTGGGAATGTAAATTGATACAGACACTATGGAGAACAGTATGGAGGTTCCTTAAAAACTAAAAATAGAACTACCATACGACCCAGCAATCCCACTACTGGGCATATATCCTGAGAAAACCATAATTCAAAAAGAGTCATGTACCACAATATTCATTGCAGCACTATTTACCATAGCCAGGACATGGAAGCAACCTAAGTGTCCATCGACAGATGAATGGATAAAGAAGATGTGGCACATAAATACAATGGAATATTACTCAGCCATAAAAAGAAACGACATTGAATTATTTGTGGTGAGGTGGATGGACGTAGAGTCTGTCATACAGAGTGAAGTAAGTCAGAAACAGAAAAACAAATACCGTATGCTAACACATATATATGGAATCTACAAAAAAAAATTGTTCTAATGAACCTAGGGGCAGGACAGGAATAAAGACACAGACGTAGGGAATGGACTTGAGGACATGGGGAGGGGGAAGATTAAGCTGGGACAAAGTGCGAAAGTAGCATTGACATATATACACTACCAAATGTAAAATAGATAGCTAGTGGGAAGCAGCTGCATGGCACAGGGAGATCAGCTCGGTGCTTTGCGACCACCTAGAGGGGTGGGATAGGGAGGGTGGGAGGGAGACGCCAAGAGGGAGGGGATATGGGGATATACGTAGGCATATAGCTGATTCACTTTGTTATACAGCAGAAAGTAACAGAACACTGTAAAGCAATTATACTCCAATAAAGATGTTTAAAAAAAAATGTGGCTGCTCTGAACTGAGATGCTGAAGTGTAAAATACATACCAGATTTCAAAGACAGTACTGAAAAGAAAAGGAAAGTATCTTAATTATTCTTAATATTGATTACATGTTAAAATGATAATATTTTGGATATACTGAGTTAAACAAAATAAACTATTGAAATTAATTTCATTTTTTTTCACTTTTTAAAATATGGCCACTAGAAAATCTTAAATTCCATATGTAATTCTACACACTTGCTATCACCAGAAGGAGCCACTTACTTCGTTTCACTAAACATCCATGAACATCCTAGATATCTTTCCAAGTCAGAATACAGATTGGTATCAGTCTTTTTAACAGATGATTAGTATCGTATTGACACATTCCTGATGGACTTTTTTTTACACTTTTACAAGCAATCCTACAGTGAACTGGAGCCTTCTATATACAGCTTCTTGGGCAGCCACACCTCATTGCTAACTCATATTTGCCTCCTGTCCTCTAAGATCCTAGCTCAAGAGACAACCACACGTGTGGTTCAGACTTTCCAACACCTCTACACTTGCGTGCTGCTTTAAAATTTTTTTCCCCAGGAAAACCAGCAGTGAGTCTCACTGTACAGGCCAAATCTCCTGATTTTCCTACAGCATGGTTTGTCAGACTTCATCTCTGTTCAGATCTTCAGCTCTGGAAACCAGACAACCAAATATAATTTCTCATATTAACCTTCCAAAGCAAAACTAATTTGACTATTGTCTTCCTCCAAGAAAGGAATCTGGTTTGTATTAACTTAAACTCTTAGTGAATAATAAAAGTTGTTTTTTTCCCTTCTCTTAGGAGAACAGACATAATATGAAAATTAATTTTCTCTGTTGGCCCTAAGAGCCCATTATGTCAGCCCGATACAAGACAGCTCCCAATAGCCTTTCTCAGGAAGACTGCTGTTTTTCCAGAAGAAAATTGACAGCAGCAGATCTATTTGTGATTAAATACTTAAGGGCCTGACACACAAAAAAAGAATAATGACATAATATAGAGGGACAAAGGCTGTGAAAACAGCTCACATTAAAATGCTTGTTTACAAGCATTGGGGAAGAAAAGTCTCCTGAAAAAAAAAAAGAAAAAAAAAATCTAAGAATCTAAGAGTCAGGAGAAACATAAGGAAGAAGAAAAGAAGGCAACCAAATGCATAATGGATAACTGTTCTTTTCTGATTCTGTCTTGGCCTGGAAAGCCATCTTTAGGAACACGAAAGCATTTGTCTTGGCATCAAATTTGTTCTCACAAGGCGTGGGTTATATGCATTACTAATAAGGAAGCCGCTATGTAGGAAGCAGTATCTGGGAAAGTGGAAAATATGTTTTCCATTTGTAATTCAAAATCTTCTGTCTATGTAGGGCTCTTCCCTCCCTGTGGCTAAACATAGTAAGCATAATTTAACCACTCAACTAAGGTAGTCTTTTACAATGAGTACTAAAAAATGCAGAAATCCCATTCTGTGACTCTAGGGTGACATCTGGGTATCTATAATTTGGAAAGCTTCCCAAATTTAATGGCACTTTTTTTGGGCAGGGGGGCAATCCAGTATCCATTCCCCTTCTTCTGGTAATAGTACTATGATTTTTCCTTTGGGGAATCACTTCCTTGTGGTCTCTATGAAGTGATCTAACCCCTCAGTTCTGGGTTGGGCACATGACCCAGGCCCAGCCAATTAGCATGTTTTACCCCCTTCTGGCCAAAATGATTGGCTCACAGATGAGCAGAGAACCCAAGAGATCCAACGAATGTCAAGCCTTGGACGTGCCTTAGAACCTTTGAGAAAGAGGTAATATCCTTCTGCTGGGATTGTCCATTGATAGAAAGTAATCCTGGACTCATTCATTTTCTTTGCCTCCAAGAGGAAAGACCTTGAGGATAAAGTCAACTCAGAAAATGAAGAAAGATTACTGATGACATTATTTGAACACCTGGATCTATCCTCTCCTAAAGCTTGGTCTCCCCCAGCATTCTGCAGTTGCATGAACCGATGATTCTCCTCTGCTTGCCATTCATAGCCTTTGATAATCTTTTTAAAAATTTTAACAACTGGTAAGGCACTAATCAGAAAAGGTGCAGTGTGTTACTAGTCCTGCTTGTGGCTGAAAGAGAACTGTTCAATGGTGATTACAACTGGGTTGCCAGGAGTAGGAATCACTCGACCACAATCCAAGCCACCACTTTTCACCTGGTATCAGAGCCACAGGCACTGCCTACTGCAAGTGGCTATGAAAGCAGAATTATGAATGATGGCTGGTAAGTATAACGAGGCAAGATTTGACTTCACTATTAGGGAAAGATAATAGAGTTGCCCAATAACAAAAAGGCTTGCAGTAGTGGGTTCCCTGACCTTAGATGTAATAAGCAGAAGTTGGATGACCAGCTGCAAGTGTTGTTGTAGAAAAGATTCCTGTATTATCCTAGAGGAGTGGTTTTCAAAATATGTCCCTGAGCCAGCAGTACTGGCATTACTTGTGAGCTTGTTAGAAATACAATTCATAGACCCACCCTGACCTAGGAAATCAGAATCTTGGGGGGGGGGGGGGGGGAGGGGCAGAAAACGGTCTTAAGAAGCCCTCCTGGTGATTCTCATATATGCCAGGTTTGAGAACCACTATATTAGACTTGAGAGCACTGGTTCTCAAACACAGTTTCCTAAGCCTCCATCCCCAGAGATTCTGACTGAGTAAATTTAGGGTTGGGCTTGAGAATTTGCATTTCTAACAAGTTCCCAGGTGATGCTGATGCTGCTGACCCGGGGACCACACTTTAAGTACCACTGTCTGCAAGGCTGACCTAAGAGATGTCTAAAGTTCCATTCAATGTTGAGATTCTTTGACCTTGAGGATTTACGCCGCAAATCCAGTCCTACTACGTAACCCTGTTAATGCTTTGGTTCACATGTGGTCTGGCTCCACGAAGTGTTGGCAGCCAAAATGACACAGCTCAGCAAGAGAGGAGTACTTTAAAATAACTCAGGTTCATCACAAAGTCACAAAAGATAACAGATATATTTCTTAAAATATATCTTAGAGCAACAAAAACAATAGGGAAACCTATTAGCCACACTCAGACAAAGTAGGTGTTTCTGCACCCGCTACAGGTTTTCATTTAGGCAGTCCTAACCAGTGCCCTGTGGACCTATTGTCCTTTGCCTCAATCCCTCTTTTCCTAAATCTACAGCTCAAAACACTACAAAAAAGCAAGGCAGGACCTTGCTCTGAGGGCAGGGGAAGAGGAAAAACTGAATGGGCAAAGCTAGAATTTTAATGAGGCATGGGAAGGGAAAGGTTGAGAACCTTCACATAAACATTAATCATTTTTGTCCATAACAGTTATGATTTAGTAATGCTTTGTGCCAGACACTGTTTTTAGCACTTTGCACAAATCAGTTCACTTAAAGCTCACATCAATATTGTGAGAGCGGTATTACTGTCATTTTACAAATGAGTTAACCAAGGCTCAGAGGGGTTAATCAACTTGTCCAAGGCCACACACACAGCAAGCAAAAAGTCAGAAACCTGAACCCAGGTCTGTGTCACTCCAAAGCCCTTTTTCTTGAACACAGCCTGATATGCCTTCCTACAAAATGAGGACAAACACATCTAGGGCAAGTGGCTTCACAGCATCAGCGTCTGGCCCTACGGCCTCCAGGTTTCCCAGCTAGTCCTCCTCACTGCCACCTGCTCGGAGGCCTCTTGCCTGGGCCCCTCCTTGCTCCTTTGTGTTCATTATGTGTTGTGTCTGCCTGCCAGTTGTTGGAGCTGATACAGCACTGGTCCCCACCCCCCAGGCCACAGACCGGTTTTGGTCCTCGGCCTGTTAGGAACCGGGCCGCACAGCGGGAGGCGAGCGGTGAGTGAGCGAGCAAGGCTTCATCTGCCGCTCCCCATCGCTTGCATTACCACCTGAACCATCCGCCCCAACCCTGGTCCATGGAAAAATTGTCTTCCACGAAACTGGTCCCTGGTGCCAAAAAGGTTGGGGACCACTGTGATACAGGATAGTCAGCAAAGACAGTTGCCATCCTGAAATAATGCCTTTTTTGCCTTGATGCCACCAAGATGATTGAGTAAATATGGTTAAACCAGATTCTGAAAGGCTGTAAACACAAGGCAGCGGCATTTAAACTTGACACAATAGGAAATGAGAAGTAGTGGAGGACTTTTGGAGTAAGGGAGGCTAATCTGGCAACACACCCACAAATTAGGCCAAGGCTCTCTCCCCTGGCTGTCCATCACAATCACCTGCATCCCACACCCCATTACCACCCTGCACTTTCTGGAACAATAGGCCAGGAGGAGGGACCCACACACTTGTATGGTTAAGATGTTTCACAGGTGACTGTTCTTCATTGGCCCTAAAAGTCCACGATGTCAGCCCAATACAAGACAGCTCTTAATATTTCTCACTTAAAAGTGAGATGATTTGGATTAATGGATTAAAGAGGTAATTTTTTTTTAAAGCAACAGAAACATTAGGAGAAACTGTAGATGAACATTTATCTTTTTAAGTCAGGGAGGTCTTTTCTAACTAAGCATAAACAGGAGGAATAAATTAGTAGATCTGACTAAACTTAAAAAAATGATAATAAAGTCTATCAAAAAAACACCATAAAGAAAGTTAAAAGGCAAATAATGAAGTGCAAAAAATATTTGCTACAGAAGGTGGAGTCAAGATGGTGGTGCGGGAAGATGCGGAGTTAGCGTCTCCCCACAACTAGGGCGCCTGCCGGCCGCTGGTGGGAAACTCTAACATCCAAGGAGATGGGAAGAACCCCAAAGTGAACTGGTAGGACACAGGAGGACTGAGGGGGGAAGAGAAGTGGAGGCCAGACAAGATCTGCGCCCCTGAGGCTGGGGAGATCAGGAGAGGCAGGTGTGAGGGGCCCTCCCAGGCCGGAGGAGCAGGAGAGGAGAAGGGCGCGTTTGCCCTGCCCACTTGAGCCCAAGGAGCCTGCTGGGCTCCCAGGTGAGGTCCCCTGCCCTCTGAGACCAGGGGTGGGGGGGCACAACTGGGCCCCTTCTGTTCCTTGAGCCTAAGACTCACCCCCCACAGTCCCCAGGGCCTTTTCCAGTCCCGTGGGTCCTAAGCATAGGCCCCGCCCACCACCCAAACCTTGCAAAAAAATATGTCACACATGAAGGAGCAATGTGAAAACCTACAAACCAAATAGATAAAGAGGAAATAGGCAATCTACCTGAAAAAGAATTCAGAGTAATGATAGTAAAGATGATCCAGAATCTCAGAAATAGAATGGAGGCACGGATTGAGAAAATACAAGAAATGTTTAAAAAGGTCTGGAAGAACTAAAGAACAAACAAACAGAGATGAACAACACAATAACTGAAATGAAAAATACACTAGAAGGCATCAATAACAGAATAACTGAGGCAGACGAACGAATAAGTGAGCTGGAAGACAAAATGGTGGAAATAATGCCGAGGAGCAGAATAAAGAAAAAAGAATGAAAAGAATTGAAGACAATCTCAGAGACCACTGGGACAACACTAAACGCACCAACATTCGAATTATAGGGGTCCCAGAAGAAGAAGAGAAAAAGAAAGGGTCTGAGAAAATATTTGAAGAGATTACAGTAGAAAACTTCCCTAACATGGGAAAGGAAATAGTCACCCAAGTCCAGGAAGCATAGAGAGTCCCATACAGGATAAACTCTAGGAAAAACACACCAAGACACATATTAATCAAACTAACAAAAATTAAATTCAAAGAAAAAATATTAAAAGGAGCAAGGGAAAAACAAAAAATAACATACAAAGGAATCCCCATAAGGTTATCAGCTGATTTTTCAGCAGAAACTCTGCAGGCCAGAAGGGAGTGGCAGGATATACTTAAAGTGATGAAAGAGAAGAACCTACAACCAAGATTACTCTACCCAGCAAGGATCTCATTCAGATTTGATGGAGAAGTCAAAAGCTTTTCAGACAAGCAAAAGCTAAGAGAATTCAGCACCACCAAACCAGCTTTACAACAAATGCTAAAGGAACTTCTCTAGATGGGAAACACAAGAGAAGGAAAAGACCCACAAAACAAACCCAAAACAATTAAGAAAATGGTAATAGGAACATACATATCGATAATAACATTGTAAATGGATTAAATGCCCCAACCAAAAGACACAGACTGGCTGAATAGATACAAAAACAAGACCCATATATATGCTATCTACAAGAGGCCCACTTCAGACCTAGGGACACATACAGACTGAAAGTGAGGGGATTGGAAAAAGATATTCCATGCAAATGGAAATCAAAAGAAAGCCGGAGTAGCAATACTTGCATCAAATAAAATAGACTTAAAATAAAGACTGTTACAAGAGATAAGGAGGGACACTACATAATGATCAAGGGATTAATACAAGAAGAAGAAATAACAATTAAATGTTTATGCACCCAACATAGGAGTATCTCAATACATAAGGCAAATGCTAATAACCATGAAAGGAAATCAACAGTAACACAATAATAGTAGGGGACTTTAACACCCCACTTACACCAATGGACAGATCATCCAAACAGAAAATAAATAAGGAAACACAAGCTTTAAATGACACAATAGAACAGATAGATCTAATTGATATTAATAGAACATTCCACCCGAAATTGGCAGAATACACTTTCTTCTCAAGTGCACATGGAACATTCTCCAGGATAGATCACATCTTGGGTCACAAATCAAGCCTTGGAAAATTTAAGAAAATTGAAATTGTATCAAGCATCTTTTCTGACCACAATGCTATGAGATTGGAAATCAGTTACAGGAAAAAAAAAACTGTAAAAAACACAAATACATGGAGGTTAAACAGTGCACTACTAAATAACCAAGAGATCACTGAATAAATCAAAGAAGAAATTAAAAAATACATAGAAACAAATGACAATGAAAACACGACGATCCAAAACCTATGGGATGCAGCAAAAGCAGTTCTAAGAGGGTAGTTTATAGCAATACAATGTCACCTCAAGAAACAAGAAAAATCTCAAATAAACAAACTAAACCTACACTTAAAACAACTAGAAAAGAACAACAAAGAAAACCCAAAGTCAGTAGAAGGAAAGAAATCATAAAGATCAGAGCTAAATAAAGGAAATAGAAATGAAGAAAACAATAGCAAAGATCAATAAAACTAAAAGCTGGTTCTTTGAGAAGATAAAATTGATAAACCCTTAGCCAGACTCATCAAGAAAAGAAGGGAGAGGACACAAATCAATAAAAATAGAAATGAAGAAGGAGAAATCACAACTGACACTGCAGAAATACAAAGGATTTTAAGAGACTACTACAAACAACTATATGCCAGTAAAATGGACAACCAGGAAGAAATGGACAAATTCTTGGAAAGGTACAATTTTCCAAGACTGAAACACCAAGAATTAGAAAATATAAACAGACCTATCACAAGTAATGAAATTGAAACCATAATTAAAAATCTTCCAGCAAACAAAAGTCCAGGACCAGATGGCTTTACAGGAGAATTCTATCAAACATTTAAAGAAACACTAACACCGATCCTTCTCAAACTCTTCCAAAATATAGCAGAGGGAGGAACACTCCCAAACTCATTCTACGAGGCCACCATCACCCTGATACCAAAACCAGACAAAGGCGTTACAGAAAAAGAAAACTACAGGACAATATCTCTGATGAACATAGATGCACAAATCCTAAACAAAATACTAGCAAACAGAATCCAACAACACATTAAAAGGATCATACACCATGATTTATCCCAGCAATGCAAGGATTCTTCAATATATGCAAATCAATCAATGTGATACACCACATTAACAAATTAAGGAATAAAAACCATATGATCATCTCAATAGATGCAGAGAAAGCTTTTGACAAAATTCAACACCAATTTATGATAAAAACTCTCCAGAAAATGGGCATAGAGGGAACCTACATCAACATAATAAAGGCCATATATGACAAACCCACAGCAAGCTTCATACTCAATGGTGAAAAACTGAAAGCATTTCAGCTAAGATCAGGAACAAGACAAGGATGTTCACTCTCGCCACTCTTATTCAACATAGTTTTGGAAGTCCCAGCCACAGCAATCAGAGAAGAAAAAGAAATAAAAAGAATACAAATTGGAAAAGAAGAAGTAAAACTGTCACTGTTTACTGATGACACGACACTATACATAGAAAATCCTAAAGATGCCACCAGAAAACTACGAGAACTAATCAATGAATTTGGTAAGGTTGCAGGATACAAAATTAATGCACAGAAATCTCTGGCATTCCTATAAACCAACAACAAAAAATCAGAAAGAAAATCTAAGGAAACACTCCTATTTACCACTGCAACAAAAAGAATAAAATACCTAGGAATAAACCTGCCTAAGAAGGTGAAAGACTTGTACTCAAAAAACTATAAAACACTGATAAAAGAAATCAAAGATGATATAAACAAATGGAGAAATATACCATGTTCTTGGATTGGAAGAATCAATATTGTGAAAATGACTATACTACCCAAAGCAATCTACAGATTCAATGCAATCCCTATCAAATTATCAATGGCATTCTTCACAGAATTAGAACAAAAAATTTTACAATTCGTACAGAAACACAAAAGACTCCGAATAGCCGAAGCAATCTTGAAAAAGAAAAACAGAGTTGGAGGAATCAGGCTCCCTGACTTCAAACTATACCACAAAGCTACAGTAATCAAGACAGTATGGTACTGGTACAAAAACAAAAATATAAATCAATGGTACAAGGTAGAATGCCCAGAGAAAAACCCACGCACATATGGGCACCTAATTTATGACAAAGGAGGCAAGAACATACAATGGAGAAAAGACAGCCTCTTCAATAGGTGGTGCTGGGAAAACTGGACAGCTACATGTAAAAGAATGAAATTAAAACACTCCCTAACACCATACACAAAAATAAACTCCAAATGGATTAAAGACTTAAATGTAAGACCAGACACTATAAAACTCTTAGAGGAAAACACAGGAAAAACACTCTTTGACATAAACCACAGCAAGATCTTTTTTGACCCACCTCCTAGAGTTTTGGAAATAAAAACAAAAATAAACAAATGGGACATAATTAAATTTAAAAGCTTTTCCAAAGCAAAGGAAACCATAAACAAGACAAAAAGACAACCCTCAGAATGGGAGAAAATATTTGCCAATGAAACAACAGACAAAGGATTAATCTCCAAATATACAAACAGCTCATGGAACTCAATATCAAAAAAACAAACAATCCAGTTAAAAAATGGGTGGAAGACCTAAATAGACATTTCACCAAGGAAGACATACAGATGGCCAAGAGGCATATGAAAAGATGCTCAACATCACTAATTATTAGAGAAATGCAAATCAAAACTACAATGAGGTATCACTTCACGCCAGTCAGAATGGCCATTATCAAAAAATCTAGAAACAATAAATGCTGGAAAGAGTGTGGTGAAAAGGGAACCCTCCTGCACTGTTGGTGGGAATGTAAATTGATACAACCACTATGGAAAACAGTATGGAGGTTCCTTAAAAAACTAAAAACAGAACTACTATATGACTCAGCAATTCCACTATTGGGGCATATTCCCTGAGAAGACCATAATTCAAAAAGAGTCATGTACCACAATGTTCATTGCAGCACTATTTACAATAGCCAGGACATGGAAGCAACCTAAGTGTCCATCGACAGATGAATGGATAAAGAAGACATGGCATATATATACAATGGAATATTACTCAGCCATAAAAAGAAACGAAATTGAGTTATTTGTAGTAAGGTGGATGGACCTAGAGTCTGTCATACAGAGTGAAGTAAGTTAGAAAGAGAAAAACAAATACCGTATGCTAACGCATATATATGGAATCTAAAAAAATTAAAAATAAAAATGGTACTGAGAACCTAGTTGCAGGGCAGGAATAAAGAGGTAGACATAGAGAATGGACTTGATGACGTGGGGTGGGAGGGCGAAGCTGGGGCAAAGTGAGAGTAGCATCGACATATATACACTACGGAATGTAAAATAGTTGGCTGGTGGGAAGCAGCAGCATAGCACAGGGAGATCAGCTGGGTGCTTTGCGATGCCCTAGAGGGGTGGGATAGGGAGGATGGGAGGCAGGCTCAAGAGGGAGGGGATATGGGGACATGTGTATGCATATGGCTGATTCGCTTTGTTGTGCAATAGAAACTAACACAGTATTGTGAAGCAATTATACTCCAATAAAGATCTATTAAAAACAAATTAAAGTAGCTGAAAAAAAAATTTGCTACATATTTGACAAAATAATTAATTCCCTTAATAAATAAAAAGTGCTTCAATTCAATAAGGAAAAGATAAATATTCCAAAGGAAAAATGGACAAAGTACATTATATGTATTTCATTTGAAGAAGAAATACAACTTATGAATAAATGTGAGAAAAAAGTTTCACCTCACTACTAAACATGGAAATTCAAATTAAAACAAGGTATCACTTTGGCAAATATTTATAAATGATAATGCCTAGCAGTGAGGATGAGAAAAAACAGGCACATTTATATGCTCTTGGGAGAACTATAAACTGGCACAACTTTCTGGCGGGCAATTTGGCCTTATGCTTCAAAAGCCTTTAAAATGTTCATTTTCTGGGATCCAATAATCTCTATCACTTCTCTGAATTTATCTTAAGGAGATGATTACCTCTTACAGACTCATACACAGACTAATGTACATGGATTCAATGTGTCTTTAGTACGAGTGAGAAACTTGTAATAAACTGCATGTACAATAATAAAGGATGAGTTAAATACATTGTCTTCCAACAAACAAATTATTTTTATAATCACAAAAATGGTAATCATTATTTCTATGGCTTATATGATAATATCATGGAGTGTTAAATAGAGGGAAACACCTTTGGAGGCCGAGAAGTCATTTAGTCTTTCAGGTGTAATGTCATGAAGACAAAGGAGGGGGTGGTAAAAGTGAGAGTTCAGAGGAAGAGAGAAATCTTCTAAACCAGTACTGTGCAATATTGGAAACATTAGTCATATGTGGCTATTTAAATTTAAATTAAAGTTAAATAAAATTTAAAATTCATTTCCTTAGTTGCATGAGCCATATTTCAGGAGCTCAATACCCACAGGCGGCTAGTGGTTACAGTATCAGACAGGATGGGCTATAGAATGCCTCCATTATCACAGAAAGTTCTATTGGACAGTGCTGCTCTAAACATTCTACCTCAGGCCTGGATCCAGCTTTTGACTCATCTCTTCAGCCTCATCTCTTGGTGCACTTTCCAACCTTCATGCTCCAGCAACAAGAGTGTAAGCATCAGAAGGGCAGAGACCATATTTGCCTGGTGCTCCTGGTCTAGTGGGGGAGAGGTGTTATCCGGGTAATTATACACAGTGGTGTGTAGACTAGCCGTCAATGTGTAGATTGTTGATACAGCACAGAGCTCAGGCCAGGGTTCAGGGAAGACTTCCCAGAGGAAGGGTCGGCGTTACCCAAAAAGTAAAGACAAGACTATTCTAAGTAGAGAAAAGAGCATGGTATGAGTAAAGCCACAGATGAGAGATAGCACAGCATAAGGGAAGAATTACCAGCTGGTCAGGCATTTATTTATTCAAGAGATAGTTAATGCCTGTGATGGGCCAGGCCTGAGCCAGCCTCCGAGGACAGAGCAGTGAACAGCTATGGTCCCTGTCCTCAGGATGCTTATACTCTCATCTGGTACTGCTGGAGCACCAAGAGTGAGGTGAGGTGACAAGGGCCTGGCATCTCATTTTAAGGGTCCTGTTTTTTATCCTAGCAATTGAACCCTCTTTTCTGCCACAGGGAGGGCCAGAGTCCCACTTCCTATCTTTCTCCCCTTCCTCTGCCCCAGTCCCCATCGCGGCCCTGGGAGATGGAGAGCTCCTGGGAGTGGGGAGGGGAGGTAAGGCATGGGAGGGGCACAGTGGACAGTGCAGTAAGACTCTTCCAGCGGCCAATGAGAATGTGGATTTCAGACGTGGAAGAATAAAGACGGGAAGTGTAGTTGGGGGGCTGCTGGAGTATTCTAGAAGGGACCAGGGACTGAAAAATGGGAGGGCCCACTTCAGTGACGTTGGAGCGGGAGAAGACACTCCAAGTTAAGGAAATGCCCTCTGAGGGAAGGAATCTCGCCGAGCAGAGGGAGAGCCACCGAGCGCGGCGGGGGAGGGCGTGTCTTCCGGGCAAGGTTCCAGGGAGAAGAAGGACCCGGACACATCAGGCGAGTTCCCCAAGCCAAAGGAAGCGGGCGGGAGGGGCACGGGCACCCCTGGCAGAGGAAAGGCATTGGCGGGTCAGAGGGGCAGGAGGGGCCGGGCATGTCGGGGGCCACCAGCCAGGATGGGCGGGGCCATGAGGCAGCAGGTGTGCGTTACCTGGGGAGCCAGGCTAGGAAGGCTGGAGCTGGCCTGGGTCCTGGGGCAGCTCAGAGGGACTCCCCGGGGAGGGAGACTTACCTCCCTCGGACTTTAGGGGGGCTATTTCCCGACCTTGTCCTTGAGCATTTACAAGAGTCGGGCAGGGCAAATTCTCCACAGCCCGAAATGCGCCTATAGCCACGGCTTTGCTCGGGGCCTGCCAAGGGACCGAAGCTTTGGGGGCGTCTCGTCGGGTCTGGATTCCCGACTCTCGTCAGGTGCTTCTCTGGGGCAACCCCCTCCCGCACCTGCCGCTCGGACAGCCCAGCCCCCTTCGACTCCCGGCCGCTGTGCTCAGGCTCCTCGCCCGATCTCTTCAGACCACCACCTCAGCCGAGACCCCTCCCCCCGCCGCGACCTCGCGGCCCTCGGTCCCCTCAGACGGCCACCCCCCACGTGGCCGGCTCCCCACTTCCGCCCCTCCCGGCCGCACCCCTCCCGGGCCGCTGTACCTGGGGCTCTCGAAGCTGCACCCCCTGCGCCGCAGCGCCGCCCTCTTCTGCCGCAGGAGCGCAGCGGCCGCCCCGCCGGGCTCTGGCTCCATCGCCCCGGGCGGGGGCCGCGGGCTCGAGCGCACTCGAGTGGGCTCGGGCCTCGGCGGGGCTCGGCGGGCCGCTCGGCTCGCGCGCCGCAGCCCACGCCCCGCCCCGCGCGCCTCTGCCCGGCCTAGGCCCCGCCCTGGCTCCGCCCCTAACTTCGGTCCAGCCGCTCCGTGCCCGTCGGCGGGATCTAGGCCCCGCCCTGGACCCGCCCTAAGGCTCAGTCCCGCCCACTCTGTGCTCCTCAGCCAGGTCCAGACCCCGCACAACCCCGCCCCGAACTGCGGCCCAGCCCACTTCGCGCCTCTCAGCCAGGTCCAGACCCCACCCCAGCTCCGCCCCGCACTCCAGCCACGCCCCTCCCGCACAGACCTCGCGGGGTTCCCTGTGCGGGCTGTCAGCACCTCTGCTAGGCCCACAAGCCTAAAATGCCACCCCATCCTCAGCTCCGTACAGTCCACGGCCCCTCCCCTCCCGCTCCGTGGCCCTCAGCACCGACCCAGGCCCCACCCACGTACCCTCCCACTACTGAGCTCTCGCGCGCGGCCTCCGCCCTCACCCCAAGGATCGGTTCCTCAGAGAGTCGCCCCTCCACATCTCAGTACCTCTCGGCCCTTTCTAACGTAGCACCGTCCTCTCTTAGGGCCACCTTTCCCCGTGCCCCAACCATAGGCAAGGGCCTGCTTTTTCTCTCCAAAGCGCCCCCTCTCCCCCCCTCGACAGTGCCGGCCAAGCTCAAGCTCCCAGCCCTGCTCAACCCAGCCCGGACAGTCCCCGCCCACAGCACCGCCTCCGCATGTGGCCCCGCCCACTCCACCTCACCTCCGCGGGTGCCCCGGCCCTGGCCTGGTGGCTACATTCCCGGGTATGATGTCGGCCCTCGAGGCTAAATAGGAATTCTACCTAGAGTTTGCGTTAGCTCACCGATCTCTCCATCCATCAAAAGGAGGTACTGCTTTCTCCAAGTGTTGTTTGTGGTGCCTATCGCAGTGAGGCTGAGGGGCTGGAGATTTGCAGGCTACCAGTTGTGAGCTGAAGTCTTGACTTCATCACTTTCCTGCACCGTCAGATGCATCCATCTCACAGCCCTCGAACACTGCCCTGGGGCTGAGGGCAGCGACCCCATCCGGGTAAAGCTGTGGGTCACTGTACCATCTAAGTCGTGAGGAGCAGGTGAGCTAGGGCCCCTCAGCCAGCGGGGCTTGTCATAGCTAGGGAGGTGTGGCTATACTGGCCCGGAACCGGGGTGGTGGAGCGGAGGCTGCGGAGTGTGTGTGCAGGAGCCTGAGCTTGGAGAATCGGCCGCTGCAGCTTTGGAAGGCACTAGCTGGGAACCTGAGGCAGGCGGGGCCGGGGTCCCCATGATCATCTTGGATCATGTCACCCCCTGGTGCACACTCCCTCAATAACTTCAAGGTGCTTTCCCAGAAGGCCTGGACTCCTTCACTGCCGGACATTCCAGCAGAGAAGCCAGTCTGGAGGGAGAATGTAGGGGACAGAAAAGATGTAGGGGGCTTCCCATTTCTCCTTCCTGCCCCTTGAGACTTCACCTTCGTCCTCCCCTCAGGTTTCCATGGGACAATCCTTGTAAGACAGTGCCCCCTCTTCTCTTAAGCAAGCCAGAGTGGGTTTCTGGGTTTTGCCTAGCATCATGAACTCCCCTCAACATATCTTTTCAGACTGGGATCCCACTGCTCCCCCAAATCCTTTACTCAGTGAGACTGGGTTGCTTGCCTCCCCAAACTCATCCCGCTCCTTCTCTTCTGTCTTCCTGCCTCTCCCACCCACCATGTGTTCAGCGATCTCTGAAATGACTCTCCAAATGCCCCTGCCCTCTAAAGCTTCCCCCAATCCCCCAGGTCCCTCCCCGGAGTGCCCATAGCACTGACTCTGTCCCTCCCTGAGGGCACTGCTCCTGTATGTCATTTATGTTCTAGTAACCTCTTAGCTGAGCGCCCATACCTCCTTCACGTCTGTGTCTGGCACAGCACCTGTTGGCTAAATAAACGCACGTGACTTTAATAAATTGAGCAATATTCATTGGAAAACACATTTAATTTCAAAGTAAACAAAAATGTTTACACTAAACTATTTAATTAGTGAAACAATTATTATCAGTGTAACAAGCTGAAAAATACAGCAACTTGATACAAGACTGAGGTAACAAAATACTTCACCAAAAATCTAAAGAATCCCACAGAGGGCTGATGTTCAGTGGTTACTGTGGATGAGACAATTCACAAGAATTAGGGAAAGTCCTTACACAACTGCATGCAGGGGGTCTGCCGGGAAAAAAGACAGCCCAGGAGAGTGCAACAGATTGAACAAGAGACAAATTAAAATGTAAAAATTGATTTTCAACTTACTTTGAATAATACGTAAGAAATTGAAAACTACTCTCTATGCAACATTTTGAATGCTAAGTGGAAAACCATGCATTTTGGCACAAAATTTATTGAAGATTATACCATACTAATAAATTAATCACTATTGTTTCATTATTGAATGGTCACATTCAGAAATGGACAAAGAGATGAGTGGTTATAGAACCGACAGATGATCCATCATTGCTGCTGCGAGCAGGGGTTTCGGGGCTGCCCGTGGCGCACACACACTTGTGCAGCACCAGCGGCGAGGTGGTCCGTGGGACGAGTTCTTGACACCCAAGGAAATGCACCTCTCACTCATGCTGTGCTTGTCTTTAACATTGAAATTAAAACCAAAAAACCTCTGAAGTAAATACTGTGAGCATTCTGACCCTACCCTCTGGTTCCACCTCGGAGTCCTCACTGTGTTCAGCCGTAGCTCTGTGCCAACCAGTCACTAGGACAGCAACTGGACTCACAAGTCAAAGGCTATTCGGTCTGTTGAGCTTCTTGAAGCCTTTCTGGAGGAATCTGCACCTGGTTCCTACCCTGTGCTAGGAGGGAGGCAGGGTCTTGCTGGGAGAGAGGAAATGGCATGGTGAAGATGATTTGTTCGTTGAGGGGTCAGCTCCATGAGGGCAGGGCTTGGGTTTGTCTTGTTCTCAGACATTTCTGTCCTGGGTAGAGCCTGGCACACAGGAAGCACTCACAAGGGATGAGAATCAATGGATGAATGGGTGGTTTCACACAGAGGATCTGTTATTTCAGAGGGACTCTTGTAGATTTTTTTTTTTTCCTTTTTAAAACATGAAGTCACCCAACATGCAGAATGATGTGGGGCTGATTAAAGTGATTCATGAAAGTCAGGTTGTGTTTTTAGCAATGTTCACCTGGTTCTAAGCAACTGTTAACGTGGATCCAGAGCTCTAGACTCCGCCTGTGGAATGAAAGCGGACCCTGCTTGCAAATGACTTCCCGTTTTCATGGACCATTTTTCCACCTGTACAATGGCATCCTAAAAGATATACTTCTTGGGCTTGGGAGGTGGGAGGAAGACGATGAAAGAAATACTGGCCATATTGGTAAGAAGAAAAAACACTTTATAAACTCAGTTGGCAAGAGAGAGCGGGTTCCTTCGTAAACAGAATCCCTTCAAGTGTCTTCTCTTTAGGGTCCACAGGGGGCAGGGTGATGAATGGGCAGGCTTCTTCAGGGAGGGAAGGGAGGCCACACTGTCCCACTGGGCATGCTCAGAACAATATTTCTACTGCTTTCCACCAAATCTATCCTCCACGAAGTTTCAGTTGTCAGAATGCACTTGGCTGACCTTGAGTTACAAAACGTGTTGGACTGAGAGGGGTGAAAATTACTCCCAGGGAGAGGGGAGTGAGCTGTGTGGGCGGCATCATGAGGATACCAGCTACCTACTCCACAGTTTGTAGATAGCATTCTATAACTTTCATCCTGGGGTGCCATGATCTCTTTGCTTAACAAAAATGATACAACATATGCATGCAAGACACATCACCTTCAATGTTTTCACAGACATTTGTGCACCATGGCTAGTCAAAGAGCAAGACCCAGAAATGCTACCTTCCAGGGCCAGAATCCACCCGGGGACTTTCCCCTTTGGGGTTTTGTGCCTGTCCCCCTCTGTCCCCGGCTTGCAGGCCTCCTCACCTGCAGCTTGAGGGACAAACCAACGCTGGAAAGACAATCAGCACTTAACTCACATGCTTGGCCCTGAGCCCCTGCTGGGAGAGAGCCAAGTGCCTTACAGCCTCATCTGCAGGACTCTTCTGGTAAGTTCAAGGTTCTTACCAGTTCTACGAGAATCCAAGCTAGGAATGTTTCCGGGAGGGGACATGGGATCAATCTCAATTTTAGTGAGAAGACTAGACACTTTGAAAAGAATTGCAATTGTGCTATTTCAAAATTAGGCTCAGAGGAAAACATTTGTAAAGACAAGGAAAATCTGTAAAGCGCAGGAAAGTACCTGATTTAGTGTAAGTCTGAAATTTTGAGGTTTTTGGATTGGCTTCTATAATTTCATGTCAGAAAAACCAGGACAGTTTGAAGAGTAGAGAAATTCAAGGAAAGTAGTCTTCTAATTTCATTCAAACTTAAGACTTAAAAAAAATTAACAGGTAGAATCAGATTCAATGTAAGTTAAAGCGTTAATACTGCATGGTTCTGGTGAGAGATGTTTGGAGTGTCTGCTGTATTCATTCAGCCTCCAGATGCTAATCTGAGCAGTTGTTGGTATGAATTAGGTGCATGCATTCGACCCCAGCTGCGGGAGGGTGTGCGAAGCACCGATGACCAAGGTTTGCTGGCCTCAATTTCACCATCTGGAGTTTCTCCTGGCATGAAAGTATTCTAGATTTTGCTCTGAAGGAGGGTTAGTTACGGAGCATAGTAAGACTCAACCACAAAATAAGACCCTGATGACAATTACTCTCCTCACCAATTCATCTGAATTTTCAGAAAAGTGGTCACCGTTTGATCAAAATACAGTGGTGGGTCCTTTGGTAGTTCTTAAGTCGACCTATTATTACATTTTATTGGTTAAGATGTTGTTTTGAAGCATCATGCCCAGAAACTCTTAAGAGTAGTTTGGTGTCTGATCAGTGTGAGCTCTGAAACCACAACAGCAACAAGGACCCAGAAACTCAGTCTCTTTCAGAAAATCATTAAGAGTTTCCTTCTCAGAATTAGGACACCCAGATTAAAAAAAAAGAGAGAGGGGGAAAGAGAGGGAGGGAGAGGGAAGGAGAGAGGGTGGGGAAGGGCTGAAGGGAGAAGCTATGGTGATAAAGCTACCATAAATAAAGCTAATTTTTATTCATTACTTTAAATAAAAATGTATTTGTGCAAAATAAAAGTCACTTAAAAGTATGACAAGGAGTGACAGATGAAGGACATTGTTCACCTGAAGAGCTCTCACCAAAAGCAGAGCTCGGACCGTCCCCTCCCCAGGGCTTTGCTCTCGTCACCACGGTCGTCAACAATTGTGCCCTTGGACTTGGATGATGGAGAACTTGCTGGTGACTGTGTTTGGGGGCAAGAATCGGGGAGCTTAAGGCCTCAGTGTCACTCAGCTCCCCAGTGTAATCAAGAATCCCAGTGGCTCTGCCCTGGCAGTGGAGGCAAAGGGGTGAGAAGATGGGAGCAAAAGCCTTGCTTGGCGGGGAGAGGTCGGTGCAAAGTAGCTTCTGAGCAGCCGGTCAGGTCACCGTGTGCGCAGGCGGCCTCGAGAAGCTGGCAGAAAGCGTCACGACTTCCCATGCTGACCCGGGGGCGGGGGGAGGGGTGAGAAGAGCGGGGCCTTCAGACCCTGCGGGAGGGGGGCTGGGAGGAAGCAAGCAGGCCAGTGCCGGCCCAGTCCACGGTCCTGAAGCTGGGTCTTGCCTCAGAAGAGCCGACGGCAACAAGGCCTGGAAGGGCCCCAGGGGCCCAGGGATCAGGCCTTCCGGATGAATAGCACCCATAGGAACAGAAAACAAGACACAATTTAAGGCATTGTTTGTTTACAGTAAAAGAATGCGAGGGACCCTTAACACAGGAGGAATCTGGGCTCTCACTCTGACCTTCCTCGGTGGACCAGCCTATCGCTTAAGGTTAAAGCAGGGCCTCAAAGAGAATGAAGTGTGTGATGTCACGAGTCTTGTGCCAAAATGCATGTTTCTCGGAGAGTCCACGCTCGCTCGCTTGCACGCACACAGACACGGCACGCACACGCAGAGGACGCTTCGGGGTTGTACAAAATCTGAGGCAGCCCTGTGGGCGAGCGACCCGGCACACTGGAGCCAGTCCCCGCCTGTCCCTTCCCTCCAGCCCTCACGCGGGGGGACGCTGTCCACTCTTTTGTGCAGGAGAAAGCACTGGGGACCCAACGTGGGACGGATGCTCTCTGGTCGCAGCAGCAGCTGGTGGACGGATGAGGGCCCAGGGAGGGAGGACGGGTTGTACAGTCTGGGGACCCATCGCGGCCCCGTGAGGTGGTGCTGCAGAACGGGGGTCATGGGGGTGGCTGGGCATCGGCAGGCGGACCCCCGCACCGGTGGAGCCCTCTGGACTGTGAGGCCTCGGCCGTGTCCCCTCGAGTCCAGCTCTGAGTCTCCCAGCACCCCACCAAAGGCCTGTGCCCTGGACACGCGCTTCGCCACCAGTCCCAGGCCGGCTCCCAGAGGCCTCTGAAGTCACGCTAAGTCCTGCAGAGACTTATTCAAATGACATAAGGTTTGCAGGTACCTAGAAGAGAAAGCTCAGCCTCTTGTCAAAGTTCTGACCTTTCAGGAGGGGATGGGGGTGGTCCCTAAGGGAAGGGTTCAGGCCTCTCCCAGTCAGTCTGTGAATGAGTGGGTGGTGGGGGAAGGGGAGAGGGCACAGCAGTGGTACCAGCCACCACGTGTTACGGGGCTGCTGTGTGCCAGGCAAGGCTCTGAGTACCGCATCTGTATTGTGTCCTGAGTCCTCACAACAACCCCAGGAGGCAGGTACTGGAATTATCCCCATTAAAAAGATGAGGAAACTGAGGCTTAGAGAGGTGAAGTACACAGCAGGTGAGTGACAGGGCTAAGACACCAGTGCCCACGCTCTCAACCTCTATCCTTGGGTCAAAGCACAAGTGCATTTGGAGTGGAGAGCTGACCAATCCTGTAGGATAAGCACATGCCTCTGGAGAGGAGAGGGGGTGGTTAGCGGGTGGCAGGAGTTGGCAAGTGGAAGCACAAGGAGAAGGGGGAAATTTGGGGATATCGGGAACCCTAAGGCTTCCCATGCTGTGTCCCCAGGCCCAGATCCCAGCTACCTTTACTGGGGAGACCACCAGCCCCAAGGTCAGGGTGTTTCTCCCTCCCCTCAAAGCTGTGGACATGCCCCCAGCCCCAGGCCTCCTCCCCCAGCACTGCCGTGGGGTTCCAGGAAATTTGATGAGAAACAATTTCATCAAAAACAAATCCATCTTGGTGGCAATTTGGTCAAAATGATGAATTGGAAAAAAACGCATCTCCTTGCACTGGGAGACAGTTACAAGAACGGTCACAGCAGCACTGTTCAGAATAGCCAAAAGCAGGAAATCATTCTTGGGATCACGGACAGAAGAACTGATAAAAAAAATTACAAGTAAATGAATGACAGCTATGCACACTGACATAGAGGAATCTTAGGAACATACTGTAGGAGAAAAGCAAGTCACAGAAGAAACTATACAGTTATGGTTCTATTCTTTAAAAAAAAGTTTTAAAAAATGTACCCCAGACAATACATTAAGGAATCAAATACATGTGTTCACATTTTAAAGGAATGGTAAACAAACAAATCAGGAGAGTGTTTATGGGGCATAGGTGAGCAGGAGGGAGACAGAATTAGGAAGAAGCCCTTGGGAGGGAGGTGTTCCGAGGACTGGGGAGGTCCTGCCTTTAGACTGGGTGGCAGGTACACGAGTGTTTGCTTTATTGCTGTGGTTTACACCTTACACATATGCTATCAATAAAGTTTAAGTGTATTCAGTGCTAGCACACACAACTTTAAGAAATGCAGTTCCACAAAAAAGAAAAGTCATCTTAGTCACTGAGATTTTCTACAGGAGTAGATGCATTTCTGTAATGACTTCATCGGAGCCCCATACCATCACATGCAGGTAGTGTGGCTTATTTCAATAATCCTCTGCTGTGGAATATTTAGTTTTGCCAATTTTTTCTTATTACATAAAGCAGAGGGTGGGAACATTTGTTTGAAAGTAAATTAGAAATAAAAAGGGAAAAAAGTAGAAAAAATAGAAGACCTTCTCCCTTAGGTCTAAAAACTGGACAAAAATACTTAAACGTTGCCAAAGCTTGTTGCAGTACACCACGTTTGCCAGACGTGAAATTCAGTCCATTTGTCCTTCTGACCAAACACCTCCTCTACCAAGTGGGTTTGACCCAGTTCCCTGCTACCTGCTGCGCAGCTGCTGCTACCCTCGGGCTGCCTCCACCCCCAGAGAGCCAGTGGACACTTGCTCAGGGCAACCATCCCTGCTCCCGGCTGCCCCCCACCAGTGCCACGACTGTCACCATGGAGCAGACACCAAGGCCCTGCCTCTCTCTCCGCCCCACCATCTGTGTGGCCCACCTCAGTCCTTGTCACTCCTCTGGGTCACCTGTGTGTGGCAGGTGAGCTCCAGCGCACTGTGCTCTCAGAGTGGCCCTCAGAGCTAAGGAGGGGCCCCAGGCATGCACGGAGTGACCAGGGCGGAGGAGGTCAGGACGCTCTTCCTCTCTTAACGTGACCTGAGGCAGCACCTTGTTCATCGTCTTGAGGTAACCATCAACCAAAGACCCTGGTCTCCCCATCGTGGAGATGAGCAGTTACATTTGCTTAAGCACAAAACACACTCCAGAGACCGCAGAGCTGTAGTTTCTTGTACGTCATTTTAGAAATTTTTTGGGCACCGACATGCATATAATAAATATGCACGTGTATTTTAATACAAATGAGATTGCCCTTACGTGTGTTTTTACACTTTACTTTTTCACTTATGTCTTGGAGCCCCTTTCAGGTGATCACACACAGATCAGGGGGTACACAATAGGGGTTTACTGAGGGTCGCTGAGTTTCCAGGTGCTTTTTTTTCTCTTTCTATTAAGGACAATGCTGCAGTGAACATTCTCACCATACACCTGTGTGTGCGTGTGTGAGCATATGCCCCAGACAAATTTCTAGCAAGTGAGTTGAGGGACTCGAATGCGATTTATTTTCAGTTTCCCTGTGGTGCCTCAAGTTTATCCCTTTATCAGTCTTGTCCTACTGTTTTAGTATGTCGAGGACTTTCTGCTAATCTCTCCGTCTAGCTTCTTATCGTGTAGAATTTGATCAGCTTGTTACATATGTCCTCATCGATGTTACAGATGAAAATCCTGAATAGGCCCAAACTGAGCACAGAATCATGGGACACACCACTAGAGACCTCCCTCTGCTTTATGAGAACCGCTTTGAGGGGCCAGGAGGTCTGTGACTGTGCTGTGACCAGCACCATGGCAGCCCCTGCCCTCCCAGCCTCACACGCCTGCTGTGAACTCGGCACCACCTTCCTCCCCCTCGAAGCTGCCACCATCTATCCCAGCCCTGGCGCTCTCTCTCCAGACGGAGGAGAGGGACCCGGCTCCCCAGCCCCCTCTTCCAGCTCATCCCTGGGGAACAGGTCAGGGACGCTCAGTGCTCCTGGCCCCAGCAGCCCACCTGCTGCCCGGGCTGGTGGGAGGGCTGAGCAGCCACCCCTCTCGCAAGCCTGGACAGCAGAGGCTGTGCTTCCAGGCCTTTGGCTCGACAGCAGGAGGCTGAGCAAGCCAGGTTCCCGCCGCCCCCCCCCCACCCCCCAGGAAGCATGCGGCAGGAGATCTCAGGGCCGGCAAGTACAGACTCTGGTGTCAGGCAGACCGGGGTTAGATCTTACTCACCATGGGGCCTTAAACAAGTGTCTGCCACTTTCTGAGCCTCAGTGTCCTCAGCATAAAACGGAGACGGTATGGGAACCTACCTCACAGGGATGTTGGGAGGATTCGGCCAATTCCTGCACGTAAAGCATTTCTCCTGAAGCCTGGTCCTGGGAGGGGCAGCAGTGGGGGGCGGGAGCAGAGCCTCAGGCAGGCATGGCGGACCAGAGGTCCTATTGGTTCAAACATGCCAAGGGGCCAGACAGCCCCACTCACCAGCAGCCATGGTTGCTTCTCAACAAATGAGCTATTATTATCGTTATTCCTAAGGGTTGTCGGGGGCAGGGAGGCCCTTTTGTCAGGTTGGAGTATGCCCATGAATCAACTTTCGGGGGGTGACCTCAGTAGATGCTGTAGCCTGACCCTTGGGGCACTATCCTACCTGTAACCTATCTCTGATGGATGTTTCTGTGGCGTTCCCTTTCGTAGGAAAGACACAGGGGCCAGATTCAAAGTTCTAGTCTGAAGCTGGGCTTAGTTCCAAGAGGGGCAGGGGGTGCCCTGTCTCATGGGAAAAGGCTGATGAAAAGAGGGCGCCTGGGAGCTTAGCTGATAGGCTCTGGGGGAAGGAGGGAGGTGTGTTTTCTATGGACCCTTAGTCCCGAGGGTGGGAGAGGGTATTTTAGGTAACAAACAGGACTTTGGTGACTTTACCTGAGGCCTGTTGCTTTTACATGCGTCATCCAAATGCTTGTGCCACAGTATTGCATGAAACCGGGAACCAGTCTGGAACTTGTAAACATTGCCTGATGGGTAGAAAACCACTGGTTAAGAGGAAGGTCACATGGGAGGGTCTGTCTGTGAGTGTGGCGTGAAGATAAACGTGGACCTGGGGAACTAAACTAGGGAAGGTCAGGAGCAGCCCAAGGCAAGCTCGGGGCATGTAGAGGAGGAGGGTCCCGTGCTCCCCGCCTGTCTCTTTGGACCAGGGCTCTTAACCATTTTTCCGGCCATGGTGCCTTTGGCTCTGGTGAAGCCTGTGGACCCTTCTCAGAATTATGTTTCAAATGCATGAAATAAAATACAAAGAAAATCAATAATACTGAAATACAGTTACCAAACTGCTAAAAAATAAATGAGTGATATCATTCTCTACGTGCTTATTTATGAATGCGCTAATGACAAGATCTGGGGGCAGGTCTGATACTGTACTGTAACTGCAAAGAGTTGAACAAAAATGCTATTCTAAGATATCTGCAATAATACGTGATATGAAAATACCCGTGGTTTCTCTTGCAGATAAAATCACAGGTATCGTGAACATTCTAGTTAGTAGTTTAATACTTATAATTAAAGGAATTAGAGGTCATGGAAAACAGAGATGTGATCTTTTTCCCACCCAAGTTCACAGACCTTTTGCATTCTATCCATGGACCTTGGCCACCTGCTGTGTCATATTTCCCTCTGCTTGGGGACAGTGCTTTCCTCTGGGCTCAGCCCCGAGAATGGCCTGTGGACCCCATGACCATACAGTCTTTAAGTCAAGCTGGTATCGGTACAACCTTTACTTCCTAAAGAAACCACCTCTAATCTGGTCCCAGAGCCTTGCGGAAGAAACTCAAATGGTAACCAGCCTGAGGAAACACTATGACGTGTGCGTAGCCGTACGTGGTTCAATCACTCAGAAGCAGAGCAGAGGACTTGGCTCCTCTCCATTCCCCGGGCTCCTTGAGGCTCTCACTTCTTTAATTCCCAGCTAACAACATTCAAACCCTGACCCTCCAACAGCACCATCATCTGCATTACCTGGGAGTTTGTTAGAAATATAGAATCTTGGTCTCCACCCCAGAGCCACTGAATCCAAATCTGAATTTTTACAAGATCCCTGGGCAATCGTATGTACATGAACCCTGCATTAGAACATTCCTGTGAAGGTGTGAAGATGCTCAGGGTCCTTACAGCTCCAGTGAACTTGCCTAGCTAGGAGACCCAGGAAATCCGGGGTTCTGTCATGTGACATAGGCTACCGAGGAGGCTAGCATGGCCTATTCTGAACCTCAGTGCAGAACCTCTCCTTCTTCTCAGCATGGTCATGGGGGAAGAATAAAACCAGGAGGAACCGGGAGATGACTGGGCAAGTGAAAGTTGGAGCTTTTATAGAAGGGTTCTTCTCTGATTTGGCCTTGGAGCAGGACGCTGCCAGAGCCTCACGGCACAGGCAAAGCCGGGGTGTCCTTGAAAGCTCCCAACACCCAAGACCCCTCCAGCCGCATGGTCACTGCCTCATCCAGCGCTATGTTATTCATTCCAGGACCCTGAGGCTAGAGTTCCAGGGGTGATGGGCCCCAGTAGCCACAGGTGAAAAGGATTCTGGCTGCCACGTGCCATGCACACTGCTCAGTGGACACGCCCACCACGATCTAAGCAGCTTTTGTGGACCAACGAGGGACCCTGTGAACATCAGAACCTAAAGCAAAAGGAAAGCAGCAGCCTCAGAAGTCCCTACTGTTTCAAAACGCACATTTAGCAGCAGAAGAAAGAGGGTAGAGAGAAGCTGCAGGCACCCAGCGCCGGCCTGCTGCCTACCTTTGTCGGGGTTATTCAGCTGGAAGATGTCCGGGTGCTCAGGGTCGTCGGGCAGCTGCACCATCCAGCCCACGACGGAGACCTTTTTGCCAGGTGTGGATTTATACTGCGGAGGAACGACAGCATAGCCGTGAGGCCCACACCCGCCGCTCCCCAAGGAAGGCCGACCTGGGCCAGGCAAGGTTCCTTCCACTCCCGCCGCCTTGCCCACCTCCACCCACCCCCCTGCACTTCGCACCAAACGAAGTGCCAGCACAGAGAGGCCTTTCGTGGAACGTACGTGCTTTCTGTCTGTGCCCCTCAAGGACTTGGCTCCGTAGTACAGGAGGGTGGATCCTGAGAGTATGACCCAGTACCTGGTCCACGAGGACAGCTGCAGAGGCAGAGTGACAATGTCACAAGTGGAGGGCCAGAGTCCCCCACTGCCTGACTAGAGACCCAGCTACACGGGTGGAAAGGGGGGCCCCTCCTCCCGTGCGGTGCCAGCGCAGGCCTCATCTCGTCCCTGCCCGCCACCCCTCAGCGCCGCTCCTCCAGGGCCCAGAGGAGGGAGACCCCTCAGCAGCTCGTCAGCCCTAAGCCCTCGCTCTCCTTTACTCCAAGAGCCTTTCCTTTTCCCACCTTGTTTAGGGCAGTGCCAAGGCATAACTTCTATGTATTCAGGTGACCTGAACCCAAGAATGTCCTGGGGAAAAAGAGTTTTAAAACACGGACAAGCTAAACCATAACCCAGAAGAACCATAGTGTCTGCGATGGGGTGCCCTGGCTGCGAGCGGATGGCAGCGCTTTGAAAGCATGTATGGCTAGGAGTGGGGACGCCTGGCAGGGCCAAGCTGCAGGTGTGGCTTTTGTTTCTCCAGGCATGAAGCAGACTGCTCTGCATCACGACCTACAAGGCTCCTCTTCACACTGGTGGGGGGGGGGGTTGGTGGGGGAACTGCGTCACCTCAGATGGTGAAAGCACTGGCTTTCAGACCTTTTTGACGACACCCACAGGTGTGTACAACACACGTGCATATGTATGTTGAACTGAAAGAAGCTTCATGAAACAATATTCACTTTTATCATGTGTAAGAAACTCCGACATTTTCATCTATTCTATCCTACTCAGAAATATGGGTCATGACCCCCTGGATTAACTTCACCGCTCACCAGCGGGCCAACCAGCATCTGGAAAATAGTGTCTCGCTCTGGCTTCAGAATGACTGGAGCCTGGACTCTGGGTACAGGAGGGCAGCAAGCAGGTCTGTACAGCAGACCAGATATAGGGTCTCACGTCGCAGGATGCTTTGTGACACTCTGGGTCCAAGGGACAGAGTGTGGCCCAGGGCTGGGATGAAGACTCTTCTCCTCACCCAAGAACTACCTAGCACCCGAAGACAGGGGAGCTTCTAGAGCAGCACCTGGGCTAGGGGCCTGGCATCTTCACACTGGGCGTCGGTAGGAGGGGGCATCTCCAAGTGGCTTTGTGGGCAGTGGGCAGGGGCAAGCAGCAGCCAGGGCAGGAGAGGAAGGCCAGAGCAGACACGGGCAGATGCTGCCTGGAGATGCAGCTCACAGGCGGGCTTGCAGGCAGCTTGCCATGGACGCTCGTAGAACGAACAAAGAGGTCTTGGCAAGCGGCTGAGGGGTCACGGAGCCAGGGACATCTGGGTTCAGCACGTGGTGACCCAGTGGCTGGTGGGGGAGCCTGAGAGGACTCCTGATTCCTCGTCCCTGTCCTTCCACCACGCGTTTCATGATGCTGCCGAAGGGGGAGGGGATCTGCATTGGGATACCACCCAGTACCCACCCTGACTCCCAGGGTCTCCAGGCCTCCACCTGCCCTCAAGATAATCGCACAGTCCCATTCACTGCCTGCTCACTGTGTGCAGGGCCACACACGTGACAGTCCTGCCAAGTCCTCCAGGATGTAGGGACTATTTTATCCCAATTTACAGATGTGGAAACTGAGGCCCTGCCCACTCAGTGGCACAACTGGACTGGAATCCTGGTTGGCCGGTCTCTGGAGCCCATGCCCTCCCTGCTGCCCATGCCGCCTCTGGACAGATGTGCCTCTGCACTCACCGCGGGCTTCCGTCCTTCCTTGAGCAGAGTTTTCCTTCTCAGAGGCCCCTCCATGGTGGGGACCGCCGCCGAGCTCCCCAGCGTACAGATGCACGGGCCGGTGGGGCTGCGGGGGAGACCACCAGTCAGACATCACCTTTGAGGAGCTGAGGTCAGGCACCCTCTCACCCACTGGGGCCCAAGGGTCCCCCACTGCTGGGTCCATAATGGCGCCACAGGACAAGGACTCAACAGTGCTGGGCAAGGCTGGGGAGGGGAGGGCCCCGAGGGCCCGGAAAACCTGAAGGACGGTGGCCTTGGACCCACCCACAGCTGAGAACTTGCACCTCCCTCGTCTTTCTGAGTGCTGAGCGGTTCTAGGCTTGGTGCCCACGTTCCCTGTAACCCAGGCCCCTAGCAGCACCCGTACCCTATCCTGGCTTCCTCTCCGCCTGGGGAGCTTGGGGCCTGCACAGCACCTCCTCCTTCCTGTGTTGGCAGGAGCAGCGAGGAAGTGGGAGTGGAGGGGATGGAGTAAGAAGGGGGGCAGCGGCCCCAAACCCCCATGCCCTGCACATTTGCAACAGGGCTCCTCTCTCCCCCTCTGCCATGGGGATTCGGGCGCCACCTACAGGTGAAGAGTCCAAGTGCAGCACAGCCCAGGCCGCTCTCCTAAGCACCAGCTTCGGCCCCCTGGATAGGCACCTCCCGTAGACACCTCCCTCAACCCTGCATGAAAGCCGAGCAGCACTCCCTCTGCATCCCAACGGAAGGCATCACCATCCACTGGCTGAAGGAGCCAGAAACCTGGGGGTTCTCTCCTCTCATCAGTTCACCCCTGAAACCTCATCAATCCCAAGGACTCATTGATCCCATGCCCTAAATATGCCCATCTCAGCCACCCCACTCCCCCCACCTTAAGCCAGAACTTGATCATCCTTTGAACGACTGCCCAATACTCTCACCTGACCTCCCTGTGTCCACTCTTGCCTTCCTCCCATGCGCCCTGCACACCGTGGCCAGCATGACCTGGTCCTGCCGATACCCTCCCCCCACCCCCAGGTAACCCCTCCAGTGCCTCTGAGACCACCATCCTCTCCCCCTGCTGGACGTGGCTCTGGCCCACCTCTCTGGCCTCACCTGCCACCCTCTCCCCCTCTCACTTCTTACAACGTGGACTTTCCTTCACTCCCCAAATCACCCAGCTCTTCCTGCCTCACGGCCCCACGGGCCGTCCCTTGGGCTGCAGGTACTCTTCTTACCCCTACACCTCCCTTCACTTTATTTGGCTGATTCCTATCACTCTTTCAGTCTTTTCTCCAGGGAGGCCTCCTCTCTGGACCATCGGCACCTGTGATTTTCTGTTCCGTTTCTGCTCTCCTGAAGCAACAGCCCTAAAGGCTGAGGCGGAGGCTGAGTCCGTCTCGTCGGCAGCATCAGGCACAGTGCTTGCCACCCAGCAAGCACAAGAGAGCTACTTGTCGAATAAATGATCACATGAATAAATGAATACCTGTAGACGCAGCTCCGGGTTCTGGGAGAATTCCGAACTGGAACCCGCCAGTTGGGCCCCAGCGTGGCATAGAGACGTCCCCTGCTTCAGAGGAAAAGGGTTGAGTTTTAGCAACAGCCTGGAAAGACCAGCTACTCCTGGAGGAGGCGAGGGCATCGCAGACTATGTGGTCATTAGCTCAGGAAGCCTCAGCCCCAACTCTTCCCCCAGCCTCCTCAGTCACACTGCAAGCACATCTGGGGCACAGCTGGAGCTGCTAGGTTAGTGAACACAACACCCCTGGAGCCTCCATCAGGGCGAGTCACCAAGTCTCCAGGTAAGTGTTTCCTTAACCTTTTAACTGAATGTTCACCTTTCTTCCAGTGTCAAGGGGATGACTAAAATCCAGGCACACCCCTTATCCCCATGTGAGGTTGAGAGAAAATGCTGTGTAGCCCAAATATTCCATGGTCAATCCAATTAAAAGCGCACAGACACAGAATTGTGGGCCATCTTGCATGTTGGCCCAGGGTGGGGATGGGGTGGGGCATGTGTAGCATCATTATTCACCCGGGCACTACTGAATTACTCCGTTTGCTACGTCTTCTCCATCGGACAGTCTTTTGCTGGCCCCAGATGGTTCCCTGCAAACCTGCTCTGTGACCTGCTGCAGCGTCCAAGAATTGGTGCTCCAGGACCTCTCTGTGGGCTACCCATCAGGCCGCTCTCTCACCTGTAGTTCCCCAGCAGTGAGCCTTTCCAGGGGAAGATGTAGCTTCCAGGGTAGGTGGGGATCTTAACCTATTTGGGGGAAGGCTTCCGTCTTCCTCTCCTCTCTTTATCCTTTTCCTCTCTTGGCAGAATGACTTCCTGTGTCTACTTGATCCTCCACCTTCTCCCCACCCCTGCAGCATGGTCTCTCCCTGGGCTATAGCTTCTCATTGGCCAAACAATGATGCAACCCAATTTATAAAGCCAGACAAGGTCCAGACGTCCTTTTCAAGTGTTCCCTCTGTTGTCCACTGCCAGTCCCAGGTTGCCACATGTTCCCCTGTGGCACTGGACACCTGGGGGGTGGTGTGGGGTCATCGTCATTCACGGCAGCAGGTGCATCGCGCCATCACCGAGCTCAGGTTCCTCCGAGAGGGGGCTGCGTTGCTCTCTGCCCCTCCATCCTCCGCTCAAGAAGGAACTGTTCTTGATGACCATCTTGGGTTTGCTGTCCAGAAGCCCAAGTTCAGGGCTGGTGGGAGTCTGATGGTCCTCCAGGTCAACTTCCCTGGGACCCTGTCCTTTTTGTCCATCAACCACTCCTCTTTAGGTGACAAAGAGCTGCAGCATGTGCTTGGTCCCCCAAGTCCTCGAATGTAATGGGTCTCAGCCCATTCCCCACCCAACCCTCGTGACAGATGATGGTCACAGGCCCACCCCACCCGCACCACGAGCCGTGGCTCAGAGGTCCCAGCACGCTCAACTCCCAGCCTACCTACAGGCCAGACTGCCTCCTCCCTCTCTTCACGGCTGGGCATGACACCACGGCACGTCACAGCCCCGTGCTTGAGCAGGCTGTGCAGAGCGCCAATAGACTGCCTCCAGGGACGCTCCCCTCCCCAGCTGTAACCGGGGATCGCTTACAAGTCAGGGCAGGGTCTGACGGTGAACATCTCTGTGCCCGGAGGATGTCTCCTCGTTTGATCTGGATTCCTGCTCTGAGCCGCTGTCTGTTTGGAGTTGGAGATGGAACCTCCCTTGGCAGAGCTGGATCCTCCGGTCCCTTCTTCTCCACATTTCTTCTCATGAGTCTTTGTTCCTGGTACCCCAGGAAAATGTGTGATGACAGTGGACTGTTCCACAGATGGGGCGATATGGTTGGTGCTGCTACCGACTCTCCATCATTCTCTCCGCTTCTTTGAGACACTCCATGGCTGCACACTTAACAGATGTTTGGCAGGACTGACGTTTGTTGATGGAGAGCTTTAAATCAGCATCTTCCAACCAGTCTAGGCTTTTAAACAGTATTTCCTCACGCTCTTCCTAAAGGAGTGAGGTGCTCCCAAGGGCAGTGGACAGCTGGGGGGAGTGCAGGGACACCGGGGGTCACTGGGGTGGCTCACGGGAGAGTCACTAGTTAATGACCGCTCCTATGTGTCAGGCCATTGATTATCTCACAGGAGCTTTGTTTCAGCACCATCATCTTCCCCAGAATGGGGAACTGAGGCTCAGTGATGTGAAGACACTTAACCGAGGCATGAGCCAAGTAAGTCAGGATTTGAACCCACAGTTTTCAGGGTGGGAGAGAGGCTGAGTTGTCGCATGGGGAGAAGTCCGCCATGGGGACAGGGTCCTCGTGTGGAGCCAGCATCATGTGGGTGGCTTCCTGGCATTCTGCTCTCAGAGGCACCCCTACTCACAGGTTTCTGCTGCAGCTCACACTGGACAGGCTTTGTCAGTGTCTGTGAGGCTGGATGGCCACAGATTTGTAGACCCTGGATCTCCTGGGGTGGGGCCACCTCCCAGGTCCCTGGTCCCTTGACTCCCCCGATGGAGTCTTCTCCTGGTGTTTCTGGCTGCCTGGCATTTAAGAGCAGCTGTCATTTATCGCCCGCTTATCAGGAGGTGGCTAAGTGCTTTCACACACCGTTCCTCCCAGCTCTGTGAGGAGCGCTGTTCTCACCCTGTCTTAGATGAGGACACTGGGGCTCAAGGAGGTGAAGCCACCCATTGGCCTGTCATTAGGGTTGGAGACACAAGTGCTTACATAGGGAGCATGTCTTTTCCATGTGAGCCAAGGGCCTGCATCAGTCAAGCTGCTCCAGGTGCGGGAGGGCAGAGCCTGTTCCGCCTGGAGCCTGGGGAGCGACCCCAGCTTTGAAGTGCAGTGTAATGGTGACTCTTCCCCAAGGCCAGCTTTTAGGAGACTATAGGCAGGGTGGGGGCCAGCCTTCCCTCCCCAGGCAAGCACTGCGGGGCTGGAGGAGGGCTGTGACAGGTGGGGCAGCTCCGGCTGGTCCCAGGCAGGCTAGCATCAGCACAGAGGAGCCAGGATCTTCAGCCACTGGAACCACTTCCAGTGCTTTGAGAAGATTTGTTATTTGAATGTTCACGGCCAGAAAATGCAAAATGAGTGGGCAGTGGTATCTGGGGAACTCCAGAAATAAAGGCATTTCTCCAACCGACGGGGGCTTCCAACTCCAGAACCACAGACACCTTTCCCAGCAACATACTGGGAACAAGTGGCTGAACAGAATGTATCCCAGGAAGGCCATTCTACTGTTCCCTCTCAGGGACAGATCTCAAGGAGGAGTGGGGGAAGAGGGCTGTAGTAGGCCACTCTCCTCATGGGAAGTCTGGTCTCGGGAAGCTGTGGGCTGGCAACCAAGTAGAACACTTCAGTCCCAAAGGGTGTTCAAGAAGAGGAAGAAGAAGAAGAAGATGATGATGATGAAGATGAACACGATGGGATGATAAGGATGATGATGATGGGGATAGGATGGTGACGATGAGGACGAGGATGGTATGAGGATGATCAAATGATGGGATGATGGTGATGACGGGGAGGATGGGTACCAGGCAACGTGCTAAGCAGTACTCGTTCACTATCCTATTTAATCACACAATACTGTGGGGCAGGCACTATTCTTATCCCCACGTTATAGACAAGGAGTCTGAGGCTTAGAGAGGTGGAGTAACTTGCCCAAGTCACAACATAGGGAAGAGGAAGATGGTTGGTGCCGTTAAGGTAGAAGCAACCAGGGCCCTGCTTAGGCCAACAGCATCATGAGAATTCAGACTGGCTGAGGCAGGTCTGAAAGGCATCTTCTCCTAAGTAGTTTTCTAGGTACACATTAGGTGGTAGGTACACATTAGGTGGTACACATTAGGTGGTATCTTGGGGGTTAAATTTCAGAAAGCCCTGAGTCTCCGTTGCTGGTCCAGGAGAGGGGAGCAAGGAGAAGCCTTGGATAATAATTACATTGAGGCCTCAGTAATCTTGTCTTAGCAGAAGTACCAGTCCCCCCAACATTCTTCTATCTCAAGTGCACAGAGCCCCTGGTAGGAGTGCACCTGTGGAAGGGTTCAAGTGATGCTGTTCATCAACAGTGTCCACCTGTACCAGCAAACCCTTGCTGGGAAGCCGTCCCATTGGACCAAGTCTTGGTCCTTGCCGCTACCTAATGATTTACTCTCATCTGCAGGCAGGAAGCTGCCACCCTAAGTTCTGCTGGGCCTGGGATGTCCCTTCCTGCAGTACTTGTTAAAGGACTTTTGCTGCCTGGGAATCACATTTTTCTCTGGGTAGCGTCCCTGATCCACTGAGTGGGTTCCTAGGAGCCATATCTGCACTGCATGCTTAGCTGAGGGGACAGAACCACCCCTGATCCAAGCCAGGTCAATCAGGTTTTCTCTGTTGGCAATTGGGAACCAGATCTGAGAGGCTGACAGTCAGGCTCTGTGGCTCGGTGAAGCTATAACATGTAAACTTGGGAGCTATGAGGCATCAAGCTTCCCCAGTGTGAGCTGAGAGGTCTAGAAATCTGGGCTGCAGAAGGAGAGGAGAGCATAGCAGATAGGCATAGAGAAGGGTCAACACCAGATGGAAGGAGGGTCCTGTCCACCTTCTAGGACCTGATTCTGAGGGGTTGTAGGTGCTGGACAGAGAGGTTGTGGGCAGAGATTTCTCAGCTACCTGTGAAGCCACAGCAGCTAGCAGGCAGGGCCCAGCCCTTGTCTGTCAGGGCCCAAGGACAGGGTCAAGCAAAAGGCCAGGGACTGTTGCCCGCTCTTCTCTCCCAGAGGGGCCTGAGCTCCTGGGTGGAGCCTTACTCGCCAGACGTCAGTGTCTGATGCTGACAACAGGGCAAGTGATGGCATCTCTGGGGGGACCCAAAATCAGAAGCTTGGCACATCGCCCAACTGGGCTGCCACCCAAGGCAGAGCAGCAGAATGGAGCAGCGGGATGGACCCGGGGAACCAGACTGAGGGGTGGGCAGGGGAGGGCCACCAGCCTGGGGGGTTCCTGGGCCTCAGCCACAGGGGACGGGGGTGGGGCAGTGAGGCCCTCTGTGAGGGTCACCCTGAGAACAGCCACCCTCATGGCTGCACTTCAGTTGAAGTGGACCCCTTGCCTCCAGGATCGCCCCCAGAACTTCACCTCCCTCTCCTAACATGCTGCAGAGTTTGGGGCCCAAGAGGCACCCTTGAACCCTGGCAATCCCAAGGCATCTACCAGAGTCCTCTGACCTTCTCCAGGAGGAAAAGGAGTGTTTTAAAGACTCTGACTTGGGGGTAGCAGGCCTGGGGCTCTGCTGCCATGACTCCACTTTCCTGGGGTCTCCCTAAGGATGCTAGAAGATTTCATAGGCTAAAGACAGCACAGTGAGGAAACTGCGTCACCCAACCTCCTCTACACCCCAGAGCACCTACGGGCCACCTGTCTACAGCACCCTCTTAAAGGGGCCTTCCCCGCAGTTCAGAGTCACCCTGGAGGCCAGCAGGGCTGGCGGACACTTGCCTGCACTGTAGCCCATCCACCCCATGATGACTGAACTGCCATGTGGGAAATTTTCTCTTCGTCCCACCCAGCCTTAGACTCCGGGATCTCCTGCTTGCTGGCGGGAGGTTCGTACTGAGCGAAATTCATACACATCCCAAAGTAAGTTCCGCGACAGGAGCAACTGCACCTCTGTGTCCAGTATTTCCTGCGAGCGTCCTCCCTGTAGAGCTGGGGAACCTGAGGCTCGGGGAGCTTGAGAGGCATGCCCAAGGTCCCTGAGAGAGTAAGCAGCCCTGACCTCAGCCCTGCCCACCCCCACCCCCCAACGCTGCTGACAATGTCCAGAAGTCACGACGACCTCTCTCTGCAGAGGCGCACTCAGAACTTCAGAGACCAGGGCTCATCACGGAGCCCACCCCTCCTGCAGAGACTCAGGGACACACAGCACCCCTGGGCCACCTCTCCTCCCCTCCTGGGACACGACTCAGGCCTCGCAGCCTCCTCAGGTCCCAGGACCCCCCTTGAGGGCCCACTGTGGTCCTCTTCACCCAATGTCCTCGGCTTTTGCTGAACCACTGCCTCTACCAGAAGCCACCCCTGAACCCACAGTGTGACCCGGGTCCCCCTGTTGGGCTTTCCCATCACGTCCTCTTCATGACCCCCCGAGCACCTGGCATCGTGGATTGAATCTCTGTCTCCCACCTCGGCCGCGAGCTGTGACCGGCCCCCTGATGCAGCTCCCCGTCCCCAGGAAGGAGGATGAAGGGCTCTGCTTCTGAGGGGGCTGGCGCACTTTCCTCTCCGGCTCCCTTTCCCTCTCCCACCAGAGGGGCTTCCTCCAAGGACCCCTCGGCCTCCTAGTCTCCCCGCCACCCATATTTTGGCCTGTCTGTCATGTGAGAAGGCCCTTCTGCGCAGCCTGGCAACGTCAGACTAGAGGAGAAGGATGGCTGAGTATTTCATAATGAACTTTGTGACATGCTTTCATATTTCACCCCTTAAAAAGTGACCAGTAAACATTCCTGATTACACCCTCTTTTAGAAAGTTAAATGTTATTTTTTTCCTGGGTGAAAAAGAAACATTAACCCATTGTAGAAAATTTGGAGAATACAGAAAAAGAAAATAAAGAAAGTCTCTCAATAACTCTACAAGCAGAGACAACCAAGAGGAATGATATTATGTACCTTCATACATACACACACATGTGTTCTTCCCCATCACCCACTTCGCTCTCTGTAAAAACCTCATTTAAAATGTTTAACTCCTAGGCTGAGATTCTTGTTCTCACTTTAGTGCCAACGCAGGCATAAAGCAGCAGCCATTACCTCTTACCGACAGGCCCGACTAACTCTCCCCGCTCCCCGTTCCATTTCTGAGGAGGCTGAGGTTTGCTTGAGGCCAGCCTGGTGCAGCGTCCACAGTTCCTACATTCCGATTCATCAAGGATGCATTGAAAATGCCTTTCCGGGGCCACCTCCCTGCCTCCTTGGGAAAGTAGATGTGACACAGGGCTCTCCTGCCTTTGTCCCACTCCCAGGACACAGGTGAGAAAACATCAGGTCAGGGACGTGAGGGGCGTCCCACCCTTGCCCCCTCCCCAGAGACTCCGGCCTCTGGCTCCCCAGGGCCCTGACCCAGGACCACCACTCTGTCCTCATTCTGGGCCCTGAAGATAGGGAGGGTCTCTGGGGGCCGCCTGGGGGCTGAGAACTGACCAGCACTGCCCAGGGTCTGGCCGCCTCAGGGCTCCCGTCGCTTCCCGTCCCTCCTCAGCCCACGGGCCCTGTGACCTGCTGAGGCCGAGCTGGATGAGGGACAGGAGGGTGACAGCAGCGGCAGAAGGCCCCCTCGGCTCCTCGAACCCTCCACGGTCCCAGCAGGAACAGTGGCTGGGTGCGGCCACTCCCCCAGAGAGCAGCCGGGCGGGTCCCGGGACTCTGGGGGCTCCAAACCAGATGCCCTTTAAGGCTGGCCACTTCAGGAAGCACTGGGCACAGCCTGAGCCCTGGCTGCCACCCAAGGACACCTGGGGGCCACAGGGCTGAAGTGTCCAGGGGTGTGAATCAGGGAAGGCAAACTTGCAAGATGGGCCACACGATCCCACCCTTGGCCAGACAGCGAGAACCATCCTACCCGCCTGTTCACAGCAGCATAAAGGCTGCCTATGATGTGCCCTGAGACCAACAGAGGGGTGTGTGCCGGCGGCTGGGTCACTGGCCTGGGCCTCCCGGCCCTGCATGCTGGTATCTGGCTCCATGTCTCTTCCTGGCCAAGGCCAAGCTTGTCACCAGGGCTGGGGGGCTGGGGGGCTAGTCAGTTGAAGGTTGTGGCCTGTAAGCTTCAGGGCTGTGGGGCAAGGTGCTGCCCCCCTCTCCCAGCCTGGCCTCTGGGAACTGACACAGACAGGACCTCTTCCTCTGGCGGGGCTGGCCCAGCCCTCTCCTGCACTCTTGTCTGGTGCTGACGCCACCCTCCGCCCATGCACGTGTAAAGATGCAAGGAGAGCGGGTTCTTACAGCGTCTGCTGGGAACAGCGGGTGGGGGGTCCGGGAGGGGAGGCTCCTTGGGGGCAGCCGCTGGTCTCTGGGGCCAGGAAGAGTGAGGCCCGGCTCCCGGGGAAGAGGGAATCTGCTCCCCTTCAGTTAGCAGGAGCAACGTGGCATGGGGAAGGCCGGGGTGGAGGGAGGTCCCGTGGGCCTGGGCTCTGGGTGGGCAGAGGTTAGGAATACGGAGGCCCAGGCAGCAACAGGAACTGTGGTCACTGAACTGTGAGAGAAACGAGCAACGTTTTACAAAGATGTCAAAGCGTGTGAGATAAATCCCCTCCAAGTCTCCCGTGGGGTCTTCAGGAAAGTCTAGAACGTTCACATGCTTTTGAGGGAGTGGACTCTTTCTGGGGGACATGAGAAGAGGCCAGTGCAGGATGGAAATGGAGGCTGGAGGCTGGGCCACGGGAGCTGGAGGCCGAGGGGCAGCTGGCATCTGGACCGTCAGGACCGCCTTGGGTCTCGGAAGGCGCCAGAGGGGACATCCTAGCCCCGCCGGCATCTTCCAAAGCAGGTGGTCTCCTGCTCCCCTCCGCAAGGAGGGGCCGGACCGGGAGCTGGGTCCCGAGGAGGTGAGGGACAGGCCATTCTCCTGGAGGCGGGGCTGGGCACCTGCACAGGCCAGCTGTCTGTGAGACCAGCGCTTGCCAGAAAGCCCACCCAGAGTCCTGTGAGAGACATTCCGATGGAGAGTGGGTCTAATGCTAAACCCTATGTGAAAGAGACAGACGAGAAACGCTGCAGCGTTTGGTGTTCCCCGAGTGGAGCACAGCTCCGTCTCCCTGAGCGGGAATTCTCTCACCACCTTCCTTCCTGGCAGCTCTGACCTCAGTCATGGGTGCTTAGTAGGAACCGTATCTGCCGCCCTCAGTGACTGGCAAGGTGTCTGGCGGGGAGCAACTGCTTAATACACAGCTTTGAATGAATGAGTGAACGAGTGAACGAAGGAATGAATGAGTGAACACAAGGAATGGACGAGTGAAAGAAGGAATGAATGAGCCATGAGCAGGTCCAGGTGTGGACACTATTCAGGATCAATGTCCTCTCGTTGGCCCGTGGTTGGGGAGGTGCTGGATTGCCCGTAAGCCCCCTTCCTCAGGGCTGCCCCAGGAGTCCCCTACCGCTGCTGAGAAAAGTCAAACTTCCGCTCGTCAGATCCGGAGTCTGCCCGGTGCCTGTCTGGCTCTCACCCCTCCCCGGGGTGGGCAGGGAGAGGGCAGCAGGGCCCGTTTGCCTGTGCTCCCCATATCAGAGCAAACATCCTTCCAGGAGGCCAGCGGCGGGACAGAGGGAGGAGCTCTGAGGGCTCAGGGCGTCGTCCCTCCCCCTCTTCAGCCCCCCACCTAGGGTTTCACGAGGACAGATGGACCGGCTGACCGACGTGGGGCCAGTCCCTGCAGTGTCACAGCGGCGCTGGACGAGGCATGGTGGTGATGAGGTGGGCCCCATGATCGGGGGAGGTGGACGTGGGTCGGCTCTGACCACCAGGGGCGGGTGAGGCAGGACCACCACGTCACCTCCCTGCGCCTTGCTGTCCACAGGCATGAAACGGGGACACTTTACGAGTAACCACCGCGTAGCTAGGTCTGAGGATGGGGAGAGACCAGGACAGTGCCTGGTACACAGGGAGGGCTCAACAAAGATCACTTATCCCCACATGATAGCACTCTGCCCTGTGGGGACTGGCCGGATTCACCCCTTCTCTGGCCATTTATGACTGTGGAGGCTGAGGAGACAGGAGGCTTCAGCACCAGAGGAGTAGTGTGTGTATACGTGTGAGAGGCGCGTGTAGGCCTGCATTGCGAATGTGCACCCAAATCTGTGTGAGCGTACGTGAGTGTGCGTGTGTGGGTGTGTACATACACACGTACGCAGAGGGTGTAGCATGTGTGTGTGTGTCCGTGTGAGTGTGTGTGTGCCTGTCTGTGCACGCAGGCTAGTGGAGGGGCTACTCTGAGGGACGGTGCAGACCTGCCTCTGCGTCACTGGGTCTCCCTGCCTCCCCTCAGAACTTAAGTCGCCACGATGCCCTTCACCTTCGGCGGCGCCTAGGCTGTGGGAGCTCCCCGTGCACGAAGTCTCTGTCTTCCCAGAGCCCACCTGGTGCCTGGCACAGAGGAAGCGTCAGCAATGGAGTAGGCGCACGGGGTGAATTCCCGGGGCAGACGGGCTGGCTGCAGGGAGCCCAACCCCGGGCCAGGGTCCCCTTCGTTCACCAGTGCCCAGCACGGTAGATGTCGGCCCAAAGGCCCGAGGCCACGGGGGTGCAGCGCTCTCAGACCCCACCAGGCGGAGCTACAAGCCCGTCTCCAGACGAGGCCCGTTCTCAGGCTTCTGGTTTCCAGAACCCTCATTTCAGACCAAATCTGCACCCAGGTCTCCTCGGGCGCTGGCCTCAGACTCCCAGGCCAGCTTTGGACCAGGTGATACGCGGGGCTGCCCGAGCAGGGGCTGGGACGCCCGCCCCATGCCCATCCTGCCCAGCGGCCTTCCCGCCTCGGCAGCCCCGCCCGTGGGCTGCGCACGCTGACCTGCGGGAGCCACAGGGCGGCCTCACCAGGCTGGGCCGCCGGTGAGGTCGGTGGGGCTGGTCTCCAGCTCCCCGGGCCCTGAGCGACTCCCCTGGGAAGGAGGCCGAGCGGAGGCCACACTCACCTTGCCAGCCCTGAAGACGTCTCTTCACTAAACTCTGAGCTCTCACTACTGCCTGCAAGAGGAACACAGATCGATGAGTGCGGCGGCCTCGCAGAAGAGGGGCCACCCGGAGCGGCCCGTTCTCCTGGGTCACCGGGCCCAGGCCCCGAGCTGCACAGACATGCCGGAGGAACAGCTTCCTGACCCTGTGGCTGTCAGCGTGGCTCGGCTTCTGCTTTGCTGCTTGTTTCTGACTCTTGGCCCATCCCGTCCCACTGTTCCCTGCCCCTGAGGGTGGGTCCTCCACTCCCTTCCCTGCCCCTGAGGGCTGCAGCTGCCTGCCCACCGGTCCTCTGGGGTCTGGGCCCTTAGGCCTCTGTCTTGGCCTGGCCTGGCTTCACCACCACCTCCCTTCTGGCCCAAGTAAAACCAGTGTCAAACAGGCCTCACCTGGTGAAGACAGGGGCCAAACGAGCACACTTCTTCCTCCAAAGGTCAGGGCTCGACTAGACGCTGGTCAGGGAGCAGCTGCCTAGCAGAGGCCCCGACGGAGCGGCCCTTCAGATCCTGGGCAGTGTGCACACAGCGGGGCCCAGCCCTCCCCCAGGCCTGCCCCTGTGGCTGACTTGGACTCTCCAAGGCCCAGCTTCAGCCACGAGGACAGCAGAGAGATTTTCTCGGAGGGGCCTGGGTTCCACACTCTTTGCCTGGGCTGCCTGCTGACACCACAGGCGGGCAGTGGGAGGGGGAGAAGGAGGAGATCTCAGGTCCCTTGGGAGTTACAGGAGGGAGGGGACCAGTTCAGCTCCAAACAGGGCACGTGCACATACGGCAACGTGCTCCCAGCCTTTCAGCTCCAAACGGAAAAACATCTGAGTTTCCCGAGTAGAGGAGCCGAGAAACAAACTGCCTGGTGATCTCCCGCCTGGATACTGGACAGCATTGCGTCTGACTCAGTTTTCTGTCTCAGGAATAGAAAGGCCTGGGCTCAGGCACAGCTCAGAAAGTTTCCTGGATGTAAAACAGCTGTTCTGCTGCCCAGCTGAATGCTCTTGGGCCAGCATTTCCCAGACTGGTTCCTCAGAACCCCATCCCAGAGGACTCTCCAAGGAAGATGGTCCCGGCCCAGATAATGAGGGAACCTGCAGACTCCGCTGCCTTCTGGGAGACCCACAGAGCCCATAAGCACGTTAAAGTCTCTGGGAAGAGACCTGCCTATGTGGTTATCCCAGCCTTTCCCCAACTCACAGACCCTGAATTCTTTCCCCAAGGCACACCCATGAACCGCAGGCTACACAGTCCTAAGCTGGTATAAACCCCTGACCAGGTCCAAGTGGGATGACCTCCTTCCTGGACAGAAGGCAGACATGGACCTTGCTTGTCACAGACTTTCCAGCAGGTAGGAGACAGCTGCCCCCTGCAGTGGCACTGCCTCAGAGACTGGCCTCATTTCACGAGGATGTGGGATGTGAGATTCCTGCCCGATTGTCCTGTCTGCACCATCCTCTTCCTTTCCATGCCCAGGGGCCCTCCACCCTACAGGCCTCCGACTAACCTGCTGCCAGCCCCGGGAAGGCTCCCTGTTAAGGGAAGTAGACAGACACACAGACTACAGAAGCATGGGCACACTGAAAGGACACGGCCGGTGGAGAGTATGCTTGTCTGACAGCAGAAATGACCTGGGTGACCTGGTCAGGTGACCTGGACACTGCAGCAGGACAGACCTGTGACTAGAGCTCAACGCCATCCTTAGCTCTGACCCCTCCCCTCCTGGCCCCAGCAGCTCAGTTTCTGTCCTTCCACTGACATAAGCACCATTTCTGGCTGAAGTTCAGACATGTGCTTTCATCCCAGAAGATCAGTTTTTTACCCTCCCTCACTCTGGCTTCTCAGTGTGAAGACAGGGGCACAGTGAGCGCCCGGTGGCCGCCCCGCTGCCGTCCCTGGGCAGCACCTCCTCCTCTGCCCTCCGTGCGGGGGCTGTGGCTCCCCAGGGACGGAGCCCCGCGGGGGCAGCGACCAGGCTTTGGCAGTTGCCGGCCAAGGATGGCGGGTCTCAGGTACTTGTCCAGCCTGCCTGCCACTCTCAGGGCCACCAGCAGGATGAGGACAAACCCAGGGCATTTCGTGAAGCCTTGGAGGCCGGGAAGCAAAGGCCTCCCTAGCTCTGGTGACGCCTGTGGGGAGCCCCCTCTGCAGGGGGTGAGGGGCCAGCGGGCACTGCACGGTGACAGAGACAGACACACGCCAGGCTGTGGCCCACCCGCTGTGGTGTGCAGGCCGGAGACGCTTACCGAGGGCGAGTCCATTGGTGACGGCAGAGGAGGAGGCGAGGGCGAGGCCCCTGCGGGGGCTGCGCGACTCCAGGACGCTGTCGTCCAGCAGGTGCCTCGCTTTCTCCGATGGGAATGTCGCACTTTTACTCTCAACTACACTCAACTGACACATCATACTGGAAAATGGAAAGGAAGAAAGAGGCAAAGATCCTTATCTAGGGAGTGACAGTGGTTACACCTGCCCTGGCCTCCTGAGCAGACGGCGCAGCTGCAGGAGAAAGACCTCCACCCAGAACCGTGGTCGAAGTCCAGGCTCTGCCTTATCTCCCCGTGTGACTTTGGGCAAGTCACATCCTTCTTCTGAGCCTCAGTTTCTCCATCTGTCAAATGGGGACTTACGATACTTGCCCTGCCTGTCTCCCAGGATGACTATGAGGCTCAAGTGAGCGGGTGGTGCTTGTGAGACATGGGGCCACACAAGCGAAGGGACAGTGTGACCCTGAGATCAGTACATCTGGTTCTGGAGTCACAAACCTGGTCCAAATCCTCGCTCCAGCCTTACTCACCACTGCAAGGTACTTTACCTGTCGAACCTCACCAGGCTTGTTCTTACAAGGTGTATCATATAGCGCCTACCTTGGAGGCCTGCAGGGGCTCAGTGAGAGAATGCTGGACAGGCACGTAGCAGAGCATCGAGCACAGAGCAAGCCCCGAACACTTGGAAGCAACCCTTTCTCCTCCAGCCTGTGAGTGACTCCAGGGTTGGTCTGGGCTGGTTGGGGCTTGTATCTTAATGGTGGAAGGAAGGAAGGAAGGAAGGAAGGAAGGAAGGAAGGAAGGAAGGAAGGTGGGAAGGAAGGGAGGGAGGGAGGGAGAGAGGGAGGAAGGGACCCAACTGCTCAGGATTCTGTGTCCGACACCCTGGGGACATGGGCATGGCTGTCCCGGCCACGCTGAGGACCATGAGTGTCCCCCAGCTGTCAGCCCCACACAGCTGGGTGAACCAGCGGCAGGCTCACTGCTCTGCAGGCTTTCTGCAACAATTGGCAAGCAGAGACTCTGAGCCCCAGTACACAAGCACCATGAGACACCTAGTGCTCCCTGGATGACAGTCATGGTGTCCACTGGACTCTGGGGTTTTCCGCAAGGAGGCACTAACCGAGCTTGGGCAAACCTCCTGGAGTCCCTCCACTGTTTCCCTGCCCTTCCCCGCACACTTCCTCCCTTGGCTGCCAAGCCCGTGAAACCCCGTCACCAGTTTGCAGGCTGTGCTGCCGTGGACACCCCGACTCTTCCTGAGCACGTGCCAGGCCTGAGGAGAGGGCACCAGCCCGGGATGCCAAGAGTGCCCGTCAGTGACTCCCAGACGGACGGGGCAGGGCCCGGTGGGCCAGCATTCCCAGCAGCCCTTCAGCCCACGCCCCACGCTCAGCCCAGTCTAGACCCGGGGAGCAGGGGGTGCTCACTCAGTCACCCACTTGTTGCCCAGGCTGTGGCTCTTCCTGTGTCTCGGAACTGGGGGCGTGGGGAGGCTGCCAGCCACAGATGCGTCAGGACAGGTGGGCCGCCGGCTGAACCTCGCAGAACTGGAGCCGCCGGCGGGGGCTGTGAACAGAGCAGAGAGAGTGATGGTGGCGCTGTGGAGGCTCAGGGGAGGGGGGCCGGGTTTGGGGGAAGGCACCTGGCCCGGCTGTCATGGGGGACAAAGTTCTCCCAAGTCCCGTGGGCTTCCACTCGCGAGACCCTGACCCCTCCCTCCCTGCTTCCAGGCTGACAACCGACCGTCAGGAGGGCCAGTGTCCTGCTCTGCGTGGTGGCCCCCTGACCGGGCAGCCCTGCTGCTCATATGGGGGAGAGTGCCGCGGACAGACGTGGGGTTGGACGCGGGGATCAGCATCCTGGCCTGTTTCCCTGTGGCGGGACTCTTCCATGGCCACCCAGCTGGGTGACAGAGCTGAGCCTTAACAGGGTGACTTCTGAGTCCAGGTCCAGGGCCCTTACCCTGTGCCCTTCCACGGCCACTTTCTGTTCTCAACCACACATCCGACAAAAAGGGAGGTGTGGAGGGCTTATTGGGGAGCAACGGATTTAATGAGAGGGAACACAGCTAGGTAGGCAGGGGTTCAGATCCCTGGCCTGTCAGCTATTGCCTGGGTGACTTTGGATGGGTTACTTACTCCCGGAGCCTCAGTTTCCTCATCTGAAAGGTGGGGATAATTCACTCACCTGGCAGGTGGTTGGGAGGGGTCATGAAGTAATGTGTGCAGAGTTAGCGTTCACTCTGGTTTTATTATGATAATATTACCTCGTCCTCCTCAGCCCCAGTCATGGGGCCGACAGGAGGTCATCAGAGCCAGGGGGCCGGGGCCACAAACCCCACTGAGCCGCATATGCAGAGACGGAGGCAGAATCCTTCATGCTGGCCATGTCCACAGCTATGTATTGTGGGGTGTGGTCTGGACCACTGTGGTACTCTTTAGTTTCTGTGGCTTGGGAAGGGAGGTGATTAAGGTGTTACGAAGACGGGTTCTTGGACTCTAATCAATAGAAACTGATAAGAGGTCAGACAAGGAATTCAGACAAGGCTTTATTCGGACTCATGCTCACAGGGGAGCGAAAACAAGTAACAGGTTCCCTTGCTCACTCCCTGAAGGGGGGCGAGCTGGTTCCTTTCGTGGGGTCAGGGCAGGGGCGGATGGGTGGGTCAGGCTGGAGGGGTGGCTTAGGTGGTGTGCCCACCCCTTGGGGGTGCTGTGTGCAGGGATCACACAGGTGTAGTACCCTGCTCAGAAGTCGCAGTTGGGTTTTGGCCTTTTTGTATTTTATTGTTCGTAATTTGCCCCAACTGCACATGCCCGCAGTTATTTTTAGTCCCTTATAGTTTCTCTGTATCTGTTGCTGGAGGAGACGTTTGTCCAGGTGCAAGCCCTGCAGCAAAGGGCCCCAGGTCCCAGCCTGTCTCAAAGGGAGGTGACCCCAGATGCCAGCCTAGCCTTAGCTACCTGGGCCAGACACCGGAAGTGGGGGCCAGGGTTTCCACCAAGGGGCTGGGCCACTTCCTGCAGAGCGCATCAAACACCCTGCAAACCAAGGGGCTGCTGCCTGGCCGTGCTGGGGAACGTCCTGGAGGGCTTATGAGGCCCGAGGTCCATCCAGGGCTCCAGATCCTCCGCCTCAAGAAGCTGCAGATCCACAAGTGACCTAAGGGTTCCCATGTCCTCCAGCATGCTTGGTTCATTCTTATTTTAGTGTCCAAAACAATGACCCCTGTCCCCAGCCTGTCCACTGCGGAAAGTCTAGCTCCCTTCTGGCACTTCGGAGGGTTCACAAGGCAAGGAACTCACATCATCTTAAGCTCTGAATTCCTGCTCGCAGCTGTCATCCCCCTCCCTGCACCCCCTCCACGCCGTACTCCCCACCCCCGACATCTTCTCCTTCACTTCCCCAAGTTCCCGCCACCAAACCCTTACTAGGTCTCCACTGTTCCGTTCAACAGCTATTCCCCAGGGGTCTCCTCCCTCCTTCAGCCCCCTGCACAACTCTTAGACCACCTCCCCTCCAAAGGATGCCACTCTCCTGCCATGAGAAAACTGTGCTTGTCAAGTTTGATCTTCCTCGCGTCTGGCTCTGCAATTGCCACGTACACCTCCGTCCACGCCAGCCTACCTGCCAGGCCCGGGGAGCCGGGACCACCTCCCAGCCCTAATGTTCCCTCTGAGAAGTCACCCCCCCACTTTCCCCTTCTCCCCACTCAGGCCCCTTCCCCAGCCTATGCACACACTCTAGTCTCTCATCTTCCGTGAAAAGGTGTCCCGGCCCCGGCTCTCCTCCCAACCAGCCACGCTTCCTCAGACAGAGGCCTGCTCCTGCTTACTCTGCTGCCGCCCCCTCACTCACTCCTCAAGTCGCTGAATCTGGTTTTCATTCCTGATGACATTCCCATTGACCTCCTTTTGGCCTAATCGTTGAACACTCATCAGCCTCCTCACCAGCACGCTTGGTGTCTGAGGCTAGCGATCGCTCGTCGCAAGGCTCTACTTCCTGGGCGTCTGTGACATCACACGCTCCTGCTTCTCCCTGTACTTCTTCAATCGCTGTCACTCTGCCTCCTCCACGGGCTCCTTATCCTCCAGCAGCTGGTGTTGTCTACACAGGCCTCCCTCTTTGGCTCCTGGTTTTGATTTGATTTTAACTCAGCAGATCGGCTGATGACGCAAATCTTTACTGTCTTCCTCTTTTCTGAACCTGAGACCTACATATCCACCCGTTGGCATGACATCTCCATCTGAACTTTCCTAAGATATCACAAGTTCAGCCAGGGTTGAACCTGGACCCTCCTCCTGTATGTCCAGCCTTGGCTGGAGGCCCTGCTGGCCACCCAGTCAACTGGCCTGGAAGGAGGGGTCGTCTTGGCTTCTTCCAGACGGTGACTTGCTTTGCTCTTCTCACTTGCTGCACACGATCACCAAGACCCCTAGGTTTTGTACACCCCCTCCCTGCCCATCTCTCTTGTCACCGACTGGTCTGGGTCCCCACACTTTATCTTTTTCCTGCAACCAGTCTAATCTTCTCAAATCCAACCACCATACAGATTCATAAGTGTTTGATAAATGGAAAGCTGACCATGTCATTTCCTTGCTTGAAACTGTCAGGGGCATGGTGCTCTATCCCTGCCATACCTGGTCATTTCAGCTCACCTTACAATCCTGATGGAAGAATAAAGGGACAAAGTAGCCAAGACAAATCCTAAGAAGAACAGTACAGGAGGGGCTTCCCTGGTGGTGCAGTGGTTGAGAGTTTGCCTGCCAATGCAGGGGACACAGGTTCGAGCCCTGGTCTGGGAGGATCCCACATGCCGCGGAGCAACTGGGCCCGTGAGCCACAACTACTGAGCCTGCGTGTCTGGAGTCTGCTCCGCAACAAGAGAGGCTGCGATAGTGAAAGGCCCACGCACTGCCATGAAGAGTGGCCCCCGCTTGCCGCAACTAGAGAAAGCCCTCGCACAGAAACGAAGACCCAACACAGCCAAAAATAAATAAATTAATAAATAAATTAAAAAAAAAAAAGACTTGTAATGACTTAAAAAAAAAAAAAAAAAAAAAGAATAGTACAGGACTTGCCCTACCTGATATCAGACCAGAACACAAAACAATAGTAATTCAAACAGTCTGGAGTTGGGGCATGGTCAGAGAACTGTTCAGTGAATCAGAAGTGAGAACCCGGACTTGCTTCATGGTGGTGGTAGCATTACAATTCAGAGGGTAGGGAGGCTCTTTTCGGTACATGGGGCTAGAACCACTGGGTTCCACGTGGAAAAAGATGAAATTAGAGTCCTCCTACCTTATATTATACAAGTGGATTAATGCCATAAATGTGAAAAGCAAAAATGCAAAACTACTGGGAAAAAACAGACAATCCTTATGACCTTGGGGGAAAGGAAAGAAACAAAAGGCATAAACCCTAAAGGAAAAGAAATGAATAAATTTGACTGCATTTAAAATTAAACATTTCTGCACCAAAACAAAGAAACAAATAAATAAAAGACAGCAAAAGCAATGTTAAAAGGCAAGTTGTAGTCTGGGAGAAGGTATCTGTCACCCACATCACCAGCAAAGGGTTCATGTTCAGATTTATAGAGAACTTCAAATACCAGTAAGAAAGAGACAAACCCACACCCCCAGAAAACTGGCACAGGAGACAAACGGGGAAATTCACAAAAGAGGAAATGACCCCAATGACCAATAACTATAGGGAAAGATGCCTTAACCTCACTGGTAATAATGGGAATGCAAATTATAGTAAAAACGAGGTACATTTTCACCTCATTAGACTGTACAAAAATAATTAGCGTGACAATATCAAGTGTTGGCTAGGTGTGGAGAGACAGGAATGCTAGTATGGGGCTCGTTTGAGTGTCAAATATTTGGGAAGCAATTAGCAATGCTGAGTAAAGGTGAAGATGCCGTGCCTTCACGGCATCACTGTGACCCTGGGATTCCAATTCTGGGTGTCTGCCCTCAGGAAACTCTTGCATACGTGCACAAGGGAACACGTTTACAATGATGTTCAATGTGGAAACAGCCTGCATGCCCCTCGGTAGGGAAATGGAGAAGTGAGCTGTGGTCTATTCATTCAACAAATTCTACAGAACAGGAAAAAATGAAGAAACTGGATCTACAGGTATAAGTATGGATACTGATCCATTCATCACAGAAGCATATGTTAAGTAGGAAGAGCAAGTTGCAAAAGAATGTTTATGTGGATGGCATGATGCCATTTATGTAAAATTTTAAAAACATACCAAAAAATGGTATATATGTTTGTATATAGGTATACCTGTAGTAAAACACAAAAATTTACACAGGATAATCAGAACAGTAGATACCTCCATAGGGAAGAAAGGGAAAGGATGGGGTGAGAGGGACTTCTGCTCTATCTGTAATTAATTAAGAAAATATGGCAAAATGTTAACTTCTGTTAAACATGGGTGGGAGGTACAATGGGTATTCTCTATGTATGTTTCGTCATTTAAAATGAGCATACTTGAAAAATGAGTGGACACCCCTTCCGTGCCAGGCACCGTGCTAAGGGGCTGTGTTGGACTCCAGATCCGTCCTTCTCCACCCTGTGCCATGAACTGGGGGCTGCACTACGGGGCCTAGGTCAGTGGGCTTCCTTCTGGCTCCTGGTCAGCTCAGAGTGATGGGGAGCCCAGGCCAGAGACGGGGGAAGGGAGGACAGCGAGGCTGGGGCACCGCTTCCTGCAGCTCTCTCCTGCGGTCACCCCTGAGAGGTGCGGTCTCCAGGCCCCCTCTGCTCTGGTTTTGGTAACCGCTGCTTCCCTGCACCCTTGCAGGCCTACGGGCGGTTACAGTGCCCCACTGTTTCTAGCCGGGGGTGCTGGGCTGTGCCTTGGGCTTCCCGACACCCTTGTTCTGACACTCTCCTCCGATCACTCCATTTGAGTGTCATCTGTGTCTGCCACAGCCCTGCAGTGCCTTCACATTTAACCCACACAACACCCCCTAAGGCCTGTTATTAGCCTTGGTTCACAAATGGGGAAGCAGAAGCTCAGGAGGTCAAGCCTCAAGGACAGGGGGCTGGTTGTCGTGGAATCCGGTTCAAGTCTAGGCCTTGTGGATGCACAGAGGGGGCACCTGGGACCACCTGCCCAGCACCTTTGCCAGAAATCGCCCCTCCCCCGATGGGGGTCACAGGAGAGCCAACCCCAGACCAGCGCCACTGTGGCCTTGCCCCTGACCCCGGCTTGGGGGAGACACCTTCCCCAGGATTTTCAGATTTGGGCCAGGAATATGTCTGAGGACAATCTCTCTTTGGGATGAGAAATAAAACCCAGACACGGTCGGTGGCCATGTTTCCCTGCCTGTGGAGGAGCAGGCGGGTCTACGGTGAGAGAGGCTCACGGTTAAGGCAAAAAGCGAGGTGGAAGGGAGTCCCAGTGCCCCCCCTGACCTTCCCTGGCCTGGCTGCTCAGCCCTCCCAGCCAGAGTCTGTTTCTGTTGTTTGCAGCCCAAAGAACCTTCTCAAGGAGGCCCCACCACATCACACTGCCTCTCGGCCAGGTGGCAGGAGAGGGTGCTGCCAAAGCAGCTCCAGGTCTTTGCTCAAAACCCATCAACCTCCTCTGTTAGCAGGAGTATCCTTGCTCAAAACTTGCCAACCCCCCCGACTCTAGCAGCAGTGAACATAAATCTTTAAGTTAAAGGGTCCAGAGATGACAAATGAAGCTACACACACACACACACACACACACACACACACAAAGAAAAAAATCACATGGAACCAGCTGGGACCAAGATGGCACGAATCTGACTTCCAACAGACCCTGAGTCTCATTATATGTTGATCTGACTACATTAGCACATTAAATGATACATCTACTGGTGGCCAGGACTGGACATTAAGGACCAAAGAAGGATAAAAAGGGGGTGGCACCCCACTCCCTCGAAAAAACCCCGTCCCTTCCCCGGCGGACTAATGCATCCTCCTCCCCATCATTGGCCTCACTCCTCCTCCCTTTGTCTTTACTTAAAATTAATTGATCTGTGAATTTAGTTCCTGCTTCTCCGTTCTTTGGCCACTGAATAAAGCTTGTGCTGTGTTGATCTCAGCTTCTGTTTCGTCATTTGCCTATTGGGACCCAGATGGAAAAAATAACCCTCCTTGGCTGAGACAGAGAGCTCAGGCTAAGGCTCGAGCAGGGTCCACACGACGTAATTCGGTAACAAGAAGGGGTGCTGTCTGAGGTACCAATTCCAGCCTGCATATGGCATCTCAAGAATGGGGCTCTGACAGACCAACCCATAATAATGAAGTCAGAGAGTCGTGGCCTGGACTTCACCAACCCTGGGAGGGTCCATGGGAGCCAGCGAGGACTGTGGCTAAGCTTCGTGTATGTGTGCATTTTCCTGTGAGGGGTTCCACGCCGCCATCAGCTTCTTCGAGGTTGTCATTCTTACCCAGGGCATGTTTGTATCAGAAGCATCTGGAGGGTGTGTGAGAAACGGAGTTTTTTTGGCCCATTCCAGGAGGGTCTGATTCTGCTGGCCTGGGGGGGTTTGGGGGCGCTGATCTCCAGGTGATTCTGACGGGCACCCGGTGAAGAAATTCTGCTCAAAGCGATGGAATGAAAGCAAGTTCTGTCCCACGTGAAACATCTCGTGTAGCTGCTGCAGGGAGGAAAGGCAAGCATGGAAGCATCCGGCTTTGTTTCTGTTTGGCACATATTGCTCAATAAATGTATCCATGTGGAGGGTGGAATGCGCCTTGTTTGTCAGCTGCATGTACGTGGGATTACAGTCTCACTGCCTGAGTCACTCTGGCTCCCACCCCAGGTTCAGAAATTATTTGACAAAGGTCAAATCGCCTGGCTCCTCCTCGTGGTTTGAACTGGTGGTAGTATTAAGAATGGTGATAATTGAATGCTAAGGGCCTGGCCCCGTGCCGTGGGCGGGTACTCCGAGGAGGCCCGATCTGCAGGTAAGAGAGCCAGGGCTTCTATCTCTACCACGCGCAGGACCTGGGCCCAGGGCTACACCACTCTGCTGGTGGTGGCGAGTGGGGGCCACGTGGCGGAGGAGGAGCTCTAGCAGTTCAAAGGTCAGGCATTAGTGGAAACCTGAGGAAGGAGGAACACAGTGACACACTTGAGGTGATCTGATAAGCAGGAGGCACTTCCTGAAGGCAACATGTGATGGATAAGGTCCAATTGCTACTCCCGGGGAAGGGAAGGTGAAGGAGACTGACATCTATTATGCAGCAACTGTGTGCCAGGCTCGTGTAAACACTTCAGTGTCTGAATTCAATGACTCCTGTGCAGTTGATACTTTGACTATCCTCGTGTCCTCGTGTCGGAGGCACAGCAGGTCACGTGGCAGAGGGGTGCTGGGTTTGCTCCTTTAACCGGCCGTGTGTGCAGTGAGAGCCGTACGCTCTGAGGCTCTTCTGGGAACTTCCTCAGCCTCTGCTCACTCCTGATCCACTCCCTTCCCCACCTGTCTCCGGTGGTTCCTGCATCCTGGCTCTGACCCCCAGTTCTGGCTCTCCCAAGCCTCCGGACTCGCCCTTGGTTTCTTCCACTCAGCTCCTGACTCTCCCTCCAGGCTGAGGCCCAGATCCGCCCCCCCTCTTCTCCCTGCTTTGGACGGGAGGCATGCCTGGCCTCAGATGCCCCTCAACCCAGCTGAGGGAAGGGTTGGGGGTTGGGGGGCGGCGCAAGCAGAAGAGGCTGTGATCTCCCTAGGCCAAGGGTCCACGCTGAGGCGCTCAGAGTGCCCTGGGTCTCAGACATTCCCATCCATGCACTGCAGACCAACAGCCTGGGGTTTGACGCTGAAGCAGAAGAATTTCCATTCAGCTGGGACCTAGGGATGGAGGTGGCCTCTCTGACCGTAAGTAACACTCTGCTACTGAAAGGCCTCACGTTCCTGCCCCACCAAGGCCTGGTGTGGGGGGGGGCACCACGTGACAGCACCAGGGACACGTGTCTTCTGGGACTGGTTCTGAGCGGGTGGCTGGCAAGTTTGTTTTTCCCTGTCCTCGGGGCGGGGGCAGGGGCAGGGGCGGTGAAAATGAGCCTGGCTCTGGCCTGGCTTAGCAGAGTGTGGTCCCCACTGCCCAGCCCGATATGGCACGGACAGCTGGAAAAACTGACCACGCGGCTTGACTATCTCAGAAGATTGCTCTATTTTTCCTCTGCAAAATTTTTCCATGAATAATCTTTAAGTGGCTGTTTAGCAGTTTTATTGGAACATATGAGAACTGACAGTCACTGGGGAACGAGATATCATGAAAGAAATCTGGTTTTCATTACATTTCTCTCAAGAAACTGACATGCTGCCCAACAGACCACTCATTGACTGGAAGAGAAAAGAGCACAGGGCCCTCTAACAATGGCTTTGGAGTGGACAGGATTAAGGATGATGAATGGCAACAGCAAAGAACATGGAATCCAGAGGCAGACAGGCCTGGGCTCCCACTGGTATCCGCCACCTCCCGGCTGAGTGACCTTGGGCGAGTCACTCGTACCTCTGAGCCCGAATTCTGCATCTGCAAGACGGGGGCAGTGGTCTGGCCTGGCAGGTTCCCTGTGAGGAGGAAACGACACAGCAGCCTCCCGCCTTCCTCAACAACACCCGGGCCAGGTGCGGTACGGCCACTCTGAATTAGAGAGCTGACATTCTGCCTTCACGCAGTCACAGTCAAGTGGGGACACAGACAAGCAACCAGATAATTACACCCAGGAAAGACACATGCTTGGATAGGAAAAAAATAAATAAATACGGTGACAGCAAGAACTATTCAATACATCAATCGAATAACTACCACGACCATAATGGTGGCGGTGTTGGTGATGGCTGACATTCATCGAGCACCTACAAGGTGCCAGACGCTGTGCTCAGTGTTCTGTACACAGGATCTGATGTAAGCTTCACAGTAACGCTGCCTTGCAGGCCCTATCGGCATCTCAACAGTGTGGGACCTGCGGTTGGAAGGGTCGGGCGAGGGGCTGGTGAACAGTGGAGCCATGATCAGGGCACCTGAGAACACAGGAAGGTCAGAGAGGACCCGGAGGGTCTGACCTCCAGACTGGCGCAGGAGTTCCAGCAGGGGTGGCCGTACAGACAGAAGGCACAGCGTGAGCAAAGCCCCCACGACGACAGACACAGGACCTACTCGAGAAACTGCAGAGAGCCGGCCAGGCTGAAGAGCTGGGGGGGGGCCTCTTCTACCCACCAGCGTGGACCACAGCAGACAAGCCCAAAGCGCCCCAGAAACGACCTCCTGTTCATCCTGTACGTTAGGAGAGGGGATGATATGCTCAGATTTGCACCCTAGAAATCTCACTCTGGTCAAGACCACAGGCTGGGAAGGAGAGAGGTGAGCCACAGGTGTCTAGGAGGTGGACCAGCTGCGTGGCATGAGGGGTACTCGGAGGTAACCATCAGTGGAGGCTGGTGCTATTCACCAAGGAGGGAGCAGGCTGGGGGGGCCGATGAGAAGCTCAGTTTGGGATTGATGTCCGCGGGCCACTGGGTAGATGGGTGCAGTGCTCGGGAGATATGGCAGCTGGGGACAGGTGTGCAGGACTTGTCAGCACAGGGGTGTGTGGAGCCCCGGGAGTGGGCAAGACATCCAGGCTGTAAGTTCAGTGGGAAGGGGGAAGGCCTGGGACAGAAGGCGGGAAACCAGTGTTTGTGGGAGGAGAAGAGGAGAAAGGCTAAGAAGGAACGTGTGTGAAACCAGGATCAACAGAACAGATATTTGAGAAAACGATCATTTTAAATTCACAAAGAAAGTGATCTTGTGCTTCGTTCATAATTCTAAAGGAAGAGGGCTCAGAAGTGTTGCACGATTCTGACTTCAGCAGCCCCTGGTCTCAGCTGTCATGTCCTCCTCTCAGAGGCGGCCTTGGCCAGCCCGCCAGCACCAGGACCCTGCCAGGAGCCAGGGGCCTCTTCTACCCACCAGCGTGGACCACAGCAGACAAGCCCAAAGCGCCCCAGAAACGACCTCCTGTTCATCCTGTACGTTTCTCTTGGGAGGGAAAGAACTGCTGGTCTTCTCCCACCCTCAGGGGTTAAATTAGACATGGGCGAGGGCTTTCATTGAGATGCAGGGCCCAGTGCTTCACAGAATTCAGGTCCCTGAGTTCTCACAAAGAGGGCGGCAACCCCATCCTCCTGGGCACGTGTGGCCTGTGCCTGGCCTTCTCAGAGCCCATCCATCTGAAGCTAAGCAATTGTGTGTGATTTCCCGCTGACCGTCCATCCCTGCCCCCGCCCCGACACCAGCCCCGGGAGGAAGGGACCGTGTCCCCAGTGCCCAGTGCAGGACTGGGCGAGCAGCCGGAGCACCAGCCGAGTGTGCCGAATGGCCCAGCGCCATGCCCACGGCTGCAGAGAAGCCGGCTCTGCAGAGGGGGACACGTGGCCAGGATAGGGAGCCTCGTTCCCATGGGTTCCAGCGGCATCGGAGCGGCCCTGTCCGGGGTCAGCACTGCCTGATTTAAGCAGCCTGGCAGCCCTGCCGCCGCTCTTGGGGCTGTGCTCCAAGTCTCACACATTCGAAATTAATGGGAGGCAGCTGTGTCGGAGGGAAACGACTCAATCTGGAATCACAAGACTTGCATTCCAGTCCAGCCTCGGCCTGGGTTGAGCTGGGAGCCCGTGGTCCAGTCTGCTCAGGCTCCGAGCCTCCGCGTCGTCCCTGGAGACCAGGATGACAACTGGCACGAGCTGGAGCCATCGAGCACCGCCCTGAGCGTCTGGGGCGCAGCGCCCACTTTCGCCCGATTCCAAGGGGTTCTGCGTCGTTTGGTTTCTCTCCTGCGTGGGCTAAGAGCCTTGTTCTCAGGCCGGGGCCCTCCCTGGGTCTGCCAGAGCCCTGCGGCCCTCTGGGGCCCGGGGGCCCCTCTGCACAGAAAGTTTGTTTGTGTTGAAAGCCTTCTCTGGCCAGGTTTCATGGCGGAGCCTGGGAGCCCGTGACTTTCACATTCACACGCGTTCTTTGTTTCTCATACATGTAGCTCTTACGGGTCCTTACTGTGAGCCAGGCTCTATCTCACACTCACTCAGTTTGCTCCAGTTCATTTCCTTCTGAAAAACGGCATCCGATCACCCTTCAACTGTGGTGATGCCCAGACGCTTTCTCCTCAGAGCCAGAGGCCCAGATTCCCAGACCGCAGCAGGCAGCAGGTTCAAGTCTTGGTTCCTCTGCTTGACCTTGACGCTAACAGGCTACTAAGACAGGAGACTCCAAGGACAAAGTAGATGTGAACTCCAGGGGGAACTGGCTCCCTGGCTCTTGAGCCCCTCACTAGGAGCCCCTACCTACTCTGAGAATATAAGAGGGTAGAGAGGGGGGTCCTCGTCCCTCACTCGTGGGGGGCTCTCTCACTCTCGTCGACCACAGTGAGGGGTCTCCAGGCCACTTGAGGAGCTTGCTCTATGTCCCCCGGCAGCTGGGAAACCCAGGGCACTCCCAGTGCCTCCCTCAGGCCTGGAGCCCACATGGCTGCAGCCAGAGGACAGCGGTGGCCACACTAGGGTTAGCTGTGCTCACAGGTCCATCGGTACCAGGACAGGTACGGCCTCCATGGACCAAGGTGGCCCCTGTGAGGAGAGCTGGCGTGGAGCTGAAGGCTTGAGGGGACCCCAAGCAGCAAGAAGCTGGCGGCGGGCACAGCCTGAGGGGCCATGCAGTGGCCCCTGGAATAAATCTGCATCTGCCTGGGCCAAGGGACTGGTGGAATCTCTGCAGAACCCATGAAAGTGCCGTGAGAGGAAGAAGCACCTAGAGTCGGCACTGTGCCCACACCGTTCTTGGCACCCGGACCCTGCAGTTAGCCAGCCGAGGAAGGTGGAGACCCTGCAGTTAGCCAGCCGAGGAAGGTGGAGACCCTGCAGTTAGCCAGCCGAGGAAGGTGGAGAAACGCCCAGGGAGGGAGAGCGGCCAACCCCTGCTCTCTTGTCACAGGTAGTCAGGCCCCAGCTGGGGCAAGGGAAGGAGAGTTAATGCCAAAGCAGGTTTGGAGTTCTACTCTTACATGGAACCAGCCTTCTAAGGACCACGTTGGGACAGCCTGCGACTCCAAGTGTCTGTGGGAAAGTCACAGATGTGCCAAAGTTGTCACCAGAGGCAGGGTGCTTCCTGCCCTGCACAGATGATGGGGACAGAGCCCAGAGCGCTCTGGGGCCCTCAGGTGCATCCTGCTTCTTCCACGTGTTGGGTACAGGTGACAACCAGTCCAGACCCCTGGGCTCAGCAACTGGCTCTGCCCCTTCCTCCAGGCATAAGATGGGGGGTGAGGGCGTGCACCCCAGCACCTTCACCTATAGGATGGGGATGATATTGCACACACACACACATCCCCCCTCACAGGGTGGGTGTGAGGCTCACCAAGCGAGCGCATGGGATGGGCTTAGAACAGTGCCTGGCAGAGAGTATACCCTTAGTACATGTTAGCTGCCATTACTATTACGATTACTATTATTATCTTTGCACCCCTGTTTCCCTACCATGAACCAACTGGAGAGGTCTACCTGCCCTCTCCTTGGGCCTGGCAGGCCTTTGTGGACTGCCTTGACCTACAGGGTGTGGCAAAAGCAAGGCTATGTGACTTCCCAGGTGGGTCACACCGATGCCATGATGCTTTGGGGACATCCGCTTTCGGGGAGCAATGCCATGCAAGAGTTATGAGACTGCCATGCGGCAGGGGAGCCCAGGCCACATGGGAGGCCACATGTACGTTCGTGTTCTGCCCCAGATAACCAGCCAGCACCACGCATGTCCAGATGGTTCCAGCCCCCAGCACCAAGTCCCTCTCAGCCTTCAAGTCTTTCCAACTGAGACCCCAGATATCGTGGAGCAGAATTTGGACAGGCTGTTTCCTGTCCAGATTCCTGACCTGCAAATCTATGCATAGAATAAACTGGTTGCTTTGTGCCGCTAGGTCCTGGGCTGGCAGGTTATGCGGCCGTGGTACCTGGCGCGGCTGGTGAGTGGTGAGCTGGAGCTGAGGTGAGGGCACTCTGGCCCCCCATCCGGTGCTCTGTCGGCTGTGTCACGCTGTCCCTCCATCCGGTCAGCATCAGAGCCTGCCTGCGAGGGCCAGGAGCTAACATTCCTGAGTGGTAAGCGCGTGCCAGGCACTATCTAACGGTTTTTCCGGCCCAGCCTCAGCCCTGTGAAGTAAGCCTACATGAAGTATTTATTCCTATTCCCATTTCACCAGTAAGAAAACCGAGGCTCAGAGGGACTACGCCAATTGCCCAAGGTCCCAGAGCTAGGAAGTGCGGGAGCCAGACCTTGCACTCAGGTCCACCTGACTCCAAAGTGGGGCTTTTACCCGCTGGGCCATAGAACAAGGAAGATGGAAAGGTGTGTCGGAGAGCAGTCCTGAAGGAAACTTGCCGCCCAGGGTGAGATTTTCCATGGACTTGCTTTGCTGCCAAGGAATCTTCAGAGAAAACCTGTCAGTTGGTTCAGCCACGTGGAGGTGGGGCTCCCGAGATCTGGAAATGTCTTCACCGGTTCCAAGACACACACAAACATCGTTTGCCCTCTCTTGGGGTCAACGTTCTTTATGATTTTTGCTCTCCAGGAAAATATTAGTTCATTTATATAAACTAAACATTACATATGGCGGGGGGGAATGGAAGACGTGGCATTCCTGGCCTTTTTTCTCCCCAGACCAGAAACTGAGAAGGTTTCTCCACTTCCTTTCTCACAGTCTGTCCATCTGTCGGTGCAGAGCTGCTGGCACAGCTGCTCCCCAGGGGTGGAGAGTGGGGTGCAGGGGCATCGCAGTGACGGAGGGCGCAGCTGCAGCTCGGGGACCACCTCGACACCAACCGAGGCCCTGGAGACCCAAGCCCAGGGCTGCTCCTGATGCAGGGCCAGCATTTCCCCTGCGGAGCCAGCGAGCTGGCGGGGCAAACGGGCGCAGCTGCAGAGAGGGGTCAGGGAGCTCCTGCTGGCCTCCTGGGGCTCCTGTGCCCCCCGTCCCCTCACACCTTCAGATGCCTGCCTCCCCCACTGAGGGGTGAATGGAACCCAGGAGGGCAGGTCTTCGCCGGGTTCCGCCAGGGCCCGGCTCACCGTTGGCCCTGGCACGTGAAGCCTCGAGTGAAGAGATGCCTCTTGGGGCCTCTACTCGGCAGGTGTGGGGTGCCTGCTGGCTGGAAAGAGCCCAGAGCTGTAGCCCCAGCCCCCATCCCGAGGAGCCGAGGGAGGCTGCGTTCCTCCCACTCCTGGGCCTGCAAGAGGCACATTCCTGTCCCCGGATCTGGTCGGGCTCCTGTCACGCAGCCCAGTCTAACTGCCAGACGCAGAAGGCCTCCCTGGAGCTGCCCTCTGGTCCCGCCCCCCACAGGACCCCGCGGGTCCCCTCTGTCGTCTGAGGGTGGGAAGCCGGGACCACAGAGTGCGTCTGAAGCCTTCCAGACGCTCCCGGGCCCTCTGGTGATCAATGAAAACCTTAACATCCTGTTTCCAGGCTGGAGCCAGGGATTTGAATAGTCAGTGCAGACGCTCCTGGGCCCCGGGGTCTGCCGGCCACACTGTGTGGAAACGCCGGCCTCAGCACTTTTCTGGGAGGAACGTGGAGTCAGCAGGCAGCCTGGGAACCAGGTGCCCACAGGGCCTCGCCAGGAGCCCAGAGACCAAGCGCCCCAGGTGCCGGGGTCTGGGAACCCCAGGCTGGTGGGGAAAGCAGACACAGAGGGACAAAGAAGCTGCAAGAGGGTATAACGCAAGGTTGGCAAACTCTGGAAAAGGCCAGGTAGTGAATGTTTTAGGCTTTGCAGGCCGTGGGGTCTCTGTCCCAACCTCAGCTCTGCTGTCGTAGCGAGCGAGCCGCCAACGTGCCCACGGCCGCGTGTGGCTGTGCTCCGATACAAACCAGGGTGGGCTGCGTTAGGGCCATGGTGTGCTCCTCGCCCCCAGTGTAACAGGGGGCCTGACCTGGGGGGCGGGGGGCTGGGTGGAAGAAAGGCTTCCGTGGGGCCATGACATTTTGCTAAAACCTGAGGAGTGATTCAGGTGACAGAGGCAGAATCATAATATTGACAATAATACCATCATCCTAATAAAGTTACACTTGATGAGTGTGTTCCATGTGTCAGGGACTTGCTAAGTGTTTTACACACACATGACCTCAATAAATTTGCACAACTCTCTGCGGGAGGTATGATTATGCCCGCTTTACAGATGGAGAAATTGAGGCTTGGCGGGTATGTGGGGTGTTCTGTCTGACCCTTCAGATGCATTCTTTGCCCTGCTTGGTGCCCGTGGGAGGCTGACCCCCGAGAGGCATCTCTTGGCTCCCTCACCCAGGCCTCCAATTGGGTTTGGCCGATGGGAGGCTCCGGCAGCAGATGGGGCGGGAGAGCAGAGGAGACAGAGGTCAGGGCATTTTTTTCTCCCCCCTCCTTCCTGCTTCACCCTCCGCTACCACAGCTCCTGCCAAGCTGACTGTCCTCTGCGACTCAGAGCTTGCCAGAGTCAGTAATATTTTTCCCCACCAGGTCCTTCAGCCTAGAGGCGCTGGGGGCCTCGCTATCCTTTGTCTGAAGTATTTATTCCTACTGCCATTTCACCTTCATTAAGTTTCTTCCTGTGAGTCATCCGGGGGCAATTCTGTTTCCTGCCAGGAGTTTCTGACTGATGCTTGAGGTTAGTTAACTTGCTGGCTTCTGGTTTCACATGGCTAATACACAACGGAGCAGGTGGAGGTGATGGGGGATGGGATGGAAGGAGAGTCCGGCTGAACCTTGAGGAGGCTGGACCGGCAGCTGGATCCCAGCTCCAGTACTGGTTTCCAGCATAGGCAGGGGTCAAAAGTGAAAGCAACTCCTCCTTTCCAGCCCCGGGCTCAGTGAGTGGTCCAGTCCCGGAGACCCCCAACTAGCAGTGTTAGTTTTCTGCGTCTGGCTCCTGTCTCCAACCTGGGGCACTGGGAGATGAATCTTCCAGCATGTCTGGAGGGTAGAAAGTGTGGTGGTGGGCCCTTGTTGGCACCTGGGGAAGGCCAGAGACGTATGTGGTCATCCTGTTAAGGTGTATTAACCAGATAGGGTGCAGAGGCCTCTTATTCAAACTGATTTGGAGGAGACTCAGAAGGGCAGAACACTTTGTATTTGAGCCCACTCTCCGGCTCCAGAATTCTGGCATTCTCTCCTGAAGAAATAGTCTTGAGTGGTTAGCATTTCCTACTGTTCCTTCTGTGGCCCGAAACGATTGCTTTAGAATCCTACTGCTACTTCCTACACCCCTCTGGTGAAATCCCTGCCCCCCGTCCACCCCCTACCCAAGGTCAGGTGTAGCTGAGCGTCCGGAAGGAACACGGCCGACTGAGCGGGGGAAGGTTCTAGAACAGGGGCAGAGCTGAGAAGGCAGAGAAAGACCAGTGCCAGGAGCTTCCCTTCTGGTCACCTCTGCTGGTGGGTCATCTGCTACGTGTGGAAGGCAGCGGATGTGTGGGAGGAGACTGCAGAAGATATTTTCATGTTAGGCACATGGAACCCTGTGAAGATCAAGCTCAGGCCAGCACTCTGTCTCTTGAGGTGTGGACAGCAGCACTTCCAAGGCTGTGTGGATCAACCAGCGTCTCCCTCTGCTAAGTTACTGTGGGACCCGCCCCGCCCCCCAAGGGGGGACTAGGGGCAGGGTCCAACCTGCACAATGGAGCCAGGAGAGGCTGGGAAAGGCAAGGAGCCTAGAGAAAACCCTCAGGGCAGAGGCCTTGTTTGGGGGCGCTAGTGGGAGGCTGCATACCCCACCTCTTGTGGCTCTGTGGTCCTGGGCCCAGCAGCACTGCTGCACTGGCCTGGCTCCAGAAAGGAGAAAGAGTGGCTTGAGACATCGACAGGCTGGAGGTGGCACGACACCGGGCAGCAGCCTGCGACAGCCACCCCCTCACCAAACACTCACTGCCTGTCAGACTCTACGCTGCGTGCCTTCTGAATATCATTTCAATTTTGACATTCCAGCGACTCTGGGATGGATGACTTATTATTCCCCATCTTATGGGTAAGGAAACTGAGGCCCAGAGGGCATGAAGTGGCTTGTCCAAGACTGCAGTGGCCTAGAACCCAGGTTGGTGTCACCCAAGCTCAAACCAGGAGGAGGAAATACAATCAGACCCCCGTCCCCAATCTGGTCCCTCCCCAGGCAGCAGCAGAGCTCAGTCCCAGTGACGAGAGTTGGCTGGAATACGGATAAAAGGAAACTGTCACAGACACGACTCTGAAGCAGCTAACACCGCGTGCACACGTGGGCGGAGGGCTTTAAAGTGTGACCCTGCCCGGGTGGCACAGCCCTGCAAGGTGAGAGCTAGTATCACCTCCATCTTGTGGATGAGGCCAGCGAGGATCAGAGAGGTAAAGTGACAAAGCTGGAAACGTCACAGCTTGGATTTGACTTCAAAGCCTGGGCCCCTAATCTCTAGGGAACACTGTCAATATGTCAATAAAACTGATGCCCGAGAAAGGCGAGCCGTCTGTGTGTGGTGGGAAATACCCCAGGCATCCTGCGCACCCTTCCGGGGCTTGCCAACCCGAGCCTGGCGGTAGGCCCGATGACAAGGGTCCAGGTGACCGGGAGAAGGTGCTGGGGTTTTCTCTACCCTGTGCATGCTCCCGGCTTGGGGTTCTGACCTTGCCTGTCTTAGGTCTCAGGCTCTTCCAGGGAGCCCCAGCCCAGAGGTGCCCCACAGGGGCCCCATGTGATCGGAAGCCTGGGCAGGCTGTGGGCAGGGACGCTGAGTCTGCCAGCCTGCAAACCGGACTCTGGCCTTTGGCTCCACAGGAAAGGCTAACCCTGTCAGCCACGTTAGGGCTACTGGAGAGTCTGCCCCCACTCGAGGTGGCTACGATACCTGCAAGATCTTCCTTGGAAGAGACTAGTCTCGGGGAGCTGCTTCCTGGTTCAATTCTGAGCGACAGTCTGAAAACAAAGATTTTCAAAAGATTAGATGGGCTCTGGTGTGTCAGGGGGTGGGGAGCGGAAGCTAACATGTGCACGCTTGGAACTGAGAAGCTGGACTGCTGTTAAGGGCTATTACAGTCACAGAGCCCAGGAATACTCTGAGGTCTGCTCCAGATCACAGCTACTTCCTTCCAAGGTCCCCAGGGGATTTCCATGACCAAAAAATAATGGTTAAGGAAGACACAGTGAACAGTGTAATCATGGCCCATCATCTGCCGGGCACAGATGTGTTCATTCTCAAGACAACGCTATGAACTAGGAACACCATCCCCGTCTTGTAGAGGAAGAAACTGAGGAGCATCGAAGTCAAGCAGCTTCCCAAAGATTCACAGGGCTAACAGGTGGCCGAGCAGGGGACCAGGGTTGTCTGACCCCAAACCCCAAACCAGGGTGTTTAATCATTAGACTGCACTCTCTCTCAGATGCCTCCAGAGAGGCATGACACAATGGTTATTACTATTTTTTAAAAGAATCGATTAAGAACTTCTGGGTGAAAATGACAAGAGTGAAGCCGGCTGCGAGACTTCTCTCTCACCCAACAAAACGAACAAACAATTATAAAGGCTCAGGAGTAAAAGAACTCACCAGCTGCTACTCAGCAAGGGAGGGGGTATAAACTGAAGCCATGAACTTCAGAAACTTGTAGCCAAGAAAAGAAAAAGTGGATCCTGCAGTCTAACCGAGTCCTAACATGGTGCGGCTCCTATCCTGCCCTCTGAGACTTCTCGGTGGGTCTGAGCGAGAGTCCTTCCCTTTCCCTCTTCTGACTGGCTGCAGATTCTGGAGAGAAACGGATGGGCCAGGTGGATAGTGTAGGGAATACTCTGATGGAAATGAAGCCTCCATGGCGGTGGCGGGGGGGATGATTTGAAACCTGAGGGTATCCTTTTCTGGAATGGGATACAGCCCGAAACTAGGTGGAGGAAACCCTGCTGTAGGCCTTTCAATAGAGCCGCTGTCTCGGGGGCTTCCCTGGTGGCGCAGTGGTTGAGAATCTGCCTGCCAATGCAGGGGACACGGGTTCGAGCCCTGGTCTGGGAAGATCCCACATGCCGCGGAGCAACTGGGCCCGTGAGCCACAATCACTGAGCCTGCGTCTGGAGCCTGTGCTCCGCAAAAAGAGAGGCCGTGATAGTGAGAGGCCTGCGCACTGCGATGAAGAGTGGCCCCCACTTGCTGCAACTAGAGAAAGCCCTCACACAGAAACGAAGACCCAACACAGCCATAAATAAATAAATTAAAAAAAAAAAAATAGAGCCGCTGTCTCTAAAACAGACCGCTTGCTCCCTGCCTCCATGGAGCCTGAGCCCTGCGTCCCCCTGCCGGCTGCACGAGAGGGCAGAGACTGAGAAGCCCTGGGCCTCACAGCACAGCAGGAGGCAAACCAGCCCCTCTCACACAGGGGAGCAGGGTCAGACGTCGCCTCCCTTCACGAGAGCCGTGGAATATCCAGATGAAGCCTCTCATGTGGAAGCAAGATGAAAAGAAACGGTGTGGCAAACTAGCAAACGTCCTCTCAGGAAAGAGAGAAAGAGGAAAGAAGAGAGCATTATCCAGATTGCCCAGCCCAGAAGGCAGCCCCAAGGAACACGAGGAAATCCCCCACGTCCTTTAGAACTCGGGCTGAATAAAAGAAAACCTGAAAAATGAGATGAGAACACAAACGGGTAAGATGAAAGGGGAGATTGGAAACCTAGGGGAACAAATCAAGGACTGAAACAAGAGAGGACCAGAGGAATACCAGAGTAGAAACAGACCATCCCAGTGACTGCTGATGAAGAAGATGGAGATTATAGCCATTAAAAAGAAGCTGATGGATTTGGAAGGCAGAGCATCCAACATATGGATTCCTGGAACGCTGGAAAGAGAAAAGCCAAGAAGTGGCACAGAAGTAGTCAAAGATAGAAACCAAAAGAATTCCTCTGTAATGAACAAAGAGCATACCCTGTTCCAGGGAAACCTGGTACAGAACCCTCCACTCCGAGGCATTCCTCTTGTGAAGCTTTTGAACCTCAAGGAATTCTTCACCCACCAGGTAGACAAAACAAGTTGCTTATAAGAGGGAAAAACCAGACTGGCGTGAGATTCGTCTACAGCGGCATCAAGTGCCAGAAGGCAGTGGCGCAGGCTCTGCGTGTCCTGAGGGAGGGAAGCAAAGGAGCCCAGCAAGTCAGATGCAAATGCTTTCATGAAAGAGATTGGAGGACTCTTTCGAAAGTGTAGGGCTTTCGTAAACCTACTTCATGACGAAACCCGGCTAAATAAGGGATTGATTTAAAATAAAGACTCCAGGAATGGAGAAGTGACAGGTGGTAAGAATCGAAAATGTTTCAAAACACGAAATAGTAGGAATTATGATTCCTGAACATGATGTGTATGTTATAAACTTGGATGACGTAGAAATAAGAAGATAACTCACAAGGATTTGGAAGATGGTGCAGTAGAGGTGAAGGAGGGGGGAGCTTGCTAACGATCTCATCTTTCATGACCAGAGTCAACGGACCCTGCTCACCATGGAAATCTAGTTAAAACAGAACTTAGGCACTCCAACCTCTTCATGTTTTTCCTGACCTCTTTTGTTAATCTTAGAAGGCCCTTTTAGGAAATAATATCTCTTGTGGTGGAGAAATATTTATTTGCAGAGCAGCAATTCCTTATGTTTTATTTCAGTTCCTTTTTCTGGTTAAATTAAAGTAAATACTTTTAATTAAAAATAGCAAGGGTGGTATAATCCAATTTTAATAAATTCTATTCTTGCATCCATCCATCTTTCTCCATATATATATATATATATATATATATATATATATATATATATACTTTCTATGCATAGAAAAATGTCCAAAATAATGTTCACTTGATGCCAACAGTCAGGCTTTCTAAGTGGTAGGAATTTGGGTAATTTTTCTTAAATAAAATAAAATAGACTAAAGGCTGAGGAAAACAAAGCACTGGTTGGGCTCCTTGGCCCAACGTCTCCAAAGCAGGTCGGGGCAACGTCATTAAGGTAAGAGGTAAGCCTGTGTCCTCTGGGGTGGAGACCAAGTCTCGGGGGGGTGAGTTGGGCCAGGGAGTGTGGGATGCTCAAGCAGAGTCACAAGCCCTGTGCGTCCCGTGTCACTCAGAGCCAGGGTCTTCCTGGGAAGGGACCCCCTCAGTGGTCTGGGCACGGGGCGAGAACGCAGCCTTCCTCCCTGAGTTTGTCCACTTGGACCACAACAAAGGGCCTTTGTGAAATCCAGGCATTAGGTGCTGGGGGTGTTCAATGTCCTTCAGAATGGAAGGCGTTATTACTCACAATCTGCAGCTCGTCCAAGGATTATCTCACGGCCAGAAGTATTTATAGACCATTTTTCTCCTTAAAGGATATTAGTGTTAATGAAAAACTACTGTCTCCTTAACCGCATTATTGGCACATGAATGGAAAGTATTACCCCAGATCCTAAGTGGGAATAATTTCCCACTCCGGGGTACTCTTTTCAGGAACAGCAAATGCTTTGTAAGTAAAAATGAGCAATTTGTGGCAAACGTAATTTTAATGGTAATCTCTGGCCTTTATTTATTGCTGTTATGATTATGTAACGGATCAAAATTTATTATATTCCATTTAAACAATACATTGTACAATAACAACTGAAGACATTATGTTTATGTTCCTAAAGATAGCCAATCATTAGAACCATGTGGGGAGCTTTGAAAAAATACAAATTTCCAGACCCTGCCCCCCCCCCACACACACCTGGATGGCTAGAAGGCTTCCTAGGTGTCTCTGATCCACAGCCAGGGCTGAGATCCACTCCTGCAGAGGTGGCAGGTGAAAAACCTTGAACAGCCATTCCCAAGGTCTTGGTGAGTGAAAAGGGGTAACCTGGGGTGTCTCTAGTGGCCACAGTTCTCTACAGTTTCCAGTGACTTTGACAAAGACCAAATCATCAAGTTGATCAAATTTTTAGACACAAAACTGGAAGAGATTTAAAAATATATTGGATAGCAGGCTTCAAAGGGATCATGCATGGTTTACTGGAAGCAACCAGTAAGATGAGATTTAAAAGAATACATGTAAAATTGACGTTTAGGGGGGAAAATGATCAGTTACAAGACGGCTGAGACTTGCCTCCATCATATATCAGGCCATATGAAAAGTCCTGAGGCTCTTAGCTGACCTCAAGCTCAAAGTGAGCCAAGAAGACATCCAATCAATACGGCAGACAGACCCAACGTGAAAAAACTTCTTTCTCCCTCTAAATACATAGATATGTTGGATAAATTCCCAGCTGCCACAAATGAAGAAAGAACTGAAAGCCAGAGCAGGTGAGTGGAAGATGAGGCCAAAGGGCCCACAGGGGTCTTCATGGGAACTGGGCCTATTCCATACGGGCGGCACGGGATGGAGACGGGGCCTCAGCCAGCGCCAGATGGCAAGAGTCCAGCAGCAAGCTGGGGCCCCAGGGAGCTGCCTCGTGCCTGAAACAGGCTCTCGGAGAACTCTGTTTGGCAGCCTGGAGATGTGGCTAGAAAGCTGTCCTCCCGCTCGGCGCCGAGTGGGGGGAGTCAGTCCTGAGAACCTGGAGCACTAAGCCTGCACCACACACAGCCGTGGAGCCCAAATTCACTCACGCTCCGCACTAGAAAAAGCCACGCTGAGAAGTTGACGGAACACCCTCCTTGGTCCGGTGGCACCTGTGGGGCTGGGGCGGGTGGGAGGAGACGCTCAGCAGCCCTGCTGCGGGCTCTGTGGGGTCAGAGGTCACCTTAGGCACACGTGCTGGGGGGGAGGTGCCGGTGCTGCTGCAGTGACCTCCCGCAAGCCCTGCAGGGGGCCGGGGGCACTTACTTGTAGTTGTCGTCTTCCACAAACTTCTGGAGCTCTTCAATGTAGCGCACGGACTTCAGGTACTTCTGCACGTGGGGCAGGGTTGTGAGGTGGTCTGGAGGAGGAGGACAAAACCCAGAGGCTTCAGTCTCTCCCCATCCCCAGGCCCCCCATGAGAAGCTCCTTAGGGACTGAGACATATATTCAGTCTTTCAACAGTTGCTGATGATCCCTTAGGCCGGGGGGCCTGTGCTGGGCCCAGAGGGGTCCCTCAGGAAGTGCCCCCCAGATGGCGGGGCCACAGACACCACACCCTGAGGTCACCACAGTTCCTTGGCTGGGGAAAGATGGGTCTTGGGGGAAAGATGGCCTCCAGCGAGGTGTGTGTGCCCTAAAACAGGTCTCCACTGGAGTAACTGGCCAAGCCTCCCACGCTTTGCCCAACCTCATGTGACAAGAATGCAAGAAAGAATGAACCCCATCCAGCCTGGTGTGCAGGCCCAACCCAGATCCTGGCACAGCCTGAGAGTCTGGCCCACGGGCTGGAGCTGCTGCACCCTGAGAGGAAAGGGAAGGGCCTAGACGCTTGAGCACCTGTGCTGGGCCAGGCTCTGCACCCGGTGAATTCTAGAAGCCAGCTGCCTCAACCTTTGCACCTGCCTCATTTCAGGGAGTAAGATGTCAACTGCACACAGGAGGAAGCCATGGCAACTTGCCAGGTCACACTGCTGAGAAGTTTTGACCCCGGGTCACCTGCGGCCTCGGCCACACTGCCCTGTCTCTCTGTTCCGGGGTGACTGACATCAGGTGCACTCCCCAGACCGTCACAGTCACTGCACTCTTTCTGAGGGGGCCGTAAACCCCCTCTGCCATTCGTTCCCCACAGGGTGGGACAGACCAGTTAAGGAGAGAGGTTGAGGCAGTGGAGGACGCTGTGGAGAGGAGCGGAGAGAGGGTAGGGAAGGGCCCTCGCTTTCCCGGGGTGGGGGTGCAGCCGGGTGCCGCGAGGAGCCCCTGATGGCTCTGCCTCGTAACTGTGAGATTCTCAGCAGGTCATTCTCTTTCTCTACGGCCTCGGTGTTCTCGTCTCTGAAATGGGGATAATGACCCCTACTTCACGGAGCTGACGACGGGGAAGGGGCAGGGGAACATAATGGTAGTAAGAGTGAGCATTTCCTGAGCCCTAATGAAATGCTGGGGCGGGTGGTAGTAAGAGTGAGCATTTCCTGGGCCCTAATGAAATGCTGGGGCGGGTGGTAGTAAGAGTGAGCATTTCCTGAGCCCTAAGCGGGCTAAGGGCTCTGCACAGTCATGTCCCCATCTTTACTATGAGAAAAGTTCAGACTTAGGACAAAGTGACTTTTCAGGAGGCGGAGCCAAGACGTGAAACCACATCTGTCTGACCCCAAAGCTGTGTATGTAATTGCTCTGCTGGCCAGCAGGACCAGTGTCGAGGTCCTTGACTGGAAAGGGCACTGGGAACACAGTCCCCTCCCTGTTCCTCTGGGCAGAAGGAGAACTGGTCTGGAAGTGCGGACGCTTGTAGAGGCGGCACTCATGAGCAGACCTTTTGCCTGTGTGGGCCCCCCTGCAGTGGCCTTACCACATGGAGGCTGTTGGTTTCTCCCACCCTACGTACTGGAGGTGGTGTTGGTCTCTTCCTTGTCCCGCTTTGCTGCTTCCAGACTTTTACTCCCCCCCGTCCTGTGAAAACCTGCTCCAAGGAGGCACACTCCTGCAGCTCGGCCACCCTCCTCCTCTTCTCTGCTGACTTCTGCCGCCTGGCGCCCTGGTCACTCAGGCCCATTCCTGGAGAACCGGGGCACCCGGCTCACAGTCAAGCCCCATCCCCCAACGTCCACGTGGACGGCCCATCGGCATTGCCAACAACACCTCCTCCAACCATCTCAGATGCCCACCATCACGGTCACCCTTTGGATCTGGTCACACGTGTGGCAGAGCCTGGCCAGTTGTTGATCAAGTCATTTCCCTGTTCCCTCTAGGCCCGCAGCTCCGTTGCATTCCTGGCCTCCCTCGGCAGAAGTGATGAGCACCACGCGCAAGTCTGGTCCATAAATCCCACTCTGGTATGATTCTCTCTCCTTCTGCATCTGCCAGCTGGATGTAGAGGTCAGTGGAGGACTCGGGGCCATGGGACATGGCAGAGCCATAAGATAGAGGAGCCCAAGTACCTGAATCTGCTCGGAGGAGAGCCACCCAGGAGCTGCCCACAAAGCTCTTCATGAATGAAGGACCTGGGCTCTGCCACTCATTGGACGTGTGACCTCAGACAAGTGACTACACTGTTTTCAGCCTCAGTTTCCTCATCTGTGATACAGAGATGGTAACATCTAGTATGCATAGTCTCTGAAGATCAAACATGCTTATAAAGGAACCAGAACGTGTTTGATACTCAAGATATCAAAATGAAGAGCTTTGTGGGGACTACCTGGTTTCTAGAGCTTTCTCACTGATAAGGTGCTGGACCCAAATTTCGGTGATGTAAAATTTCACAATTCCAACAATCAGGGGTACTAACCGTAGCTGCAGGAGACTTGTAAATCCGCAATTATTCGAAGAATATTGTTCATCTGATTGGATCTTTGTTCGTTTTCCATGATGCTGCCTGAGGCAGGATATGCAGAATCAATGTAGATTAAATCCAGAAGATAGATGCCTAAAATTAAGGAAGATATTTAATGATGGTAGGCGTTCACCATGAATCAGAAGAAAATGGCACAAAACAGACCTGCTGTGCTAGAAGGTATAGGGTGACATGGAAAAATGCGGTATGATTTGGACTTCATTTCCAATCCTGACTACTAACTTTTCACATAGACTGCTCAACTTTAAATCAAACATCTGAGCAACAACCAAAATGAATGCTGGCAAGATTTTAGCATTTCTAGTTCATACACTCTCCAGCAACAAGGGTTATTACCTGTAACCCAGCTGGAAAATAACAGGACATGAAAGGGATGAATGAATACTTGTGTTTTTTACCAACCACTGCAGTTTAATAGGTCTAAGGTGCCATATCCAGGAGAACACTGTCTGAATTCAGTTCTTCATTTATTCACTTAGCTGTGTGTCTATTTGTTTATCTATCTGTCCATGTATACACATACACACACCCCAAATCATAAATTAAAGAACAAAAGAAGAAGTCGAAAAAGCAACAGTCCTTGGTACAAAGAACTAAGGCTAGACAGAGATTTCTGCTGAGGGTGCTTAATAAGGAAATAACACGTGTTATGAAAACATTGCTGTGATAGGCCAGTGCAGAGCCTCAGCATGGCCTCATTGCATCACCCCAGGGGGAATTCGGGACAAGCCACCTGGCCAGGGATGGGAAAACAGGACTGGCTGTGGGGTGTGGCCCAGCTGACTGGCTTGCTGCAGGGCCACAGTTTAGTCTCTCTGGAGATGTGCATGGACAACGGGTGGCATATCCTTCCAGCAGCCCCCCATGAGTACTGCCACTACACCGTAATATTGGAGGGGTTGAGCAGCAGTAGTGATGTAAAGCAGAATTTAAGGCAGAAAACATTGAACAAGGCAAAGAGGAGTGATTGATATTAATGAAAGGCACAGTGGATTGAGAAGATCTAATGATTACTAACTTCTATGCATAAAGCAACATTGCACCAAAATATACAAAGCAAAAAAGTGCCAAAAATGAAAAGTGGATTCAAGAAAGCCACAAACATGGAGGGAGCCTTTGGTATGTCTCTTCGAGAATGTGTGTGTGTGTGCGCACATATGTATGTACATACAAAAATATACCCATATACATAAATGCATCTACAGATATACATATGTATGTATGTGTCCATATATAAATGTAGTATTTAAGTAACAAAATTAACAAGCTTGGTGTTACATAAATAAAAATATAATTCTTTTTAAATACTCATGGAATGCTTACAAACACTGATTATATGCTAGTCTATAAAAAAAAGCTCAATAAGCTCCAAAAAGTAAATGTCATATTATCTGCTCTCTTTGACCTTACAGTACATCTAGGATTTAACAATAAATATAGAAAAAATTCTAACTGTTTGTTAAACACACACACACACACACACACACATACACAAACACACACACGCTCATAAGCAACTCTCAGGTCAAAGAAAAAACAAAAAAATCTAAAATAAGAAATCTATTCATAGACAATGACAATACGAACACTACATATCAAAATTTATGGGATCAGACCAAAGTGGTAATCAGAGGAAAATTTATAGCCTTGAAAGTTTACTATTAAACTACTAAGAATGATAACAAATGTAATTAACCAGGTACTTAATATTAAAGTTGTAGTTTTTTTGCATGGCTGGACAAGCACTACACTGACTTACACATTCATTATGTTATTTGCTCTTATAAAACCCATTTTACAGAGGAGGAAAAGGAAACGCACAGAGGATGTTTAACTCGCTCCAGGTCACATAGCCAGTAAATGATGGGGATGGGAGCTGAACGCAAGCCTGCCTCCGCAGAGTACATGCTTCCTGCCATCGCAGTGGACTGCTGGTGCTGGATACCATGAGTCATTCGTCTGCTTTTAAAATAGCTACACATTTTTACGGGAAACTGTTAATCACAGAAACATATGCTAGCACTTCTCATAGGAATCATTTCCACTTCCCTTCTTTTTAGTGGCACCATGTTTCCAAAATTTTAAAAATTAGAAGTCATTTCCCTTGTATAGAAGCTCCAAGTTTGTAACATTTAAGTCCACAGATTTATTATTTCTCGACTTTGTTTTTCCTCTCCCCTCTTAAAAATGTAACTCGGCTACCTCCCCAAGGATTCAGCAATGGCAATCCCGAAAATCCCATTAACGCTTCAACCACAACAAAAAGTACCCCCTAGTGCTGAGTGTGAGGTGAGGGGATAAGGGACACGAGGCAGCTTTGTTCCAGAGGCCAACATTGTGCAGACCCGAACGCAGCTGGCTCTGAGCAGCAGAGTGAAGCTCAGCCCAGGAGCAGGGACACCGAGGAGCAGGATATGGGAAATGGGAGAGAACTGATGTTTCCTGGGATTTGCTACAAGACGGGAACCTCCCCCTCTCCTGTGATCCTCCCATCAACCCCATGGGGAGGTTGAGGAGAAAACTGAAGTTCAGAGAGATTAAGAAATGAGCCTGAGGCCTCAGAGCGAGTGTGTTGGATTTGAACCCAGGTCTGTCTGGCTCCAGTGCCTGTTCCGACCCACTCACTGGACATGAGAAACACATGAGGAATCAGTCGCCTTTTCTCAAATAACACCCTCGGCATGGAAGGCTCACCCTCCGCTGACCTGTGAGGACCGGGGCTGGCCCCTCTGCATCCTCTCAGGTCCTGGCTCTGCAAACAGAGGCCAGGAGAAGCTCGCCTTCGAAGGGGCCGGAGACCATTTCCACCCCAGCTGCTGCCTGCCCCCTCGGGGCATGGGGAGCTCACTACTTCATAAGAGCAAACCCCACTGTAGAGTGTCCATCACCCTCCTCCACAAAACACCTATCCGTTCCCCTGACCTGAGAGTCCAGGCCAGGGCCACCACATGTGAGGACGGAGGGGACCTCCCAAAGGAGGCCTCCTGGCCCTGGCGGCCGGGGCAGACCCCAAGCCTCAGCAACACCTGGACAGAATTCCCATATGAACAGCATATCCCTCCCAAAGCAGCAAATCTACAGGTAATACTGCACAAATCCAGGGAAATCTTCTCAGTATTGTCATTAGCCTATAACTGGGAATATTTAAAAGCCTAAACCGTGATGAAATCATCAGAATAGCCACCTCCCACTTGTGCTGGGCCAGTGCAGCACGAAGCCTGACACACAGCACTCACCACAGCCGCCATTAGATACTTATTGGCCTCGTTCATGTATCTACTGTCTGACTTTATTAAAGTTCCCCCATCAGACTTTATTAAAACCCCTCTGAGGAGGAAGTGTCCTGTTCCACAAGCTCAACCCCAGCAGCTGGAACAGAGCACACAGGAGCTGCTTGGTGAACATTAGTTGAAAGAAGGAAGGTATGAATGAAGGCATACTTTGTTCCACAAAATAACCTTACAAAGTACATCATTACCCTCACTTCAGAGCTGAAGAAAGAGACACTGAGAGTCAAGTGATGGTTATAATAAGACTGAGCACTTACTGTGCTCCAGGTCCTAAACTAAGAGCTTTGCCCTGTTCATCGATTTGCCATAACCATGCTGTTATCAGGGAGGTTTTATCTCTACAGAGGAAGAAGCTGAAGCTGAGAGCGCTGCATCGCTTGTCACACAGCTGGGAAGTGGCAGAGGCAAGATTTGAACACACGTCAGTCCAGGCTGCCATACTGTCAAGTCCTTCTTTGACCCCAGCCAGATCCCCTGGAGCCTGGCAGCTGGTGAGGCAGGATGGGGCACAGCTGACCCCACAGGCATCCAGGCCATGGCTCTCCCTGCCTGACACCCCCTTGGGGTCAACACTCTCCAGGAGGGCTGACGACTACACGGTGGCTGCATCGTCCACCTCCTCCCCGCGGCCTCCCTGGCACCCATCGTGACACATCTGTCCCAGGTCCCATCGTCAGCGGGCCCACCATGGCCTGGGGGCCCTGCCAGCTCTGCCCCGTGACACACAGCAGTGGTGGAAGTGGGAGAGCGTGGGGCTTGGAGCCAGGAGACTTGGAACACTGGCTCTGCCGCCTACCAGCTGGGTGGCCTCAGGCAAGCCTTTCTGCCTCCCGGGACCTGTGTTTCCTTGCCTGTGACTGGGGATAATGATGGTGATTGTGAAGTCTCCCGGCCCAGGGCCTGGACCACTGAGGTGCCCGTGAAGCTGAGCTGACCCCGAGCCTGGCTCCATGGTGAGGCCCCACTTGGAACGGGAGCGGGACGCCCGCGGGAGAGGCGCACCCAGCCGGGTTTGCCATAACTGTGGATGGCGCCCAGATGCTGACCATGTGCGGCCACCTACCTCAGACGACCAGCTCTGGGAGCTTCCGTCTGGATTGAGACAGCACAGCTGGGATGTCTCAGCTCCCTTCCTTTCATACAGCGTTACTGCGGCAAAAGACACCGTGTTGTTGGCCTTGTCAAGACGGACAGTAACGGGACCGGCTACTGGTCCTGGCGGCTGTGAGGCTGAGCAGTGCCAGGGGCTGGGGCTAGACTGGGAGGTGCAGACGCACTGGAGGAAACAACCATAATAGTAACAGCTACTGTCTGCGACAGGAGAGGCTGGCCTTGCTTGTACCACAGCATCCTCACCGCAACTGGCACGGCACAGTAGGTGTTCTCATTTCTTCACTTTACAGATTAGGCAATGGAAGCTTACAGAGCAAAAGTGACTCATCTAAGACCGCACAACCTACAAGTGGGGGAATCAGGATTTGAATTCATGCCCGCCTGACCCCAAAGATTTGGGACAGAGAGCAGTGCTGAAAGTTGGGGGCTGGGAGTCCTGGCTGGCACAGGGACGAGGGTGCCAGAGTCAGAGCTGGGGCTGCGAGGACCCCTCCTGTGGCCTGCCACCCACCCGAGGACACGGCTGGCAGCCGGCGTCCACTCTGTGGCTTGCCTGCCTGCAGACTCAACCTCCTGTGAGATGGACAGCTACCCAGAACATGTTCTGTTCCCTCCTGCCACACCCCACACAGGGCCTGGTGACACCGCTGTTGCTGCAACAGGGGTGCCGACCAGCCTGCCATGGTGAGGCAGAGAGCCCCGGGGCCGGGGAGGAGCAGCCCTCCGCTGGCTCTGCTGTGGATGTCTCCCCAGCTGGGTTGGTCCCAAGCCCAGGGGCATGTGGCCAAACCTTCTTCCTGACAGTGAATCCAGGCCCCCTGCCAGGGGTGCCCACAAGACACCCTGGCCCTGAGGAGGGAGTGTCAGGCTGACAAAGGAGGTGCTCTCCTGAACAGACCCTTCTCTTAAGCTGAGGGACACCAGGCTCCGTGGTGCAGAGCCTGCTTGAAGCTGGGCGCTCCGAGTCTCCCAGAGCCAAAGCCCGCGGCTGGCACCGGGCTTCACCGCCAGCCCAGAAACTGACTGCTCTCTTGTTTCTCCCATCGCCACCCGTCTCACTTCCATCCCGAGTCTGGTTTTGGTTTTTCTCACACAGCTATCTATTTAATAAGGAAAATTCTGCTGTGTTGAGGGGAAAAAACCCTCCACAGCATAAAAATATGCCACATTTCCATCTTATGCTTTCCATTTTCTTTCTCTCTTTCTTTTAAAGTTTGAGATGAAAGACTTTTTTCCCATGTTCTCCTGCTCTGCTTTGAAAAGATCACTTTCAAACTTCAGAAATGAGGAGTGCTGGCACCCAGAACTATACTTGTGTGGTTTGATCACATAAACTGTCCTGATAAATTCCAAATGAAATAACAGAGCAGCAGCTCATTAGGGTTTTGTTTTTGTTTTTGTTTTTGTTTTTTATGAGAGCACAAAGCGATGCCATCAACTGCAGAAGGAGATCTCAGTGGGCGGCTCACGCTCCCTGTCTGAGGCAGAAGACTGAGTGTTAATTAGTGCTCGTTAATTAGTATCAGTTGTGTAAAACATGGACTTAGAACAAATCCTCATCTAAAGAATATTCCTCAAGTGAAATGTGTTGGAAGCTGGCTGACATTGAGACAAACGTTTCCCAGGTCTGCAGAAAGGGGGCAGGGCCAGGCAGCCACATGTCAGGTGGTCAGAGACCATGTTTCTTAGAGGAGCACATGGCCTCCTGTTTTTCTTGGTGTTGGGGCCCGTGAATCACAAAGGCACGTGAACAAAGCCTTGCAGCCCACAGAGAATCTCCTCTGGCTCCCCGAGGTCAAATGAGGACACAACCACAGATCCCCGCCCCCCCACTCCCCCACCCCCCCACCCCGCCCTGGGGATTACCTGGTAATCTACAGGGGCAATGGAATGGCCTACTGTTTGCAAAGGTTCTCCTAAGAGCTGTGGGATTGTGTAGCATGTGCTGGTATTCTGACCAGCAGTAAGAAAGGGCATAAGGAGAGGGCATTAATCTGGTGATTATTATTCGGCTTGTTTTGTGCTAGACACTGTGCTAAGTAAATTACATGTACTATCTAATTTAATCCTTCAACAATTCTATTGGCAGTAGAGAAGAAACGTACTTTTTGTCTACCTAACATCTATTCCCAATTTTTTTTTTTTATTTTTTTTATTCCCAATTCTTTTGGAAACAGCCTTCACTTTTCCTTTGGGGGAAACCATACCTCCCATACTTGTAACCCATGTGGTTTTGATAGGTCTGAAGCAATTTCATTCCATCCCCTGACCCAGGGGTAAAAACAAATTTTAAAAAAGAACCATTTGGGAAAGGAAAAAAACACTCTAAAAAATTCAGAGATGAAAGAAGGAATTAAAATCACAAACTATCTACATATAGGATGCAATCAAAATCATATAACTCTGCTCAGAGAAAAATTCATAGTCTCAAATGCTTATATTAATAATTAAGAAAGATAAAAAAGAAATGAACTTAGTGTTCATTATAGAGAACTAAAAAGAACAAAAGAAAGTAGGAGAAAGCATTAAAAATATAAAATCAGAAATATTTATCACTGCAGAGTGATAAATAAAACTGAAAGTTGGTTCTTTGAAAAAGTCAATAAAGTAGACAATCCTTTGGTATGTATGATGGAGGAAAAAACAAAAGAAAGGTAAAAACACAGATGTGCATTGTTAGGGATGAGAGAAGGGATATGATTTCAAATATGGAGAAGTTAAAATAGTAGTATGTGCAATTTTTATGCCAACATATTTGAAAATGTAGATGAAATGCGTGCTTACTAGGAAAATCTATCTTCCCAAAATTGTCTCAAGAAGGGGCAAAACCTTCAACTCACCAAATAAAGAGAAAAATATTAACAATATTAAGAAAGATACTATGATTAAAAAGTACAGTATCCAAATGGTTTTATGGACCCATCCATTAAACCGTAAAAGAAAAACCAAATATTACTTAAACTGTTCCAGAGCACAGGAAAAGTCAGAAATATGTGCAGTTCTTTTTATGACTCGAGCATAACCATTACATCAAAACCTGACAGACATGGCATAAAAAAGAGACCAATATCATTAATAAATAAAGATCCAAATAAAACGTTAGCAAATAAAACTCACCAGTGTTTTAAAATAATAAAAATAGCAAATCAAATTAGCAGTATCTTGAAGCAAACAGGTTTACTACAGGATTGCAATGGTATTTCAACAAATGATCTTGAGAGATGCTGAAAAGTCTCTGATAACTTTAATATCTATTCCTGATAAAGCACTAAGCTAGGAACAGACTTCCTTAATATGACAAAGGATGCGTGGTAGAAACACTAACACAATCTTCTTAATATTGAAATCCTATTGATAGGAACAAGTCAAGAATACTTGCCATTCTGCTATAATTTAACACTATTCTGGATGCACAAATCTATGAGATAAGACAAAGAAATGTGGTACAAATATTAAAGACACATGTAACAATGTCATTATTTCCAGGTTATATAATTAGTTATATTAGTTATATAATTAAGTAATCTAGGATAATCAACTGGAAAAGTATTACAACTAAATAACAGAGTTGAGTTCAAAGTAGATATACATAAATCACTAGCATTCCTTTTTTTATTAAAAAAAATTTTTTTAACATCTTTATTGGAGTATAATTGCTTTACAATGGTGTGTTAGTTTCTGCTGTATAACAAAGTGAATCAGCCATATGTATACATATATCCCCATATCCCCTCCCTCTTGTGTCTCCCTCCTACCCTCCTTATCCCACCTCTCTAGGTGGTCACAAAGCACCGAGCTGACCTCCCTGTGCCATGCAGCTGCTTCCCATTAGCTATCTGTTTTACATTTGGTAGTGTATATATGTCAATGCTACTCTCTCACTTCGTCTCAGCTTACCCTTCCACCTCCCCATCTCCTCAAGTCCATTCTCTGTGTCTGCATCTTTATTCCTGTCCTGCTCCTAGGTTCGTCAGAACCTTTTTTTTTTTTTTTTTAGATTCCATATATATGTGTTAGCATACGGTATTTGTTTTTCTCTTTCTGACTTACTTCACTCTGTATGACAGACTCTAGGTCCATCCACCTCACTACAAGTAACTCAATTTTGTTTCTTTTTATGGCTGAGTAATATTCCATTGTATATATGTGCCACATCTTCTTTATCCATTCATCTGTCGATGGACACTTAGGTTGCTTCCATGTCCTGGCTATTGTAAATAGAGCTGCAATGAACATTGTGGTACATGACTCTTTTTTTTTTTTTTTTTTTACATGACTCTTTTTGAATTATGGTTTTCTCAGAATATATGCCCAGTAGTGGGATTGCTGGGTCTTATGGTAGTTCTATTTTTAGTTTTTTAGGGAACCCCCATACTGTTCTCCATAGTGGCTGTATCAATTTACATTCCCACCAACAGTGCAAGAGGGTTCCCCTTTCTCCACACCCTCTCCAGTATTTATTGTTTGTAGATTTTTTGATGATGGCCATTGTGACTGGTGTGAGGTGATAACTCATTGTAGTTTTGATTTGCAGTTCTCTAATGATTAGTGATGTTGGGCATCCTTTCATGTGTTTGTTGGCAACATGATGTGTTTTTGTTTTTTGGGGTTTTTTTGACTTGAATAATATATATATATATATATATATATATTTTATACAGCAGGTTCTTATTAGTCATCAATTTTATACACATCAGTGTATACATGTCAATCCCAATCGCCCAATTCATCACACCACCACCCCCACCCCCCCAATGGCTTTCCCCCCTTAGTGTCCATACGTTTGTTCCCTACATCTGTGTCTCAATTTCTGCTCTGCAAACTGGTTCATCTGTACCATTTTTCTAGGTTCCATATATATGCGTTAATATACGATATTTGTTTTTCTCTTTCTGACTTACCTCACTCTGTATGACAGTCTCTAGATCCAACATGATGTGTTTTTAAGTGAAAACATCTGGTATGACTATACACACATATACACACACACTCTTATATTGATACACACATACACACACCCTATATTGAAATACACACAAACACCTATATTGAGATACACACACACATACCCCTATATTGATACACACACACACACACCCTATACTGAGATACATACACACCCTATATTAGATACACACACACACCCCTATATTAAGATACACACACACACGCCACTATGTTGAGATATACACACACACACCACTATACTGATACACATACACACCCCTATATTGAGATACACACACACACCTCTATACTGAGATACACACACACATACCCCATATTGAGATACACACACACCCCTATATTGAGATACACACACACACACCCCTATATTGAGATACACACACACACAGACCCCATATTGAGATACACACACACCCCTATATTGAGATACACACACACACACCCCTATATTGATACACACACACACCCCTATATTGAGATACACACACACCCCTATATTGAGATACACACACACACCCCTATATTGAGATACACACAGACACACACACACCCCTATATTGAAATACACACACACACACACACCCCATATTGAGATACACGCACACCCCTATATTGAGATACACACACACACACACCCCATATTGAGATACACGCACACCCCTATATTGAGATACACACACACACACACCCCATATTGAGATACACGCACACCCCTATATTGAGATACACACACACACACACCCCATATTGAGATACACGCACACCCCTATATTGAGATACACACACACACACACCCCATATTGAGATACACGCACACCCCTATATTGAGATACACACACACACACACCCCATATTGAGATACACGCACACCCCTATATTGAGATACACACACACACACACCCCATATTGAGATACACGCACACCCCTATATTGAGATACACACACACACACACCCCATATTGAGATACACGCACACCCCTATATTGAGATACACACACACACACACCCCATATTGAGATACACGCACACCCCTATATTGAGATACACACACACACACACCCCATATTGAGATACACGCACACCCCTATATTGAGATACACACACACACACCCCATATTGAGATACACGCACACCCCTATATTGAGATACACACACACACACACCCCATATTGAGATACACGCACACCCCTATATTGAGATACACACACACACACACCCCATATTGAGATACACGCACACCCCTATATTGAGATACACACACACACACACCCCATATTGAGATACACGCACACCCCTATATTGAGATACACACACACACACACCCCATATTGAGATACACGCACACCCCTATATTGAGATACACACACACACACACCCCATATTGAGATACACGCACACCCCTATATTGAGATACACACACACACACACCCCATATTGAGATACACGCACACCCCTATATTGAGATACACACACACACACACCCCATATTGAGATACACGCACACCCCTATATTGAGATACACACACACACACACCCCATATTGAGATACACGCACACCCCTATATTGAGATACACACACACACACACCCCATATTGAGATACACGCACACCCCTATATTGAGATACACACACACACACACACATACACATACACACACACACACACACACACACACACACACATACACACACACACACACATACACACACACACACACACATACACACACACACACATACACACACACACACACACACACACACACATACACACACACACACACACACACACACACATACACACACACACATACACATACACACACACACACACACACACACACACACACACACACATACACACACACACACACACACACACACACACACGAAAGAGAGAGAATATATTGCCCAATCTGTTAATGGCAACCATCTTCAGGGATAGTTTAGGGTTATTTTTTGTTTTATACAATTTTATATTTTTTCAGCCTTTAGCTATGAATATGTACTACTTTTAGAAATAGAAAAGAGCAAGATCTCTATCTCTCTTTCTTTCTTCTAAAAAGCAAACACTTTTTTGGCAGGGAGAAGGGACGTAATAGTTGACGCAAATGATTTTCCGAGCATTCTCAGCTCCTGTTGAAAACCCGGTCTTTAGTTTTCGATGTAAAGGCCACAAACCTCTACCGACTACCTGTGATCTGTCTCCAGGCCATTGTTTACACTTCATTATCACCTTTGGTCTCCACCTCCAACCCATTCCGCCCTGTGATTTCTCAAACCCAATCAGATCATGCCCTTCCTCAATTTAAAGTTACCCAACAACTCTCCCTCTGCAGGTGTTCACGGCTCCTGGGTTCCATCCCTCGCCGACTGCGTCTCTGGCCTTTCCTCCCGCCCTCCTCTCATGTGATGCTCCAGCTGGGCGCAGGCCCCGTGTGGCTGGCTCCCTGGACCGGCCCTCTGCTTCGTGCCTCTGAGCTTGGCAGAGCTGTGTCCACCCCATGCCCACTCGGCCTCCTTTTCTGGCTGTCAGCGGGCTCCTCCTGGGCTCTCAGAGCACGCGCCCTCCCCTCGATTACAGTATTTATCACACACTCTTTGAGGGCCAGGGCTGCGTCTTTTCCATCTCTGCATTCTCAAGGGCCCAGCACAGGGTAGGGGATGACCAAACGGGATGCTGAGTCTTTATCTGCACATACATGACTCTTCATTCTGGCCACCGAAATCCCACTGCTCAGTGGACGAGAGCGGCCGTGGCTGCCAAGCACCCCACTCCATAGCCACCCTGACAGGGTCAGTCCTGTGTTCTGGTGTCTCCAAGCTAAATACCCGTATTTCTCAGTGCTATGAAGGGCTTCCAGAGGAGTTAACGTCACCAAAAGGAAACGTAAGATGATTCCCCCAGTGAAAGCCTCGGAAACCTGCCTCACGTTGGGTAGAACCGAGGCTGCCCATGTGCCAAGGAAAACACTCTCCAGCTTGTCTTTCCAACCCTGGCTCAAGGATTCGCTACTGTGCACAGAAAGGCTCCCTGGACGTCCGAGGCCACCAGGATTCCAGCCAGAGAATGAGCTCACAGACGGCTGCTTCAATCACCAAAGTATTTTCCACTTCCCCAAATGCGCTCACGTATCTGTGACCACACTTCACCTAGTCTTTAAGTATAACAAAAAAATAATGGAGGCAAAGGCAAAACTGTCAGATTTATTCATTACTCAATGGAAACTGTGTAACAAAACACGACATTCTAAACCTCAATCACCAATCCCTGCATTCTCTGGGAAACAAGCAACAGATTTGTGGAGGGTTAGCTAGATCCAAACTGATTTTCACTATCTGAAAGCAAATTCTTTCCTGATTTTGCTGAAATGAAATACTGAAAGACTCTCCCTGGGCCCCTTGAGAAGAAAGAAGGCATCTGACTACTAATTTATTTGTGGTTTTCAGGCTCAGGTGTTTTGATCTCTCCCTGCCTTTCTTGATGTAGATGAGAGGATGGGAGTCCCACAGGACTGTCCTGGGAAACCACTTTCAGAGAACAGGGGCTCCTGTGGCCCTACCATGGGGGCCATCTCTGTGGGCTCTGCCCTGCTCCAGGTCACACTGGAGACCCTCCCTGGCCCAGCCAGACCCAGCTGGCCCAGGGCCAGCCCAGCCTTTCCCAGCCCTAGGCCATAGTCTTGGTCTGTAGGGGGCACTACTCCCACGGAGCCTGTGAGCCAATCTCACTAGGGCAGGAGAAGCACTCGCCCCCACCAGCAGGGGGCGCTGGAAGTAGTCATGCTGTTGCTAGTCTGGGATTGTCTGTTGGGTGGGATGGGAGGATGGAGGGGAGCCGGGCTGTCACTGGCTGGGATCATGCGTCAGACTGGAAGGCCCACCCACACCTACTCTCTTTGTGCTACCTGCCCCTCCCCCCGCCCCGGCCCACTAGACTCAACGCCCTTGGGAAATGATTCAAAACACCTGGCCCCCATGACTCTGGGCTCCTGGTCACCTCTTTGAGACCTAGACCTCTACTCTGGTTGGTTCTCCAGCACCAACTTTTCTCAGTCCTGGCTCCTCCCCTACTTCATAGCACACTGCCGTTCCAGCGGGCTTTGGGGCCAACACTACCCTTACTAGGACATTCATTCCTGGCTATACCATCGGAGGGTGATTTGCAGGGAAGAGAGAGGCCGAAGTGGCAGGAAAGCATGTCTGCTAACCAATCAGAAGTGGTGGGGAGCAAGATGGAAGGCGGCGGGTCGCTGTGGGGAGAGGAAGCTGCAAGGGCACAGGGTGATGTGCTCAGGGACCAGCCCACTAGGTGATGTCCAGCTCACTAGGTGATGTGAAAGGGCATTAGTGCTACAAATATTTACTGAGTGCTTCCCACATTCTGGACACAGGGGTATAGACGGGCACGGTCCCTGACCTCATGAAGTGTACAAGCCGGCAGATGCATTCAACAGAGGCATTAGTTACACAAACAATTAAGGGCATAGAACTGCTAAAAAATAATACTCCAGTGCATACTTACTTTGGGGAATTATCCTCAGGTGCCCATGAGCTACCCGAGGAACCAGTGGTATGTGAGACAGAGATGGGCTGGTCCCTGCCTCAGCCCCTCTCCTCAATTCCAGAGATGCTAAGTAACCTGCCCAAGGTCACTCAGCACAGACATGGCGGAGGTAGGATTTGAGCCCAGGTCTTTGGGCTAGGGCCAACACTCTTATGGACTATGTTATGTGCGTTACTTATAGCTCAATACATGGAGGAGTGATACTGAAACTCGAGGCATCTGTGTTCAAATCCTGGCATTGTCACTTATTTGTTCAGTGTGACCCCGGGTGAGTTCTTCAACTGCTTTCTTCCTCTGGGAAATGGAGACAGTAGCTTCTCACAGGGCCGAGGTGAAGACTCAGGAGCTAACGCACAGGAGAGGGGCTGGCATAGTATCAAGATAAAGCAGGCACTCAATGAAGTGACTTGCAAAAAAAAAAAAAAACAACAACTTTAAGAGGTGATGGTGGTACATACCTGTTTCTGAAAACCTTCCAGAAGAGACCAGACAGCCCCTCATAGAGCCTCCCCTGACTTATCACTAAAATTTTTGTGAATAGAAAAAAAGAAGAAAACCACCTCACCAGCTAAGACTGATGGACGGCTTTATTGCTAGAACCTAGGAAGAAACTGAATAGCCTATAGGCAGATGTAGAGGACAGAAGTTGCGCAAATGTAGACCTCGTCAATGTGTGCCTCCCAGGGCCTGTCCCCAGACTCAGAGAAAGAGCGATAATAAAAACATGAAAACTTGGGTCAATGACCAGTACACTGCCCAGCAGGGGCTGATCTGAGGGACTCTGGGACTTTCCCCTCCACCTTCTCACATCCATTTGCAGATGGCTACCCCCAGAAAAGAACTAAAGCATGTCCAGAGGGAAAACCAAATGCCTATTGATAAGCCCCAAAGATGAATAGATTTCACCTTGGTCAAGGATGCATTCAGAAGAAAGAAAATCCAGTAAGGGGCACATGGAAAAATATTGCCAAATAACAGGGCCTGAACTGCATGCAGAAGGGGCTGAGAATGAGAGCATATGTCCTCGGTCTATTCCAGCATCCGGAAGAAGGTTTCAGGACACCTTTTCTCTTCAACACAGCACAAGAAGACAAGGCTTCTGGGATAGGAGAGAACTGTCAGGGGTGAAACTGCAAGAGGATAAGCTAGAAAGAGAGATGCATGACATAAGAAAAGAAGAAAAAGATACTAAAAATATGGCAGAAGAATTTTAAAAACTAACATCGGAGGCAGCAAGGAGCAAAATGTGTATTTTGGATACTCACATCAGTGATATGGGGGAGCAATTTGGCGAGGTCAAATGCCGAGGAAAAGGGCAAGGGAAGAAAGAATATATGGGATGTGGGAGCCTGAGAACAGAGAGCTGACCCAGGGAAGGGCATCTACCCAAGGAGCGTGTCCCAGGTCCCGGGAAAGAGATCCATCCCTAGACACACCCTGGATAAATGTTTGAATAAAAAAAAAAATCTTGCAAAAAAGCAAAAGCAAAAAACCCAAAACCCAAAACCCAAAAAAACCCACCCCAAAACAAAAATAAACCCCCCCAAAACAAACAAAAAAAACCCCATGGAAGTGACCTTGACCCACCAAGTGAGTTGTAGGGGCCCCTTTTGCTTGGGTCTAATTGAACCTGACCTTCCACCAGAATGACTATGATGACGTACGGTAACTGCCTGCGCAAGTGTTTCCCTGCAGGAGGAGGAGTTTCTCAAAGCAGGAGGGACTGATTATTCATGAAATGTTAGGACATCTGGTGATTTGTCAATTGCTTTCATTTTTTAAGAAGAAAAATATTTTCCCCTAGTGATTACAGTACTTAAGTGTAAAGATCCAAAGAGAGGACATATGATTTTGGATGCCATAAAATTTGGTCAATGCACATTTTTTCCATAAGTTTATGGGAATGTTTCACCATCGCAGCCTAAGGGCAGCAGAAGACGTAGACTTCTGGATGCAGTATTAACAGATCACATGTGCTCTAAACCACACTCCCTCGTCAGCAGTCTGTGAAGCCCAGAAACCCCTCCTGCACATGCCGCAGGAGAAAGCAAGCGCTCGGTGGCTCGTGTCGCTGTGCCAGATGTGGAGGATGCAGGCGAACTCTGAGAATGATGGCTTTTCTGTGGGGCCCAGGGGAGAGGCCACTCGGTCATGGCTGCAACAGCATAGGGAGAGGCACCTCTGTCAAGTCCAGAGTAGGTGTGAGTAGAGTGCTTCCTGCCGAATCCAGGAGCACCCAGCACCCAGGAAGCAGGAGCCTGCGCTTGCCTGGAGGTGGGCTGGGAGGCGCTGAGAGGGGTCTGGGGGTGGGGGGTGAGCCAGCCTGGGGACACCAGTAAGAAGGTCTATTTGGAGGCTGAAAAAGCTCATCTCAGCTAAAGTAAAAAGTCTGCCTCAGGGCAATGGTGAAGGAAGAATATTTTGCCAATGTCCTGTTTTCTGGGTGGCAGTGGGCCCGGCTCTGGGCGAAGATCTGCTCCTCTCCCTCCATCAGGGTTTCCTGACGGCAATCTGGCCTGGATCTTACTCTCAGCAAGACTCTCTGGTGCACAGGGACCCGGGGGTCGGGGAGCTCAAATAGGCTCCTGGGACAAGACAGCTGCCTCAGAGCGTGGGGTGGGAGACATGAGCCTCGGGCAAGCGAATGCTGGGAGCGACCAGAGTGTGGTCACCGAGCATGGCCCTGGGCTAAGAGCTGCACCTGAATAATCTCATGGAGTCCTCATTTTACAGAAGAGGAAGTAAGCCTCTGAGAGGCTAAATTGTTTGTCCCAGATCACACAGCGAGTGCGTGGCAGAGCCAAGAATGCACCCCAGGCCTCACTTTGGAGTCTGGCTCTGATACTCGCCCTTCCTCGTCCTGGCCCTGCAGGACAGCACATGAATGCATGAAGCCTGCCAAGGTGGGGTGGGGACACTAGCATTTGTGGGGTGACCCTGAACCAGACTTTGTGCTCTGGGCCTTAGACCATCTCCTCAGTTCATCTACCAACTGGGCTCCCAGGAGAGCATCATTACCCCCATCATCCAGATGGGGAAACTGAGACTCAGAAAGGTAGGGTGACTTTCCAAAGGTCTCCTGGCCAGTAGTTCGGGAAGCCATGATTGGAATCTAGGTTTGGCGGGTCCCAACCTGTGTTCTGTTCAACAGGAGGACTGTAGGGACCCCCCGTTTTGCTTCATGCCACGAGCTGAGTCCTGTGGTCCCTGCCCTCCGAGATCCTTAGCCCAGGCCTGGAGGGCTGAGTCACAGGCCCTGTCCTCAGAGGGGGAGATGTCCTTCTGGGGAATGGAAACATCTCCAGGCCAGAACAGGACTTAGTTCCGAGTGGATTACCCAGAGCTCAGGCGGGGTGATTTGTGGCCCACCAACACACTCCAAAGGGTGCCTGGGCCCAGGCTGCAGGGATTAAGCGGTCCTCTGGGGGCCAGCCTGGGAAGGCAGTCCCGGGGTGCCATGTAGGGTGTGGGCTCTGGAGCCAGGCAGCCTGGGGGGAGGGCCAACTCTGCTACTGACGCTCTCAGTGGCCTTAGAAAAGTTCCTCAGCTCCTCTGACCCCGAGTTTTGGCCTCTGTAGCAGGGGACAGGCGTTAGGGTACCTCCCTCAAGCGGAGGTGGGATGAGTCAGGTGAGGTATGTATATCCCCCCGAAGAAGGTCACTGCCCAGTAAAGGCTGAGGCGATGTGATGACATCACTAGAAGTAACTGTCTGCGGCAGGCCCAGTCTACTGAGAAAGGAGGACCCAGGTTGCATCTTCCAAGCCCCACACTGCCTTCTTCCTCTTCCAGCCCCCCACGTCCTGTTACATCCACAGCAAGGGCTGAACAAGGATGGGACCACCTTGAGAACATCTTGTCCCTTGCTCCTGCCTCTCCTCTGGCCTCCATCACAGAGCTGTGAGGGGCACTCTTGTCTGGGGAAAGGGAACTCTCTCTAGTCTTCAGGGCGGCACACGGAGCAGGGAGACCCAGGTCTGAACACCCATTCCACCGGGTGACCCTGGGTAAGCAGCCTGGTCACCTGCACCTGATCTCATTCGTTCCCACGTTATACATCCATCCACCCTGAGCATTACATGAGATAATGTAACCACAACAGCATGGTTCATTCTTCTGTTCATTTGTTCCATCATTCATTCAATCAGGCATGCATTCATTTTTCATTCACAAAACAGTTGCTGAGCACTGTTTCCACCAACTCTGCACTGGGCTCTGGGGGAACCACAGTGAGAAAAGCCAGACGTGCTCCCTGCCTGCCCTCCTGGGCCTGACGACGAAGCACTGAACAAAGGAGACCCTGGGTCCAGTGGGGAGCTGGCCACTACTTGGGTGGCAGAGAGAGCCCCAGGTTGGTGGCCCACGGTTGGGGAGTTCTTCTGCACTTGGCAGGTAGCGCCCTGGGAAGGCTGCTCACCTTCTGAGTAACCGTAACTTCTGAGTACTGTACTGCCTGCCTCCCACAAAATGTGCTTTATTTCTGACATGTGTGCTCAAACAGGTATAATGTTACATCCCATACACTGTTCCCAGTTTGTACAAAACGACTCAGGGTTTTGCAGCTACTGATGAGGAATTTAGGGCAGTGGCAGGTTATGGGCTTCATGGGCAGCAGTTCTATGGGACTTGGGCAAGTTATTTAGTTTATCTGAGTCTCAATTTCCATTTTTGCAAGAGGAGCATATTCCAACCTTGTTTCAAGAATCAGAGCTACTGTATGAAAGCATTACTACATCACCTGGAACAATAATAATGATAATTACAACACTAATGACTGCTAACGTCTATTAGCATTTACTATGTGCCAAGCATTGTGTTGAGCGCTTTCAGGCATTCATTTATTCTTTTATTCAACAAATATTTATCGAGATGCTAGATTAGATGCTAGGGATACTGCAAGGAACACAACCAATACAGCCTCTGCTTCTGTGGAGTTGACCACCTAGAGGAGGGTCAGATAGTAAACAAGTAACCGCACAAATAAACTATTTAACTGAAACTGTAATGATAAGAACAACAAAGGAGAAGTACAGTCCTCAGAGTAAATGCCATTACACACACTTTCTAGGTGAGGAAATTAGGGATCAGAGAGGTTCGGCAACTGGTCTGAGGTCACACGCCTGGTGAGAGGCAGAGCCGGGCCCCAAATTTCATTAAATGGATTATGCCTAGAATAGCATCAGCAGTTCCAGATCATCTACAGAGAGCCCACCACCTCCCAGGGTTCCTCCTCTGGTCTAAGAGCCGCTGCTCAGAGCAAAGGTGGAACCAGAAGCCTGCCTGAGAGCAAAACGACTTAGCTGATCCTCCATGCACCCTTGTGACCTGCAGCCCTTCCTAACCTGAAGCAGAAAGCTGGAGGGCTTGTCCTGGGGGTCACTCACCCCTGGGAAGGCATCAGGGGGAGGAACTCTATAGCTGATAAATGAGTTTAGGAAAATAACTGCCCTGTTGTCGAAAACTAAGGGTAGTGGGTGTCACCAGTAGGCTGCTTCCAAGGAACCCCAGGTGAGAAGATGCAGGTCGCCACAGGGCCTGGTGGGTCGGCATGCCTGCCTGGCTCGGCCGTTGGCCAGCTCTGTACAATGGGGAGAATAAGTGTACCTCCTTGGAAGGCCACTGTGAGGCTGCAGTGAGATCAGACAAAGCGCCTTCCTTGCCACCAGGCAGAGCGGCCGTCCTTGCACAGACACTGAGGGTAAAGTTGGTCCTCCCCACTGCAAGCAGATCTCAGTGATAAAGCAGACCTCCCTGGAGGGTGAGGACCTGTATACAGCTCTTGGCTCTTGGTTTGCTTTATTTACTGTAACATTCTTTTAACTTCACTTATTTACATGTCACCTTCATGATTTTTACAAAAACATAGCATCTATAGTATAAATTTTTTATTGTGGTAAATAAACATAACACAAAATTTATCATTAGTGACATTTAGTACTGTCATGATGCTGTGCAACCACCACAGTTATCTTGTTCCAGAACATTTTCATCAATCCCTCCAAAAGGAAATCCTGTACTGACTTACTCCCCACTCCCTGCTCTTTTCAATCTAAGCAACCACTCATCTACTTTCGGTCTCTATGGATTTGGCACTCTGGACATTTCATACACATGGATTCATACAAGATGGGGTCTTTTGTGCCTGGTTCTTTCCCATAGCATAGCGTTCTCAAGGGTCACCGTGTTGGAGCATGTATCAGTATTTCATTCCTTTTTATGGCTGAATAATATTCCATTGCATGCCATATTTTGCTCATCTATTCATCTGTTGGTGGACGTCTAGGTTGTTTCCACCCTCTGGCTACTGTGATAGTGCTGCTATGAACGTTCACATATAAGTTTTTGTGTGAATACCTGTTTTCAATTCTTTTGGGTATATACCCAGGAGTGGAATTGCTGGGTTACAATATATTTTTTAACCTAACAGTTTTTGAGTGAAATCACGAATTTATTGTGCTAATCGCATTAAGAGAGATACTTAGCTACCAAAGAAAGAGAGGTAATCTACATGCCATCTAAAATCAGGAGGCCCAGAAGTAGTGCACGTTCACACTCTGGGGAGCTCAGAGCTCACGTATCCCCTCACTTACCGTGCATGAGGCTGCCAGCAGTCGGTGCTCTGGGGTGGGGTCCTGGGACCTGAGGCTAGGTCAGGTGCAGTGGTTACTGGATGGGTCAAAAGCACTGTTAGAGGGGGCTGGCCAGGGGTCAGAGCCAGAGAGGCAGCATTGATCATCGGGCCTGAGGGGTAAGCCTCCAGCCCACGTAGTTGTGGGAACACGGGGCACAGAGGAGACAAGGAGGTGGCCTGGAGGGATGGGGTGGAGGGCCCAGGGCTTTGGCCTGCAACAAAGATGACTGCAGAGCCGAGGCCCCAGGAGGGGTCTGGGGCTAGCTGCAGGCTGTCCTGTCCTTCATTGCGCTTGAGGCCGACTCTCCAGGGGCCAGGAGGAGAGGGTGAGGCCACAGCACAGGGGCTGGCCTTCAAGCTTCCTTCAGACAGGCTCCATCCGGGAGTCCAGCCCCTACTTGGAGACCTCTGCTTTGCTAGTTACGGGACGCCTAGAAAGAAGGGGTTGTTTATGATGGGGACTCTTTCATCTCTGACTTAAATTACATATCATGCGCTAACGTTTTAACTCTGATGTCTTCTGGAATTCAAATGAGACATAAACATACGCCCAGAAGCACAGAGTCTACATTCATTACTGGGACCACCTTGACCAAATAAGAGGTGTCACCAAGTCTATTTATAGCTTAAACATCTTTCCACTGTCCTTCCCTTAAAATCTATTGAGGTAGTTCCCATAGAAACAAGGAAGAATGTCCAGCCCCAAACGGTCATTCATTCATTCATTCATTTGGGCTTCATGTCTAGGGGTCGACAGCAATCAAGCCGTGGCAGGAGAATGTGGAGAAAAAGTATAGGGGCTCTGAGCAGAGAAACGGAGTGGACAGAGAAATGTTAATTAATAAATAAAAGTGGCCATTTAAAATCCATTACATCATTAAATTTAAAATAAGACCAATGCCGAAAGCTAGCAAGGCTGTGGTGAAACGGGAAAACCTATACACTGTTGGCAGCAGGGTAAGTTGGTACCATCTTTTTGGAAAGCATTAGGGATTCCAAAGCCAGAAAAATATTGATATCCTTTGACTAAGTAATCCCACTCTTAGGAACTTATTCTGAGGAAATAATTTTAAAAGAAGGGAAAACATTGTACACACAAAGGTATTCAGTGCAGGGACATCTACAGTGGTTAAAAGCAAAACAAAACAAAACAACAAAAATTGGAAACATTCTAATGTCCAACAACAGGGAAATAGCTAAGAAAATTAAAATGAACTACACGACAAAAATATGGAAACATAAGTGCTAGAACTGGTGGGGTTTGAAGTACTTAAGAAAATTTACAGCAGTGTTGCAAGGTTGTCAGTGCATTTTTAAAAAGAATGTATAATTCATCTTTAAGCAAGATAACACTTTATTCTAATCATTGATATTTACTGTCAGATTTCAGTTTCTCACCAAAGTAGCAATAAATATATATATTTGTTACGCATATATGTAAATATAAATAGTCAACAAGCCCCCCACGTTGGGGTTTCCTCCCCAAATACCAGGAAACTTCCTGTCCCTCCTCCTCCCAGTTATTTAATTGGTTAACCACCGCGTGGGGCACACGAAATGCCCGTGAGCCCGCAGTGACTCCGGGGTCTTATTTTACAGCCAGGGGCACAGAGCTTGGAGCCCGCCCTGTGGACGGAGCCGCGCGGGCCTGCTGACCTCACTCGACCTGCCGGGACGGTTCCTGCTTCCCTCCAGCTGCAGCTGCCCTCCCGTCGCCCCCGAGTCTCTGCCCCACTGGCTTTCACCCACGCAGTTGGGTGGGACCACTCCGCCTGGGATCCCAGGCCCTCGGTGGCCTGGTCCATCTCACAGGCGCTCGCAGTGGAGGGTGGCACTCGCGCATGAACTTGCTGCATGGTCGTCAACGGGGCGCTCTATCCCTGCTCTGGGCGCCCGAGACGGAGGCTTCCCGCACACCTGCACGTCAGGCTGGTCTGTAAGGACAGCGGCCTCACTGGCCCCTGAGCCCCTCTTGGAGGCACACCCCCTGCTCCTCAAGAGGGGACCAGGCCTCTGACGCTCAGCCTTGCGCTTTTGCCACTGCTGGGCAGGAGAGCCGCAGCCTTGGCTAGCCCGAAACCTGGCCTGCCACCCTGATTTACTTCCCAGCAGTGGGGAGAAGGCAGGAGAAAAGGCATGAGGCCTATGTTCTCCCAGAATGTTCCAGACGGAGCAACTAGCATTTTAGAGTGCGGCTCCCATTTTCACCAACAGACCTACGTGAATGCTGCTCCCATTTTCACAAACAGCTGTGAAAAACGCCAAGTCCTGAAATGGGCTGTTGAATACATACTCCAAAATGACAAATTCCTACCAAAGACACATTTACATATAAGGTAAAAACATGCAATAAAATTTATGTTGTAATCTTCTATATTCAACACATTTTAACTAAAGAATACATTCAAACAAAAAAAAAAAAAGAAAAAGAAAGAAAAGAAAACTTTAAAAACCCGTGTCAGCAAAAGGCTGGCAATTATTCTTACTTGGGAAGAAATATCCTTTATTCTGAGATTATGGCCTGCTTGCATTGTTGGTATTAAAATGTTCTTCCTTGGGGACACAATGATGATAGTTTATATTCTCTTTACTCGCCATTTAAAAATAAAGTTGGCAGCCTTGTGAGAGTCCCCAAACTTTCTTTTTGCCCATGAAATCCGAAGTCTGGGACCCACTAGCATGAGATCACACATGTTTCTCTGGCAGCAGGCAGACTGTTGGCTGGTACGGAGGGCGCCAGAGCTGGAAACCCCCAAGGGTTGTGAGCGGCTTGTGAGTAAGGCAAATGAGCTGGCCAGGCAGGGAGGCAGCTTTGTGTCGCTGCAGGCTGCAGGATCTCTAAAATTTAAAAAATACTTGAAGGTTGAGTAAGTAGGAATTTCAGTTTGGGACAAAAATCTCAAGCTTGAGTTCTCCTCTTTCCTCTTTCTCCCTGTCAGAGTTTACGTCCTACTGTAGGGCGGAGCACCTGAACCCCAGTCCCACTCGGGGCCTCAGCCCCCGGCGCCCCTCCTTGGCCTGGCAGGTGCAGGCTGGCAACGCCCCAGCTCTCGCACATCTCCGGAGCGGCTCCCAGCCGCTGCGCAGGCTGCCCAGCGCCATGGGGGGGCAACCACCCAGCCCCGCGGAACGGCCGTCCCTCCCGGTGCCCAACTTCCAACCTCAGAGCGGCCCTGAGCCCACTCCTCAGTCCCTCCCCGCCTTGGTGCCTCTCTTATTCCCTTTGGTGGCTGGTTTTCCCCAAAGGCTGCCTACCCCCCACCCCCCAGCTGTCCCTCCCTGGGGGCACCCTGTCTCCTAAGTGAACGGCTGGGCTTCCTGCTCTGCCCTCATCTGCCTGCACCCATTCCCCACCCTCCCTCGCCCCCCTCCACCTCCGCCAGCGCGGACTCCCAGGCTGACCCCATGCTCATTCGGGTATCTTCAATGTCTCCCTATCTATACTACCTTTTTTTTTTTTTTTTTTTTTTTTAAGGTTTAAAAGAACATTTCTTTTCTGATTAAGGAGAGTTTATGTTCATCCTAGAAAACAGAGAAAAGCATGATGGGAAAAGTAACTGCCTGTAAACCCACAGTTGTGAAATGAGCGCTCGCGGGATCTCAGTGTGTCCCTCACTCAGACACACTCCACCGTACAAGCCGACCGCAGGCCACCGCGTGGTGCTGGTGGACAGTTCCGTTGGTGGAAGGCCCCCAGGGGACTCATTCTTCAGTGGAAATGGAAAGGTTCCAACCCCGGAGGCACTGGGCCATTGTCTTAAGTACTAGACACCCTAGATGCCTTCTGAGAAGGCCCCAGGAGGTGGCCAGGGGCTGCCGCGGGCCCTGCTGCCAGCCCAGGGTATGTCCCGTCCAGGCCCGTCTTGACCGCACATAATCAGAGCTATCGTTTCACACAGGTGCCGGGCCGGCTCCAGGGTCTGGGTGTGGACAGGCGCACATCTGACCCCGTCAGTCAGGCCCTCCCCTGCCTCACCACCTTCTCTGGTGCCCCAAAGCCAACTCTCAAAGTGGGAGGAAAAGGAAGAGGATGGACCTCCTGGGGTGAAGAAGGGCTGCAGTAACGAGAGAGCCCCAGCTCCCTCCCTCCTTCCTCCTACAGGCTTGCTGCCGTGACAATGGCCACAACAATCATAATCATAACAGCATAAAAGCTGACCCGTGTTCAGAGGTCACCACGTGCGGAGCATCAAGACCAGCAATCAACATGTGTCATCCGTGTTCCCCAACGTGTGGACACACCCCACTGAGAGGATCATTGGTCCAGGGATGGACATATGTATCTATTTTAACCTGTTTAGAAAATCGACAGCACAGCAAATCCTCAAAATCACAGATAAGAATAAAATAGATTCTGAGATAGATTATTTTATTCTAAGAATAAAATAAAATAGAAAAACTGAGCCAGAACATTAGTAGGATTAGTGGAGATGGTCATAAGTGCCCAAAGCGTGGGGAAACACTGCATTGTCTTAGGATCCTCACGGCAGCTGCTCCATGGATGGCAAGGCGCAGGGAGGTTCCTGGCACCCGGGCAGTGGTGACTGGGGTTAGGGCCTGAGCCCTGGAGACTGGGCCTCTATCGCCCTGGTCTCCGCTGAGGACACCTCTGCTTTTCCTCCCCTCCACCCTCGCTCTGCTGACCCACCGGCTACTCACACGTGGCCCAGTGCAGATTCTCTGAGCTCTGGTCCCGGATGGGTCACACCACCGGCTGTTCGCCATCCACCTCCCCACAGGTCTGTTACCGGTCCTGTCCACCAGGGCCTCTGTGGCCGGCATAGCCAGGCACACATCGGGTTGGGTTTGGGAGTGTTTGTGCAGCGCTGAGTAGGGTGCCTCTTCCCGAGAAGGAGAAGACTGGGTGGTGGTGTGGTTGGGTGAAGTCTGCCACAGCCCTGGCAGGTACAACTTCCTAGTCAGGGTGACCCAGCAATGGCAGGTCTGGAAAGTTCTCCCAGCCCCAGGCTGCACCAGCAGCCTCCTGGAGTCGGGGGCACGGGGTGGCTTGTGGACTCTTGCCTCGCCAGGCCTGCTGTGTGTCAGCACAGGGCAGCGTGACCCACCTTCTGGCCAGACCTTCCTCTGAGGCAGGGTGAGCCCAGACAAGGCACTGCTGGCCCTGAGGCCTGGACTCATCTCCCCGGAAGGATCATCTTCCATCCCGTGTGAGGACAGACAGTTGCGGTGCAGGGCAAGGCACAAGAGCAGAGAACAGGGAGAGACAGAGCAATCCTGTGGAACCCAAGCTCGGGCTCCTCAGCTCTGCCAGGACCAGAATAGGACACAAAGAATTCAGATTAGGTTTGAGCTACAACTTACAGCCATGAAAGTGCTGCCTACCCACCAGTAACTGTGACCCTAGTGCACTAATAATAAACTAGTAAGTCCCACAGGCTGAGGGCCCCGCGGATGTCCGGCACTGGGCTTCACCGAGGGGGCTACCAGCATTATGCCCACTTTACAGTCATGGACACTGAGACACGGAGGTGCCCGAGGTCACACAGCTAGGGAAGGACCCAGACTCTGTCCTTCAGTGGCCGACCTCCACGGGACACGCCGCTCTGGGGGCTGACAGCTGGCATGAAGGGTTCTATTTTCCAGGGCCTCCTGGACAACCTGAGGATGGTGGCAACTTGTGAGCTTGTCCAACACCTACTCCCCAGGGGGAGCCCGCGCCCGGGATGGTTCTGGCTTCCGCTTCTTGCACTGGCCTGGGATTGCTGGTGCCCGTCCACCCTCTCTCCTCGGGGCTCCTGGCTCCCGGGACATGCTCCTTGTTCAAGCCGGCAGCTTGATGGCTGGTACCGGCTCCATGAGTACTGGCCCAGCTGAGTCGGGTTCGGGTCCTGAGCTCCTGTTTCAGCTCTGGCCCTTACGAGCAACACAGCCGTGACAAATTCCCATCCTTCCCCACAGCCCCATAACCTCATCTGTAAACGAGGGGGTTGGAACTTCTGGCTCTGACAGTCAAGAACGCTTTGATCTAGAGACCTGTGTGCTATACACCCTGTCATGAAGTATAAGGCTGTGGACATGAGCACACACGTGCTGTCCCCAACGCCTGGACACGGCCCACTCACTCTGCAGCTTGAGGCTCAGGCTGCACTGCCTGCAGAGCCCCCCTGCCCACCTCGGGCCTCTCCTCTGTAACAATCAGTCGCTTTGTAATTAAAGGAGGCTGATCCCCATGATATTACAGGCTTCCGTTCCCTGAGGGCTGCTGCCAGCTCCACATCACACCTCCCTGAACCCTCAGGCAGCCCCGTTTACAGAAGAGGGACCTGGGCTCAGAGAATTTGAACAACCTGTCTGAGATCACCTGGACAGCGAGGGACAGAGCAGGGTCCAAAGCCTCGTCTGCCCGACCTGTTGATTACCTGACGCCTGCGCCCCCAGGCTCTGAGCACCGAGGCCCAGGGGCCACGTCTGCCCTACCCAGAGCCCCTCCCAGCACTACCGCAGTATTATCTCCTCCACCACAGGCTCTTAGTAAATATCTCCTAAATGAAAGAAGCGGGGCAGTGGGGGGCGGTGTGGGGGAAGATATGTAAATCAGAACCCTTTTAGTTGCAAGTGACAGAAACTCACCCGGAACAGCTTCAAAATGGGGAAGGACTTTAAGAATCCCAGAACGGCTCACAGGACCAGGGGCTGCACCACAGAATCCGGGCAGCCCCAGGACAGCCCCAGGGAGGCTGGCGCGGGGACTCGAGCTGGCGCTTGCTGCCTGCACAACCTACTCTCCCCACCTTGTACTGCTGCCCCTCTGGGGCACGGCTGCATGCCTCATTTACTCAGACTCTCCATGTGGCAGAGGTCAGGCCACTGGCAGCTGTGGTGTCAGGATATGACAGCACTGCAACCAAGGCAGAGAGATTCCCCCTCTCCCTGGCTTCAGAAAAACAAAACAAAACAAAACAAACAGGCAAAACTCTAACTGACCTAGTGTGAGCCCCCCCATGGGCTGGGGGCTAATGTGCTGTGATGGGGCCAGATTCAGGTGTGGTCCTCTGCGGTCAGGTGGTGGGTGAGAAGGAGACCTGTGAAAGCCCCGCACAGAGTGGCAGAGAGGGCGGAGCTCAGTAACGCTCAGGAGACTCTCCCCTCCTGCTTGCTTCTCTCTCCTCCCACTTCACTCCATCACCTCCGCTGCCATGGCTCCCCTGGCTGGCAGCCCCGAGTGGGTCTCATCCATGTAAACGCCCCACTCTGGGCTGCCGCCAACCACACCTCTCCCACCCAGTGAGCTGAGGCTCCTTGGGCACTCCTGGGCCTTCCAGGCATCTGTGGGAAGTTCAGGTGGCCCGACTGGTGACTCCCAACCTGGGGTCGTTGGATGACTGAGGTCATGACTAGTTTATTGCAGAACTGGAGTCCACTGGGGGCACAGACATGAAATGCTTTATTCTCTCCAATGCCACTCCCCAGCTGCGCTGTGTTGACTCCACTTTGCAATTTTGGGCAGCTGGTCCCTCAGTGAAATCTGGGCCAGATTCTGTAACTTTGCAGTCACTTTCCATTATTAGCATAGTAGCATTTCAAGATTTAAGACTCGGTTCTGTTTATTTGAAGACTTGATTCAAACTCCATTCAAAACTCATCTCTGTTCTCCCTTCCCCCCCTCCCCTCTCCCTGGGAGCTTGGAGGAGGTGGGATAGAGGATGCTCTGCTCTTTACCAAGGCCATTTTCTCTGTTTGAACCTCCTTCCCTAATGCCTTTCAGACTCCAGCAGACCTCACTGGGCCCACTCGCTCCGGGAGGCGGGGTGGGGAGTGAGATCCGCTCACACAGGGGTCTCCTGTCACTGGTGGGAGAAGCTGGTCTGGTGTGGTTCCCTCCGATGCAGGTGGTGGTCTGGGTCTCCTAGGGATGTGTTCAGCTGTGTCCTGGCCCCTCCGTGGCTGAAGGGCAGCCAGGCATCCTCTCCCTGCCATGAGGGGCACATGTCCTGACCCCTCTCTAGGCTGAGGGTCCCCCACGGCTTGGTGCGGTGGCCGCCTGGGTAGCCACAGCTCCTGCTCCACTGCCAGCTTCTGCCCCCTCCCTTCACATGGAGACACAGTAACATCTGGGGTAGCTGCTGGCATCCTGTGAGGGCCACCGCGAACGGGAACGGGAGGTGAACCCACCTCTTCCCAGACACCCGCGTTCTTTAAGCCTGGTGATTCCACAGATGCCTCCCCTTCAGAAATCCCTACACCAGAAATAGACACCAGTTTCCATGTTCAGTAGGACCTGAACTTCAGGGGCTTTGTGTCAATCACCCTCTCCCTCTTCTTCCCCAGAGAGGGGAGGAGGAGCTGAAAAGGATGCAGCCCCCTACTCTCAGCTGCCCTGGGGTGCTCCCGCGCTCCACGGTGGGCCGAGGGTCCTGCAGTCCCTCTCTTGTAGGAGGCACCCCGACCTTCGCAAAGGACTCTCCCAGAGCCTCCTCACTTGGCTCTGGGGAGGAGAAGCACCCGTCTCATCTCCAACTACCCTTGTTGTGAGTCCAGGACCCTCTCTCCTGCATGACGCCTCCCAGATTCACAGGGGTGGGTGTGGGGAAGGGGCTGAGCCTGGAGGTGGGGCCGGAAACCGTCACCTCAGTTCCGTTCGACAAACATTATAGAGTTACTCTCGGCTGGTCGGAAGCTCTGGTTAGCTACGAGCTCGTTAACAAGAAGGGGGTGAGGCATTTCTTTTCACCTAACACCAGCAGCATGTTTCACAGAGACAGTTTCTATTGCAACAGTAAAGAAACAGAGCTCTGCATCAGTTCTGGGGGCGAGACCTCGCTCCTGGTGACCCTGGGCAAGACTTCTGACTCTCTGAGGCTCGGTTTCCCCATCTACATGATGTAGATCAGAATAGAGCTTCACACTGTACCTGAACTTCACAGTACACATGGCAGCTATGATTATTTATAGGAGTGTTCAAAACCCAGAGTTAAGAAGAGACACGAAAGGGGTCCTGGGTGGAGAAGGGATCACAGGCTCGGTGTTCTCAGGCTGCGCCAGTTCTGGCAGAGGAGCCTAGCCCAGCGCCGGGTACACGGGGGCCTGTAACACATATTTTGTTGAATGGGAGGTGTTCTCTTAATTCCAGAAGACTGTTCATCTGCTACTTATTAATGAGGTGTTCTGAAAACAGATTTAAACTGCATTTGGTCCAGCAACCAAAAGAGACTGTGGGTCGTAAAAAAAAAGAAAAAAGGAGGAGAGACCCCTGTGTGTGTGGAGGGTCAGTGGCCCTCCCATCCGGGAGGGGCGGGAGCCGGCAGCTGTCTCCCGGCGCCTGCTGGAGCTGGATGGCAGCCGTGAATACTTTCTTTCTTAAGTGAAGCTCTTCTCTGTGTGTGCTGAATTGCGGCATTCACGGGGGGAGTGGGGACAAGAGCATTTACCAAGCGGGTACCAGGCATCCGTGGGTGCAGCCCGGGGGGCAGGGGCCGGAGACCTGGCTGGGCCAAGGCTCTAGCAGGAAAGGCCCACTCCTCTGGCCATGCCTCCGACCCCCATGGTAGGTGCTGGGCTGGGGGTGAGGGGACCGGATGAACACTATGACCACAGACCTCGGCAGGGGAGAGACAAGGCCCAAAATAGGTTGAGTGTCTGGGGCGTCAGCTGGGATTCGCCCCTTCCAGCAAGTCAGGGCTCAAGCGTTCTGTTTACCAAACGCTCTGCACACATAGAAACCGGGACGGTCCGGGTTCCACGTTACAGGGGATGGGGGCGGGGGCCGCCCCGGGGTGGGTTTCGAGGTGTTGAAAGCTTCTCTGACAATGCCAGGGAGGAGGGCCAGGTCTGGGGGTGCCCATAACGACCCTGGCAGAGGAAGAAAGGCGATGGCAGGCCTGCGGGCAGGCGGGCGGGGGCTCGTCCCTGCCGGGCGCACCCCACCCAGAGCAGCTCCAGCCTGGCAGGTAGCGGGAAGGGAGTGACGTCTGCAGACAAAGGCGGCTCTGAGGAGGGGAACGCCGCCACCACAGCATGCTCTGGAGCCCGTGACAGTAATCGGAACCAGCTGAGGACGGAGCTGCGCTTCCAAGGGCTGCCAGGAAGAGGGATTTCCAGCGGCAGAAGCCTGGGGATGTTTCTCTACCCAGGAGCGCTCCCCTGCCCCGCTGCTCTTCTCTCTCCTGGGCCGAGGGTGGGTGGGCATCGGGGAGAAGGGCAGCCCCCTGGGGTGCACTGTGCCTCCTCCCTTGTGTCCTCCTCATGCGGCCTGGCTGCCCGTGCCACAGGCTCTGCAGATGAAGACACTGAAGCACTGAGAGGTGACATGAACTGTTCAAGGCCACGCAGCTAGTAAGTGGTGGAAAGTCTGGTTTTAGAGCCCACACTCTATACCAGTACACTGGCCTGCCTGGCAGGAAGAAGATGATGATGATGATGATGATGAAAAAATAAAGCACTTATTACATGGCAGGCACTTTGGATACCTTATGTCATTTCATTCTCATGACAACCCTATGAAACATAGGTATTATTTTTATTATCCCCAATTTACAGAGGGGGAAATGAAGGCACAAAAGATAAGTTACTTGCCCAAGGCCTTTCAGCCAGGAAGGGCAGGCCTTGAGCTCAAACCCAGGTCCCTCCGACTCCAGCACCCATGACTGTACCACCAAGCCCTTCACTTATCCGCCCCACAGCAATGACAACTGAGCACCCAATGCTGTGTGCCAGGCACTGGGGACCCAGGGGTGACGAGGTGACCGCCTCACCCATACAGCCTGCTGCGGGAGGGGAGAACACCAATCATACCAGTATATAAATAAACCTAAAATTCCAAGTGTGAAGGAAAGTGTATCTGGCCTGAGCGATGCTTCAGAAGGTTTTTTTTTTTTTTGAGGGGGGAGCGGTGTTTGAAAATTTATAAAAGTAATTTCTGCAAGATGATTTATTATCTTTTTCATGTGCTTTTTATTTCCTATTCTGTGCCAGGAAAGCAGTTGGAAGTCAGGGACATGTTAATAAAATTGGCCGAATGAAGCTTGTTTCACAGTCCAGACATCACCTGCTGCTTAAACACCACATTTTCCCAGGTCAGTGACACCTGGCCATTTTGGTGAAGGAGAGGGAAAGGGAGAGACTAAAAGCCTCAAGCCAGCTCCTAGGAAATGGCTGCGAAAAGCCAAACCACACTTTCCTGGAGTGATGCATAACCGACACCTGCACGTGTAAAACAGCCGTCAGAAGTAGGGATGGGGCTTCCCTGGTGGCGCAGTGGTTGAGAATCTGCCTGCCAATGCAGGGGACACGGGTTCGAGCCCTGGTCTGGGAAGATCCCACATGCCACGGAGCAACTGGGCCCGTGAGCCACAACTACTGAGCCTGCGCGTCTGGAGCTTGTGCTCTGCAACAAGAGAGGCTGCGACAGTGAGAGGCCCACGCACCGTGATGAAGAGTGGCCCCCACTTGCCGCAACTAGAGAAAGCCCTCGCACAGAAACGAAGACCCAACACAGCCAAAAATAAATAAATAAATAAATAAATAAATAAAAATTAAAAAAAAAAAAAGATGTAGGGATGGTCACGGCTGGGCCACCCGGCCTCACGTTCTTGGCAAACTCATCTATCTTGAGCAGTGGTTCCCACAGCGCCGTCCTCATGGGAACATTTTAGAAATGCACATTCTCAGGCCCCACCCCAGGCCTACAGAATCAGAAACTCTGGGGTGGCAAATTGTGTGTTAACGAGTTCTCAGGTGACTCTAAAGTTGCTAAAGCTTGAGAACCTCTGATCTAGGACGGGCTGGAATGATGAGCATAAGGGACCCAGCGCTGATTGAGCGCCTACTATGTGTCAAGCACACAACATCTCAACCTTCACAGTAATTCTGGGAACAAACAGCATTATCCTACAAGTGAAGAAATGAGGATCACAGCTTCCCTAACTTGCCCATCCTCACGCTGCTGGGAAGCTGAGAGCTTAAAGCCTGTTAACGGCTGTGGACTTTGGATGCAGACAGGCCCAGCCAGGTCCAAATCCTGACTTTGCCACTTACTGGCTGTGTGGCAGTGGGTCAACTCCCTAACCTCTCTGTGCCTGAGCTACCTCATCACTTAAAATGGAAGACAGTAAAGAGAACCTCTCCTGGAAGTTTCTATTTTTGAGGATTCAGTGAAATAATCCACTTAAAAGGCCTCCCACCATGCCAGGCACACAGTAAGTGTGCAGTAGACGGCAGATATTTTGTAAGGGCACAGACCTTGTAAGTCCCGAAGGCCTTTGAGCCCCCAAAATTGATGTGATCAAGTGCAGGCATCGACTCTCATGTACTTCACTCACAGGAGAGCTTTTCAGACTAGTGTAGTGCCCAGCTACTCTTATTTAGAAATAATTCTATCAGATTTCTGGGACCTCAGCTGGCGAGAAGCAACAGATCAGGAGAGGGATGGGAGGCTGGGAAGGGAAGGTGATTGCTGCCTTGGAAAGAAGAGCTAGAAAAGTAACAACAAACACAGCTGCCTGGAGCTTACAGGCAGTAAAGTTAGTCTATTCAAGATGACTGAGTCACCAAGGAGAGTGTGATTAGCCAAGATTTTCAGAGGCTAGTGTGCTCTGTGTGTGTGTGTGTGTGTGTGTGTGTGTGTGTGTGTGTGTGTGTGTGTCTATGTGGGTCTGTGTGAAAAGCTTAATGAGAATGGATAAAAATTTTAAAGCATTGGATGTTTCGAGAGATAACCTTGTAGCTTTCCAGTCACCGTGATTATCTAAAACGGCTTGGTCCTTGGAGCCGAGAGAGCTGAGGCTTCCCCACGACAGAGGCAGGTCACCATGGTCTGAGAGGCCAGGCTCCTAGTGCCAGACTGCCCAAGTTCAACACTAGCCCATCATGTACCCACTCTGACCCTGGGCTAGTCAAGTAACTTCTTAAGCCTCAGTTTCTGCCTCTGAAAATTGGGTAATAATAAAGGCCTATCTCTTGGGGTTGCTGTGAGGATCAGTAAGCACTCAGTAAATGTTACAAATCACATTTGGATGTGCACATGTGCACGTTCCACAAGCCTGCTTCCCGCCATGTTGGTTAAGCAGACTTCACATACAGGCTGCAGACCAAGGCAGGGGCAGGGAGGCAACTCTATGACTAAAGGACTGTTGGTCATGAGGCTCTGCAGGCGTGGTTCTGGGACCGACAGACATGCAAACCAAAGAGGGAAAACTAAAGGAGGCCATCTGGAGAGATACAAAATGACCAGTGATCTCCCGAGGACCCAGTGTGTTGGAAACCCAGGATAATGGGGCTACCAGTTACTAAAGGAAGAGAGCCAGCATTTACTGAGCACCTACATTGTAGCCTGTATTGCACTAGGGTATTTGCACTCACGTTGATTCACTTATTCCTGCCAGTCATTCTGGGAAGGTGGTGTTACCATCCACAGCTGTTAAATGAGGATACTGAGATGCAGAGAGGATTGGTAACTTTCAGAAGTCACGTGGTTAATAAGAGGCAGAGGTAGAATTCAAGCCCAGGCCTGGCTGACCCCCATCAGGCCACCACGACAGCCATGGCCCAGCAGGGAGGGAGGGAGCTGGCGATACACCCGTCCTCACTTTCTTCCCACCCTCTCATCACCTGCTGGCACCTGCCATTGGCCAAACCCAACCAGAAGCCAGAAGGCAAGGGAGCCCATCGAGGCAATCCATACAGGTCAGGCTCTGGGCCCGGGGCAGCAACTGGAGAATACCCAGCACAGGGGAAACCTGTCCCCTGCCCTCCAGGGTTTCAGCCTCAGAGCTGAGATTTATCCAGTCCAGCACAGGGAGGGTGAGAGGAAGGGCAGTGGGGGTGGTCTGGAGGCTAGCAGGGCTGAAGCAAGCCTCCTGCACCAGCTGCCCCTACTCCCTGCAGGGCCTGTGTGGGTGCCCCTGAGATGCCACACTCCAGATCTACTAGTCAGAGAAGCCAGGGCAGGTCTGAGAGCCTTAAGCCCAGGAAGATGCAGAAACAACCCATTGTGATTTTCAAGGGCCACAGCTACAAGTTCTCGCCTCTCCCTGACAGGGCCTCCCGCAAAGTTCCCCTTCCAGCTTTGGGGCAGCAGAGCCATGAACCTTTACTGAAAACAATTTCCAGCAAGCCCAAGGAGACCCTGAGCTGTCCATGTCTCTCCAGATAGTAACCTTGTGAGTATCCACCTCAGGAGCTACCTCAAGGATGAAAACAAACTAGTTCAAGGAGTGGGGTAAGTAAATGGACTTTTCCAGTCCACTCCAGCCTGAGGGGACACACAGGATCGCATTAACAGCAATTCAAAAATGTTTTATAGATCCCACCAGCATATCTGCAGCACCTCAAACTCATTCCCAAGTTTCCCCCCAGTTATTTCTGGCAGTGTCTGGGGTAGGGTCTCCTCACTCCAGCTCCTTGTTGGCACCTGTTTCCCCACACTCCTAGAGGATGGTGCCCAGCACTACCCAACTGTCAGTGCTGGCTGTGGTCAGGGCTGCCATGTACAGCTGCACAGGGTGTGCACTGCCCAACTGGACAGGGCAGTCCCGACTGTGGGTCACTACCTTGTTCCCAGAACTCTACTTCTAGGGCTCCCAAGTGGCAAATCTTCAAGGTGCTTATCAGTGCGGCTCGATGCTCACCATACCAGAGTAGTGCTGGGTTTCTGTCAGCTCTTCCTCCAAAACCTAGCCTGAGTCCAACCACTGGTCACTATCTCCTTGACACTGCCCTGGTACCAGTCCCCTTGCTTCTCACCTGGACAGCCCCTCAAGTCTCCTAATGGTGTTCTCAGCTCCATCCTTATTCCGCCTGGACCACTCTCCACCCAGCACCAAGAAGGACAATGAGAAAACGCAAAGCAGTGCATATCATCTTCCTGCCTGCAACCCTCCAGGGGCCTTCACTGCACTCTGAATCCAACCCTAAGGCCTCACCTGGCCTACAGGACCTGCCCAGCCTGCCTCTCTCGCTCCGCCTCCCTCCACTCTCCTGCTTGGCCCCTCTGCTGGGCCACACTGATCTTTCAGGGCCAAGCTCATTCCCATCCCATTGCTTTTGCACGTGCTGTTCCTTTGCATGGCTGCCTCTTTCCAGTCTTTGGGCCTTGGTTCACGTGACCCTCCCTCCTAGAAGCCTTCCCTGAGCACCCCGTTTAAAATAGCCTCCCTCCCACCCCCGCCCACCCCCATCTTTCCTATTCCATTAACTGGTTTCATCAGTCTGGAAATTATCTCATCTCTTCATTGTCTGCCTCCTTAAAGAGACATACACTCCAAAAGGCCAGGGGCTGTGTCTGTCTTGCTCACTGCTGCGTCCCCAGCTCCTGGCACCGTAAACATGTGTGAAATAACTGAGCGGATGTCTCCCACAGAAGAGGGGGCCTTTGCTCCGCTCCACGGCACTTGCTGAGACTTGTGGCCCCGAGTCTCACGGCTCAGCACTGCGTGAGCCCTGGTCTCACCACGAGTGTAGTGAAATCAGCTCCTCCGGCCTCTGCTGAGAGCCCTCGCTGTCCAGAGCTCAAGCGCAAGCTGCTCTCTGGGAGCCAGGCCGGATTCAGGCTCCCATCCTGGTGGCATCGGAGGTCCACGTGCCTGGGTCTGCGTCTTTGCTCCATCGCTTCAGCTGTAGGCCCTCGGGCAAGCTACTTAATCTCTCTAAACCTTATTTTCCTCAGCTCTAAAAGGAGGAAAGCGGTGCTTCTTACCACCTGGAGTTGTTGTGAATATAAAGAAGATAATTCACACGGACCTTTCGCACAGTGCCTGCACCCAGTGAACGCTCAACCAGTGTCGCCGCCATTACTTGTTCCCATGAGGTTGTCTCCCACGTGTTCTTCCGGGACCCGAGCGCAGCCACCCTCCCCTATCTGCTCAAGCAAAGCAAATCCAGAGCCCCCCTCAGGCGCTGGCTCATCGTTTTGGATGCCAGCTATGGATAACTTTGTGAACAGCAGCTCCCTATGGGTTCACTGAGAAAGATGAAATGAGGGATTTAAAGAGAAATGATTAATATCTGTATCCACAGAGATGCACACAACATGGGCCTATCCTCAAGGAACTCACAGTGCAAGAGAGGAGAGCAGATCTGCAAGCGAACGCATCCACTGAGAGGGGGCAACATCGGCGCCGAGCGGTGGCCCCGTGGACTCAGGTGGCCCCCTGCAAACACGCAGCCCGAACGCTACGGAGAACCTCACGTCAAGTCAAGTCAGATTTTATCACCAAATGAACTTGTGCCAAACTTCTATAAAAAGGCTTGCTGGGGTTTTTTGTTTGTTTGTTTTTTCCTTTTTCAGCGATTTGGGGTTCTGAATTTGCGGAGGGAGTGAGCTCTCGCGGTCAGGGCCGAGTCATCCATCAGGTGCAGCAGGCACAGGGCCGGGGGCTCATGGTACTATCAGGGGCCCCCCAAATGTTCTAGCTTCTTTTAAAATGAGAGCAAAAAGTGAAATTTTAGGTCAGAAAATGCTTTACTATATAATGTTAGCATATTTGTCCTTATACCAATGCAGTCATGGAAGATGGTTTTTAATATTTTTAGTGGGGGAAGGAGCTCACCAAGTGCCCAGGGCGGGAGGGAGTCACAGGCCCTGCTTGGAGCGCCGCCCGCACAGACCCCGGGAGGACTGGCTGAGATAAGGCCAGGGAACGGACGGGCACAATGCCCGATACGGAGTAAACAGTAAACAATGACGACAGTAACGACCATGATATTTTCACAGTCTCTTTTTTCTCACCTACAAAATGGAGTAACTGCTGCCCTCCCCACCCCCAGGCCTGCCGTGAGACTCAAGGGAGACAACAAACACCAAAGCACTTTGGGGACCAGCTCTGCCGGCAGAGGAGAGGGGCTAAGACTGGGGACACCGACCTCATCCACTTGGACCAGGAACATGAGCGGACGTCCCTCTGCTGCCTCACCCACACCTGGCAGGACGGCCCCGAAAGGCCCATCACAGGTACTGCCTTCCTTCCTGTACCTGCCTGGCAGACGGAGCAGTGGAGAAGGGGGGAGGGCAAGGCTGGGGCCGGGGCACCCGGGAGCCAGATCAGTGGAGGAGGGAGTTACTCAGGACCCCCAGAGCCAGCTTGGGGCAGGCCTGGGGCAGCTCTTCAGAGGTTTAGACACAGCCTCACCATGTCAGGGCGGCTGTCTTTCTCTCCTTGGTCTCCTCCCCGCTCTCCTCCTAGGTAGACTCCCAAATGGTGCTCCTTGCTGCCCTCACCCCTGAGACCCTGAGTCAGAAACCCTGGATGAGATTTAGAAGGCTAGTATTCCCCTGCAGTCATTCAACAGTCATTCAATAGCGTGTGCTTCTATGCACTAGGCCTCAAGCGAGATGCTCAGGCCAGAGCCCAGAATGAGGCAGCCCCAGGCCCAGCCCTCGGACCTCTATGATGACACCAGCCCACCTCCCCGCCAGCGCCAGCACCTCTGCTTCGTGATCCCACCCTGGCCTCATGCCTGGGGAGCTCGCTCCATCAATCTCTTGCCAGAAGCCCTCATTTATCTGCTCAGCCACCTCGCTTGGCCTCAGGACGGATAAGCAAGGTCGGCAACAGCTTGGCTACTCCTCGGGACGAGAATTTCAGCAGGTATCTATCTGTAAGCGAACTGGGGTCCTTTCCCACTGACCGTAAAACTGCCTCCAGTCCCTCATGTCCTGTTTAGGACAAAGGTCCTGTCTGATACGGACAACAGTGTTCCAGAAGCAACCGTTTTTAAAAATTTTATGCTGGATGGGGATGATTTTAAACAGCTTTGGAAATTTCCTGTGAAGTGTTTGTTACGAACCTACGAAGAAAACCAGGAAACGAAAATTAAATCTCTCCTGTCTCTGTTCTTCAGTCTCCCCTCTTGGGGACAAGCCCCCACGTGAGCTGCAGGGTGAGAGAGAGGCGACAAACCAAATGAACATTCCTTAAGATACTGTTACGAAGACAAAATGAAAACCAGTCAACTGAAGTCTCAGCAAATTGGCTTCGGGGAAATTGGCCTGGAGCCCATAGTTGGTGCTCAGATGGGGTTTAATAAGTATCTGTTGCCTGAGCAGCGAATGTGTTTGTCAGGTGATGTCCAGGCTTGAGAAGAGGCACTGCCCTGACTCTGTCCCCTGGCAGGCGTGTTGGGAAGTCGCGAATGAGATGGACGAGCTGACAACAGGCTCTCCAAACTGCTTTGTAACTGAGCATGCACCTTGCGCTGACATTTGGACAGACTTGCCCGGCAAGCACTTAACAGACACAGTGTCCTCGAAGGGCTTTCCGTGTGCTGGGACATCCTCTGTGACACTGGGTAGTATAGGATGACTATTAGCACTGTCTTAGATACTTTCCGTAAAAGAAGTCTCCTAACTTCTCACCAGGAAACATGTGGCTCCCCTGCCAGACATGAGGCAGCGAGTCACAGGACCCGACCACGAGGCCTCCAGGAGAGGAGGGGACCAGCTGGCTCACGCTCAGCTCAGAGGCAGCTGTGTCATTAAATCTGGATGGATGGACGCTTCTGGCAGTTCCACAGCCTCCCTGATGCTCAAACACTCCCGTAGGCCTTTCCAAGACCAGCTGACCTGGAGAGGAGGGGCCCTGCCTTTTTGTCCCTCACCCATGGCTCAGCCTCACTGCAGCCTTGATCACTAAAAACTGCCACACTTCCTCGAATCTGAGAAGTCGTCAACCATTAAATGGGTCATGTTCTAGTAAAAGAGAAAAAGTACTGCCAATTAAACCCTGATACGCTACTAACTTTAAGATGCCTCTTGATTTCAGAGATCCTAAAACAAGAAAAAAGTGTTAAAAAGTTAGAATCGAAGAAATGTAAGTTGTTTTCAGGACAACACAACCGTGTTCCTGCTATCTTTGATGTAAGTCTTCATCACAGTCCCATTACAGCCTAGCCGTGTGGCCTGGTGCAAGGAAGCTCACTTTGCCAAGCCTCACTCTTCTTGTTAGTAGAACAAAATAGTAATACTTCCCTCATAGGGTTTTGGGAGGAGAAGAAAAAAAAGATACCTATATAATATTGAGCTTGACACCCAGCCCATCGCAGGTAGCTATATAAGGTGCTCTAACAAGGCTTGTGAGGCCACACATTTCTTTCATCTTCTAGTGCCCTGGTGGGTACACTGAGCTGAACCAATCTATGAATTATTGGGGCTGATATTTCCCAACAGACTATGACCAAGAACAGGGAGGGCAGACAACTGAATTAAGGACCACCAACCAGCTGGCTAGGTTTATGGTAGGGCATCAATAAAAAGCAGGAGGTTTGGGTGAGAAGGCGAATTCAGTTGGGATGTGGGGAGGTCCAGTTCCTGAAAAGGAGGAGTAGATTGTATTGAACTAACCCTCTGGTCAGTAACAATGATAAAAGCTGGACAATATACAAAAGACAACTGCTTGAAAGCACTTGAAAGCAATCCAAAGCAATAGAAGCTGGAGGAGACATGGTCCTTGAAAGACAGGAAGCACACTAGGGTATTTCCCTATTCAAGGTGATACACAGAATGACAAAACAGAATGCAGCAGCATTACTGGCTGGGAAGAAGAGAAAGAGATTGGACCTTGAGGATGGAAATTGAAGGGGAAAATGCTAGAAAGGAGAAAGCCACAGAATGAGAAGCTCCAAAACTACTACATAAATTCCCCTTGAATCCTTAGTTAACCCCTAAATTGTATACATGGAGAGGGAAAGAGAGAGAGAGACAGAGAGACAGAGAGAGAGAGAGAGAGAGAGTCCTGGGAGCCCAAAAGAAAGCAGCAGCTGAGAGGCAGAAAGTTCAGCAGCTGCCTGAAAGATGGAGTTTGGAGTTCAAGCCCTGCCAAGTTAATGGGGCTTAGCCAGCACTTAAGGCTCTCAATTTAATCCCAGAAAGGCCATGCCTTACAAGTGAACACAGGATTAAGGGTTATACTCCAGGATTAAGGGCAAAACCAAAATAAACCTACCTGAACAAAACCTAAAAACCAAGCCTCCACAAGATCAAGGGAATATGCCAGTAATTTAACTGCCTGCCAGAACAAAACACAACATTCTTGAGAGGAAGACAATAAAATACTGAGTCTTTTCAACGTAGCATCCAAAATGTCCAGCATACAACTTAAAAATTATAGGCGTGTGAAGAAGCAAGAAAATGTGACCCACGATCAAGAGAAATAATAAAATTAGACCCACTGATGACCCAGATGTTGGAATTAGTAAAGAAGGACTTGAAAATGTGTACATGTTATAAATATGTACAGGGTCTTCACGAAATGAAGTACAGAATGAATGCATGGATAGAGAAACTCAGAAGAGAAATGGGACGCATAAAAATAAACTAAGTGGCAATTCTAAAACCAAAAGGGTACAGCACCTGACATAAAACATAATTTGGATAAAATTAACAGCAGATTAAATACTATAGAATAAAGGATCAGCAAACTTGAAAGCCAGGTAATAGAAATGATCCAAACGAGCACAGAGATTTTTTTAAAAAAGATAAAGATAAATAAATGGTGCTTCAGTGACCTGTGGGACAACACCAACTGTGTTAAGTGGAGTTCCAGAAGGGGAGGGGAGAGAGAATTGTGCAGAAGAAATATTTAAAGGAATAATGGCCCCCAACCTCCCCCGCCAACACATTCCCAAATTTAGTGAAAAATATCAACCCACAGATCTAAGAAGCTCAGTGAATCCCATACAGAATAAATACAAAGAAAATCAAACCTAGTCACATCATCGTCAAATTACTGAAAATCAAAGATAGAGAGAAATCTTAAAAGAAGTCAGAGGGGAAGAGACCCACCACGTACACAGGAACAACTACAAGGAAGAGAGCTGACTGCTCATTAGAAACAGTGTAAGCCAGGAGACAATGGAAAGGCGTTTCAAAAGTGCCGAAAGGAAAAAAATCAGCTTGGGAAATGTGAAGCCTGAAATGCTGGTAAGACTCTGAGGTTGCGAGGTACAGCAAAACCCCCCTCCCAAGCACCCCTGTCTACGTAACACACATTATTCGTGCACTCCCCCCCCCCTCAGCCCCCACCCCTCATACACAGCTCTCTCAGTAGAACATCCCAACATTCCCAACAGGATGGATTCCCAACAGGTGGATGGAGTTAGAGTCTGTCATACAGAGTGAAGTAAGTCAGAAAGAGAAAAACAAATACAGTATGCTAACACATATATATGGAATCTAAGGAGAAAAAAAAAAAAAGGTCATGAAGAACCTAGTGGCAAGACGGGAATAAAGACACAGACCTACTAGAGAATGGACTTGAGGATATGGGGAGGGGGAGGGGTAAGCTGTGACAAAGTGAGAGAGTGGCATGGACATATATACACTACCAAACGTAAAATAGATAGCTAGTGGGAAGCAGCCGCATAGCACAGGGAGATCAGCTCGGTGGTTTGTGACCACCTAGAGGGGTGGGATAGGGAGGGTGGGAGGGAGGGAGACGCAAGAGGGAAGAGATATGGGAACATATGTATATGTATAACTGATTCACTTTGTGATAAAGCAGAAGCTAACACACCATTGTAAAGCAATTATACTCCAATAAAGATGTTAAAAAACAAAACAAAACTGTAACTGTCAGGAAGGTGATAAATAGGAAAACACATCAAATTTACACAAACTGTGGGACATAATTAAGATTCTTTGTATTCTGCCACCATGTAAACATCACATATCTTTTTCATTCTGGTAAAAACTATAAAAAGAAAAAGAAAGATTCCCTTTTCCTCAAATGCTTTCGTCACATGACACCCGTCCAACAGGCAGGTGGAAACGCAGGGATGGTGCTCACTGAGGTCAGGAGGATTCCAAGATCTGGGAGCTGTCAAGGTGGAAGCTTGACCAGGAGGTTCCGGATAAGAGTGGGGAGGAGCCTGGGGACAGGGAGAAGCAGCGGCAATTTCCCGAGCAATGCCGAGTGCCAGGCAGCGTGCTAGGCGCCTTAGGTATGTTATTTTAATCCTCACACTAATCCCTAGGAGTCAGTATCATCATTGCCTTTTTTAACATGAGGAAACAAAGTTTGAGAGAGAATTAGAAAGTTGCCCAGGTTAGTGACAGAGCTGGGATTTGAGCACAGGTTCAAGAGGTTCGTCAGCCTCTGAGCCACAGCTCTGTACCCTCCCCCGCCAGCCATCCGTTTATTCACTCTGCTGTGCTGGGCTGGACAAAAGGAGAGCTCCCCACGGCCCACGCCACACATGCCCCCGTGCTCAGGGGACTCCCGGGCAACTAAAACGACCAGAGCCAACATTACTGAGCACTTACCATGTGTGTTACACTTAACGTGTCACATCTTATTTAATTTTCGCAACAGCCCTGTGAGGTAGATCCTTACATCATCTTCATTTTCCACATGAGGAAAGTGAGGCTCAGTGCTCCTGGTGGTAGAACCAGAATGTGACTCCCCAGCTCAGGCTCCCCAGGGGTGTGCTTGATTGCCCAAGGCCACCAACCGGGCAGGGGGTGAGGAAAGATGGGCAGGGCACGGCCACCCTGCTGCTCCTTTCCTACTTGGTGGGATCCCAGGAACTTGGAATTGTGAAAGCAGATCTGTGTAGTAACCAAGGGACTTGGGCTGCACCTACTCCCAGAGCGGGGTAAAGTCCTGGGAATGCTTCCTGCCCCGGGGGGTCCCATCGCCTCCAATCACCTCTCTCACCAGGACAGCTGCAACCAACTCCCAGCAGCTCCGATGCCACGGCCGCAGCGCCTGTCCATCCAGTCAACACCAGCGTGGCCTTCTTAAAAACAAAAGCAAGCCGGAACCCTGTCCTGCTCAGAGCCTTGCAGTGGTTCCTGACTGCCCTCGGGATGAAGTCCGCCCTCTGACAAGGCCTCATCCCCTGCCACGCTCCCCTCCTCTCCTCCACACCGCACTCCTCTCAGCTCCTGGAAGAACTCACAGTTGCTCTTGCCTCAGGGTCCGCTCCTGTTACTACTGCAGTGTAACAAATTACCACCAAAACTTTGCGGCCTAAAATAACCATTTCCTTATCCTCACGGGTTCTGTGGGTCAGGAATTCAGACATGGAACACTAGGATGGCTTATCTCTGCTGCCTGATGTCTGGGGCCTCAGCAGGAAGACGCTATAGCTGGGGATGACTCGATGGCGAGGGGCCTCTTTCCTCCCATGTCTGGGGGTTGATGCCAGCTGCCAGCTGGGACCTATGGTGCATGCAGTCTTCACACGGCAGCTTCCGGGTAGCTGGACTTCTTGGGGTCCAGCTTGGCTCATGGCGCCAACACAGAGTGTGCCAGTAAACAAGGCAGAAGCTGCACTGCCTTTTTTCACCCAGTCTTGGCAGTCAGGTAGTGTCACTCCCACTGCATTCTACTGGTTACAAGCAAGTCAGAAACCATCCAGATTCAAGGGGAGGGGGCAGAGATCCTACCTCTCATTGGGAGGAGTGTCAAGGTCTCACTGTGGCGGGGAGATATTGTTGGGGCCACTTCATGCGCTATTCTCTCCGCCCAGGCCATCCTCCCTCCAACCTCACCACCTGCTAACTCTGACCCATTCTCCAGGTTTCAGCTGAAGCACCACTTTGTCAGGGACCTGCCCTGACTGCTTAATCAGACATCCTGCTTAGATACTCCCTGTGCCTGGCACTTCTCAGGTGCCCGAGTCTGTCTGTCTGTCTGTCTCCCCTCCGGCCTGCGAGCTCTGTGAGGACAGGGACTTTGCCTTCCTGGTGCTGGCTCAGAGCAGGTTCCCAAAAAATAAATCCTGGAAAAGAGAGTCAGAGAGAGAGAGGAGGAGGAGGAGGGAGGGAAAGAAGGGAATATGCCTGCATCCAGGCTGTCTAGGGTGCAGCTCAGAAGAAGTTAGACCCCTCTCATATGCTCCGGCTGATCTTGAGCCCCCAGCCTGCCATGGCCCCACCAGGACCCTCCAGACCCTCTGGAAAATCCACAGGGCGGGCAACACCTTCACCCCCCGCAGTCGATGTGGGGAAGCTTTCTGTGCCATCCTGCTGTCTGGCTAATGTGGTGGCCTGTAAGATGCTGGGGTCTTCTGGCAAAGAACACCTTTGCCAGAGGACAAGGTCTGAGCAGGATGGGAGAAGCTGAGGCAAGAAGGAAAGGTGCTCTCCTTCTGCAAAGACAGGAGTGGTGATCCTGGGGAGGGGAGGAGCACGGTGGACCCAGGAACGTGATACACTGTGCCTAGCGGTGCAGAGAACCCCACTAAAGTTTCTCTCCCAATCTGTACCCAAACATCGTCATCACCACCACCATCATCACTACAAATGTTTTAAAAGGGAAAGAAGAGTTACCACCAACACTGCACAAGGCTGCTGTCCAGGCAGAGGACAAACCTGCCCTGGCTGCTCCTTCTCAGGACTCGCCTCCTCCCACTCAGCAGGCCCGTCCCCCCCGCCTGTGCCGATGAGCCTGTAGGGCCGCTCGCTGCGTGGGGTCCAGTGCTGTCTCCTCTCTTGCTCTGACTCCACAAACATTCATGAGCTCCGTCTCGGGGGCAGGCTCTGTGCTGAGGGTGCCGATGGACTCCCATCATGTGTTCCTCGAAGAGCCAGACGGGAGGTCCCAGCGGAAGTTCTGGGAGCGTGAGCCCTGGCCTGCTGGACGCCAGAGTCCTGAGTTCAGTCCACTAAGGCCTCCTCGCCCTACGCCAAGGCCTTTCCTGCATGACCTCATAGAATCCTCGCTGCAGCCCTTGGAGGTAGATTACTTGCTTTAGCTCATTTACTGATGCATGAGAGGGATGCCCGGAGAGATGCAGTGACTCAATCAAGGCCCCTCAGGTGGGAAGTGACGGAGCATTTCCCCAGCGCCGCCCCCACCCCAGCCGGTGGTACTTCCACTGTCCCAAGCCACTGCTTCTCCCTAACTTCACAGCCCAGATCCTGCTGGCTGCTGTGCAGACAGCCTGGGGCTCCCCCCACCCCAGGGTTTAGAGGCGAGAGTGAAGCCTCCAAGAAGGGCGGCTGACGGGGAGAGGCCGTCTGTGCGGGGCTGCCCTGCCTGCCCACCTGGGACTCTGCGGGGCAGGCCCGGAAGAGGCAGCGATCCAGGGGAGGACCCGGCTCCCTGCAGCCCACACGCCATCCCGCTGCCTGCACAGCTGGGGCGGATCTAAACCCATTACCTGAGTCAGAGGGGAGGCTCTCTGCCTCGGCAGAGTGCACCCGGGGCTGCCCGGGCTTTTGGGAGCCGTTGGGCCAGGGAGCAGAGCTGGCCCGGCTGCTCGTGCCAAGGAAGGAGGGGGCCCGCCGAGGCCGCCAAAGCAGGCTGGGGCGGGAGGGGCCAGGCCAGCTGGGGCCGGAGCTAGTGTGACATCACCGGGCGGCCCGCCTCTGTCTGGGGCTGAGGGGAGGCCCTGAGCCTTTCTGGGGCCTGGGGGATCCTCTTGCACTAGTGGGTGGAGAGAAGTGCCTGCAGCCAACCAGGGTCAGGCTGTGCTCACAGTTTCCTCCGGCAGCATGTAAAGGCTCCACAAAGGAGTTGGGAGTTCAAATGAGGCTGCCGCAGACGGCCTGAGGATGGACCCTGCGCCCTGAGCAGTGCCGCCTGAGCTCCGGACCTGCAGAGCATGGCACTGGGGCAGCTGCCAGCCCCCGCGAGAGAAGGCAGGTTGTGAGCCACCCGGCGGGACCCCGGGCCAGCCCCCGCCCCATCCCCGGCCGGAGCCCCGCTGTGGAGGCAGAGCGGAGCGAGCAGAGGCCAGTGAGGCAGGGCTGCTCTGCGGCCGGTCCAGCCTGCGGCTCAGGGAGGCCATGGCCAGGCTGCCCCGCTGACGGCCGAGGTGAAGCATGTGAGAGGCTGCCCCGGGAGCCAGGCAGGAGGGAAGAGGTAAGAGCCCGACTCTGTGGCACCGAGGGACGGGGGCGAGAGGCAGCAGCTGGCTCCGGGTCTCTGGGTTCAAGAACCCTGACCCCTCCAGCCAGGGAAGGGGATGCTCGCAGCTGGGCCCTCCTGCTTTCGCTTGGAGCCAAACAAGGCATCTGCTGGGACAGGACCTGTGGACACCTGGGCAGAGGGTGGCGTTCCGGGGGCGTGAGGTCATGGCTGGGGTTTCGAGGGCTCCATCAGTAAGCCCCACTCTCCTTCAGACAAAGAGCCTTTGGGGTGAAGGCAGGCGGCTCCTGGGCAGGGCTCCGCAGCCGGGGTGTGCGCACGAGCGAGCGTGAGCTTGTGTGGACGGGTGCCCTTGAGGGGCCAGCGGGCCGATGGAGTCACGGACATAGGGCTAGCCCGAGGACTCCGGAAGCTGTTTTTCAGTTTTGAGTTCCTATGCACCCTGGCTGGAGACTCTGCTGAGGCAAAAGCAAAAGCAAACGCTGTCCTGCGAGAGCCCGGAGCCCTGGTTCAGAAAGTTCCCTGGAGCTGAGCAGCCTCTGCTCATGCCCTCAGCTGGGGAGGAGAGAAGCGGAGGGGTCCAGAGCCGGGAGGGACACATCAGCCAGAGGTTCCTGCCGCTGTGACTCAGGGCACAGCGCTGCCCTGGTTTCCCGGCGGGTCCAAGGACGTCTGGTCCCTCCTCGCACAGGACGGGACGGGATGGGATGGGACGGAGCCCCAGGTCTCCAGCAGGCTGTACGTGGCCTGGCCAGGACACAGGGGAAGACGAGGCTTCCCCGGCACCCGGCAGGGGGACGGTGCAGGCTCTGCATTCTGAGTCCCTTGAAAGCGCTCGTTAGATAACATTTCCAAACAGAAATTCTTCACTGATCCCTCCCTTCTCCTCCTGTGATATGTGTGTCACGGGTCAGCTATTGCCTCTGCTGTGGGATTATGAGAGCTCCCAGAGGGCAGTTCGGTTACTCAGAAAAGGATCCCCTTTCACCGGGGCTCTGAGGAAAGTTGAGAATGCCACTTCCGAAGCTGGCCAAATGCTCCCCACATGTATTTTTCCAAATTGAGACAGAGTGAGGTAGTGCTCACAAGCTAGGCTCAAATCCTAGCTCTTCTACTTATGAGCTAAGTGACCCTTGCAGATCATTTAGCCTCTCTAAGCCTCAGTTTCCTTATCTGTAAAATGAGATAACAGTAATGCCCATCTCTTGGTAACAACTAACACTTACATTGCACTTACCAACGGGTAGAGTCCTCACAACCACCCTATAACACGGGTACCGTTAGTCATCACCATTTCACAGGTGAGGAAACTGAGGCACAGAGGTTAAGTGTTGTGCCCAAGGCCACATGGTTAGTAAATGCCAGCACCAGCACTTGAACCCAGCACTCTGAACCACGCTCCATTGCTTTCTAGGAGGAGTGCATGGGATCGTGACCGGGAAGGCCTTAGCATGGTACCTGGTGTGTGGCAAAGCCTCAGAAAACATTAGTCACTGAGTATTATGAGCCATAACAATCAGAATTGCAGAGAGAGAAGAGCAGAGACCCAGATTCTCTCTCTATCCTCGATACATTCTGCTGGGGTTGTCAGGAAATCCCACCAGGCTGAGCCAGTGCTATGACCACTACTGCCACCCACGCTGGGGATCCTCCCAGGAGCCCGAGGAGGGGGGCTTTATGTCTGGGGCAACTGCAGCACATCCAGATCCTAGAAGTCCACACGAAGGAGGAGTGCAGCTGCACCGACAAAAGGACCTCGGGGGCATCTGACACCAGCCTTACAGTAAGAACATCCTACCCCTCACGCAGCACTACTCCCCTGCGTGCTGGTCCGCTCACCAGAACCAGCAGGGAGGAAAGCGAGCTACCACCGTGCTGCAGGAGGTCCACAAAGCGGGAGGACCAATGCCAGGCCTGCCCTGGGGTTGCAGAGGGTGAGGCAGGGACCTCTCCCCCAAACTCCACCCCCATCACCCAAGTCTGGCCACAAGATAGATGGCCAAGTCTGGTGGATTTCACACCAGCCAACACTGATGCATCTTAGCCCCGGACAGTAGCTTCTCTCCTGTGGCCCCAGAGGTCCCTGAACTCTTGGAAGCATTTGGAAAGGCTGACATTAAATATATGCTTCTCTAGCACAAGGCCTCTGGGGCTGCGGAAGCTGCAGGTTTCCTGGCTCCACCCGGGAACCACGGTGGCTCACTATGCTCTCTGGGCAGCCCGGGCCAAGTAGAGACTCTGACCTCACAGGCCTGCCTAACACAAATTAGCTTAATTATTACTCAGTAAAGGCAGACAAAAATGTGTGAAGCACATGGCCCAGGAAGGGACTGCACGGTATTCCTGCACTTTCATGGGCAGAGCAACTAAGCCATTTCTCCATCCACTCCTCCATCACACAATGATTTATTAAGTACCACTGGGCTAAGTAAGGCACATGCAGTATCTCATTTCATCCTCGCTACAACCTTAGGAGGTAGGTTCTAGTTTTAGCATCACATTTTACAGATGAGGAAACAAAGGCTCAGAGAAGTTAAGCAACCTGCCCAAGGTCACACCGTTGGTGATTCTGTGGGATGTGGACCCTGGTCAGTATGGCTCCAAAGTCCACACCTTTCCCTGCCTTACTCCACTGCCCTGTTCAAGGTGTCTCGCAGTCAAGTCTATTACGGTTGGTGTCCTAGAGACGCTGCACCATCCCATCTGAAAGCCACGTGCTTACCTGCTTATGTCATAGGAGCCTACCTCTGAGACAGTACAGGCCTCATCGCCACCCCTCTTACAACCAAGCCTCAGCACAGCTACACAGCACGCCTGCGGTAGCACAGTCAATGAGAGGTGGAACTGGGTTCCAAGCCAGGCTGTCTTAGCTCAGAACCCTGCGCAGCTGGTGCTCTGTGCTGCTGCGCTGCCCCCACCCCCACCCCCACCGGCAGCTCCATGGAACTCTGCACCAGCTCAGTGGGGCAGAGCCTCGGGCCAGCAGTCATCTATGTGCCTGAGATACCACTGGTGTGTTTCCCACGTTCCTAACTTGGAGACTCCAAGGGCTGCAGAACCTGAGCTCAGGTCTTCAAGGCCTACACCGGCCACACTTGAGCAATTCCGGAGAAGAGATCCAAGAGCCACAACTGGCAGCTACAGCAGAACAAACAGAACAGGCAGCAGCCCCGCCCACGGCAAGTACATTCAGCTTCTGGCCTCTCTCTGAGTCACAGCCCACTTTGTCCAAACTGGTCTCAATTCACAGCAGTCAGATGGGGAGGCGTTCTGCTTCACGACGCCCACAGCCCAGTGGGAAGAGGGAGAAGGTGAATCTAATAATCACACAAACGCACAACAGTGGGAGACCTGTAAGGAGGAGGCGTGTGGCGCTAAGAGGGAACTGTGAGATGCGTGGCGCTGTCCCCATTTTACAGAAGAGGGAACTGAGTGTCAGCGGGTGCGGCACCTCTGCCAAGGTCTCTCCACTAGCGGGCCAAAAAGCAAGGATCCAAGCCCAGATCTGGGCCCATTCCACCCCAGCCCACTGCCATCCTGGACGAACACACTGCGGGAATCTCAAGAATGAATCAATCCATTGAATAGCATTTCTTTTCTGCGAATTTATATGAAACACCCCAAATAGAAGGGTTATTCAGCCACTGGCAGCTAGGAGTTTGTGGTGATAGATGGGTCACATCAGAACCTCATTCTGAGGGTAGTTTCTATGACAAAACCACATTCCCACACAACGACCATAAGCTGTATGACTGACTTAATAACAGCCTTGGGAGGAGAGTTAAAATGTTACAATGTCCCGTTCCACGTACACATCAGTTTTAAGACACATTCTGATCACAGACATGTTAACATGCTGGGTGGGGGGAGCCAGGCCTCTCACAATCAAGCTATTGTGTTAGGTCGATCCTCTGGTGAAACCAGCCTGTCTTGGGGCCAGCAGCCCCAGAGCCTCAGCCTCCCGCTGCTGCCTAGTCCTCCAGAAAGGCATGCCCAAGACCACCTCAGAAAAGCCCAGAATGAACTCTGTTCTTATCTCTGAGAGATGCCTGAGGACCCACCCAGCTCCAGGAACGACCAAAGTCCTGCCCCAGATGGACCCACCCCAGCCCCCATGAGGGAAAGGTGGCATCTCTCAGTCACTGCTGGACCTCCAGTACCCACTAGGGACAGGGAGAGAAGGGATCTGAATGAATGAAAGATGGAGGGAAGGAAGGAGGGAGGGAGGGAGCCTCAGACCCAGAGACTGTGGCCCCTGGAGGGCAGGCACCTACCTTGCTCCTGCTCTATCTCCAGCCCCCAGCACAGTGGCTGGCACAGAGGAAATGCTCAGGAAATATGTTCAATGGATGAAGTCCTTGAATTCCTATTTAGTAACCCAGGTGCCATCCTGGCTATTGGGTATTCAGAGGGGGAACCACCCTGACCCCGCTTTTAAGAAGCTTGCAGTCTGGGGTAGAGAACCAGACATGCTGTATCTTGGGGGCTGTGACGGAAGCAGCCCCAGCTGCTTCTGGGAGCTGGAGGAGGGAGGGGGCCCTCCCTGTGAACGGCCAGCTTCACTGAGAAGGTCAACTTAGCAAGGAAGGCAGGCGTGCATCAGGCAGGACACAGGGAAGGTGCCGAGGCAAAAAGAAGAGCACGTGCAGACGCAGGGAGGCATGACAACACAGGCTCTGTCTTTCAGCAGGACACTGACAAGACCAGATGTGTGTTTGAGAAAGATAGGCCTGGAGCTGCAGGCAGTGCAGAGTGCAGGGGAGAGAGCAGCTGAGGGCAGGGAGGCCAGGAAGGACTGTGTTGGTAAGAAAGCTGGCTATGGAGTCCACAAACCTGGTTCCAAGCCTAGCTCCACCACTTGGTAGCTCTGAGGCCTGGGCAAGACTTCATCCTTACCTCTGTTTCTTCATCTGTGAAATGGGGATAATCATAGCCCCTGCCTTACAGAATTGCTGGGATCAGTGAGGTAGGCACAAAGTGGTTGTGCCAGCGCTCAGGGGATAAGCCCTGCCAACAGGCCGAGGTGGCCATGGTGCCAACCACTCAGCCTGACTCAGAAGAGCAGCTCCAGGCAAGTCCGGATTCCCCAGAAAACTGCCCTGGGCCAGTGCTGTCCACCCAGTCCCTAGCTGTTCTCTCCCGTCTGAGGCTCCCCCAGTTCCAGGGCTCCAGAGCACACGAGGCACTGCCGGAAATGCAGCAGCCAACTCAGGGGCCGGGCTCTGAAATGGCTTCTGCAGACTCTCCTGCCTCTGCTCTGTTGGCTGAGGCTCCTGGCACAGAGGGCTCAGTGCGCAGGCTTTGGGACCACCTCAAAATGGTTCCCAAATAACGTACCGTGGAAAAGGAACAGCAGCACCCTTGTCCCCCTGGCAAAGGCAACCAGCTCCCGCCGCCTAACCACATCCCCTCTTGCCCCATGATCTCACAGTATGACCACAACCCGCCTCCTCCATGAACTCAGCCCTGCCCTGGAGCCGGCAACACACCAGTGGCAGGAGCATCAGGCAGATTCGACCCTCCACTGCCACTCTTCCAGGCAAATCCATCTGATCCTACCTACCTGCTTCTCTGGCTCTCACGCCTGTGTTCCCAGCACCCACGACAGGGCTGGACCCAGGATGCAGCAATACACAATGGCGGGCTGGCTGGGAAGGCTAAGTGGATGGAAGGCTGGCTGGCTGGACAAACGGCTCCTTCAAAGGTCTTATTAGAGTTGAACTGGCAGGGTCTGGGAATCAGCTCCAGACTCCCTGGGTACCCACACTGACTTTTGGTGGGGATGATTCACAGAATCCTAGGCTGGGAAGGGATGGCAGTTGGAGATGTGGCTATTCCCTCCCTGGCCTCCAGGCTGGCGGCGAATCACCAGGACAAGTGATGCACAGTTCCTTCTCCAGGGTTTCTAAGGTGAGGACACCACTGCTCATCCTAGATGCCCATTTTGGGGTCTCACCACTTGGATAATCAAGAACTGTTTCTAACACCCAACAAGACTCACCCTTGTGCAGACCTGAAAGCTATTTCTACTTTGTCAGTCAAGAGTGACTAAGCAGTAATCTGCATCTGGGCCATTAAGCAAACAGACAGGCACCTTTTACTCATACTGGTTGGAGAGACGATCTTGATGGAGGTGAGGACATGGACCTTGCAGTCGACAGCTGAATCCCAGTCCCGATATTTACTCCAAGGGACCTTAGGCAAGTGACCTAACCTTTCTGGACCTGGGTTTCCTCTACTGCAAATACAGATAATAATACCTTTCTCCTAGGTAAGGAGACCAAATAGTTTGTTGCCCAATCAGGACACTTTTGAGAATAAAACAGGGTGCTATCAATAATTAATAAGATAATAGGTCTTAACTGGGGCCAACCAGCGTGCATGGTCCCCTATTCATAGGGTTGTAAGCGCCAATGAGATAGAGCATGGCTGAGCACACAGTAAGTTCACAACACACAAATGATAGCTGTTATTATCTATCCTATTGGTCATGTGGTCAGCTGGGCCCTCTAGGGCCTTTTCTTCTGGAAGTTTCCTTTATCTGGATCCCTCCCTAACCCTGGATTACCGATTGGTTTGGCACTACCTAACTGGCACATCATACATCTCAACCAGCTTTGGCGGGAAAAACTGTTTGCCAACTTCAAAGTTTCGATTTTTTCTTTCTGTCCTGATGTTGGTTTAACATCATGATTCATGCTCGGGTCCATCAAACTCACTCAAGCGCAGCTCAAGTTCCTAGCTTCCTGTCAGGGGCCCGCCGGGCACACCGGGAACAGGGGGCAGTTCCAGATTCCCTTGCTGCCTTGAAAGGGGCCCACTTCTCAGGCCTCCTGCAGTGCCTCTGGCCTGGACTCATACCTGGCTTTCATCTGTGATCACAGAATGATGGGGCAGGGCTGGCTGGGGAGGGAGGGGTGGGTTCTGTGAGCCCCCAGACAGGACTACAACGTGGACTAACGATGAAACACCATCCTGAGAGCTGGATTTAATTCAGGGTCAGCAGCCCCGGGGGTCACAAGAGCTCTCCTGTTCTCCCCCTGCTTTGGAGTGGGGGCAGTTGTCAGAGAACAATCTCCTTTGAGTTTTCCTGTCATTTCCATACATGCAGCATGGTATATATCTTGGGGTTCTGTTACCAACTGCTACTTAGTTAAGCTGGTGACTTTGGGCAAAATGACTCATGGACTTTGAATCTCAATAGTTTGCTCACCTGCAATGGGGACAATTGTCAGCTCTGCCGTTAGCCTTAAAAGCATCTTTGAGGGAATTAGAATATTGCTGTGATTTAAATATACAAAACTACAAAGACTATGAATGTGACTTGTGCTCCCTAGGGTTGCATAGTGCACAACCTGGGCCACCATGCACGGCAGCCCTGAAATAACAGCTTCCCTCCCAGGGCTGTTGGGAGGATGAAGTGAGATAATGTTTATAAAGTGCTTGGGTCATGGTGATAAATGGTTGTAGTTACTATTTTTTTCAGTATTTGAAATTTTCTTATTCCTACCCTTTGGGGTGAGAACTCACAAGATGACCCCAGGAAAGCAGCTTCTGCCACAGGGCAGGACACACAGCTCTGTCTTATGAAAACGATTCTTCCCACAAAGTGGCCCCTCACCTGGGCTGCGGTGCTGAGAGGGACATGGACATGCGGTGTGGGGTCCCACCAAAGCAGGCCAAACAGGGACACCTAGAGCTGCCCACCGGAGGCTGGGTGGGACCCAGACCCTGGGGAGGTGGCCTCCCAGTGTGCAGAGCCCGTCACGTGGCTCAGTCGCACCAGCCCCAGTTGTGGGGAGGGAAACCCGTGCATAATGGAAACTCCTCACAATACAATGTGGAAAAGCAATTTCAAGAATCATTTTTATTTTCACTTTGAAGCCAAGGAAAACAGTTGGATTTGCTTTTCTTTGTTGGTCATAGGAAGAAACTGAGGAGCATCTCTTTGATGGGAGTTGAGTTCTTCTCCAGGCCTAAGATGGCTGGAATGCTGGGGAGTTATTTCTCTTGGGATGCAATTAGTTGAATAAATATCAAGAGAGCAAAAGTAAACAAACTCATTACTGTCCATTAAGAACTGCCAAACTTGCAAAAAACTGAGGAGGGGGGTTGGAACCTTTAAGGAAAATAAATTACTCCAAGGCCAAGGGCAGCACAAAGAGCACAGCCCTTGGTGTCAGGCTGACCCCAGTTCTAGGCTGAGTCAGCTCTGGCTCTTGTCTGCCATGTGCTCCTGGGCAAGTCACTTAGCCTGTCTCGGCTTTGGTGCCCCCATTTATAAATTCCCCCCCTTTTATGGGGGGAACACCAACCTTGCTGGATTCCCTGGGACAGTGTATGTCAGGAACCTAGCACAGTGCCCTGTTCCTTCCCTTCCTTCTTGTAACCCGACTGGCTCCAAGTCACTCCCGCCAAGCCCAGACCCCACAGAAATGTGACAGTAAGACCCAAAATCGTGTGGCTTCATGACTGGTCCCACCAGCAGCAATGCAACCTTGAGCAAGTTACCTGACACCCTCTTGAGCTTCAGTTTCCTCACCCTCAAAATGGGCATAATACTACTAACCGGCTCTGAAGGTCGTGGTGATTACATAGATAATGTGTATGTATAGGGCCTCGTGAACCTAAAAAGTCATACGAGTGTTAACCGTCAAGTTTCGTTCTCTTTTTAATTGAACAGCTACAAGAAATGCTCTTTAAAGATTGCACAGTTTCTGACTGCATTTGCACGTCTGGTGCCTCCCCGCTCTGTGCCCAGCGCTGTGTGAGATGCTAGGGACCCCATGACAGCCAGGACCAGTCCAACCAGCGGACTCCTTCAGGGTGGGAGGTGAGGCTAGACAGAACTCCTGGGCAGGCCCAGCTCTGTGACATGGAACAAGGCTCTCGGCTGTCAAATGGGACAGTTAGTCCTGGTATCTCCTCGGGGGGGATGGTAGGATCAAGGAGATGGTACACATGCTGGACACACTGCGGAGTGCGGTCAGCACTTCTCGCTGCCAGTCGGCTTTGCTGGCGCTCTCATGCTGCTATCATGCCATCCCCACCTCTGGTTTTGGAAGCACTTCCACAGTCCTTAGCTATTGTGCAAGGTGGGTTGGATCACCCCACTTCACAGAAGAGGCTCAACCTTCAGGATCTCAAGCCCAGGGGCACAGAACTTTGCCTGGGAAGCTGTGAGAGCCCACACTTGGGAGGGGACAGAACTCAGTGGTAAACAGTGCCACCATGCCAGGTCTCGAGGCCTGAAGCCAAGTTGCCTTCCTGGTCCTGTGGCATTTACTTGGCCAAGGTGGAGCCCTCGCCGGCATCTGCAATCAGCATCACAGCAGCATGGAGAGGCAGGTGAGCGGCCTGTGGGAAGGCAGCGCCGGCAGGCCCGCCCAGGCTAGGAGGGCAGCTCCTCCCCATTGGTGTGGGTTGGGTGTGGCCGCTGGCACAGGAGCAGCTAAAGTGCTTTGGAAACTAGGCAAACGCTCATAAACTCAGCGTCGTTTACACTAACGTCACTGCAGCCCTAACCTCATAGTCCAACCCAAACCAGAGGCTCCAAACACCTTTCTCTGCCTGGCCTGAAAGGCCTGAGCTGGCCTTCGGAACCAAGCTGGGGCTTTCTTAAAGTGGAAAGTAGCTCAGCATGGCCCTGGAGAGCACGGAGTCTGTTTTGTAACTTCCTGCTGTCCAGGCTGCCCACCAGAGAAGCCCCCAGAGGGGTCTGGGGAAGACAAAACCTTCAGGTTCTGTGTCATGGTTGTTATTTTAGGGTAAATTAATGTGAAAACAGAAAGTCATGATGCTAATACTTTATTACTAGAAACCACATTAAGAACATTTCTGTGTAGTCATTAAGAGTTTGAAGGTTTGAGTACATCAGGCCAGGGCTGAGTCCTGGTTCTGCCACCTTCTAGCTGTGTGATTTTAGGCAAGTCACTTAGCCTCGCTGAGTCTCAGTTTCCTCATCTGCAAAATGGAGGGACCTCCCTGGCAGTCCAGTGGTTAAGACTCTGTGCTTCCACTGCAGGCGGTGCGGGTTTGATCCCTGGTCGGGGAACTAACATCCCGCATGCTGCGCGTGGCGGCCAAACAAAAAACAAATAACAACAACAAAAAACTAAAACGGAAATAACAACAGTATCTACCAAGAAGCCATTGTGAGAATAAAGTAGAAAACCCTTGCAAAATGTTGAGTGCAGGGTCAGGTACACAGTGGGCACTCACAAAGTGGATGTTAGGGATGGTAGTAATAAATGTATTACACGCCCACACCCTCAGGCAGTCACTTGCCTGGGGCTCCCCGGCCCCACCTGCTACACCCCTCTTCGTAGCACTCCCCACTTCATGGCAACTGTTGGTGGCTGTGTCTTTTCATTCAGTCCACAAATATTCACTGAGCTCCTACGTATTCCAGGCCCTGTGCTAGGCACCATGGGTGAGGAGTGACCAAAACAGATAAGCCCCCTGCCCTCACGGAGCTTCCACTCTCGGGGGTCAGAAGGGAGACACTACATGCCTGATGGTGACAAGGACTCTGGAAGGGGAAGGTGGCGAGGTCACAATTTTAAGTAAGCAGGGAAGGCCTCACTGGGAAGGTGATATTTCAGCAAAGACCTGAAAGCGGCGGGGGAGTGTGCAACGCGGAAGGGGCCGAGAGTGTTCTAGGCCAGGTCAAGTGCAAAGGCCCCGCGCCATCGGTGCGCTTGAGGAACGCCCGGGAAGCCAGCATGGCTGGAGCAAGTGCGAGATGAGGTCAGGGAGGGAGTGGGGCCACAGCGGGGGGCCTTAGAGACCCATTAGCTTCTTCTCCAAGACGAGGAGCCACCAGAGGATTTTGAGTAGAAGAGTGACCTGATTTGACTTTTTTACAAGGTTCACTCTGGCTGCTGGGCTGAGGAGATGCTGTAATGGGCAAGTGCAGGAGCAGGGAGACCAGTCAGGTCCAGGCGAGAGGTGAAGGTGGGCTGTACCAGGGGAGGTGGGGAGAAGCAGTAGGATCCTGGGAACAGTCCCAGGATATTGCTATTATAATTTGGCGGTGAATTAGATGTGGGGTATGATGGGAAGAAAGGAGTCAAGGATGACTTCAAGTTTGTTGGCCTGAGCAATCAGAAGAACAGAGTTGCCATTTGCTAACGCAGGAAAAACTGGGATGAACAGACCGGGATGGTGATGTGGGGAACCCCAGGAGTTCATTTCTGGATGAGTTACGGTTGAGATGCGCAGTAGCTGTAGCAGCAGTAGTAGTTGAGCAGAAATGTCGAAGAGGCAGTTGGATATATGAGTCTGGACTCAGGGTGAGGCCCAGGCTAGACTGGATGAGATCACCAAGGTACAGAAGACGTCTGAGGACTGAGCTCTGACCACCCCCGCCCCGCCCAGGACAGGGCTGGGGATGAACCAGCAAAGGAGACTGAGGAGTAGCCAGTGAGACAGGAAGAAAGGGTGGTGTTTGGGGAAGGAAGTCCAAGGAGGGAGTGATCTGCCATGTCCCTCGGTGCTGAGAGGCAAAGTATAAGTGAGGACCAGGAACTGGCCATTTGGTCTGGCAAGTGAGGCCCCTGGCGATCCTGTCTAGGACACTTGGAACGGAGGGGACGGGGCCAGGCCTGATGGGAACGGGCTCAAGAGAGAATAGGAGGAGAGGGACTTTCTGGAAACAGTGGGTGTGGGCAACTCTTCAGAGGGTTTTGCTAAAAAGGGGAGCACAGAAATGGAACAGTAGCTGGAGAAGGGATGTGAGGTCAAGAGAGGATTTTCTTTAAGTTGAAAGAAATAACAGCATGACCGTAGAAAAAATGTGATCATGCCGGAGAGCTGGGGGAGAGCTGCTGGAGCCACGTCCCTGAGCAGGCGAGAGGAGCGATCTATGCACGCCTGTCCCCTCCCTCTTGGCCTGGCTCACTCCTACTCAACACTCCAGGGTCAGCATAAAGGTCACTTTCTCAGAGGAGCTTTCCTGACCCCTCTGGTTAGGTCAGTTCCCTGTTCTACCCTTCCACTGCGTACACTACTTCTGCCTCACGGCACTTAGGGGCTGTGTAATGATGGGCAAGCCCCGTGAGGGCAGGGGCTGGCTCTGTCCTGTCTGCAGCTGCATCTCCAGCAGCCGGCACACCGTCTGGCATACCACAGATGTTCAATGGATATCTGGGGAAGGAACAGTGGTCTAAGAATAGAACTGAAACAAATCCGGAGACACATGTCTGTTTTCTGCTCCCACCTGGCTTAATCGTGTTGCAGGGATGGGGGCCGTGCAGTTACTGGCTGCTGGAAATATCTGGATTTAGAAGAGTTGTTTGCTCCTGTTTGGGCTCTGTAGCTTGGCTAACACACAGACCAAAGCCACGTGACTAGACACATCATTCCATTGACACTGTCCATTACAAACTGAACACATCCATACTATGTCTAGCAAATCATTCATTTAACAAATATTGCAGAAAGCTTGCTTAATGCAGCATCCTGGGGATACAGGATGGAAACAGACACAGCGCCGGCCTTTATGGAGCGTAGATCCATGAAGAGATCACACAGAATTCAGATTCACCTCAACTGTGATGGGTGTTACAAAAGGCACGTCCAGGGGGAGACTAAATGGTCTGAGGAGTGTGAGGCAGAGGAGGAGGGAGATGGGACAACCCTTCCTCTGCCTCCCCTCCCAGCTTCAAGCTGCCCTCGTGTGGTTCTCAGGCTCCAGGAGTGGCGGGGCCTCGGCCTGCTGCCTTCAGATGCCCGGTCCCATCCTGTTTCCTTCCTACCTCTGCCGGGCCTGCCTGTCTCCTTCTGTGGCTCCCAGGAGGGCTGCCTCCTGAAGCTGCGTTTTTGGAAACATCTGCCTGATAAGAAGGCTGAGCTCATTTATGGCACAGGCCGCTGGCAGTGACAGCACCCTTACTGAGTCTCCCCTTCTGTTTACTTTCAGGGTTTCATAGTCTCTGCTCTCAAAGAAGAACCCCCACTTTGCAAGGACCATGAGGCCGCTGTGCGTGACGTGCTGGTGGCTGGGACTGCTGGCCGCCCTGGGAGCGGCTGTGGGCCAGAAGGAGGGCTTTGAGGGCACAGAGGAGGGCTCGCCCAGCGAGTTCATCTACCTGAACAGGTACAAGCGGGCCGGCGAGTCCTCAGACAAGTGCACCTACACCTTCATCGTCCCCCAGCAGCGGGTCACGGGCGCCATCTGCGTCAACTCCAAGGAGCCCGAGGTGCTCCTGGAGAACCGGGTGCACAAGCAGGAGCTGGAGCTGCTCAACAACGAGCTGCTCAAGCAGAAGCGGCAGATCGAGACGCTGCAGCAGCTGGTGGAGGTGGACGGCGGCATTGTGAGCGAGGTGAAGCTGCTGCGCAAGGAAAGCCGCAACATGAACTCGCGGGTCACGCAGCTCTACATGCAGCTCCTGCACGAGATCATCCGCAAGCGGGACAATGCGCTCGAGCTCTCCCAGCTGGAGAACAGGATCCTCAACCAGACGGCTGACATGCTGCAGCTGGCCAGCAAGTACAAGGACCTGGAGCACAAGTACCAGCACCTGGCCACGCTGGCCCACAACCAGTCAGAGATCATCGCGCAGCTGGAGGAGCACTGCCAGCGGGTGCCCGCCGCCCGGCCCGCGCCCCAGCCGCCCCCCGCCGCCGCCCCGCCCCGCCTCTACCAGCCACCCCCCTACAACCGCATCATCAACCAGATCTCCACCAACGAGATCCAGAGCGACCAGAACCTGAAGGTGCTGCCGCCCCCTCTGCCCACCATGCCCACCCTCACCAGCCTCCCATCCTCCACAGACAAGCCGTCGGGTAAGTCCTTCCGGGAACCTGCAACATCTGGGCCTCAGAGCCGGGCGCCAGGCTTCCCTTGGCTGTGACCACAAGCGGGGGAAGGGCCGCGGCAAGTTGAAGCCGGGCCAAAGGCTTGCGCAATCCCCCAGCGGTCCCTTGGGCCAAGCCGCAGGAGCCGGTGGGGTGACAGGGGGACCACATTCCTCAGATGGATGCTCCAAGGTAGAACCAGGAAACAGGGGAATCTCAGAAGACAACAAGTGTTTTCTGGCTTCTGATAGGAAAAAAACCCAGGCCTGAGTCTTCTGGGCTCTGCGAGAGGTGCTCTGTGCTGGCAGGTAGGATGTCTCTCCTGCAAGCTCTCGCACTGTGCCTGGCACAGAACTGGCACTTGGTAAATGCTCACGGCAGAAACAACAGACCAGAGGAAAAGAAAGTGTTATCACAGCAGAAGTATGATGAACACATTGTAGGGAGGGGCTGCGGGGGAGGAAGGAGTACTTTCTAAAGCCCACACATTTCCTAGCGTCTGCTGCGTCTAGAATTTTCAGTGATGATTCTATACACTCTTAAATACATGTTTCATCTTAAATAAATATGGTAATTCTCAAAATATCATCATGGGGGAGGAATGGGGCTGCTGGTAGGTTTTGAAGCTTGACCCAGATACTGGCGCCGGGCGCTTTCATGTATATTACATCATGAACCCCCGCAGCTCCTTATGGAAGGTTAACTGAGAGGATGAGTGACCTGCTCACAGGCTTAGGATCCTCAGGCTGGGTCTGAATTCAGGCCTTTTCACTTTAAAGCTGGGGCTGACTCCTCTGTGCTCGAGGACTCTGGGAATCCTCACTCTAGGGGGAGCACGAGCCCAGCCTCCTGAAGCTCAGTCTCTCATTCATCCAGGACCTTGTGTGCCTTACAAATGGGCTGTCGTAATGAGGACTATGTTCGCCTTTGCAAAAAAGTAACCACGTATCTGCTTCAAGTCAGTGATATTTGTACCACTTCGTTATATAAGCAGGGAGATATTTTTACTCAAAGTATCCTGTTTTACATTTATTTCACACTTCTGAAAATAACCACCAGTACTGGGAAGAGCAGTTTCTTGCTAATTCCAGAGAAGGCTGAACCTGAGTGCACGAGGGTGGCCCACGCAAAAGACAAGGGTGGCGCTGTCTGCAGGTCTGTGGGGGTAGCCAGGTGCAGGGCAGAGCATCTTTCCTCGCAGCCAAGCCCTCTACTGGGTGTGCAGGTTGAGGACTTGTGCTCTGGAGCAGACTGACCTGGGTTCAAATTCTGATTCCCCCACTGATTAGCTCTGGGACATTAGGCAAGTCACTTTGCCCCTCAGAGCCTCAGTTTCCCCACCTATCAATAGAGGATGGATTAAAATAGTGCCTACCTGAGGATTCAATGAAATACTGCACAACATGTGGTTAGCACAGTTCTGGGCCCATGGTAAGCTTCAATACGTGGTAGCTATGAGTTTCCTTTGGTCTTGGTCTCTTCATCTTGAAACAAGAGATTGAAATTTAAAAAACAGACCATTTTTAGCTCTGGCATTCTACAGCTGATGACTGGTTCATCTGTACACGTGTCTATTTTAAACTGGGAGTTCCAAAAGAGAGGGCAGAGTGTGCTAATACATCCTGATAGAACACCCAGAGGGTAAAAAGTGCCCATGGCACCAAATGAAGGCTCAGCTGAATGATATAATTCTGACATGAGGCAAGCTGACCTCAATAGTTAGGCAACAGATCTCCTCTCGCTTAAGCATCTCTGGTTTCTGACTCAACAATTCCAGGACATTCCTGAGCTTGAACTAAGCTGGTGGATACATAGTGTAGGAATAAAGACCTAAGTTTGCACCCAGGCTCTACCTCTTATTAGCTGTTCACTCATAAGAAAGTTATTTAGCTCTTCTGAGCCTTAATTTTCTCCTCTATAAAATGGGGAGAAGAGTCATACCATCACAGGGTTGCCGTGGAAACTCAATGCAATCAGGCATGTGATATATATCATGTGGGGCAGCCAACAATAGCTGAGCCCCTACTCTTTGCCAATCACAGTGCTAGACTTGGGGGCTTGTGAAAACGACAGTCCTAACCTCCAGGAACTTAGTCTGGGGGAGACGGCAGATACATGAATGCATTGGGACCTATCCAGTGCCCACCAGTTCTAGACCCTAAAATCAGCACATCAGGTCTGACAAAGGATTTCTCTGAGAGAGAGCACCTGTCAAAGCCAAAATTTCCAGAATGGTGTGAGAATTTACGGGACCAACATAACAAAGTACCTGAAATCAGGAATGCAGTGAAAATCATGGGCTGTGCAGTCACTGTGGTAACACCACGGGGTGCTAAGTGCCCGCCTACAGGCACTACAGCTACTAAGGTGGCATGACTGAGTCTGCCTGCAGTAGAAGGGACAAGTTGGACGGAGGTGGGGACGTAAGAGTGAAGGATCTGTAAGAGTTTACCAGGTGGACTTGGGAGTTGGGCAATTGAGTTACTAGTGGGTCCCCAGTGGAGATGAGTCCATGCAAAGACCCAGGGGCGTGGCCCTAATCCTGGCACCTCAAGTAGTTTGGCTCTCCTGCTTCTTCACGTGCATAATTCAGCCTGGACTGTGTGCATTCCAAGGCTCCTGCGTGCAACCAACCCCCTTCTCTCCCACTTAAGGAAGCACACCTGCATGGAGAGAATGGCAGTGATTTTATTACAGAGGTAATCTGAATGCACTATGATTTACCTTTTTTTTTTTTTTAAGCAAAGCCTTCCCAAACGTTGGTACTAATTGTCAGTAACTGACTCCTTGTGACTCATCTGACCACTGCACTCCCACATGAGGCATTCCCTGCCGAGACTGAGCACCTGGCCGCAGAAGCTGAAGGGGCGGGCAGAGCCTGGAGAGAGGCTGGGAGGCCCTGCCCTTTCCTGGTGCTGGACCAGGCCAGGAGGAAAAGGCAGATGGTCTCTCTCAGCCAATCGGTAGAGAGCTCTTATCAGGCCTGTTCTGAGAACTTAGGGGGCAGGTTCTGGTCTTGGAAGACAAAACCTTCCTCTGTGCTCTGGCCCAACAGATTCTTTGTTCTGGGGACATCACTCAGCCAGAGACACTTCTGCAATTAAACACCTCTGCACTCAAGCCTTGGCAGCTCCTAAATCTTTCATTCCACAACCTCAGAGCCACTTACTCTTTTCCTCATTGTCCGGGCCGCTCAGCCCGCAGCACGCCCTTCCCCAGGGGACTGAGGGAGCCATGGCCACTTATCTGAAGCTGCGCTCACCAGCTTGTTCCCAGCCAGACAGTAACAGGCTGGCCCCAGGCCTCTGAAAGCCTGAGTGACGGAGGCCCAGGCAGCTCCTGGCTTCCCTGGCGTCTCGCTTGGGTTTTGTCCCGTCTCTCTCAGGTCTGGCCAAACCTAAGGGCATTTCCATTAGGGTGATGCCTGTGATAAGACCTGGGCCAAACGGCCCTGCCTGTGGCCCTCTCCCCTGGGCGGGTCCCGTGGCCGCCGCCCTCCCTCCTCCTCTCCACTCTTCCTCACGCTTTCATGTCCCCGACCTCCTCCTCCACGTGTGTGCCCTGTGCGTGCACGTCAATCAGGTCTGCTAAAGAGGAAGGCTGCAGGGGTCACTTTCTAAGAGGCCAAGGAGAGGACAGCAGGGAGCCTCGGCTAGAGCCTGCTCTCAAGGTGGCTCTGGGAGGCCCAGGACACTACTCCTCAGCGCAGCCCAGGCACCGCCATGCACATGCCAGCCCTCCTGCCACGGCACCATCCTAGGGACTGACCAGAGAAGGAAAGGCAGTGTGACCACCAGCTGCCACAGTGAGGCCTTGTCTGAAATGAATCTTTAAAAACCAAAAGGAGGGGCTTCCCTGGTGGCGCAGTGGCTGAGAGTCTGCCTGCCAATGCAGGGGACACGGGTTCGAGCCCTGGTCTGGGAAGATCCCACATGCCGCGGAGCAACTGGGCCCGTGCGCCACAACTGCTGAGCCTGCGCGTCTGGAGCCTGTGCCCCGCAACGGGAGGGGCCGCGATAGTGAAAGGCCCGCGCACCGCGATGAAGAGCGGCCCCCGCACCGCGATGAAGAGTGGCCCCCGCTTGCCGCAACTGGAGAAAGCCCTCACACGAAAACTAAGAGACCCAACACAGTCATAAATAAATAAATAAAATAAATAAATAAAGTATTAAAAAAACTATAAAAAAAAAAAAAAAAAAAAAAACCAAAAGGAGTAGACATTTCTAGCTGTTTTCTCTCCTGAGAAAAACATAATCAGCTCAGTTTGTTTTCTCAGTGGATAAAGAGGGGACCATAAAATCATAAAATATTACAGCTTGTTAGAGGCCTCTCAGATCCCCTGGCATAGCCTTCTTGTCCCAGAGTCTGTCCGTGACAGAGCCAACACTGGTCCCTGGACTTGTAACTTCCAGGATATTAAGGTTCAGAGAGGTTAAGTAATTTAGCCAAGATTACACAGCAAGTAAGTGGCTCAGCCAAGGCTCAAACCCAAGGGTGTCTTAGCCACTCTGGGATACTACACATTCCCATGGAAAGGCTAGGGGGCAACTGGTGTGAAAATCACTCTATAAATGCTTGACTTGACCCCAGGTGCCAGCTGCCTGGGACCCGACTCTCCATCACTATTTCATGTACCAGGTTCCAGGCAGCTCCTTGTAAGAGATCTGGTAGATTTGTTAGGTTTGTTATTAGAACTCTTACGGTTCTGATAACAAAGACATCAGTACTGTGAAAATAAGATAAAGAAAATAGAATTAAGTTAGCCTCATACTACGGAGTTTCTAAAACAACAGAGCTCTGCCACAGAAAACGTAACATGCACCTGCCTTCCAGTAAATGGACCCAACTGAAGCTCCCGATAAATCTGATATTTCATTTGTATCAAATCTGGACAAATTGTCTGGAATTACTTCTACTCAGCATTTTAATGTATAGCTAAGTCTGAAGTCCTGATTTCTTTAAATATGTTAACCCTAAATATATAAAAATCAGTAGCTATGATCTGCTCTTGGGGCCACGTTAGGTGTCAATCACGCTGCTTCACAGATAACACACAGAAACCACCCATCCCTCACAGCAAATGGTCCACGGCCAAGGAGGCACTGGCACCTTGAAGCAGATTGTTTTCCTAGATGGATTTCTCCCCTTATATTTTATTTCCCATTATGAGGTAGGGAATATGTACATTAGACTGTGGTCTAAAATAGAGAACGAGATAGATCATGCATGGCTTCCATTCCTTCTGGAGGTCAAGCGATGGTCTGTCCAGGTGAGCGCTGCTGGTCCCACATGCGCCTGAGGCCCGGCGGAGGGCTGGAGAAGGGCATTGTGAGGACAGTGAGGGTGACTACAGCCACCAAGCACTCAGCCTTTACGGTCACAGGGCCTGCGGGGAAAACCAAATCTGGCTCTCTTGCCTCCAGAGCCTGTGCTGTTTTCACTGTGCTATGCTGTCATGTTTCTAGAATGTTATTGTTGAACAAAATAAGACTCCCAAATTCATTACAAACTACATAAGTGATATTTCAACGAGCATTTTTTGCTAGCTTCTTCATAAACAAAAGCCACTTGAGCTCAAGTTGGGTCATCTTCCTCCTAGCTTTGCTTTCTCTTCTCTCCTCCCGGGGTACTTTGGAGCGGAGTGTGATGGCAAGCTCTCCCTCTATTACTCAGGCACTTTGCAGGGAGGACATTCGGCTAAATGCTCAGGCTATTTACAGCCCCGGGAGATAAACCACCAGCTTGTTATTGTTACAAGTGGTGAGCTGGCATCCTGTGGCCTGGAAATCCCAACAGTTTGGCATTGGGCAAAATGAACGTAATCTAGAAAATCCTGGAGCTCAGGCCTCTGTGGCCAGCTCACTAGTCACACGAATGGACTGCTGTGGTGAACTGATGCTGTGAACTGTATCATAACCCTGAGATACTCCCCCAGAAAAAATGATAAAGAAAGCAGCATGAAGTGAGCATCATACTACAGTGTCTAAGACAAGGTTGGCCAGGTTTGTCGAGCACAGTGCGTCATGTACTATTGTAAAAGTAACACAGCCCACTTCTCAGTGATCTCAGTCAGCAGCAAGGAGGGAGGGAGGCCAAAGAGACTGCCCCAGGAACACTGAGACAGCCCCTTCCACCTCTGCAGCACTTCAGCTGCCCCTGAGATGACTCTGGACGAAGAGCATGTTGGATCCTGGCCCTGCATCTCGGGGTGAGCCAGTGGAGCTGCAGGGCCTGGAGTGCTTTTATGTCATTTCTTCAAATGAATAAGTGATTTTCCCTTAATGGATTTTTTGAATAATTTAAGTTAAAATTACTATACATGCAGAGAGAAATTTCACTAGGAAAGTTTTAAGCTTAAGTGACAAATATAACAGTTTTTTAAAATTTTCCAAATGTTGAAATTAAGATATCTTAGGTGGTGTGTTAGAGTGCCATCGAAAAGAACAGAAAATCCAATCATCTGGGCCTACCCCGGGCATAACGTGCAGTCTTTCTACTACAGACTGTCCAGGCTTCCCCAGATAACAGGTTTCCTTTCTCAAGGTTTGGTCTGGCTGCTAATTATCCTTTGTTGTGGGGATCCCTGTTTCCAGATGGATTTATTATTATTGATTCTCAAACTGGAAAGAACAGAATGAAGATGACAAAGGGAACGCAGCTCATGGTGGTGAGAAGACGGGAGATGGAGGAAGGCACGGGAGGCGCCAGGTGACTCTCGGCACTAGACTGGGAGGGTCAACACATGGTCACTGCCCCGAGAAGGCTTCTGCCCCAGAGAAGCCCACGGTCTGGTGGGGAGACAGACCCCCACAATCCCAATACGTGTGACAGCCACAGCACAGTACAGTGGAAAGAACCAGGGCGTGGGAGGCAGAGCCGAGTTCTAACCCCACGTCCTCTGCTTCCCAGTCGTGTGAGTGCTCTGAGCAGGGGCTTGTGAGGCTGAAATAAAATTGTGTAAAGCACCTGGCATGTGAAAGGCTCTAGATCCGAGGCATTCATCATTCTTACTATATTCCAGTGAAGATAGATATGTAAGGCACTGTGGGAACCCCGAGAAGGATCGAGTAGCTCTTCTGGAGTTGGGGCAGGCTTCCTGGAGGAGGGGACGAGGAGGGCTGAGGGCAGGCAGATGTGCTCTCACAACCACTGCCACTATCATCAAGAAATCATGAAGATCAGGCCTGGTGCTGGGCAAATGTCCTGTGTTCAGAAAGAGAAAAAGGATGACATACTAGAAATTGCATACCAGTTGGCATGTGGTCAAACCCCAGTGAAATTATAGAAAAGATTATGAAGAGGGATGTGTGAGCATTTAGAAAAGTAAGAGGTGATCAATGAAAGCCAACAAAGGTTCTCTCAGAACGAGCCCATAAGCTGATTCCCTTTCTTGGGAAGGGTGAACGGGTTGGCCAACCACAGGAACGACCCCCCATCCGCGATCTGCGGGGCACAGTCATGGGTCTGATGATCTCCTCCACGATGTGCCCACAGAACAGCACCACTCAGTCCCATCACTGCGACCGGGGAGCCCAGGGCTTCACCCCACCAGTCCGGGGAGCCCTAGGGAACTGCTCACCTCTGCACCCAGGGAGCCCCCCCAGAGCCCCTCCCAGTCTGACCTCTTTTCTTTTTAAAATCGCTTTAAAGTCTCTGTCTCTCCCCCTGCCCAAGGGTACTGGTGGAAACCTAGGAGTGGGCACAGTGCTTTTGAAAGTGTTCTCTGGGAAGCAATACTGTAATATCTGTTTATCCTGAGGTCAAACAGGCAGAAACAGGATCCCTTCAAGCTCTTCATGGGCCCAAGGGGCTCTTATTTGGGGATGCCTCAGAATGTACCAAGTGCGTTGAAATACACCCACCTCGCACATCTAATATAAATTTTACTGTAAAATTTTTAAAAGGATTTTTAATAATTTTGTGTTTGTGTTTGAAATTACTTGGCCAAGTGCAGCACAATTAATTTATGGTTGGCTCTGGTTTCTCGGCAAACATCAGGCATGTTCAGGAATTCTTGTGAAGTGAGAAGAATGTAACCTACAAATTGTTTTCAAAAGTAATAACGTTTTTTATGAAGACTAAATTTAGCAATTAATGAATTCGACAAAATGTTACACTTTGTAGAAATTTAATTATATACTTAAAAATTTTGACTTTGCAGTTTTCTTTTCATATTTTATAGCTAACAAATTTTTTTAGGCCTCAAATACTTTTCATAAACTCCTGAAAAGCTTGTCAGCCCCAGGCAGTGTGCTCGTTGTCCAAGGACTTAAAGGGCCTGAACAGCAGGCACGAGCGTCTGGACTCTTTCCCCAGAAGGACCAGAAACGGTACTTAGAATGTCACCTCTGGGGCGCTGCAGGAACTTGACTGAGATGGCTTTGGGAATGTACCGTCTGTTCCTGTGTTAGGTTACTGTTTTGTGCTCTGGTTCACTGAAAAGTGGTGAGTGACATAGAATATACATGTGCACAACCAAAATATGATTTCCCCATCCGTCTGGATACATGAGACTCGAGCAGCGCACGTGATTGTTCCTCGCCCCCCACACTGGGTTTCGGCTCTCCTGCCTCACCCGGGACGCCTGGCAGGTCCTCATGCTGGCCAGGGTGGGACTCACGCCTAAGCAGGACTCACACCTAAGCAGTGGACATGTGCCCTGGTGCTCAGATTATTCATTTGGGTCAGAAAATCCAATTTCAACACAACTAGTCATTTCTCCTGTTAGAAAACTGGTTCAGGGAGTGGCCAAAAGACTTGTTGGAGGCAGACCATCCATGAGAATAATAGGAAACAGCACACGGTTCTCACATAAGAGCAGTGCTTCCTGGTGACATCACAGAAGCCTCTCTGCAGTGCCCACATATGGACTAAAACACCCCAGAACTTCTCCTGCAGGCCACAGGGTCCTCCGTGTGGCCTCAGGTAGGCAAGACTGGAGACTTGGGCTTAGCGGGTAGAGAGGCCTGTCAGGCTGCTGGCCGGCTGCGTGGTCTAGCCCAGCTGACGGCCGGGAAGGACTCTGCCCCTCTCGCCACGGCTCAGGCGCAGCAGGGAGAAGAGGCATCGCTCTGGCCCACACAGGCCCCATGTCTACCCACTTCTCAGCTCCTGGCCTCGGCCAATCGGCCGGGTCAGATATCCATGGGGCCGCACTTCCCTAGTGGAGGGGTGACTGCATTGAAAATTGATGCAGTTGGTGAGCCCATTTCTCCACTGGGGCCTGGGTGGGCGAGTCAGGCTGAAGGTGGTCTGCCTCAGACCCACAGGGAGGACACTGGAACTAGGAAGTTACCCGTAGGTCTGGGCTGGCTGCGGGCTCCAACTCGGCTTTACCAGAAGGCCCTACAACACTGGGGGTATTGAGCCCCGGAGCAGCCAGCAGTGAGTGGCTCCTGGCTTCCCGGGAGGCGAGGAGCCCTGTGTGCCTGACCCCTCTGTCAGGAACCCCAGTGAGGAGGAAGGGACCAGGGAGGGGACTTAGGCCCCCAAACCCGATCGCCTCCAATGCTCACCAGACATCGGGGTCTGGGGGCCCAAGACCTGTGAACTCTGTGTTCCCGCTGCCACTGTCCCTTCTCCCCGAGGCCTCCTGACTGCAGGGCCTGTGTGCCTTCCACACCCTGTGCTGCTCCTCTAGGGAGCCACACAGACTCGGCTCGGCCATGGCAGCTGCGCTTTCCTTCATGTGGAACGTTCTGGCTGCAGCTCCGCCGACAGTGTAAATATATTCTTCACAGAGATGAGGTCGGGGCGCTCCCTGCACTCACAGCCTTGGTGCCGCTGAGTTAGTGTTGGCTTGGTGCTCCGGGCAGGGCTGCCCTTTCAGAAGGAGCGCCAAGTGAAACCCCGCCGGGTACTCCGCACTGCTCCAAGGAGAGCCCTGCCCACCGCACACTGAAGATGCAGCTTCATTGACAAAAAAAAAAAGGTTTCCATTCTTCATTCCCATTAGTCTTTGTGGCCCTCTCTGCTGAAGTTCTGACTTTCACAGTATGCCTTTATGGAAAACATCCATCGGTAAATAATCTTATACTTGGTCTTGGAAATCCGAAAGCAAATACAGTCGCTTGTTTGGGGCTAGGGGATGGCGGGGAGTGGACAACTTCAAAACTACCAGCTTTCATCTATCGAAGGAAAGAAAAAAAGCACCCTCTCTGGCACCTGCCCTGGTTGGCCTCGTGAGGGGTGCTGTGTTCGGGAGACCCTCAGAACAGGTAGGGTTCTTTCCCTCTGTTTACAGAAGAGATGGAGGCTCAGTAAGGACCTGCCCAAAGTCACACTGTGAAGAGATGCGGCCACCGAGCTTTGAGCTAAGGGCTCCTGACTCCGAGTTTGGGGTCCTGTCCCCAGCACACAAACGCTTCTTGCACAGATTCCTGAGTTAATGTCTGACACCTCGGCTGACCCCCAGCAATGACATTGTGTATACGTAACAGGTGTAGATTTCTCATCAGAGGAGGAAGTTTTGCCTCAGCCGTTTTAATAGAGCCACATGATAATCTTACTGCTGCCGTTTTCTGCTGCTTTATCATTTTACTGCTGCCAACTTTTCAACGCCAAGTATTTTTCTGACTAATTTTCATCCATCATTTAATTTTCTGACCTTTGCCACTAGTGCCTTTAATAAGAAAAGGGAACGTGTTTGAATGCCGGAGATCTTCTAGAGCTCTGCAAGGGTATCTGAGAGATAACTGTCTGGAAACATTCTTGATGGAAAGTCCTCAGTGTCATGTGAAGTGCAGGATGTAGGAGATGTATGGAGATTTTTTTTAGTAACAGCAGAAAATACTAAACACGTCTACACTATTTTGCACTTACTCCATGATTCTAGAAAGCATGTCATACCTAAAAAGCCTTCAAGGAAAGAACTGCTAGATTTGCCTTTTAAAAAAAGGAAAGGAAAGATTCTCCATCATAAGAAACACTAAAATAGTTGTAAAATAGTCGAAATCGTTGTAAAATGGGCAAAGGACACCAAAAGGTAAGCATAGAAGAAAAACAAATCAAAGATTTAAAAAGGCATAACACCTTGACAGAGAAGAAGTATAAATTCTTATTTTTCTTAACCTGGCTGACCGGCAATGATTAAGACTAGTTGTAGGGACACAGAGAGAAGTCAGCCTGGGCCCCCTACCCTGGAGTCCGCTCCGGTTGAGGAAAAGGATGAGGGCTTTTGAGTGTGGGCTCTGGACGACCACTGGGTTCAGATACCGCACCTGCCCCTACCGGGAGGGAGTGTCACCCAACGTCCCCACGCTCCAGTTTCCTCATCTGTAGATTGGGGAGACTACTAGCTACCTGGCAGGTGTGTCAGGAAGATCTTGGGTATAAATGCATGGATGGGGCATGTAGTAAACGCCCAGCACATGTTGGCTAGTAGAAATATTTTATTGTACCTACCGTTCCAGTCAAGCCTCTCTCAGAGCCAGGGTTTCATAATCTGGGGTTTGGAAGTCCATTTACCTTCTGATTATAAGCAAAATTGTGTGTCTGTGCATCTTTCTAGATAGAGGGTCTGGAGCTTCTTCTCCCAAACTCTTAAAGGGATTGGTTGGCTCCAAAACATTTAAAAACACTTGCCTTTTAAAAACAGCCCTTTGTAGAAATGTCAAAGGTAAAGCTGGAACCACTCAGGGAACCCACACAGGTAGCGTAGGCTGGGAGCCGCGAGGCTGACCGGCTACCCTCCTGGCGTCCTCGAAGCTTCTCCCCATGCGGCGCCGCCTTCAAAGCTGGCCTTTCAGCCTGAGAATCCATGGAGCCCTACGGCGGCTCTGCAGGAAGAGGCCTGGCTGCTCGTTTTCAGTTGGGTGTTATTCTGCAGGCTTCTGCCGGACCTTCTGTCACCAGCTTCCGCATCGAATGGCCTCTCCTGTGCTTCTGACTTGGTATCGAGCTGGGAGGCCTCCCACGCCCGCTCTGTGCTCTGCTCCAGCTGCCGGAGACAGACTCCCATTCTCTGCTTTGGTCCCCGGGGCCACGGGCTGAACACAACCAAAATCTTTCTCTCCTTCATGAATGTCCTTTCTGGAGGTCTGGCCTCCCCTTCCCAGGACGGAAGAGGCACAAGGCAAAGAAGGAAGCAGCTGCTTGTGCCACATCTGCTACCGGGCGGGTGCTTGGGGCCCTGGCCATCCCTTGGGGGAAGGAGGCTGGCCAGCAGGTAAATGGCTGGAGGATGAAGGGGGAGCCCCAGTTAGCTGTCAGCGGTGAGCACCCACGCCCACCTTTCTTCTCGGTGCTGTTGAGCGCTGGGGACAGAGGGGTGAGCAAGACAGCCCCTGCCCTGCCGTCAGGTTCCAGGTGGGGATGCTCACACACATCTGTGAGGCCTCAGGAAAAGCCCACTTGAGGTGTCCAACAAAGACCACACCCAAACTTGTCCTGTTTAACCGTCAGGTGTGGACTAATCCAGCCCAATCCCAGCTAGGGAGGAACGTGAGAAGTCTGATCTACACAGGAAAAGCTAAATGCACCCGTCCCTGATGCCTGCCCTTTCCGCCCTCCCCCACACACAGGAAGGACAGGATTCCACAGGAACTCAGGCTGAGAGAAAGCTGGTGAAGTCAGCTCCCCGCTCGCTGGGCATGGGAGCAGCCTCCGCCTGCGCTAGGCTTCCACTGCCCGGCACAGGACCTGCTAGGACCGGGACTCAATAAACAGTTGTTGAATAAACATACACATTAATAGAATAAGATGGAATTTTCTTAGGACGTTTGGTCTTAACCATTCTCAGTTTAGGATTGTTCTGAAGAGAAGCTGAAGCTATGTGTGGTGATTTTATTTATTGTAAATACACAGTTCAATGGTTAGGTCTTAAAAAACTTCGCAAGTTTTCTCAGATCAATAAGGAAGAAGCCAGCTTATCTGGCCCTTGGCGACTCGGGTTTGTACCCTCTTGCTGACGTGACCAATGTCCAAACACAGGAAACCACCAGGGGAAGTGGGGGAGGGGTGTTGAGAGACCTACGGTAGCGACACCCATCCCTTCTGACTGGGCTGCCCAAGCTCGGGGACGTCACAGATCACAGAACCCATCTCGTCTCAGTTTCAAAAGAGAGCCATGGATTGGAAGGTGCCCTAGACACCATCCTTTAAGCGCATGGACCTCGAAACATGGGCTCTGAGCACCTGGCCTTCGGTGAGCCTCCTTTGGAAAATTCAGATGGAGCTGAACAGAAACTTGGCCCCCCCAAAAGGTCTTTGGAGGCCAGCTCTGAATCCCAGAAATATCCCGAAACCTCTGGCTACAGATTCTGGGCATTGCTTGGGCCCCTGTGACCCCCATGGAAGTTCACTTACAAAAACTGCAGCGACTGTCACCAAGCACCGTCGCTGGGAAGGCGGGCGTGGAGTCAGCCGTGCTGGGAGGGGCAGCGAGCCCGGCTCACTGACCGGGCGGAGCCCGCTCGGTGCTGACGGACGCTGCTGTCTCTCAGCAGGCTCGCATCTCTTTTTGCCAATATAACCAACTTAAAAGAAAAAATCACTCCAGGAACTGCACACAAACGATCCAAGCAATCCTTACAGCCCCAATGAGGTAAACATGATCTCCCTTCTACAAACTGGGGAAACCGAGGGCTTGGAGAGGTAAGGAAGCTCGCCCAAATCACACCATGGGGGAGTCAGGGGTGAAAGTGCGCCCAGAACCCAGGCATCCAGACCCCTAGCCCTGGGCTACCCAAATCAGGCCCGTCACCCTGCAGGTCTGTGGCTTCCAGCTGGAATCCTGCCCGAGGCCGTGCTGTGCGGGTCGCAGCCAGGGGTGGGGGGAGGGGGAGGACGTGGCTCGGCGGCCGGGCAGCAGGGAGGTCTGTGACGCCGCCCTCCTGTGTCCCCAGGCCCCTGGAGAGACTGCCTGCAGGCCCTGGAGGACGGCCACGACACCAGCTCCATCTACCTGGTGAAGCCAGAGAACACCAACCGCCTCATGCAGGTGTGGTGCGACCAGAGACACGACCCCGGGGGCTGGACCGTCATCCAGAGGCGCCTGGATGGCTCGGTCAACTTCTTCCGAAACTGGGAGACGTACAAGGTGAGGACTGCCCACTTGACTGCCGGGGCCCTCTGAAGGAGGCGCCTGCTGCCCGTCAGGGCCCGTGTGGCCCAAGGGAGGAAGACACTGACGGGGCCATTTCTGCAAACCCACCAGGGTTGCGGGGACCAGCCGCTCCTTCGCTGTCCCACTGGCAACTGTGGCAGGACAGAGACAGGGGTTCGGACCACAAAAGCCCCACGAATGGGGTGGGAATTTCGAAATGCTGGGGTGCAGTAGACCCTCACCCCAGCCAGGTGTGGGGAGCACCTTGGTCCCAGCTGGGGCTCTCAAAGACCTGTCCTCACAGCCCAGAAGGGGCAAGTCCCAAGGCTCCCAAGCCCCGGGAAAATCTCCCACACAGCCCGTTTTGGGGAACTGTGGGAATACTTGGGTCTTAATTCCAGGGCTCATCCTCTGGGCTCCCAATTCCTGGGAAGTTGAATGCTCTTCCTTGTAGGAGGAAAGGCTGCAAGGGCTCCACCCCACACCTGTCTCGCTCCTCTGAACAAAGAAGTGGTACCGAGGACGCGAGGGCAGCTGAGTTCCCTGACACCTGCCACACGCCAGGCGCAGCGCTGGGTGCTTCCGTTCCTTACCTCCTTTGCTCTCACATCAACCCCAGGAGGGAGAGACTGGTCTGGACCCAGTTTACAGATGAAAAGGTGGCACAGACAGGAAGGGGGAGAGCAGTGAATGCAGCCTAGGCCTCTGACACCTGCAGAGCCGACAAACTCCCTGGACCACGACACCCACACGTGGCTTTGCCATGCCCCCGTCCTGTCCTGCTTGCCCTCCAACCCACCTCCTGACCAGCCTATGCCTTTGTTTTCTCCTCTTTCTCCTCTGCCTCCTAGTTGAGAGGTTCCTGAAGACACCCTAACTCCTTCCGCCTCCTTTCCACATTCTCTTCCTCAGAGCAGTAGGTGCAGTGGTTAAGGCTGGGTTCTTAGTTCAAATCCTGGCTCACCCTCACGCACTCTGGGACCCTGGGCCTCCCCAGGCCTCAGTCCACCCACCCTAGGGAGGATAATGATAGTACCTAGCTCACAGAGTTGGCATGAGGGTTAATAAAATAACCTACGGAAAGTTCTGCCAACAGTGCCAATATACCGTAAGTACTCACTAAATACTAGCTATTATTATCATTAATGAATCCACCTATTTTTCAAGACTTCAAGTGGCCACCACTCAGCTGATGACACCCAAAAATACTTGGAAAAACTATAACAAATCCACTGGATTCTAGACCTAGGAGGGTGCCCAGGTGGATGTGGCATGCTTTGTCACAGCTCACACCTGTGCATTAGTTTAATGGGACCCTCACACACAGCCCCTTCCCAGAGAAGGGAACAGAAGCTCAGAGAAGGTAAGGGAATTGTCCCAGGAACTCATGTTGCATGCCTACTGTGTCCTAGGCTCTTAATTTACCATATTACGTGTGTCCTTATAGCAACCCTGCAGGGAAGGTAACATAGCGTCTCCCACATTCACACGATGCCTAGCATGAAACAGGCACTCTCTAAATAGTCTTGAGTGTTGCATGACTGAGGCTCAGACGGGCAAAGTGACTCATCAAGTGACAGCCAGGTGGGGGAGTGGGGAATTAAATGCAGGCCTGCCTTCTGCTCTGCCTGTTTCCAGGCCTCTCTGTCTGGTGCTGAGCAGCTGACAGCCGGGCCCTGCTGGCTGAGCGCACTACATATTCCTCACTAATGCTTGCCCACGTTTTCCCCAGCAAGGGTTTGGGAACATCGACGGCGAGTACTGGCTGGGCCTGGAGAACATTTACTGGCTGACGAACCAAGGCAACTACAAACTGCTGGTGACCATGGAAGACTGGTCTGGCCGCAAGGTCTTCGCAGAATATGCCAGCTTCCGCCTGGAGCCTGAGAGCGAGTATTATAAGCTGCGGCTGGGGCGCTACCATGGCAACGCTGGTGACTCCTTTACCTGGCACAATGGCAAGCAGTTCACCACCCTGGACAGGGACCATGATGTCTACACAGGTAGGACCAGTGGCGTCACACCCATGTACAGGGCAGGGGAAAGAGGTCAAAGCCGAGCCTCTGACTCCCAGGCCCGAGAACGGGAAGATCCCAGGGCCCAGCTGCCCAACCCCGTTCCCATCCCCTGAAGGCCCACTCCTTTGCCCTCTGCCCACAGATCCCCTTCGCAAGGCTGGGTCAGCATGGCATTTACAAAAAGGGGAAGGTAAAGAGGTACACAAATTACATATCCGAGGGCCACTCTGGGCCAAGCTGGACATTGTACTGGGCTGTGCACTGCATCACTCCCTGCCTGAGGCACTGGGTGTCACGGCGACATGTCCCCATGTTACACCCTGGCTAACAACGCTGCCCCACCTCCTACATGCCTGTGCCCTTGGGCACGCTGTTCAATCTCTCTGGGCCCGTTTCCACATCTGGAAATAAGGACATACCGACGTAGCGGGGTGGTGAGAAGGGAGAATGTGCCTGAAGTGCTTCGTCTGGGACTTGGCGGAGTCAGGCTCTGAGTGGGTGCAGTCTCTAGTGTGTACTGTCAAGGCAGTGCTATGGGAAGCTATGAGAGGAAACCAGGTAGGAGAGATGAAACGACCTGTCCAAGATCACATGCCTCAAGTCCAGGTCTTTATTAAACAAAAAAACAAGGGAAAAAGCAAAAAATTGTAAGAAACACACACAGTCCAACCCTGAGTCCAGACATCAACCCCCGACATTCATCTCAAGGCTCCACACTTCAATTCCTTGAGATGAGGGCCCCTGGGCCCTCGCTGGCTGGTCCCTGAGGAGCCAAGCCCGCCTCCAGGCCAAGGTTGTTCTCATGGGCAAACCCCTCCTGCCCCAGCTCCCCGATAGGTCCCAGTCTAAAGGCCACAGCCTCCCCTTTGACGACTGTCCCAGGAACCACCTGCACTTCATTGGCAAGCCCGGCTGCCTACATCCTGAGGAGGGATCCCTACTCCAGGTCCCTACAGCAGCAGACTGTTCTCACCACACTGGGGGAAACACCAACACCTCTACCTACTCCCTGGTGCAGAACTGACCCTGACGCAGGGGCCCCGAGGAGGCAGCGTGCCATCTGAGGCCGGGGCTGCCGAGACTTCCAGAAGAGCAGGGCAGGAAGATGACCCTCATCAGAACTGTCAAGACTCTGGGGACAGAGAGGCTGGTTAGAGCATTTCTTGAGGACCATTATGGGGAGCAGGGAGCAGACTCTTCTGTGACCCCAACTGTCAGGCCTGTCCAGCAGCAGGGTCGGAGGATGTGAGGCAGTGAGCTCCCTGTCCCTGGAGGCATGCGAGGCAAGCTCAGGAGGGGCGTCCACTGGCTGACGGGAGGCTGGCTGTGGCGTGCCAAGGGTTCTGCCCTCCAAATCCGATGCTGCCGCTTGGACCTCGTGGCCGCGGGTCATGGCCCAGAGGAGCCAGAGAAAAACTCTGGGAAAACCTGGGCTGCTGGGGCTCTGGGGGGTGCCTGGGGCTGAGCCTCCTCTCGGCTTTCTGCCTCAGCCGGCCTGCTCCCTCCTCACCTCGCCCCAAGGCCTCTCCTGGAGCAGAGCTGCCCGCCCCATCGGGCCCCCAAACCCACAAACTTGACTGGGCAGCCCTTCCCCTGAGTGGGGTCTCTCCCTGGGTCTGACAATGTCTTCCCCCCCCCGTCCTGGGAAGGGCGATGCCCCTGCACGCCCGCTTGTACCTTGCCCACACTTTTACTGTTGTTCCGAACTGCTTGTCCTTGGCAGCAAAATCCAGCATGATATGATAGTGCCAGAAACTTTATGAAAATATCTTGCTTTTGTGAAAAAAAAAATTGTTTTTGGCTGGAATACAGGCTTGGGAGGAATAGAGGAACATTTCATCTTAAACACTTCCTTTGTCATTCTATAAAGACTCTTGATCTAATAGTTTCAGCTCTTAAAAAACATTCCTAAGAAAAACTGGCCCTCTACCCGCCCACCTCAGGTCATTTCTGTTTTGCTCCCTGGTGCTTGCTCTGCAGTGAGCCCTGGGCTAATCCGTGGCCTCCTTCAGTTCCCACACAGGTCCCGTGCTGTGCGGGGGCAGAGCGCTCATCCTTATTTTACCATGAGAATTCAGTGGCTCAACAAGGCTAAGTTGCCTGCCCAAGATCACAGAGCTCGTTAGTCAGCAGGCAGGTCTGAGGCCCCGTCCCCTCTCAGGCACCCTTGGTCCAAATGCCTCCACAGGGGGTCCCTCGGAAGCCTCCCGAGCAGACAGTGGACACGGGTAGAACCTCCTCCCTGAGACCTTCTCGCTCTTTCTCTCCTGCAGGCAACTGTGCCCACTACCAGAAGGGCGGCTGGTGGTATAATGCCTGTGCCCACTCCAACCTCAACGGGGTCTGGTACCGCGGGGGCCACTACCGGAGCCGCTACCAGGACGGAGTCTACTGGGCTGAGTTCCGAGGAGGCTCCTACTCGCTCAAGAAGGTGGTGATGATGATCCGGCCGAACCCCAACACCTTCCACTAGGCTGGCCCCCCTCCTGAGCCCTCGTGGCCGCCGGGAGCCTGCCCGACTGTGCTGGCCCAGCACAGAGAGCGCCGCCTTCCAGCTCACCTCGGGACTGGGAGGACTGCGACGCTGGACTCTGATTTCCCAAGTCACTGCGGCAGATGATACAACTGAATCGAAGCGGTATTCTCTGTTGCTACTACTCTTCTCCACATCAGACAGCCCCTCGTGTTTCCAGACAGGACAGGACGGCAGACAAGTCTTTCCTTAAATAACTTAAGCCCCAGCAATAAAAACACAACTGCAAAACACCTTCATAATATACACGTGTGTGAGCCGACCTTGTGCACTTATGTGTATACCATGTATATATGCATTTAGATATATACACGTGGCGTATATCTAGATACATATATAGGTTTGCCTTATATACCTAAATACAAGTATATTCAATTCTCAGATGCTGAGGCTGTTACCAACAGCTCTGCTCTTAGGAGAAGAGCATTTCATTCATGTTGTATTACTTGAGTCTAAGGGCAGATCACAGACTGTGTAGCTCTCATTCAAAGAACAATCCTTGGTGTCTACAGGCCTGGATTCTTCCAGGACTGTCTACAGTACTATTCTCTCACATAGGGGTTCTCAACTTCCTTGCTTAAGGTCCCCCTTGGCACCTAACCCAATTTCAAAATCCCCGTCCCTCTTTATTTCTATACTTCTCCTCATTCTCAGGACTTTTCACCACCCACCCATCCACCCACCTATCCATGCATTCAATGCCATTCAATTATGTGCCTTCCGTGCTCCAGTCCCCGGCCACTTCTGTTCCAGGCACCTTTTCTGCTCTTCTCTATTCCTTGCCTACTTACTCCTCACCTTTTCTGTCCCCCTGTGCTTTCTTTCCAGGCAAGATTCCTTAGCCTCTGAGTAGGAAAGCATGGACTCCACGTGGTCAGGAAAGGGAAAGTCAGGCCCAAAAGCTAACTCTTGGCCACAAGGATAATGGTATTTGCAGTCTCGTATTTTCCAGTCACAGTTTAGCCTACCTGTCATCTTAACCTTCACAGAAATAATAACCTACCTTGCCAGCAGATATCCGATTGAAGAGAAGTCATCATCCAATCGTTGGGAGCCCCAAATGGCTACATACCAAAGGTCCCATGCTCTCAGGCTGACTAGTGTCCACATCTCGTCTCCAAACTACACTTCCCCGGAGATCAAGCGCTACGAAAATGAGAACTAGCCACTTGTCGTGAGTTACTGAATAACCAGGGGCCACGGAGCCCTGGGTCAGCACATCAGAGTGCAGCGGCTTTCTTAGTCCTGTTAGCCACGGAGCATCAGGCTCGGTACTACCGGGACTCTTGCCAAGCAGGGAGCAAGGGATGAACAAGAAGATGAGACCCTCCTAGAGGGCACGTGGGTCGGGGTGGGCGAGATGTTGGAACGTTCGGTACTGTCCGCATCTGGCTGTGTGCCTATTACCTCAGCAGTCTCACAAAGTGTTCCATGTAGCATGTTTTGTGTATATAAAAGGGACTTTTTTTTTTTTAATATATTCTCAGATTATCCTTGTAATGACACATCTGCAATAAAAGCCATCAGTGCTATTTGGATGTATCTACACTGTGCGTTATTGTTTTAGAATGCCTTCCTGGGACCTCCGATACCAGAGCCTCTTTGAGTAAAACCAGGAAGAGATTCATCCATGGAAATCAATTAAATCACACTTTCCCTATCCCTGGTTTCCAGCTCTGCCCTGAGGAGTCCCACGACAGTACCTCAGGCCAAGATGGCTTCCTGGAGCCCCACCTCCTTACGTCTAGCTGCGTCCTGGATGTCTCTGCCAGACACAAGCAGTGCAGTCAACACCTGAAGCACCTTTCCCCAGGTCTGGTCTCATTTCACCAAATGGTACCATCTACTCAATTGCTTGGGTGAGAAGCAAGGACTCCTCCCTCCCCCTGGCCAAGGTCGACCCACCCCTCCGTGCAAGGCCTCTTCTCTGCCTTGGTGTAGGCCCTCCTCCCCTCTCCCCTCGACCACAGCAACAGGCTTCCCACCAGACCAAGGAACCCTGTGCCTCCACCTCCCTCGTCCCAGTCCGACTTCCACACTAGCTGCCAGAACCACCTTCCTGTAAAACAAATCTGTCGGTAGAGAAGGCGTCTCTGGGCCTGATGAGAAACCCCAAAACCATAAAGGAAAAGACGAAGGGATAGGACTAAAGAAAGTCCCGAATTTTTCGCCCTCTGAAAAACAAAACAAAATAAAACATGACTGAGATTGAAAGGCAAATATTAAACAAGAGAAAAGTATACGATTAATATTCATGCTACACCAAGAACTCTTTCAAATTAAGAAGATACAAACACTGTTATAGAAAACTTGGTAAAGCACACAAACACGTTAGAAGACTCACAAACGGCCAGTAAACAAGAAAAGAGGCCAACCTCAGTAATCACCAGAGTTGTACGTTAAATCAAGCATAAACCATCACATGGTGCCTAGCAGACTGGGAAAGACGAAAAAATGTCAATCTCCACATTGACAAGGGAATGGAGAAATATGTACTCTATGTACTCTGGATGGAAGTAAAAACATTCAATATTTTTGAAGAGCAGTTTGGCAATGTATATATCAAAATTTAAAATGTACTTAAACCTTTGGACTCACCAATCTCTCTTCTCAATGACAAAGTAATGCTGCCATATGAGAGCTTTTTCTAGCAAAGTCGTACTGTGGAGAGACTGATGTTTACTGAAGCCTACTACGTGCTTGGAATTGGACTTGTGTCTTCTTACGTGACCTCACGGCAGCCTGTGTAGGAGGGACTGTTCCCCTCACTTCACAGAAGGGGAGAAAGTGAGGCTCACAGACAGACTGCTGGTAAAATGCCCCTGCAGGAGTTAGTCCAGAAGGTTCTGGGTGTCAGGCACTAAGAGTTCTCAGCTCCCTTCACCCAAATGCCTAGTCAGTGTTGGGGGTCACAGTGGAATCTGGACACTACTAGGTGTCCTCAACCTTGGCCCAGACCACACCCACCCACTCCCATACCTGCAGTCGGGTGTGTGGGACGCAAGGATTGACAGCAAAGGAAAACAGGGCCAACCTTACCAGTCACTGGTCTTATGTCCAAACCCCAAAGCAGAGAGCTCTGGAAAGCCATACTGGACAAGGGGGAGCAACCCTTTACTAAACTAGTTGGGAACCAAACAAAAGCAGGGCCTGACGCCACTGGTTCCCCAACCCCACACACCCCGATACCCAAACCTGGGTCTTGGTCAAATCATACCCCGGCTACGTGGAAGGAGAGGGAGGCATAAGCCCATCAGAGATGTGGAACCCACTCTCCCTGAAGTAAAATGGAGGAAGGGGAGCAAGTTTACCAAACCAACAGCATCAAAGAAGAGAACAGGGAGACAAGAGGGCTGTGCTCAGGCAGCGCGCCTGGTGCCCAGGGAGTCGCTCCCCTGCCGGCAAACAGCACTCGGCACAACCAGCAAACATCAACACGCCTCCTCCTCGCCCATCCCACCTGGGGACTTTTAAGGCCTACAGTCATAGGGGTCCTACTGTTACTAAGGTCTCCATGGTGAGTGCCTCTGCAGATCCAGAAGGAAGTCAGTGACACCTTGATCAGCGGAGGGCACCCACCTGCTGGGCTCGTGTGCAGAACACGGCAGGAAGACAGAGATGTTCCCCAAGCAAGTGACACTGAACAGGGCCCCCTCCCCCGAACCTTGCCAATTCGATCCAGATTGAAAGAGAAACCCTTGAACTACTGCAAACACTGGGGATGGGAATCCATGATGCTCATACTCCGCAGGTGCTCTTTGGGAGCTCAAGGGGTCCCCCCGATCTCCCAAGAGCACCTCATCTGCTTCGTACAGTCTGGTAAAAACTCTCAGTTATAGTAAAGGAAAGCTAGAGAACTGGATTAAACAAAAAAGGAACATTTTAAATGTAACAAAATGTAAAACAGGCACTTTTTCAGCCTCGGTTTTTTCCGCGTCTCAAAAGGCTAAGGACAAAATCACAGCTGCCAAGAGCTCCCACATTCTGGAGCAAAAGGTGCAAGACCCTCCTTGCAAGGGGGTGGCCCCAAACTGGCTCTGCAGCATTAGCTGATTGCCCACCTGCGGCCTGTGTAAGAGGCGCAGAAAAAGTATCCCGGGGTGGGGGGATGAGTCGTCCCCATGATATGCTCCCCCCTCCTTCAATCAGTGAGAGGCGCTTCCAGGGACCATTCCAAGAGCGTGGCCTGGGTGAGTATAAGCACTGCCATCTGACTCACACCTCACGTCTGCAGGCCAGAGGTGGAGAGCAGTAGGCAGCTGGTACTGCGCTGGGAGCAAAGGGCGAGCCCACCGATGCGGGCGGGGAGGCAAGGACACAGTTCCCAGGAACCAGAGGGCAGCCTGGATGGTGAGGAGGGGCTGGTGCAGGAGGCCCAGGAGCCAAGGAAGGGCCATAAGTGGTCAGCGAGAGGAGAAGCACTGCCCCATGAAGGGAGCTGAGTCAGAGGTGCCCCGAAGGGAAATTCTGAAGCAGCAGCAACAAAGAGGGAGAAAAGACAGGAAGAAGGGAAAAGACAGAGCGTGGGTGCTTTGGGCAGCTGGCATACCCAAGGGTGCCAGCTCTGGGTTCTGGCTGAACAGGCCACATCAGAGAGGCCCTTGCCTCTCCCTTGTCTGTCTCGTCTGTTCCAACCCCAAGGGCCACAAAGCTCAGTGGACCAGGAGGGAGGCAATAGGACTGCGGGGTCTGGTGGAGACACTTGAGCGTGTGCCCTCCCCCACCCCAGGCCTCCAGCAGGACCGGCTGTAAGAGTCCAGACTTCTGACCCCTACACTGGATGGTCTGGAGTGACGTGACTGTTAACAGCAGAGGGACTTCGGGGCCCGCTAAGTTCTCAGCATCGACTGGGAAAAGAACTAATCCACAGAGTAGGCTGGAAAGGACACTGCGGAAAAATAAAGTTGGTTTCTTCTTACACCTGATTGGGTCCAGCTCATTTAATAAGCTGGTTACATAAGGACATGAGGTGTCTCCCGGAGTCCATGAGCAGGGACACAGCTGGGCCTCACAAGGACCAGGAACCAGAAACTGCCTGGAAAGCCTTCAAGAGGCCAGGAATCCGCTCTCTCAGCCTCTCTCTCTGTCGTTTCCCTTTCCCTTTCCTGCAGGGTCTCTCTCTGTGTCTCGTGCATGGATCAGCTTTTCCCAGCATGGAATTTCTGAGCTCACATGTCCTCCTGGTCTGAGTGCCAGCAAAGACCTGAAGCCCCTCTCCTCTCAGCCAACTCCCAGCCAGAGGACCCGACTGGCCCGCTCGGGTTGGGTGTCCACCTCACTGCTATCGACGGGGCTCCGAGCAGAGTTGGTGGAAGGAACGCGGCTGCTGGAGCTCAAGGCTGTGGAAGGCGTGGCGGAAGTTCCCAGGGTCCCAGCGGAGGAGGGGTCAAGGCTGGCTCTATATCCAAAAAGGTGTCTGGACTATACTCCAGCTGTTGTTAGTCCGCATCCTCTCTGGAGACCGCATTTTGCCAACTAGACGGATTCTGTCCCATTACTCGTTAGATCATGTCCTATTCCCCAGCCCCTCCCCTGCTGACTCCTGCCCTCCCAGGCTCAGCTGTGTCACTAAACATGACACATGGCTGTGCCCAGAGGGGGCTCTTACTGCCCTTCCTGGATACGCCGAGTTTCTCAATAGTTTTTGTAGATATAGGAGGCAACAAGTTCCCCACTGCTGGGCTCTTCCAGGCAGTATTTGCTCTGGGTAACACTCATACCACCCACAATCTATAGGCGCTGTCCATGTGCCAGGCACCATGCGTGTCTCTTTAAACTCTCACAACCACCCTGTGAGGTGGGTTCTGCAATTACCCTCCCTTCGACGTAACAGAAATTGAGGCTCAGAGTTGTATGTGACTTGCCCAAGAACATGCAGCCTGAGATGCTCAGGATTTGAGCTCGAGTCTGTCTGACTCCTGAGCTCCTGCCTCTGCAGGACTAGATCACTGTCCCCAATGAGGAAATGAAATGACTAAGGCTCCTCTCTCACCCCATCATCACTTCCTAGTACGTCTGAGAATCATGCAGCGTGGAGCCTGCTGCCCACAGAAGTGGGTGTGTGAGCTGGCCAGCCAGCCTACCTGTGCAGAAGCAGCTGGATGGACAGTAGGTCCCCAGGTGTCAGGAAGGCAGTCCAGGGCTGTTTGCCCAATTTATCTCAGAGCTGAGGGCACAGAATAATAGGGGGCAGTGATGGAGAATATCTCTCAGCTTCTTGGGGCTCACAATCCTTTGCAGGGCTAAAGTGGCTGGGCCCTGCCTTTCTCCCTTCCTCTTGGAGGACAATCTACAGACTAAGCGCCGCCCTTTGGCACTAGGAGTGTCCTGTTTGTGGCTGGTCTGGCTGTCACCTCATGTACCAATTCTATCTCGTCCAAGCCTTGGTCTGCACTATCTGGTAACTGGGTCCCTGTTGTGTTGGCTTATCTCCCATCTCCATGTCTTCAGGACAGGGGCTTGCTTGGCTAGTCTCTCTCAGATCCCGCAGTCAGAACTGAACCAGCCCTAGCCTGGGATTCCACACCTTGTGGACACATGCCTTGGTACCTACAATCACTGGGACACTCCCGACCTGGGGTATCCTGGGTCAGCTCACCCAAACATGGGAACGCAGACACAGATAATCCCTCCCAGCTGTGCAGCCTTCCCAAAGCCCTTCACACGCAGCACCTCCCCTCTGCTCGCTGACGGTCATGATAAATCCGTCTCCATGGGCTGGTCAGGGGTGCTTCCTTCCCGCTGCTGCAGTACATGTACCCTCCTAAAGCTGAGGGACATCTCACATTAGGAGGACAGCTCCCTGGGCAAGGGTGGACAGGCCACATTCGCCCTGACCCTTACTTAGCAGAGCTGGGAGTGGCCCAGAAACCACAAGGGTAGCTAACAGACAGGGAATGGGATTAGAATTGCCTTCTGGAGCAGTGTGATGACAGAGGCCCATGCCCTAGTCATCTCGAAGACAGGAAAGAATTAGAGGAAGCACACAGCCTCCCTGGAGCGCAGAAAGCTGACCTAGCCCGAGGCGAGTGTGCCGGGCATCGGCTCCTCTCCACGGGAACCCAACAGCCAGGGCAGTGCAGGGCTGTGCTGGGGACGTGGGGAGGAGGAATTAAGGACAGACATTCAGGATGCAGACATAGGAAGCAGGGGCAGCTGAGCAGCTGGGTGGGAGGCCTGAAGGCCTGGCTGCCTAGCCCAGGCCCAGGGAGCACGGGCTTGAAGTAGGAAGCAGCTTCTTTGCCAAGAGCACAAAGAACTAGTGGATAGAGAAATGTGTATTAAAACCAGAGGCCATCTTTCACCTGTCGTTTCATTATAAGAAACTGGTTGGTAATGGCTAGCGCTGGTGAGAGCAGAGAAGGCAGGCAGGCTGGCATGCGTGAGTGGGAGTGGAACTGTAACCCAGGAAGCGGGCCCCCCAGCAGCAGTGACCAAAACGAAAGTCGCACGTCACCTCTGCCCAGCAATTCCAATTCCAGCTCCTGGTGTTTCAGAAATACTCTGGCAGGTGAGTAAAGATACAAGTAAAAAGGTGTTCTCCACTGCACCACCCGTCCAAGGGAAAAAGTAGAAACAACCTAAGCATTTATCAAGTGGGGCTAAACAAATCAACGTACATCCAGGCCCCGTCCAACAAAGCGCCACGTGGCCACGGGTGCCACGGAGCCACTTGGGAGAATGAAGGAGTTCTGTTCCTGCTGCCACTGAACAGTACCCACCACACTTCGAGTGGAACAAAAAGTAAGGTGCAAAACAAACTGTCTACCCAAAGGTTCCCATTTTGGTTAAAAAGCACAAGACTCTTCGCACACCCCCATGTGCACAGATACTTCTCCGTGTGGATTCAAGTGCCTGGAAGGACACACCCCACCTGCCAACACTGGCTGCCTCTGCGAAGTAGGAGGGGAGGAAGGGGATTTTCACTTTCTACTTTATAGACTTTCTAGTGTGAGTTTTACAACAATGTGTTACTTTTGTCATTTTAAGAGTTTTTAAAAGATGAATGGGAGTTGAATGGCACTGCTGGGCACAGCCTTTCTGGCCACAGGAAGCAGAGATCTTGCCCGCCCCCCCCCCCCCTTGAACAGGCACTCCTGGGCCCCTAAAGCCCTGGACGACTTACACTCTAGTCCTTTCTGAGGGTAACTTCCTGGGACCTTTCAGGCTTTAATCAGCTTGTCCCCAGGCACCTTCCTTCTTCACAGACCTACCTGCCAGAATTCATCGCCTCTCCACGTGGCAACCTCCCCCTCTGCCCTAGAGGATTTCCTTCCCTCAAAATTGGCTTCTAATTTTGGGACCCAGCACTTCCTGCTGCCCCAGAGATCAATCTGACAGTCTTTTTTTTTAATTAATTAAAATAATGATAAATATTTTACAGCAAATAATTACTCCATACAGGGTATTATCTGGAGCTCATTACATGGAATAATTTATTTGCTCTTCACAGCAACCCCATGAGGTAGATCCTATGATTATTCCCATTTTAAAGATAATGAAGTAACATTTCCAAGAGGACTCAGCTCATTAGCAGCGGAGTCAGGATCTGAAAGAACGCAGTTCGCCTCCAGGGCTCTTGCTCTCAACTACTCTGACATATTGTCTCTGAGAAGTAAACAGAAAATAACACACATCTGAGGACTCTTGTCATCAATGGCTTGTCCTGGATTTATGGGTTCATAGAGTCCTCTCTGTAAATAGTCAAGGGCAGGTAGGAAGTAATTCCTCCCTTTTGGCCCCTAGATTAGTCCCTCATTCTAGACATCAGCTCAGCACCCATTGCCAGGGGTACATACCTCCATCTCTACCAGTAGAAGCCCAGGCCCTAGAGACTGAAGACCAGAGAGGGAGAGAAAAAGGAGTCCTTTCCTCCCTACAGTCTGCTCTCTAGAGTCTGGAGTTTAGCCTGAGGCATCTGCTCTGTCTGGATATTGTCAACAGCACTTATGTCCTTTTTCTATGTTGGCCCTACCTCCACAAGGGAGCAGGTCACAGCTCTGGATTTCCGTCAATAAAGCAAACCCCAAATAGATACAGGAATTGGACACTTGTCCCACCATTGCGTAGGTTGCTATGTGGGGTGGTTGGGAATTTCCTGATTTGTCTAGGTAGAACTCACCTCTGTCTGCCTGTCTGTCTGTCTGTCTCTCTCTAGCCCCAACTGTAACCTGCTCCTGATTCCATCTTGGTGCCTGCCGTAGTCTCCTGCAGCAAGTCTGTAGGCACCTTGAGGACAGTGATTTACCCTCTGCTTCTTTGGCACCTTTTATTTTCCCATGGTGGGTTCATATAAAATATGTGTGCAATGGATGAATGAGTGAATGAGTAAACTTAATGTATTTCAATACTATTTTTAACATCCAGAACCTGACAGTCTTTTGTGTGTTGAGTTTTACAGCTGATTTTGTTCCAATACAGATGGGGCAACAAAGTAACAAATGTGGGGTAGTGATAAAGTTGGTGCAATGCACTAGTTATCCATTGCTGTGTGAGAACTTACCTCCAAATTTAGCACCTCACAACAATAAACATTTGCCATCTTGCAGTTCCGTGGGTCAGAAGTTTGGGTGTGTTTTAGCTGGGCATCTCTGGCTTAAGGTGTCTCATGGGACGACAGTCATGGAGGGGCTACGGCCTCCTCTGAAGGCTCCACTCAGGCAGAATCTGCTTCCAAGCGCACTCACGTGGCTATCGGCAGGCCTCACACCCTCACCACACAGGCCTCGCCAGAGCACAGCCAAACACACGGCTGCTGGATTCCCCCAGGACGCGTGAGCCAAGAAAGAGTAAGACGACAGCAACACCCAACAGAGAAGCAGTCTTTTTACAATCGAATCCCGGAGTGACATCCCATTATTTCTGTCATATAGGATTTGTTAGAAGCAAGTCAGTATGTTCTGCCCGTGCTCCAGGGGAAGGGACTATACAAGGGGTCATCGGGGGCCGTCTTAGAAGCTATCTACCACGTGAAATCTTTCAGATTCTCAGGGCCATCATCCTAACTCTTTCCAAAAGAGACGTCCCAATGGCCCCACGTTATTCCTGAGGCTGGAGAAACTCTAGCCTTTCCTCCATCCCTAACCCTTCTCTTCTTTAGGGCTGGCTGACCCTGGGAAGGCCCTCCTTCTCCCACCTTGAGCCCCTGTACCACACAGGAGGGCCCTGGAGACATTCCTCTCTTCAGCCCACTGTCTGGTTTCCCCAGAGGGTAAAGGCCTGTTAGCAGGAACATATGGCATATTCTGAGGTTAGTGGTGGGGGTCTGGGGTCTCAGCACTAGAATGTGGCAGTAGTAAGTGGTGAAACTTTTAACAACTCTTATTTAGCTTCTGCAACTGTGACATAAGTTAAAAATAGTGCCTTCCTCAGAGGAAGGAGCGTTGGGAGGATTAAATGAGATCATGAGTGTAAAGCGCTCGGTGCGGGGCCTGTCGTGTGGTGGAAGAAGTAAATGTGAGCGCTGGTCGTTTTTATCATTGTCAGCTTCTAATTAGAAGTCCAAAGACTAAAGGTCAAAGAGGAGCAGTCGTCTGATGACTCCACAGATTCCTGCTATGGAAACACACCTTCACTTGCACAAAATGGGCTCGTGCTCTCACCTCCTTTCCGGGGTTCAGACAAAACTGCTCGACCCAGAGAAAGGCCGACTGCAGGTCCTCCCTCTGCCCCAGAAGAGACGAATGTGACCAGCTGCTCAGCTCTGGGCAGCAAAGCCTGAAGGAAAGAAACCTCTCCCCCAGCGTGTTTTCCTCCCATGCTGCTTCTCTCCATGGAGATAGATGTTAAATGGAGGATGCATAAGTTAAGGCAGGGTGGAACCCCAGCCATGAGCATGAGGTCTTGAGTTAAACTTGGTGTCTGCCTGGTGTACGACGGTGGTAAGTCATAAGTGAAATTGTAGGGTTTTTTCATTCGCAAAATGGGGATTTTAATAACATCCTTTGGCTTTCTGTGAAAATTGAGCAAGACTGTGAAGTCCCAGAGAAATGTGGATTTTAAGGTAACAAATCCTGAGATTGCAAAAGTAAAGGCAAAATTCTCTCTGGAAGGGAGAGATTTAAAACCATATGCAGCTGATGACCAGAAAAAATAATGGAAAAGGTTTCCTTCATTTGGGATGGGTTGTGTCTTTGTGATTATTCTGTTGATTGAGAAGCATGTTTGAGATGCGTCAGAAGGTAGCTTTTCCCTGCTTGCTGGGCCCCAGAGGGGGCTGGATGCCTCTATCTGGAGAAGGAGAAACTTGATCAAAGGCTCTCCTGGGCTGGTTGCGCCCTGTAGCACGTGGCCATCGGGCAAAGAGGAGAAAGGCACGGCTCTGGGCTCCAGAAGTAGGCATTCCAGAACGCAGGCTTAAGCTTTTCTTTGTGGCACTGACATCCCCTTAGCCATCCCCGAGCTGTGCTTCCCTGGCTAAGGAAGGAGGAGCCTGGGGCTTCCCAGGTGGCGCAGTGGTTAAGAATCTATCTGCCTGCCAATGCAGGAGACATGGGTTGGAGCCCCGGTTTGGGAAGATCCCACATGCTGCAGAGCAATTAAGCCCGTGTGCCACAACTACTGAGCCTGCACTCTAGAGCCTGCGAGCCACAACTACTGAAGCCAGCGTGCCACAACTACTGAAGCCCATGCACCTAGAGCCTGTGGTCCGCAACAACAGAAGCCACCACAACGAGAAGCCTGTGCAATGCAACGAAGATTAGCCCCCACTCGCTGCAATTAGAGAAAGCCCGCGTGCAGCAAAGAAGACCCAACACAGCCAAAAATAAAATAAATAAATTTATTTTTTAGAAAAGGGAGGGACTTCCCTGGTGGCGCAGTGGTTAAGAATCCACCTGCCGGGGCTTCCCTGGTGGCGCAGTGGTTGAGAGTCTGCCTGCTAATGCAGGGGACACGGGTTCGAGCCCTGGTCTGGGAGGATCCCACGTGCCGCGGAGCGGCTGGGCCCGTGAGCCACAATTGCTGAGCCTGCGCGTCTGGAGCCTGTGCCCCGCGACGGGAGGGGCCGCGATAGAGAGAGGCCCGCGCACCGCGATGAAGGGCGGTCCCCGCACCGCGATGAAGAGTGGCCCCCGCTTGCCGCAACTGGAGAAAGCCCTCGCACGGACCGAAGACCCAACACAGCCAAAAATAAATAAATAAATAAATAAATAAGAAAATCCTTTAAAAAAAGAATCCACCTGCCAATGCAGGGGACACGGGTTCGAGCCCTGGTCCGGGAAGATCCCACATGCCGCGGAGCAACTAAGCCCGTGCACCACCACTACTGAGCCTGTGCTCTAGAGCCCACAAGCCACAACTACTGAGCCCACGTGCCATGACTACTGAGCCTACGTGCCATGACTACTGAAGCCCGCACGCCTAGAGCCCATGCTCCGCAACAAGAGAAGCCACCGCAATGAGAAGCCCGCACACTGCAACGAAGAGTAGCCCCCGCTCGCTGCATCTAGAGAAAGCCTGTGTGCAGCAACGAAGACCCAACGCAGCCATAAATAAATAAATAAATAAATAAATAAATTTATTTTAAAAAAAGAGGAAGGAGGAGGCTGGCTCCACACAGGTCCAGCTGGAGAGACTGGGTAGGAAAGCAGGAGATGACTGGAGGGAGGGATCAGGGTTTGTGGCCAGGCAGCTGGCTGAGGCACCAGGAACGACCAAGATGGATCTGTGGAACAAATGAGTATTCCTTGGGGATTCTTGGGAACACGTGGGATGGGGAACTGAAGGGAAAAAAGGTTGGATTTCCTGCATGTGGAATGGAATTTTTTCAGTTGGGAGTTAAAGGAAAGGATTAGCCTTAATGCTGGCAAACTTGGGGACAGGTGGATAACACTGTGGTAACCCTAACTTGGGAGCCATCGGACTTTGGTCCTGGGGTGGTACAGGCCCCCACCAAAGGGGCAACAGCCACTCTGATTCAGTTCTGGGAAGCAGAAGATCTGCCGGCATCCATCAGTTCAAGCCCTCCGGCCTTCTGGAGGGAGATCAAGAGAGCACGTGTCTGTGCCCTTTCATCTCTGCTCAAATACGCACATCCTTCATTCTCAAAGCCCAGGCACGGGGAGATGCATGTGTCTCCAATCCGGTATGAGGGACATGCTCACTGATAACTGTTTTAGGTCTTTCCAAGGCTTTGCTCTAAAATGAACTGTTTTCAAAAGGGCTTCCCCTTCCCCTCCCCCACCCCCTCAGCAGTTTCTGAAATACGGTGATGCACCACAGGCTTCTGCGTGGTCCCCTGCCTGGTTTTCCCTCCTCCAGCCTGACCTCCCCCAAGCCGGGCACCTGCTGTTGTCCAGGAGACCCGTGTTCAAGGCAAACCCAAGCCAACCATGCCCTTGCTCAAAACCCTCCTGGTCCCCTACTGCTCGTGGAGGCCGGAGCCTGAGCCCCCCACTCCCAGTGTCCAGGCCCTAAGCAACCTCACCCCTCCCTCCCACTCCAGCTGCTTCTCATGACACCCTCCCCCTCATTCTCTACTCTCCAGGCAGTTTTCCCAGCAAACATGTTTTTCTCCACTTCAGGGCTCTTGCACAAGCTGCTGTCTTTGTCTGGGATGCTCACATGCCACCTCTTCATCCAGCTTATTCATCTTTTAGGGCTTCCCTCCAGAAAACCCTTGCTGGTCCCCCAGCCTGGTATGGGTCCCCCTTTATTCACTCCTTTGCCTTTCCCTCCACAGTGCTCGGCTCACTTTGGTTTCTAGTTCACTGCCAGTGATCAGATCTGGGCTGTGAGCGCCACCGGAGCAGAACTGAAGTCTGATGCCCGGGTGAGAACACACCCACCCTGCAGAGGGCCTGGCGTGTGAGACCCTCAGGCTCAGAGTGTGAGCCCCTCACTCCCAGCTGTTCTGGGGGCTTTGGGGCATCAGCAAAAACGCTTTTTGACCAATGACCACTTCTTTTTGAAAGTCCTTTTAGATATCCCCCGGTTTAAGTCTGTTAATTTTATACTCAGAATTTGGAAACAACTTGCCTTTATTTTAAACTTCAGAGTCCATATTTGAAAATAAAGCCTTGCTTTTTAAAAATGGAAGGGTTTGTCTGTTTGAAGGAATACCTTAGCTTCTAGAAATTTACTTCACATACTAGAAGTCTGGGTAAATTTACCAGGAATCTAAATGTTCTCTAACTATTCAGAACTGTCAGAATGCCTAGTTTTTGTTCCTTGAGAGATCACAGTTTTCCACACTGCCTATAGTTACTTTTAGAATCAGGCTCTAAACCTTTTAAAATCTATTACATTCGTAATTTTATTTAGCTATTTCCTGGAGGGAACTATAGGTTCTGAAAACCAAACACCCTCTAAATCAATAAAGCTACTTAGAAATAAACGCTGTAGCCACGCTTCACAGCTCATTGCCTGCTTTTGTTATCACTTTGACCTGAACTGGGTATTTACAAGGAGCAGCTATCAGATAAAATTAAGCTGCAAATAACTGACCTGACTATTTCCCACCACTATTTTTGCACTTTGAAGTAAATGGGAATAAACTTTTTGAGACAAAGAGAGTCTTATTTTTGAACTGTAGTAAGTTTTTCCCTCAGTGTTTTTTAAATTATGCTTCACGAGAAACAGTGCACCAAAGTGCAGCCAACTGGCTCTAAAATTTGCATTGGAAGGAGTTGGAATACACACCCACATGGTTAATAACGTGCCAGTACTACATGAGGGTATCTTTACATGGAGCAAGAGACACATGTGTGAATAGTCCCAGGAAACTAGTTAGTGTAGAACCTTCCACAGAGGTTTAAAAGAATCATTACAAAAGTAAAACCTATACTTGCTATTAGAGGCAAATAACCACTGAAGCAGTGTTCAAAGTCTCAAGCAGGAACTAAATGAACGAAGCAGCTGGAAATATCAAGGACTGACCTCAAGTCCCTCCCAGAGAATAACTCCCTCTCCCCCAAGGAAACACCTACAGTGAGGACGTTGCCAGGGGAAAAAGAAATGGTTTCAGACATTTTTTCCTATATTGTACTTTCCAGGAATTATGTAACTCTTCCTCTTTTGATAAACAAATCCATCCCCAGGACAAGTTGGGTTTTCAAGAGGAATCCAGTACCAAAACCACAACCTGGATTTGGGCAGGGTCTGTCCACAGCAATCAGAGGTGCAGGGAGGCCTCAGCTGCCCTCAGGACGGATGGCCCCGCTGAGCCTCAGAATGGGATCTTTCTTCATTCTTTTTCATGAAACCGTGCCCCCCCACCCCCGCCATGGTAAACCCTCACACACCGTCCTGAGGACAGAGAGCACATTGGAGTCGCCTCCTGTTCTTTCAGTCTGACTTGTACATTGCAGGAGTCATTCTGATGCAAGGATGAGAAATGCAGTCCGATTGGCTCAAGGCGGGAGGGAAATCCTCGTAGAGGGGAAGGGATAGGAGCAGGCAGTGGAGCTGGGCTCACTCAGGGACAAGGAGGGTCTTACAGGAGAACAGAGGCCCGCACGGAATCTCCTGGGAAGTACCTGCCAGGAAGAGGCAGCTGAGATGAGGTGATCAAGGACAAGGAGGGGGCATCTGTCCAGAAACTCAGCGGCAAGGGGCCCTGGCATGGACTACATGTCCGCTGCAAGTGTGGACCTATCCTGCAGCCTGATGAGAGCCATCATGGTCATGCACGAGGGGCATCTGGCCAGAGGCCTGAACAGGGGACTCATCCTAAGGGGAGGGGTCTGGGAGCACACGCTTGGTCTGATGAGAAGGGACACAGGTCAGCAAGGGGAGATGGTATTCGTTGAGTCAGCCCTTGGCTGAGGCCCACCGACCAATCTCTCAGAAACCCAAGACAGCACTGGTTTGTGGTCCAAGAACAGAGTGTCACAAGAAAGAGCCAAGACAATTCATCCCACTTCACATAGCGCCCGATGGAGGCCACCCACAAGTCATAAATGGCAGAGGACATACAGGTGGCAACTGAAAGGGAGGAGTAGGAAAATAATGACCTGAACAGTGGAGGTAGGGTGTCAGGGGAGGGCAGTGTTAAGAGCTTAGGGCTTATAGCCACACCACTGGGCCAAGGCCTGGCTCTGCCACTCTCCAGTTATGTGACCCGGGGCAACCTCTCAGCACCTGCTTATTCACCGGGCCATTTTGTGAGCGTTCATTGAGATGGTGCATTAAAATACCTAGCAAGGTGCTGGGCACAGAGAAAGGAGACAATCAACAGCAGCTCTTGTGATCATTTTATGAGAGAGAAGAGGCCATCCTTAACGATCCTGGAGCACCTCTGCTAGTTGAACCAGTGGGCTGCACCCTAATGCCATCGACCCATCCTCCGATTGATTAGCCTCAGGCAAGGTGGGAATGGGCTTGGGAGCTGCGCACACCAACATGCCCTCCATCTGCAGACCTGAGTGGAAAGGCACTGTAGTTTACAGCAAGCAGTAAGACGAGAACAAGGAAAGGATAAGGAAGCATGAAAAAAGAATGATAATTCAATAACATGGCTTCAGTCTAAACAAATGGGAAAGACTTTTACTCCCCTACTAAAAGGCAAGATCTCCCATATTGGGCCCAACTAAATACGGGTTTTAAGGATCACACTTAAGACAAAACAACTTAAAATATTAAAATGCAAAATATAGTCAAAAATTTATAAAATGGATGCAAAGGAAAAATAAATCAGATTTCAAAGAATTAACACTAACGAAATAAAAGCAAATAATAAATGGAATCAAGATCGTTTTGTATGGGACACACTTCATAACGAATCTGCAACTGTTATAAACTTCTATATAGTCATTCATTGGTATCCATGTGGGACTGGCCCCAGGACCCCTGCAGATACCAAAATCCAGGGATGCTCAAGTCCCTTATGTAAAATGGCATAGTATTTGCATATAACCTACACACACCCTCCCCTACACTTTAAATCATCTCTGGGTTACTTATAATACCTAATACGATTAAATGCTATATAAATAGTTGCCAGCACCTGGCAAGTTCAAGCTTTGCTTTTTGGAACTTTGTGGATTTTTTTTCCCGAATATTTTCAGTCGAGAGTTGGCTGAATCCATGAATGCAGAACCTAGGGATATGGAGGGCCAACTGTATACTAAATAATGTAAGGCAGAAACTGTTAGAAATGCAAGGGGACTCTAAGACATATATCTGTCCTTGATAGACCAGGTTGTCAAAAATGAAAAATTTGAATGTTGTGATTATAAGAGTAACTTGAGAGATTACATCTTTTCCAGCACCCATGAAATATTTACACCAACTGATGTTATATTAAACCACAAGATAAATATCAAACATTTTTAAAAACCTAGAAAGCATGTGTCATATATTCTAAAACAATGTTAAAAAAAATTAGAGAGAAGACCATTTTTAAAAACCAAAGCCCTTCATAGCTGTTATGCATAATAGTGAAATAGTGAGCTAAAATAGTGTTATCCAAAAAGTGAAACAACTCACATATCCATCAAATGATGATAGATAAATAAAATGTGGTACATCCATTCAGTGGAATATTATTTGGCAATAAGGAGGAATGAAATACTGATCATGCTCTAACAGGAATGAACCTTGAAAACATGATGCTCAGGGAAAGAAGCCAGTCATAAAAGACCACATTGTACAATTCAATTCATATGAAATGTCGCAAATAAGCAAATCTATGAAGACAGAAAGTAGGTTAGGGCTTCCCTGGTGGCGCAGTGGGTGAGAATCTGCCTGCCAATGCAGGGCACACGGGTTCGAGCCCTGGTCTGGGAAGATCCCACATGCCACGGAGCAACTAGGCCCGTGAGCCACAACTACTGAGCCTGCGCGTCTGGAGCCTGTGCTCCGCAACAAGAGAGGCCGTGATAGTGAGAGACCCGCGCACCGCAATGAAGAGAGTGGCCCCCGCTTGCCACAACTAGAGAAAGCCCTCGCACAGAAACGAAGACCCAACACAGCCAATAAATAAATAAATAAATAAATAAATAAATAATAAAAGTGTTTAAAAAAAAAAAAGAAAGTAGGTTAGCAGTTCATCTAGGGCTGAGGGTGAGGGGGTGGAAGGCAGGTGGCTAGAAGGAAAAGGAGTGACTATGAATGGGTATGGGGTTTCTCGTTGGGGTGATTAAAAAGTTCTAAAATTGATTGCACTTATGGTCGTACAACTTTGTGAATATACTAAAAACCACTGACTGTACACTTTAAATGGATGATACATGAATTATAACTCAATAAAGCCATTTGAAAAAACCAAAAAAAAACCTCAAGCCCTTGAAAATTAAAAAAAACCACTACCTTAAATACACTTAAATAAAAGAAAAATTGAAACTATAATTACAGAACATTTAAAGATATCACTGAGTACACTATACATTAAAACATGTAGGATACAACAAAAGCAACAATTAGATGGAAATATATACCCTTAACTGTTTCCCAAATGAAAGTAGAAAGAATAATATATATACAAATAAGCCAATAATTTGTTTACAATAACAAAACAACTTAAGGAAAGCAGAAGAAATGAATTATAAAAGACAAAAGCGTAAATTCCATATTTCGTCAAATTTAGGATGTCATCTACTATAAATTTAGGATGCACCATAATTTTATATATCACTAAGAAAAACTGCTGCCAATTAAACAATGTCACAATACTTTGTTAGCATCAATTGAAAGATGCATCCCAATTTGAGAGATTTAAAAATGTGGAGAAAAAAAGTACATCCTAGACTAATGGAATATAGTAAATTAGAAAGCAGGAAGACAACGTGACTGATAAACAAATACGAAGTCTAATTCTTTGGAAAGACCAACAGACATACCTCTGGCAAAGCAAATTTAAAAAAGAAAGAGAAAACAAAAATGCAAACTGTTAGGAATGCAAAGCAAATATAACCATACATACACAGGAGGTTAAAATTTATAAGTGATTATATAAAACCCTATGTTCAAAAAAATTAAGTGAAGAAAAACTTCATGCTAATAATTTCGAAAACTTGGGTCAAATGGACAATTTTCTACTAACATTAAGTTTTCCAAATTAGCTTTAAAAGAATTAGAAAATTAAATACACAATGCTGATAGAGGACAGTTAAAATTTGTCAAAAATGTATCTCAAAAAACTTACACTAGATTTCTGAAAATACTAGGAGTCACTTCCATAAAACTTTAGTTTCCCTTGTTCTTAATACTATTTTATATCATAAAGAGACAGATAATTTTCATAAAATTACCGTAACTGTGAAAAACCAAACCACAAGAAATATTTTTCACCCGTCAAACTGGCAAAGGAAAAAAAAAAAGAAAGGAAAAGAAAAAAAAGCACATGAAAATACACAGCATTTGTGCACATGGGGAAAATAGGCAATTTCTCCCCCTTCTAATGAAAATATAAGTTGTTACAACCTCTACGGAGAGTGTTTTGAAGTATACATGAAAAGGCACACAATTTTGCAAAAGTTTTGACCCAGTAATCACATTTCCAGGAATTTATTACAAGGCAATAATCATAACTATATAGGTGATTTCTGCAACAGGGATGTCCACTGCAAAATTTTAATAGCAAAAATGTATAGACAAATGTCAATATTAGAGAGCAGATTCCAGTTGGACAAATCCATGTGATGGGACTGAGTCATAGTATAGAAATGCAGGTAATAACATTAAATGTTCACGACAGAGTAAACATACAGATTTTATATGCATCCAAACGAATGAAAAGATCTGAAGCAAAATAGTGATTATCTCTAGGTGGGACGGCAAATGATACTAATTTTCTTCTCTTCCGAGTTCCTTGCAATAAACATGTATTATTTTTGAATCAGTAAAATCAATAATCATTATAATAATTCTGTTGGAACAAATCTTATATAATATATTAATAATGTCCAGAGAACCAGAAGAGAGGGGTTTGGGCCTGAGTTTCCCCAGTTCAAGAAGATGTGGATAAACCAGTAAGAGTCCTGTGACCCTTCTGAGCTGCAGGCTGGGGAGGCTTGGGATTCACAGATCATTTGTATTAGCAGCAGAATATCCCTTGTTTCAAGACCCTCATCAGGAAATTCCCATCTTCAGGAAGTATCAATAGCCTGTTCTAACCCAAGGAGCCAACCAATCACCTCTTTATCCATGGCCCATGCTGCTTCATGGAAATTTCTCAACTAGAAATTGTAAAAACATCTTATCTGGCAGTGAGCAGGTTTCTTAAAAAATAATAATCCAATTCAGACTCCTACCTAGATAGGGAATACTGGGAACCATCTTCAGGCTTCGGATATATTCCCGAGTCCGCTTGTAATTATCTTCTTTAGACATCAGGTAGTCCAATTTCTCAAAGGTGGTCTTGTCTTTTCGATTCAACAGCTGGAGTGAGAAAAAAACAGAGTATGAGAGAGAAGAGAAATAAACCGGAAGAAGCAAAAGAGAAGGGATAACTGCAGATGAAACTAAAAGGAAACATCCTAAATGGCACGTCTATGATGTGCAGAACCCTGGGCACAACTAAGGATTTTAAGAGGCTGTTTCATGTAGAGGTGGAGTGTTTCCAAAGCCCCGACTTTGTCATTTTTCGTAGAGTCTCACACTTGGAAGATACCCTCCAAAGCTACCTAGTCCCTTGTTCTAGATGATGCCAGAATCTCCTGCATAGCACCCACCTTCATGGTGCATAGACCCTACAACAGCAAGGAGCTCAGAGAGTAAAGCAAATTGCTCAGGGTCACCCAGAGCTATTTCACAGTCACATCAGGTCTCTCTCCCTGTGTCCACAGAGAGCTTCTTGCTCTCTCCTCAACATCTCTGCCATAGCTGAAGGCCCCGGAAGATCTCACACGCTTCACCTGCGTATGCTGTGCACGTAGCCATGCCACCTCTCCAATCTGGGCTATCTCCTCCAGATTCCCTGTGGTCTATGGCTGTGTCATATTTACACTGGGTACGGTGTTCTACTCAGAATAAGCCAAACTTATTTTCCACATGCAGTCATCTAAGGGGTGATTTAGTTATGCAAATACAGGATGAGCAGGCACCCACAGCCCAGAGATTAGAGAAGTAAGAGGCTTCATGACTGAGATCTCTGGAATGTAAAGCTGGTCACCAGGGAAGGGATGGCTCAGTGTTCATAAGGAGGTTTCTTGGAAGAAAGAAATAGAAACTGAATCCTGGTTCTCCAGACTTGATGCTAAGGACTCATGCTGTGGTCATCCTGCATGTCCCAAGTCAAGACCCAGGGCCAGGAAATGGCAATAAGTCTCCTTGAATAAAATGGCTTTGAGGAAAGGAGTCTACGCTGAGAGCAGGCTTGAAAAAGAGGATCTGGGGAAGGATCAGCCAGAGAGGGCTGGCTTTGGCATAGCATGTGGATGATGTTGGGAACCCCCAAGTTTAGCTTCCAGGGCCAGTGCCTCTGGGATTTGAGATCCATGGCGGAACCCAGGAGTATAAATGGAGGTGTGGACCCTAGGCCAGGAGCATCCTTGGTCAAGTGTGGTGTTGAGACCCCATGGTCTGTGCAAGGACCGGGACCAGCAGCCCTGTCACTTCAGTCAGACTGAGATAGGCCAGTGGTCAGTAGCTCCATCATACAGCAGAGAGAAGTAGAACAGTGACTGTCCAGCACCAGGGGAAGCTCGTCTTTTGTACTGAAATAGCCCCTTTGGGTTCCTGGGACCCAGGTCTGCAAATTCCAAACTGAGGCCATGTCTGGTGCACCAGGGAACTCAGGCTGCATCGGCCAATTCCTTGATCCTCAGCCTCTGGAGTCACAGGGGGTGCAGCCTAGCTGAGCAATGACAGCTTAAGGACTTCAGAGAGGAGAGGCAAAAGAAAAAGCTGAAAGGAAGGTCCCAGTGCTGAAGAAGTTGGAGAATAAAGAGCAAGCCGGTTTGTTTTTTTTTTCCATTGAGAAATTCAGGACACATCAGGGTGGGGATGCTACCCAGATGCTAGGGATGACGGCTGCGTAACTGGCTTGCTAATTCAAGGCTGTTATTCATCACGTTAACAAATGGACAGGAAATCATGCCATCTCCCATTTGCTGTTTGTAAAGCGCCATAACATACAACTCATCTGATCTTTACAAAGCCCAGGGACGAAAATGGAGCCAGGGTTATTGCCACTACTTCAGGTTCATAATCACAAGGATTAAGTGACTTGTCAGAGTATCCTTGGGGAACTTGATTCAACAGAGGACAAAAATGTATATTATAGCAACATGGTAAGTAAGTAAATAGAGACCAAGAACCCAGACAAACAAGTAAATTATGGGCGAGGGAAGCGTCAAGGAAAGCTGTATAGAGAGAGGCATTTGAAATAAACATTTAAGGATAAGGAATTCACTAAATGAACTACGTATACCCAGACGAGAACCAGATACTCTAGTTGTGAATTGTCGCATTGTAAAGTTGAGCAGGCCCCTCACCCCCTTGGCTGGAAGGTCATCTCTTTATTAATGAAACCTAGAACCCCACCGAATCCTTTGGCAGTCACCCATGTTCATCCAGCAGTCAAACAAATCCCTATGTTATCCTCACACACACTGCAGCTGAGCCATACTGGTGCCCAATGCTCCCTCCCCTGGGTCTCTGGACCCAGCTGAGGGACTGCCCTCGTCCCTGGCATGTTTGGCCTATGTGCCTAGCCTGTCAAGTGCCTCTACGCATGGCACCACAGAGCTGATCAGCAGGACATCTGGGTCCCGACATAGACATGCCCAGGCCAACATGATTCGAGCCCTGGAGGATGTCCCTAAAAATCACCCTGCAGATTGACCTCAAACCAACAACTGGGGTCTTTAGTGGAGTGGGACAACCAAAGGCAGCCACATTTGCATGCTTCCTAAATTTAAAACCAGGCTCCTCCAGGCCACACCTCTTTCTGTTAACCTTTTCTCTACACACATACTTCCTACCCACCCTCCATCCCTGCCTACACACACTCACACATACATTCAGAAGGGCTGGGACTGGTTAACTACACTCATCTGCTCCATTCTGTGCCCACAAGCGAGATCCAGGATGACATCAGATTCCTCAGTAGGAATGCACAGGATGCTAGAAGACGTGAAAAAAGCTCAGAACATCTATCTCCCATGCAAGTATTTGAATACTACTTGAGAACTTCCCCCAGCAAAATGGAAAGAATAAACCAAGTACAGGAAGATATGGGATATAGGAAACAGTGGACCCAGTCCAGCAGTAGTAAAGGGAGATGACAGATGAACAGCAAGACTCAAGAATGACTGGTCTACATCTATCAAGCCCAGAAGAGATGTCTCCAGAGAAAGAGAAGTCTTGATAGAAAACCTGACAGAACAGCACGTTTGTGGGGGGGATGGATATATTTATTATGTATAATAAAAATAAAATTAAATAAAATAAAGATTTTTATATATAATACCTAAAAATCTGGTAAGATATTATATAATATTATATATGTTTATGTGTGTATTTACATATACATATAAAATATCTGGTAGATAAGTGGTAGCTAGAGTAAGAATTTTCCCTTAAAAGACACTTAGAGGGACTTCCCCGGTGGCACAGTGGTTAAGAATCTGCCTGCCCATGCAAGGGATACGGGCTCAAACCCTGGTCCAGGAAGATCCCACATGCCGCGGAACAACTAAGCCCGTGCGCCACAACTACTGAGCCTATGCTCTAGAGCCCGCGAGCCTCAACTACTGAAGCCCACGTGCCTAGAGCCTGTGCTCTGCAACAAGACAAGCCACTGTAGTGAGAAGCCCGCGCACCACAACGAAGAGTAGCCCCCGCTCTCCGCAACTAGAGAAAGCCCACGCGCAGCAACAAAGACCCAACGCAGCCAAAAATAAATTAATTAATTAAAAAAAAAAAAAAAAGAGAGAGAGATCTAGAAATGCCAGGGAAACAACAGAGTATTCCAGAAAAGACATGTTATTCATAGTTAACCACTTGACTATACAGAGAACCATATTTGCACATTCCTAATAATTAAAACATGAATACTCATTTAATAAAAGGGATTTAACCATAGTCACATGAGTGTTTTTGAAGAATGAGGAAAGGTGGTTCAGGAAAACTAAACCAACATCCATCATACAAAGAAGTCACCACATACTGTCTAAAGTGAGTGGATCGAGAAATTGTAGCAAAAACTCATTGATGGAAACGTGGCAGAAATTACCAGAAGAAACCACTAAATAACTCTGAGTGTCTGCCTCTGGGGGAATGAATGGGGTACGGAGAGACAAAGCAATGAGTGTTAGTTGTTTCACTAAGACATTCAGTACTTAGTGATTTTTAAAATTCATGTGCATGTATTATGCTGAAAAAATTCTTTTAAGATTTAATTTTTTAAATATAGAATTTGTTTATTCAAAAAATAACAGCATTTACTTATACATGTTTTAAACTCTTATTACAAGTAGAGCCATAAACTGAAAACCTCATGTGAAATGAGGGTCCTTTAGATTTTAGAGTTTACAGGAAGCCTCAGGAAGAAACCATCAGAACTACATGCAAGAAAACAAATTATCTGCCTACCTAAGTCAAACAGATACTAAAAGCATTCATGTTCAGGAAAAGAGGTAAGGAAATAAGATTAAGGAAAAGTTCACTAAATACAACAGGCAACTTCACTTCTAGTAAAGTTTAGAAGTATTGGGCCACCCTGAGATATCCCTTCCATAATATTTATTACGATTGTGATTATCTGTATGATTATATCTGTGTTTCCCTCAGCAAATGAAGACTCCCATGAAGGCGGTGACCATGCTGGTTGTATTCACTCCACTATTCCCTGCAACTGGTATGGTTCCTGACACAGAGAAAACACTGCCTAAAGATTTGTTGAACAAAAGAATGAGAAACCTAACAATGACAATTTAAAAATTCAACTCCTTGGAAATTTTTGAACACTCCAATAATTCTTGGGTAAAAGAAGAAATAAAAGCCAAGGTAATGGACTGTTTACAAACCATAAACATATAGAACGTATAGATCACTATATGTTAAACTATGTGATGAGGCCAAAACTGTACCAAGAGGAAAAACGCATGGTTTTTAACTCTTATATAATTAAACAGTAAGAATATAAATGAACTTAACATTCAACTCAAGAAACTAGGAAACCTGGGGGGGGGGGGCGGTGGGTGTAGGAGAAATTGATTAATAGATAAAATTAGGAATTATGTTTTTAAAAATATATAACTAAACATCAAACCTATAGACATGATAACTAAACCCAAGAACTAAATTTTATAAAAATCACAATAAAACAGGTAAAATCTCTATTAAGTAAGGCAAAATGCAAAAATATACATTAGGATTGAGAAAGGGGCAAAACCACATATGCAAAGTGAACTAAAATTACAAGGTAAAAATAAAATCCCTGAATATTGATTTTAAATAATTTTCATGGTGGCAAGTATCAGCTGCAAGGGATAAATGGGACTCATAAACCACAGGGTCAAATGCCACGAAAATCACAAGTCTTGGTCAAACACCTGAAGAAGCAGGTTGCTTTTGGAAATTTCCCTTATCATGCTCTGAGAGCCTGTATGTGGCACTGATACTTGACTAATGATGAAAAATTCCCTTCTTCTGGTAAATAGTTCAAAACAGGAAGCTGTCTCCATAGAAGAAAAAAAAAAAAGGCCCTCCAAATCTACTTTATGAGGACGTTGGTATCTTGTTCCCTTGCCTTGAGAGAATAACATTTCTTGATACGTGGAAATGCTTTTCAATGAAGAACCTGTTGCTTCAAATATGTTAAAACTGGCTCAAAATTCTATTTTAATTCCAGTGTCTACTGTTAGTATGGAAAGAATTTTTAGTGCTGCAGATAATCTATGGACCAATGGATTCAACAGACTGAGTATGGAATGAAACTAGGGTGCTTTAAAAAAAGCAATTTTTACCTCTTTAGATACAAACTATTGGTTTCTGAAAAGTAAACTACAGAGTCATATATCTAATGTAAAATAGTAGATGCAATGGAGACTGTTGTAAGTAACATAAGAGAAAATTATGACTTTGAAGTGTAGTAAGTGTCCCGGCTAGCTGTCCATATCTGTCTTTGACTAAGGCTATTTTAAACTCTGTACAGATAGATGTTAACCTGTAGAAAATGTAGTGATGCAAATAACTCCAGCCCATCTAAAGGCATATGATGTCTCATGGAATCCCACTGATTATCACCCTGGGAAAACTGACTAATTTTCTATCCATTTTAAAGATTATGTCAGCATTCTTTACCTGACCATAAAAGTGCAGTAGTCTCAGTTCTCTTGGAATACAGTTGTAATATCTTACTGGTTCTCATACTAATTAATGAGTTAAATAAAATATTTGACAAGTATTCATTTATACTTGTATGAGTCATGATTTTATTTTTTAAAAAATTATTAACAGTTTATATACACATATACACATACATACATTCACATGCATACATACATACACAATGCATTATCTTGTAGGACAATTTTAATCAAGTATTTCCAATAATTTTGCTAATTAAAAAAAAAATCTGCTCATGGCAACCCCAGGAGACATTCCCTCAAAGCCCCAAGAGTAGGGCCAGGAGGATGTGATTGGTCCTTGAACGGAAGTTTACCAAGGGCCCATCCTGGGTCCAGAGTTGGTCTGTGTGAGTGAGGAGCCAGGTACCCAATGTACACCCCCATTTGTTCAACCTGGCTGAGCCATGGGAAAGGCTGGCTAAGGCAAGGAAGGGTCAGAAACTATGAGAGTGCTCTGGAAGGAGAGAACAAACTCCATTATGGAAAGGAGGAACCAGGAAGAGGTGGTCATGGAAACGAGTCTTTAAGGATTTCAACCAGCAGAAATGGGGCTGGAGAGGCTCCAGAAGCCAAAGAACGCACGAGCAGTGGCCTGGAGGTAGGAACATACAGGGATGCTTAAGGGAGCAGCAGTTTGGCAGAAATGCAGGCAAGTGTTGCCTTGTACAAGACTGGAAGGTGAGAGAGAGATGGAAACTCCCCATTTGGCAAAGTTTTTTTTTAATAGATGTTTATTGGAGTATACTTGCTTCACAATACTGTGTTAGTTTCTGTTGCACAACAAAGCAAATCAGCCATATGCATACACATGTCCTCATATCCCCTCCCCCTTGAGCCTCTCTCCCATCCTCCCTATCCCACCCCTCTAGGTCATCGCAAAGCACCCAACTGATCTCCCTGTGCTATGCTGCTGCTTCCCACCAGCCAACTATTTTACATTCGGTAGTGTATATATGTCGATGCTACTCTCACTTCGCCCCAGCTTCCCCCTCCCATCCCATGTCCTCAAGTCCATTTTCTATGTCTACCTCTTTATTCCTGCCCTGCAACTAGGTTCATCAGTATCATTTTTTCTTTTTTTTTAGATTCCATATATATGTGTTCGCATACAGTATTTGTTTTTCTCTTTCTGACTTACTTCACTCTGTATGACAGACTCTAGGTCCATCCACCTCACTACAGATAACTCAATTTCGTTTCTTTTTATGGCTGAGTATTATTCCATTGTATATATGTGCCACATCTTCTTTATCCATTCATCTGTCGATGGACATTTAGGTTGGTTCCATGTCCTGGCTATTGTAAATAGTGCTGCAATGAACATTGTGGTGCATGTCTCTTTTTGAATTATGGTTTTCTCAGGGTATATGTCCAGTAGTGGGATTGCTGCATCATACGGTAGTTCTATTTTTAGTTTTTTAAGGAGCCTCCATACTGTTTTCCATAGTGGTTGTATCAATTTACATTCCCACCAACAGTGCAGGAGGATTCCCTTTCACCACACCCTTTCCAGCATTTATTGTTTCTAGATTTTTTGATAATGACCATTCTGATTGGCATGAGGTGATACCTCATTGTAGTTTTGATTTGCATTTCTCTAATAATTAGTGATGTTGAGCATCTTTTCATGTGCCTCTTGGCCATCTGTATGTCTTCCTTGGTGAAATGTCTATTTAGGTCTTCCGCCCATTTTTTAACTGGATTGTTTGTTCTTTTTGACATTGAGCTCCATGAGCTGTTTGTATATTTTGGAGATTAATCCTTTGTCTGTTGTTTCATTGGCAAATATTTTCTCCCATTCTGAGGGTTGTCTTTTTGTCTTGTTTATGGTTTCCCTTGTTGTGAAAAAGCTTTTAAGTTTAATTAAGTCCCATTTGTTTATTTTTGTTTTTATTTCTGTTACTCTAGGAGGTGGCTCAAAAAAGATCTTGCTGTGGTCTATATCAAAGAGTGTTTTTTCCTATGTTTTCCTCTAAGAGTTTTATAGTGCCTGGTGTTACATTTAAGTCTTTAATCCATTTGGAGTTTATTTTTGTGTATGGTGTTAGGTAGTGTTCTAATTTCATTCTTTTATATGTAGCTGTCCAGTTTCCCCAGCACCACTTATTGAAGAGGCTGTCTTTCCTCCATTGTTTGTCCTTGCCTCCTTTGTCGTAAATTAGGTGCCCATATGTGTGTGGGTTTATCTCTGGGCATTCTACCTTGTACCATTGATCTATATTTCTGTTTTTGTTCCAGTACCATACTGTCTTGATTACTGTAGCTTTGCGGTACAGTTTGAAGTCAGGGAGTCTGATTCCTCCAGCTCCGTTTTTCTTTCTCAGGATTGCTTTGGCTATTCGGGGTCTTTTGTGTTTCCATACAAATTGTAAAATTTTTTGTTCTAATTCTGTGAAGAATGCCATTGGTAGTTTGATAGGGATTGCATTGAATCTGTAGATTGCTTTGGGTAGTATAGTCATTTTCACAATATTGATTCTTCCAATCCAAGAACATGGTATATTTCTCCATCTGTTTATGTCATCTTTAATTTCTTTCATCAGTGTCTTATAGTTTTCTGAGTACAAGTCTTTCACCTCCTTAGGCAGGTTTATTCCTAGGTATTTTATTCTTTTTGTTGCAGTGGTAAATAGGAGTGTTTCCTTAATTTCTCTTTCTGATTTTTCACTGTTGGTGTATAGGAATGCCAGAGATTTCTGTGCATTAATTTTGTATCCTGCAACCTTACCAAATTCATTGATTAGCTCTAGTAGTTTTCTGGTGGCATCTTTAGGATTTTCTATGTATAGTATCATGTCAACAGCAAACAGTGACAGTTTTACTTCTTCTTTTCCAATTTGTATTCCTTTTATTTCTTTTTCTTCTCTGATTGCTGTGGCTAGGACTTCCAAAACTATGTTGAATAAGAGTGGCGAGAGTGGACATCCTTGTCTTGTTCCTGATCTTAGTGGAAATGCTTTCAGTTTTTCACCACTGAGTACGATGTTTGCTCTGGGTTTGTCATATATGGCCTTTATTATGTTGAGGTAGGTTCCCTCTATGCCCATTTTCTGGAGAGTTTTTATCATAAATGGGTGTTGAATTTTGTCAAAAGCTTTTTCTGCATCTATTGAGATGATCATATGGTTTTTATTCCTTAATTTATTAATGTGGTGTATCACACTGATTGATTTGCGTATGAAGAATCCTTGCATCCCTGGGATAAATCCCACTTAATCATGGCGTATGATCCTTTTAATGTGCTGTTGGATCCTGTTTGCTAGTATGTTGTTCAGGATTTTTGCATCTATGTTTTTCAGGCATATTGGTTTATAATTTTCTTTTTTTGTGATATCTTTTTCTGGTTTGGGTATCAGGGAGATGATGGCTTTGTAGAATGAATTTGGGAGCGTTTCTCCCTCTGCAATTTTTTGGAAGAGTTTGAGAAGGATGGGTGCTAGATCTTCTCTAAATGTTTGATAGAATTCGCCTGTGAAGCCATCTGGTCCTGGACTTTTGTTTGCTGCAAGAGTTTTAATTACGGTTTCAATTTCATTACTTGTGATTGATAGGTCTGTTTATATTTTCTAATTCTTCCAGGTTCAGTCTTAGAAAATTGTACCTTTCCAAGAATTTGTCCACTTCTTCGTGGTTGTCCATTCTATTGGCATATAGTTGTTTGTAGTAGTCTCTTATAATCCTTTGTATTTCTGCAGTGTCAGTTGTGATTTCTCCTTTTTCATTCCTAATTTTATTGATTCGCGTCTTCCCCCGTTTTTTCTTGATGAGTCTGGCTAAGGGTTTATCAATTTAGTTTATATTCTCAAAGAACCAGCTTTTAGTTTTATTGATCTTTGCTATTGTTTTCTTCGTTTCTATTTCATTTATTTCTGCTCTGATCTTTATGATTTCTTTCCTTCTACTGACTTTGGGCTTTCTTTGTTCTTCTTTCTCTAGTTGTTTTAAGTGTAGGTTTAGATTGTTTATTTGAGATTTTTCTTGTTTCTTGAGGTGAGATTGTATTGCTATAAACTTCCCTCTTAGAACTGCTCTTGCTGCATCCCATAGGTTTTAGGTCATCGTGTTTTCATTGTCATTTGTTTCTATGTACTTTTATATTTCTTCTTTGATTTCTTCAGTGATCTCTTGGTTATTTAGTAGGGCACTGTTTAGCCTCCATGTGTTTGTGTTTTTTACGCTTTTTTTCCTGTAATTGATTTCCAGTCTCACAGCGTTGTGGTCAGAATAGATGCTTGATATGATTTCAATTTTCTTAAATTTTCTGAGGCTTGATTTGTGACCCAAGATGTGATCTATCCTGGAGAATGTTCCATTTGCCCTTGAGAAGAAAGTGTGTTCTGCCACTTTCGGGTCGAATGTTCTATAAATATCAATTAGATCTATCTGGTCTATTGTGTCATTTAAAGCTTGTGTTTCCTTATTTATTTTCTGTTTGGATGATCTGTCCATTGGTGTAACTGGGGTGTTGAAGTCCCCTACTATTATTGTGTTACTGTTGATTTCTCCTTTCATGGTTGTTAGCATTTGCCTTATGTATTGACTCCTATGCTGGGTGTATAAACATTTATAATTGTTATACCTTCTTCTTGGATTGATCCTTTGATCATTATGTAGTGTTCTTCCTTGTCTCTTGTAACATTCTTTATTTTAAAGTCTATTTTATCTGATACAAGTATTGCTACTCCAACTTTCTTTTGATTTCCATTTGCATAGAATATCTTTTTCCATCCCTTCACTTTCAGTCTGTATGTGTCCCTAGGTCTGAAGTGGGTCTCTTGTAGACAGCAGATATATGGGTCTTGTTTTTGTATCCATTCAGCCAGTCTATGTCTTTTGGTTGGGGCATTTAATCCATTTACATTCAAGGTTATTATCGATATGTATGTTCCTATTACCATTTTCTTAATTGTTTTGGGTTTGTTTTGTGGGTCTTTTCCTTCTCTTGTGTTTCCCATCTAGAGAAGTTCCTTTAGCATTTGTTGTAAAGCTGGTTTGGTGGTGCTGAATTCTCTTAGCTTTTGCTTGTCTGAAAAGCTTTTGACTTCTCCATCGAATCTGAATGAGATCCTTCCTGGGTAGAGTAATCTTGGTTGTAGGTTCTTCTCTTTCATCACTTTAAGTATATCCTGCCACTCCCTTCTGGCCTGCAGAGTTTCCACTGAAAAATCAGGTCATAACCTTATGGGGATTCCTTTGTATGTTATTTTTTGTTTTTCCCTTGCTGCTTTTAATATTTTTTCTTTGAATTTAATTTTTGTTAGTTTGATTAATATGTGTCTTGGTGTGTTTTTCCTAGGGTTTATCCTGTATGGGACTCTCTGTGCTTCCTGGACTTGGGTGACTATTTCCTTTCCCATGTTAGGGAAGTTTTCAACTATAATCTCTTCAAATATTTTCTCAGACCCTTTCTTTTTTCTCAGACCCCTGTAATTCGAATGTTGGTGGTTTAGTTTTGTCCCAGTGGTCTCTGAGATTGTCTTCAATTCTTTTCATTCTTTTTTCTTTATTCTGCTCCTCGGCAGTTATTTCCACCATTTTGTCTTCCAGCTCACTTATTCGTTCTTCTGCCTCAGTTATTCTGTTATTGATTCCTTCTAGTGTATTTTTCATTTCAGTTATTGTGTTGTTCATCTCTGTTTGTTTGTTCTTTAGTTCTTCTAGATCTCTGTTAAACATTTCTTGTATTTTCTCAGTCCGTGCCTCCATTCTATTTCCAAGATTCTGGATCATCTTTACTATCATTACTCTGAATTCTTTTTCAGGTAGATTGCCTATTTCCTCTTCATTTATTTGGTCTTGTAGGTTTTTACCTTGCTCCTTCATCTGTGACATGTTTGTTTGCCATCTCTTTTTTTTTTTTTTTTTTTTAATGAGTGGGATTGTGTTCTTGTCTTACTGGTTGTTTGGCCTGAGGCTTCTAACACTGGGGTTTGTATGCTATTGGGTAGAGCTGGGTCTTGGTGCTGAGATGAGGAACTCTGTGAGACGTCACTCCTATGAATATTCCCTGGGGTCTGAGATTCTCTGTTAGTCCAGTGGTTCAGACTTGGAGCTCCCACCACAGGAGCTTTGGCCCGGCCCCGGGTTCGTGAATCAAGATCCCGCAAGCCACCTGGGGCGGCAAAAAACACAGCAATAACAAAGTAAAAAATAAAATTAGACTAGGAAACTAACATATATGTTAGGATAAATAGAAAAATAAAAATATAGATGAATCAACAACTGGAAGGTACATCAGTACCACAAGAGTAAAACAGAGGAGGAGAGAAAAGAGAAAAAAAAAATGAGTGGGGGAGGCCTTGGCTGTGGAGGGTGGGCCTAAGCAAGGGTGAGGTTTGGGTGGTGGGCAGGGGCAACGCTCAGGACCCACAGGGCTGGAAGAGGCCCTGGGGGCTGTGGGGGTGGGGCTTAGGCTCAAGGAACAGAAGGGGCCCAGGCTTGCCCCCCATCCCCGGTCTCAGAGGGCAGGGGACCTCACCTGGGAGCCCAGCAGGCTTCCTGAGGTTGAGTGGGTGGGGCAAATGCCCTCCACTCCTCTCCTGGAGGGCCCCTCCCGCCTGCCTCTCCTGATCTCCCCAGGCTCAGGGGCGCCAATCCTGTCTGGCCTCTACTTCTCCTCCCCCCTCAGTCCCCCTACATCCTACCGGTTCACTTTGGGGTTCCTCCCATCTCCTTGGGCGTCAGAGTCCCTCACCAGCGGCCAGCAGGTGCCCTAGTTGTGGGGAGACACTAACTCCACGTCTTCCCACACGGCCACCTTGACCTGGCAAAGTATGTTTTTGACTTGGCCATTCTGCATACTATGGACATGTGATGACCAATTTGACTGCTTATTCTACTTTTCCGGATATTTCAACTCAACTTGCCAACAGGGTGCCAATCACAAGCAGCTAAGCATGAACAGTGAATACTAATCAAAGGGGAAAGAATGAGTTGATTGTGGCTGTGTTTGAACAGGAAATTCCTCTGGCCAACTCTTGCGTCTCTTCCGCACGTGACTTGGGGTTCTGGGTTGCTATGTTGCTGGTGGCAGCAGATGCTCCACTGGCCACAGCTGAAAGGTTTATGGTTTGTTTTTTAGGGTCAGGAAGTAGGTGTGAAGTAGGTATGAAACCTTTTGATATTTGCTGCCATTGCCAAAATGCCTCTACTATGTCCTTTGTACTCTGCAAGAATCTCCCTACCCAAGGGCTTTCACCAAGTGCCACATTCCCAAATGCAAGTTTTCCTCAGAAACACCCATCGAGACAAACCAAAAACCCTCTCTCTCATCCAAGCTCGGTATCTTCCCTAACTCTAAGAGATCGCTGAAATCCAGGGTTAAAAATCCAAATGACAGTTTAAAATAGACTGACAAAATATTCATTATTATAAAACTAGAGGTAGTGTAATGAATGTTAAAATGATGGATTAAAAAGAGCAGCAGCAAAATGGTTATATCATGCATCAAAAAGAATAAAATACCTGGGAATTATTCTACCTAAGGAGGCAAAAAACCTGTACTCTGCAAACTGTAAGACGCTGATGAAAGAAATTGAAGACAATACAAACAGATGGAAAGATATACTGCGTTCTTGGATTGGAAGAATCAATATTGTTAAAATGACCATACAACCCAAGGCAATCTACAGATTCAATGCAATCCCTATCAAATTGCCAATGGCATTTTGCACAGAATTAGAGCAAAAAATTTTTTAAATTTGTATGGAAACAACAAAAGACTCCAAATAGGCAAAACAATCTTGAGAAAGAAGAACAAAGCTGGAGGAATCACACTCCCTGACTGCAGACTATACTACAAAGCTACAGTAATCAAAAGAGTATGGTACTGTCACAAAACAAACATACAGAACAGGATAGAAAGCACAGAAATAAACCCACACACTTATGGGCAATTAATTAATCTATGACAAAGGAGGCAAGAATATACAATAGAGAAAAGACAGTCTCTTCAATAAGTGGTACTGGGAAAACTGGACAGCTACATGTAAAAGAATGAAATTAGAACATTCTCTAACACCATATACAAAAATAAACTCAAAATGGATTAAAGACCTAAATATAAGACCGGATACTATAAAACTCCTAGAGGAAAACAGAGGCAGAACACTCTTTGACATAAATCACCACAATATTTTTTTAGATCCGTCTCCTAGAGTAATGGAAATAAAAACAAAAATAAACAAATGGGACCAAATTAAACTTAAAGCTTTTGCACAGCAAAGGAAACCATAAACGAAATAAAAAGGACTGGGAGAAAATATTTGCAAACAATGTGACTGACAAGGGATTAATTTCCAAAATATACAAACAGCTCATACAGCTTAATATCAAAAAAACAAACAACCCAATCAAAAAATGGGCAGAAGACCTAAATAGACATTTCTCCAAAGAAGACATACAGATGGCCAACAGGCACATGAAAAGATGCTCAATATCGCTAATTATTAGAGAAATGCAAACCAAAACTACAATGAGGTATCACCTCGCACCAGTCAGAATGGCCATCATTAAAAAGTCTACAAATAATAAATGCTGGAGAGGGTGTGGAGAAAAGGGAAACCTCCTACACTGTTGGTGGGAATGTAAATTGGTGCAGCCACTTTGGAGAACAGTATGGAGCCTCCTTAAAAAACTAAAAATAGAGTTGCCATATGATCCAGCAATCCTACTCCTGGGCATACACCAGGACAAAACTCTAATTTGAAAAGATACATGCACCCCCTCTGTTCATAGCAGCACTATTTACAATTGCCAAGACAGGGAAGCAACCTAAGTGTCCATCGACAGATGAATGGACAAAGACGATGTGGTACATATATACAATGGAATACTACTCAGCCATAAAAAGAATGAAATAATGCCAGTTGCAGCAACATGGATGGACCTAGAGATTATCACACTAAGTAAGTCAGACAGAGAAAGACAAATATCATATGATACCACTTCTATGTGGAATCTAAAAAATGACACAAATGAACTTATTTACAAAACAGAAACAGATTCACTGACATGGAAAACATGCTCATGGTTACCAAAGGGGATAGGGCGGTGGGGTGGGGGGGAAGAAAAAAAGAAAAAGAAAAAAAGTCTCATAGTGCAATTTCATGTTAACTTGTTCACTAATTATACAATAAAATTGCTGGAAGGACTTCCCTGGTGGCACAGTGGTTAAGAATCCACCTGCCAATGCAGGGGACACGGGTTTGGGCCCTGGTCCGGGAAGATCCCACATGCCGCGGAGCAACTAAGCCTGTGCGCAACAACTACTGAGCCTGCGTGTCACAACTACTGAAGCCCGTGAGCCTAGAGCCCGTGCTCCACAACAAGAAAAGCCACCACAGTGAGAAGCCCGCGCACCGCAATGAAGAGTAGACCCCACTTGCCGCAACTAGAGAAAGCCCATGCACAGCAACGAAGACCCAATGCAGCCAAAAATTAATTAATTAATTTTTTAAAAAATAATAAATTTTTTAAAAATAAATAAAATTGCTGGAATAATATTTTTAAAAAGAAAAAAAAAAAAAACGGTTACATCAGAGCGTCCTGTTCTGTAGGAGTGGTGAGTACAGACACACCCCCAGCCCAGCAAAGGGTGGGGGAGTGCTAAAAATTGTCCTTAATCAGGGAAGTGAAAACACCAGAGCTATGTCGTAGGGCAATCACTCCATGGGTGGTGTGAGGAAGGCAGTAAGACCAGAAGCAAGGAAACCAGCTAGAAGATGATGATGTTATCAGGTCATAAATCAGAGGGCCTGGCTTACAGTGATGGCAGCCTCTGCCAGCCCATTTGAAAACGACAGTCAAGAAAAGTTGAAAATAATAATAATAATAACAACAACAACAACAGCGGCAGCAGCCAATACTTATCTAGCCCTTACTATGTGCCAGGCGTAGTTCTAAACATTTTTTCATATATTTACTCATTTAATCCTTACCATAAGAGGCGGGTCCAAGGCCGAGCCCAAGAGTCCACACTCTTAATCTGCAAGGGACACTGCCCCTCATTTCTTGGCCTGTGGTCCCCATACCAATTCAGGTCGTGTGTACTGAGACCCAACAGCTACCTGAGGTACAGGCTGGGGTGACAGTTTCTCACAGGGACTTTTTCCCTTGGGGCTCCCCCAAGCTGAACAGAGATTTTCTGACGAGGGACACTTGCTGGCTCTCTGATTCCTGAGTGTAGCTGAATTCCAGCCCCCCAAGTGCAGGCATTAGAACCCCAGCCCCCCGCCAGCTGCAAAGGTCTCCACACAGCGCCTTCTCTGAACTCTGCTCGCTGTGCTGACTCTGAGAGCATTCTTTATTTCTAGCACATGGTGACTTCCCTTTCTTGGCTTCTGGTTCAGCTTTGCTTCTTGATTTTTAATTCGGTTTATCTGTGTTTGTGTGTTTGAAGCAGGCAGTTGGGAGGGAGGGGCTTTCCCCCTCATCACCCCGTCTACCATATTGCCTCAAAGTCCAAAATAAGTCTGCTCAGAGAGTCTCCTGGCACTCACGATCACTTCCTGGAAGCAAACTTTGATTTCAGACACGCCAAGGGTGAGCTGTCAAAGGAACACAGGAGCAGAGGGCTCCGTGAGCAGGCATAGGAACGTGGGCCCGGGGCTCCAGAGACAGCTGGGGCGAGAGCGAGGAGGCAGCCACCACCGGGGCACAGAGGACATGGATGAAGCTCTCCAAGCTGGGGAGAGGCCCACAGGACAGGAATCAGATTGGGGAAGGTGACAGCTGGGTCAGAGCCTCGCAGCACACTTACAGCCAGTGGGTAAGAGGGACAAAAGCAGTCAGGGAGGAGCCAGCTGTCAGAACGGCGGGAAGGGAATAAGCCAAGCAAAGAGAGAGTTTTCAAGAAGGGGGTGACAAAAGTTGTGGCAAAGTCAAGGAAGACGAGGGTGCAAACATCCGCAGAACTCATAATTCTGAGAAGCGGTGCAGGCAGGGCTGCCAAGGAATGACTGGGGGATGAGTAATCAGAGGCTGCAAATGTCAGTTTCCTCTCCCTTCCCTCCCCCACCTCGCCTCCCACCTGAGACAGGCAGCCCATGCCCGTCACCACTTTCTCAACAACATCAGAGGGGCCACTGGGGCCCACATCAGACACAGGGGAGGAGAGGCACTTCCTGCACGAAAGACTAAAATCCAAAATACGTGAACGCCACACATCTGCCTTCCTGGGATATTTGCTCAACGACCCTGTGCCCCCAGATGCCTGAAGTGAGAGCCCTGCTCCCAGGAGGGTTCCCCTTCCAGGCCACCACCCTGCAGATCAGGCCGCCTGACCCACCGGCTGTGATTTCCTCCCTGCCAAGTTCTTCAGTTTTCCCTTTGCTGCTGCAGATGAGTCAAATTCTCTGGATGAATTCAGTAGGAAAGAGCAAATCATGATAGGAACGTGCACAGAGCAAGCAGAGTGTGTGTGTGTGCGTGTGTGTATATGTGTACACATGATGAATAGCATACAACTGTAATTAATGAGCGAATCACCCATACTCCAGGAATTCCATACCCCCAGGTCACTCCTGTATAAGTCAGGCTCCTCTTGGGACCACCCTGATCAGAGAAAAGTTTTCACCCTCTTGCCAGCTGCTCAGGCCCCAAACCTCGGGATCGTCCTCCAGTCCCTTCCTTTCTTCATCTCCGACATCCTATCCGGCATAAATCCTGCCACCTCTGTCTTCAGAATGCCTCCCCTTTCAGCCTCCTTCTCTCCGTGTCCACTGCCACCTCCCCGATGCTAGCCAGCATCACCTCACTCCTGGATTCTGCCCTAACCCTCTCACCCGGCCTCATTTCCACTCTGGCCCCCCTGCAATCCCAATTTGCTATTCAAATAGTAGCAACACTAATTTAAAAAACAAAAAACAAAAGCAACTCTAAAGCAGATCATATCTGTCTCCTGTTTAAAACCCTTCACTGCCCTCAGAAGAGAACCCAACTCCTCTCTGGGCTGAGCCCTTCCCAGACGGCCCCGCCGCCCGCCCACAGCACCCTCACAATCTCCCCCAGGCCTGCTGCGCTCCAGCCACACTGGCCTTGGAGTTTCTTCCACCGTGGGCTCTGCACTGGCTGTGCCCTCGTCTTGGCGCAGCTGGCTCCCTCTTGTCACTCAGGTCTCAGACAGGCCTTCCCTGCACACCCAGTCAGCCCCTATCGCATCCTCCTCTTTTGGTCTCTGGCATCACTTTTATTCCTATCTGACAGCCCTTGGTTCATGACTTCATGCATTCAACAAACATTTATTGACCACTTCTTGCACCAGCCAGACTAGGCACATGTTTATTCTCCCACAAAAACGTGTCTGTCTCCCCTGGATAACATAAAAGCCCATGAAGACAGGGGCCTTGACCATAGCCTCGGGGCCTGGCATGGAGCAGGCGAGGAGGTAGGTGTTCAATAAGTATCTGATTTGCAGAATGAATAAGAGCCACACAGTATGTGTGCTCAGGAAATCAGAATTGGCCGACAGGACTTCTTGCTTAGGTCTCATGGCTTTGAGGCAGCCAATATTCCAAAGCGGGCCCAGTGTTGGGATAAATCAGACCCTATCTGTGTTTTTCCAGGCCAGCAGAAGGTGACTCCCTCCCTGTTTGTGCATCTAGCCAGCATTTATTATGGGCCTACTATGTGCGAGGTCAGCCTCTGTCCTGTCCCAGCTCACCCAGCCGCTGGTACTCAGCAGCCAGCCATGGACAGGCCGACAGGCTGCCCTGCCTACCAGCTAATGACCAACTGGCCCTCACTGAAGGCCATCCATAGTGAAACCAAGTGGCAGGTCTCTTCCCACACCTGTGACCCCCTTCCATCCAGGTTTCCCAGATATCCAGGGTTTCAATGCAACCCCAGCGACTGCACTCAGGGAGCTGGTCATACACTGTCCCCAGGGGCCTGTGTGCCAGCCTCCCTTCTCCAGCCCCACTTCCCAAGCAGTGTGTGTGCCTGCTTTTCCCTGCCCTGTGCCCAGCCTGATTCCAACATCAGGTTCCATCATAGACAAGTCATCCAGCAAATGGCCAAGAACATGGACTATGTGTCCATCAAGGCAAAGCTACATCACATCGGCTCTGGCACTCATCAGCTCCGTGATCTGAGACAGGCCACTACAACTCCTGGAACCTCAGTTTCCTTCTCTGCAAAATGAAGACTATTAAAGTACTGACCTTTGGGGCTGCTATGGCTGGTGTGCCTGCTCCTCCCTGCTCTGCAGGGCCATGAGATTTCACCAGTCCCAGATCAAGGGACAAGTGGGGGGAGGGGAAGCGGCAATTTTTTGGCAGCGTTTCAGTGGCTAATCTCATTACTGGGAAAAGAAGTAGCAAAAGAAGGACACAATTCAGCACAACAAACATATACAATTCAAATGACCAGTGTAAACTCAGTCGTTTGGGATGTGGAGAAAAAATCAGACTGCACCAAGAAGGAAGGTGATCAAATGGGGAGGCAGACCTGTAAACAAAACTGCAGAGCAGATGCCCTGTGTGCTCTGTCACAATAGGTGTAGAGAGAGTGTCAGGAATATAGTGGCATCGTCGATTCTACTGGGCTGGGGGGATTTGGATGAAGGAGAAAGATGGCGAATTTGGCCCCCACCATTTCCCAAGTGCTCTGCACCAACCACTGTCCTTGGACTAACAGGACAGGTGGGCGAAAGGGGAGAGTCTGGTCTGAAACAGGCTGAATGGTGGGTTTACCCAGAACAAACAGCTCCCCACACACGACCTCGGAGACGTCATGCTGAATCCACACGGTGTGTATCACCTCCTCTCTCCCTGACACAGCCTTTGGCAGTTGCCATTCTTATCTCCTAGGATGCTGCATCTCCCTACCTTTTGCCTTGCTAAGTGGCCCTCTGTAACCAAGGAAATAGTCCTGGCTCTCAGCCCTTAGGAGGCAATGGGAGATTTCTCAGAAAAAGAACAGTTGTTGTTGCCCGGGGTCCCCCGTCCTTTGGTGACGCATAACCGCAGTTTCCTGTCCTCTCCGTGGCTCCCGCCAGCTAGATGCCAAAGTCAGCAGCCAATCCCAGGGGACCCGAGGAGCAGCGGAAGCCATGGACTAACCAAGGAGTAAGTGGCCAAAAGGCAGCCTTCAAGGCCTGGCTGCAGCTCTCTGGCTCTCTGGCTGTGTGTCCCCTCCCTGGGGCCCTCCTCTGACTTCCCTTCCCCAGATCCAGGGACAAGCAGGGAGAGGGAAAACAGTTCTTTTCTGGCAACATTTCTGTGGCTAAGCTCATTACCAGAAATTAATGGCAAAAGAAGGGTGCACTTCAGAGGCCAGCAGCCAGGCCAGCAGCAGCCACAGCCAGAACAGAGGCTCAACGGCCTGGGGCAGCACCCAGAGTCTGCTGATCTCACCTTTAAAGTTCCTGTTGGAGCACTGTGTATAGAGGAGACAAAACAATAAACAGGCCCGCTCTCTTGTTTTGACTGACAAGGCATCATGGGAACTGTCCTTGTTGAGCTCCGTGGGGTGTGGTGGGTAAGCGTGGGGACTCCGGAGCCAGACTGCTCCGGTTTGATTCCCGCTCTGCCTCTTAGCTGGGGAACCCTGCATAAGTCATCCCACCTCTCTGTGCCTCCTCTTGACGGTGGGTAGCTGTCAAGAGGAAATGAGGGGACTTCCCGGGCGGCGCAGTGGTTCAGACTCTGCGCTCCCAGTGCAGGGGGCCTGGATGTGATCCCTGCTCAGGGAACTAGATCCCACACGCATGCTGCAACTAAGAGTTCACGTGCCACAACTAAGGAGCTGGCGAGCTGCAACTAAGGAGCCCACCCCCGCGACTAAGACCTGGCACAACCAAATAAATAAGTAAATAAATAAATAAATTTATTTTTTTTTTAAAAAGAGGAAATGAGTTAATATAGGGAAAGCTTTTAGAGCAGCGCCTGGCAAATCTGTAAGGAAGAACAGCTGACCCACGTGGCCTGGAAGGGAGTTAGGTGAGGAAGCTCATGCTTTCAAACGGGTCCTGGGTGGATATTTCATTCCAGGCTCTCTGAGGAGCTGTGGGAGATTTATCTTCATTGCAGCAAAGACCCATCAATGGCAGTGATGATTTGGCCACCCTGGCACAGGACTCTGCCGAGCCACATGGAGCAGGCCTGGATGCTGTTCTGGCCCAATGCTGCCCCACCATCCTGGGCAAGGCACAGCATCCTGAGGAGAATGCTGGCCAAAGCTCCATGGATGGGCCCTGCCCACCCCTGAGTGGGTGGCATCTCTGTGCAGGCCCCTCATGCTGACTCCCTGCTGTCCTCACTGACTGTGCCACTTGTGGGGTCACCGAGAGTCCCTGTGTTACTGACAGTAAGGTCTGTGTACCATGAGATTCATCATTCTTTCTTCTGGGCCCACACAGAGCTCCCAGCAGTCCAAGAAACAATAGCAGCATCTAAATGATGGAAAATTCATTTGAAAAACAATCTCCAAGCAACTTTTGAAAAAAGCCTCATGGCTCAGATGGACTCAGGGAATCACAGGGCTGGCAGCAACCACAGAGACCAGTGGCTTCCAAACTTGCTTTGACCTCCAAAGCCACTGCTCAACTGAAGTTCACCCAGAAGCTCAGGACATAAAACTGATGCAAACAGAGCTGCTCTGGCGGAAACTGTGCTCTGGAGATCTGCTTGGTGCCCTCTGTCCTCTCCCCCAGCCCCTGCTGGCCCCAAGTCAGCTCCAAAGAACCCCTGGGCTCCACAAAGCACTAATGGAGAACCACAGATCCAGGCCAACCTCCCTAAGTAGATACGAGGAGACGAGTCCCACAGAATCACTCTGCACAGACGGTGCCTGAATGCAGACCCAGTCTTTTGACTCCAGGCTAAAACCTCTCACTCCACTTTGCTATGGCTTGATCTATGGAAAATCGCAATTTAAAGAAACAAGGCTCACTTCTGACAACCTACAACACAATCCCTAAGTATTTTAAAGGCCCCTGAACTAGCCAAGTCTGAAACAGAGCCCAGCCCCGCAGACTGGCAGAAAGAAGTTCGGAAGTGAGTTAGTTGCAGAAGCACAGCTGACAACTCCATACAGTTTCCTTCAGTTCTGTGGGACATAAACAGGTCTTGAAAGGCTTGGGCTGTGTGGCTGTGAGAGACCCCAGACCAGGCGGGCCAGGAGGTGAATGCTAATGAGCGATGGAAATAGCAATGACTTCCCCCGTCAGGCGCGGTGCCAAGCTAAGGAGGATAAAGAGGTTTGAGATATTTTTAAAGTATTTTTACAGCAGAAAAACTTTCCTACAGACTCAATTATATAACTATCAGACTCCACCTCTGAGCTGAAATTATCCATGGCCTTCAGGAAAAAAAAAATTATTTTTCCCTACATGAGGGTCACAGGTTCCTCCAAAGAAACTCGTAGCTGTACAGCCAGCAGCCCAGCGCAACTGCAAACCAGCAGCCCGGAAGGCTTCCCAGGGGCAGTTTGGAGCGGAGGGCAGACGTCATGCCACTGACCCCGCCATCATACATGATTTTGTCAGGTCCAGAAGGGTCCCCAGCCACGCCGGCTTCCTCACAGCTTCCCTGTCCCAAAACGGGGCTGAAGTCACTGAAGGAGAGAGAGTGGCCAGGGGACACTTCATTAACCCACAGTCATCCTCCGTCGTTGGCAAAGGGCAGACTGAGAAAGCCTTCTGGGGCTTAAGGAATGGAGAACTTCACCAAAGAAAGAACAGCCCAAACCAAAGGAACAGACTTAGGAAGATTAACTTACAGCCCAGGTTTTTGTCAGCCTGAAGATGGGTGCACTTTGTAATGCTGACACCACAGACATGAGAGAATGAAGGTTGTTGAGTTCTAGAAGTTTCTGAAAAAAAAGATATGGAATAGATTATTTTGCTGCTATAAACAACAGAACAAAAACATGCTCAAGCGTTACCAAATATTGTCATATTTGTGAAATTCACTTACACTTAAAAATATCTCATGTAGAAAATACAGTTCTAGGAAGTTCACAGAAACCATATGCTCTTTTTCTTTCAGATTGTCAAAAGGTGAGTCTGCATCTAAAACATTTGCAAAATTTCGTAAGCTGACTCGTCTGGCTGCTGGACAGAAACATGGCTCGGGATGAGGTTTGATAATGTCCTTTCTGTTCTTTTTTTAGATGAATCTGAACTGTCCCAGCAGGCCTTTGTAAACGGAAACCTCCGCTGTGCCAACAATATCAACATGGGTCTACTGCGATTACCTTCACAACCGGAAGCGGGAGGCTGAGGAAAGATGTTATCAATCTGCACGATCCCCTCAGCTGGGAGCACGGAGCTCCAGCTTCCCAGCCACTTGACCATGCTTCTCTGAACCAGACCCCAAATTACTGAGAACATTTGGATTTAATTCCATCTCAGACAAGTTCCTTACCACGGAGGGCAACAGAAGGAGACACAGGTGAGGGTGAGCACAGAAAAATGTAACTGCTCTGCTCTTGGTTTTATGCTGAGGGAAACCTGCCAACAGGACCCGGGTCCCACTTCTCACTCTCAGGAGTCAGTGAAAGTTGTGTAGCCGGCAGGCGCCACGGAACCAAGAGGCCTGGTTCCAACCCCGGTTCCCACTACTGGTGTGTCCTGTGGCAAGTTACCTAAGCCTTCTGAGCCTCGACATCTTCATATTTAAAATGAGGAAGGTAATCACAGCACCTCTGCTGCGTGGGATGGTGCACGTAAACTGCTAGACCAGTGCCTGGCACCCAGGAGAGCGGGCAGTGCGGCGTGGGCTGCTGTTCTTTGTCAGGAAGACTTGTCCCCAACCCCACCCCACCTGCATGTTCCCACAGCAGCCTGTGCATTTCCTTAGCCCACTGGACTGTATTTGCTTGCACCTGCCCCTCTCTCACCCTGGACCGTGTGTTCCCTGAGAGCCGGGATGAAGCGGTATCTACCATCATATCCCTAGGACCTAGTACAGCACAGAGCAGGGCTTAGTAAAATGAACAAATCCACGAAAAGCCCTTATGCCTAGTCCTCATGGCTCTGTTCCTACCTGGAGATTTCTCCCTTGCCACACAAGCTAATACTGCATTTCATACATCTCGTAATATTCCCTAATCGTTTGCTGTGTGCAATAATAGATTCTCTGAGTGAGCTGAATTTCATCCTTTGTATCTGAATGGTTATGCCTGTCACAGAATTTCTTTTAGAGGTGAAGGTTCTCTGGGAGATTATCTAATCCACCCCTTTCCCATTTTATAGATGGAAAACCAAGGCCCAGAGAAAGGAGGAGGCTCGAACGAGAACATACCCAGGGCACAGCGCCAGCATGACGATCCACCATCGGAAGATGGCAGAATTTAAGGAGGAATCGTTTTGGATCCCTTGGGTGGGGACTGGAAACTTCCAAACTGAAAGCACCAGGTGGGCTGGAACTTCCTCCCACTTTCTCTCGTGGCCCAGCACGAACTCACCGAGAGCAACAAGTATCATTAAGCCCAGCAACAGTTCCAGGCACTTCAGAATGCACAGGACATAAAAGTGTCCACGTCCCTAACATACTTAGAGCTGGATGAACACAACCCTGCCATGAGGGGCAGCAGAGCAGCTCCCCTGAAGGCAGAGAGACACGCTCCGACTGACCGTGGGGCCTGGGCGTGGACACCCACCTCTCTAAGCCTCCCCTTCCTCCTCCGGAAATGGGATAATAATAATGTGAGCGTCAAATGCAATCATTTCTGTAAAGCAGCAGCTATGGCGCCTGGCCAGAGAGGGGCCGCAGTGAAGGTGAGCTGGCCTAGGACCTGGGTGGGAAGACAACGCACGCACACAAAGCGGGCAGTGAACAGACAGGACGGTGCTCCGCTGAGTCAGGCGAGCCCCGTGCTCCGGAGCAGTGGACTGGGGGGAGCTGGCAGGGTTGTGTAAGAGGTGAGAGTGGTCCAGGAAGGCCCGTGGGATCACAGCCTGGGCTGGCAGAGATGAGGGAAGAGGAGGGGAAAGTGGGGTAAAGACGTGAGCCTGGTGCCCAAGAACCGGCAAGGACCAACCCTACCAGGGCAGGCCCAGGGGGTGGGGTCGGGGCAGCAGGGCCCGGGCCTCAAGCGCAAGATGGGGTGGGGTGAGCTCTGCTGACCGCGAACAAACTGTGCAGGATGTGATGGTGTCACAACCTCCGATACTAACTAAAAGCCATCAACCCCCAGCGCTGGCTAAATCTGAATAGGAGGATGAATGGATCCCAGAGGTAGCCGCTGGGGCCTCGTGGAGAGTCTGTGAAAGGCCAGCTACAAAGAATGGTTGGCTGCCAAAACCACAGGGCGGAGGGCACCTGCCTGTGCGAGCACAGGGGCTGGAAGGCCAAGCAAGCAGCCAGGCTGGTCCCACAGCTGCCTCTGCCTGGGGAAGCTGGGTCAGAGCCCCATGTCTGAGCCCTGCCCGGCTCGTCCAGCTCCCAAAGTACCGAGGAAACACCTTTTTGCGACAAAAAAGAAACGAAAGGAAGGGGAAAAGTAATAATAAAACAGCTTACCTTGGCTATTTTCACAAAATGGCTCAGGATTTCTGCCCTTATTTTTAAAGTCTGTGCTGTTAGAATTTCTCGTACAACCCAAAAACTGACCTGTAGAGTCAAACACAGACAAACACACACACACACACACACCAGAAAAGTTGTTAAATGCCGGACCAACGAAGTTACCCCGCCCACTACTTCTATGGGATTTCTAAGAGGTTGGGAGACTGAGAGAACAAACCCTAGGGTTGCAGGAGGTTGAGGGTTCCTTTATGACACCCAACCCTACAAGTGGGTCCCATGCCATCAGCACCAGCTCTCCAACACGCATAGTGGTGCTGTGAGAAATAAGTACTCCCATCATTAGCCAAGGGACTTATTGGGCCTCCATCGACATATGGGTCTCCCTGAAGGTGCTTCAGGAAATTTTGAGATGTATCAGACAGGATTCCTGCTCAGAAGGATCCCAGTTATGGGGAGATGGATGGATGGATGGACAGATGGACAAATGGCCAGACAAAGGGATATGCATGCTGGCAGTACCACCTATGAGATCCATATCCACAGCCAGACCCAAGGCAAGAAGGACTCACCTATATTCGTACAATTATAACAAATTTCATTTTCTAGGAGAGGTTTGCCCAATAATTTAAGTGATACAAAAACATCTCTCAAAGTTCTGTAAAGCAATGCAGGTAAAAGGGCATGTTTTTCTGGAGACAGCATATGCCAAAAGGATATACTGGTACTTTTGGTTCAGAATATCATTCACACTTGACCATCCTCGAGCCCCTGAGTCCTTTGGTGGGAACAAGAAAGTCATCCACCAGTGTCTAGTTGACTCACACGATGCCTCAATGAAACAAGAGGAGCTTCATGCTAAGAAACACTGGGCAGTGGTTTGCTTTCCTGTTTATGTTTCATGACTATAACGCTCTATGTGAAATACGGATGCCCAAGAGTGCAATGACAACCGCAAAGAAAGGAGGAGAGATGGGCAGAGAATGGGGGAGACATGGAATGAAAAGGCTAAGCATCTAAAACCTCTAAATTTTACAAAGACTAAAATAGTTAAGGATAGTCCAGAGTTATCAAAGCATGTTTACTGCTGCAACCAAATGTCTTCCCTTTACTGAAATACTGTCACTTTTCAATGAGAAAACAAGAAAAGATTAAATCACCAAGAATCAAAATTTGGCTTCTTATATTAAGCAGGAATATTATAGAAAAGTTTTCTCTGTGTAATTATCTGTGGTTGCCTCCAGGACATGCCTGGGTTTCCATAGAATCATTTTTTCCAAGGAGTTGCCTAAAATTAAGTTCAGACTCAAATGTTACTAGCCAGTTATGGAAGAAAGATTTTCCATATAGCAAGATTTTTTCTAGGTGATATGCCCATAATCCTTATATTTTAATACATGCACACTTTTATGCCACATAAATCTCAAGTGTGATAGTTTATATGTATAATTTAATAGATTCTTATGTGTCAAAAAAAATCACACCTATTTAAAGCAAAATTACGGAATGTGGCAGAGTTGACTCAGGTGGTGTTCAGAGGCAACTCTGGATCAGTTCACTTCAGCAGACTTCCACGAAGCCCTTACTGTGTGCTCCAGGCACTGCGTGTCCAGACCTGTCAGTCCAGAAACCACTGTATTAAAAGGCAGCTGGTGATCATGGCCATCAAAGAAGTTCAAACCAAGTGAACTGGAGTATGGGGCAGGTAATGAGAAAAGAAGGCCTCGTAGAGGAGGTGGGCCCTGAAAGATGGGTAGGCCCTCCACAGGTGAGGAGACGAGGGAGAGCTGAGCGGGCAGACAGGACTGGTGTTGCAGGCGCCCCGTGGGGTTGGGGCGGGAGGGAGACTGAACTTAGAAGGGAAGGGGGTCTGGAGAAACAAGGGGACACTATGCTGTGCAGGGAGAGTTCCAGAGGCTTCTGAGCACAGGAGTGACAGGATAGACCCTTTTGCAGGAGCAGGGACACCCATCAAGAAGCTGAGGCGATGGTCTAAGTGAGAGACGGGAGGCCTGAGCGAGGGCAGTGTTGAAGGAGATGGAGGGAAGGGGCAGAGGAGAGAGACATTACAAAGGGAGAATCAGCATGGTTTTAAACTGTTTTAATTCCGTTTTTTAACTACAAAATTTAAGAGAAGCTTAATGCAGAAAACAAAGGGACAGAGATAAGCACAAGAGACAGAAGTCATTTGCAAGCTCGTTCTCACATACAGACCCCCGTGATAAACACTGTGGTATGTGTCCTTCTTGGAACATATGTTTGTCATGTCTCAGAATATATATTTGTCTAGTCATAGAACATGTTTCTCTTTTTCAATTAAATTCGTATATATTAATCATACTATCACAAGAATTTTTATAAATATATAAGAATATCAACATATTCTTTAGCAGCTGCCAAGCATTTCATCTTAGGGATGTCTCATCATTAAGGAACCTCCTACTGTTGGGTAGCTTATTTTGAATTATTTTGTTGTGATAGACAATGCTGTGGTGAACATATTTATACATACATCTTTATACATTTTTAATTAAGGTCTGAGGATAAATTCCTGGAAGGTGGAGTAAATAAAAGTATGTGTACCTTTTTTCAAAAGTATATATTTAAAAACTTGGCCTCCAAAAGCTTTATTTGTTGATCCATAAAAATTGGAGCAGGCTTATGAGATCACTGGTTGTGTCTGTATGTCTGTGGTGTATGTTGGAGATACGGTATTTTTTCTACCTCTGATGGTATTATTGAAATTAATTTGTAAAAGATTCATGACTAAAGTTTTAAAATGAAGCTAGGAGATCACTGGTTGTGTCTGTATGTCTGTGGTGTATGTTGGAGATACGGTATTTTTTTCTACCTCTGATAGTATTATTGAAATTAATTTGTAAAAGAGCTCTGTTTACTTTGCTTAAAAGTGCTTACAAATTAAATATTTTTAAATGTAATAGAAACAAACCCAAATATTTTTCAAGTTCATGTGATCCAGGATTAATCTTTAACAAATAAAAGTAAATTTAAGGTTATCAGTTCAATTAAAAAAAAAAAAAAAAAAAAAAAAAAAAAAAATTGGAGCAGGCTAATACCAGTTATTACAGCTCTTTTTTTCTTTACTAACCTAGTGGACAAACTAATGTCTCACTGTTTCTATTTTGCATTTCCTTCATGACTCCTCAGTTAACATTTTTTTGCATGCTTTTTCAGTTTTTTGTTGCAAATATTTATAGGCCATTTGTATTATTTGCCTGTGAATTACGTGTTCAGGTTCTTCATCCACCTTTCTATTGGGACACCTGTCCTCTGACTCTTGATTAGTGAAAGGTTTTTATATTAAAGAGAATACATTACCCCTTTGTGAGTCATACAGTGTGCCAAGAGTGTGGAGAAACTGATACTCATACAACTGTTTGCAGGGGTATAAATTCACAGGACCATTTTGAAGAACCACTTGAATATATCTTTCAAGCTGTTAAAAGTTATATTCTCCCTGGAATATTTATCTTACAAAAATACAGAAAAGTAGAGTGATATACATACAAGGGTTCACTGAAGCACTGTTTATAAAGCAAAAGAATATGCCCATCAATAGGGAACTGGTTGCATAAATAATACTATCACCTCAAACTTTGGAAGGAAGTCGCTATGGAAGGAAGGAGGCAGTTGTCCTCCACCTTCTTGAGGGCAAAATATCTACATAGATTATTTGGAATTCTTCTGCATAGGAGGTTTGTCTAGTCTCCCCCATTTATGTATTCCATCATTTGTTTACATCAGAATGGACTCATGGATATTTATTTTATACTTTGGGGTTTTGATCCAATACTATGTTATTTATTTCCTTACTCAAATTGTTCCAGCTTTGGCCACTGAGAGCTGGCTTCGACATGCCCCCAGCATTGTTTGGTTGGTTTGTTTGAGCACTTCCTTACTTTCTGGAACTACAAGATGCTACAGCCTCATCCTGTACATTTCTTGTCCCAGTCCGAAACCAGCCATTTCTCCAAGGAGCCTTGGTTCCTTTTTTTAAAAATATTTTATTTATTTATTTACTTATTTATTTTGGCTGCGCTGGCTGGGTCTTAGTTGCAGCATGCGGGATCTTCGTTGCAGCATGCGGACTTCTTAGTTGTGGCATGCATGCGGAATCTAGTTCCCCGACCAGGCATCCAACCAGGGGTCGAACCCGGGCCCCCTGCATTGGGAGCACAGAGTCTTACCCACTGAACCAGCAGGGAAGTGCCCCCTAGTTCCTTTTATTAGATAATGGTATTAGAAACCAAGATCTGGGAGCTACATGTGCTTGTGCTACTTAGGTATCACTGTTTCTAGGTCCTCTCAGATGCAGAGCAAGGAAATGTGTGTGTGTGTGTACCCTAACTCTTGTACATATACATACCTATAGATATTTCTATATGTAACCATCTGTATCTATATTAAGCTAAATATGACTTCCTATTAATGTCTCCACCTCCAATCCATTACCATATGGATCATTCTAGCCTCCTCTTGCTTGTCTACAACTTCCCGCTCCAACAGGTGGGAGACACCTGGTTCCCACCATCTGCCACCCATTTCCTTAATTGTTCAATTCCAGTGTTCATGCATAATGGCTCCAGAATTGTTACCCATCCGCCCTTGGGAAACAACTTGATCAGAGTACAGTGCTTATATACAGTTCCTTTTGTCTTTAGTCTTTCAGGCTCCCTCATTTCCAAAGTTACTTAGGCCAGCACCTTTTCCCCTCACCCTTCTCAGGGAGGTTGTTTCATACATTTATAATCCAGTTAGGTTTGCTTGTTATGTTCTACATTCCATCCTAGGACCCCTTAATCTCCACAATGATTAAAATTTGCATATTTAGCACTAAGAGGTTTACTCTTAGTGCTGTAAAGTTCTATGGGTTTTCACAAATGCACAGTGGCATGTATCCAACATTATAGTATCATACGGAATAGTTTCACCACCCTGAAAAATCCCGTTCTTCACCTACTCAAAGCTCTCCCCTTCTCACACCTCTGGCAGACACTCATCTGTTTACCATCTCTATCATTTTACCTTTCCAGAATTCTTTTCCAGCATTTTCCGGAACGTCAAAAAAAAGTGGGGGAGGTAATCACACTTATGTTGCCTTTTCAGACTGGCTTCTTTCACTTAGCAATATGTATTTAAGATTCATCCATGTCTTTATATGGCTTGATGGCTTATTCTTTTTTTTTTTTCGGATGAATACTATTCCATTGTATGAATTTACCAGTTTGCCTATCCTTTCACCTATTGAAGGACATCCTAGTTACTTTCAGTATTTGACTATTATAAATAAAGCTGCTATAAATATTTGTGTGCTATTTGTGTATCTGTGTGTGTGTGTGAATATGTGTAGATGTAAGATTTCAAATAAACTGGATAAATATTGAGGAGTTCAATTGCTGGATTGTACCATTTTTCATTCCCACCAGCAACAAATGAGAGTTTGTGTTGCTCCAATTACTTGCCAACAATTGGTATTGTCAGGTTTGGTGAGGTTTTTTGTTTGTTTGTTTTGGGGTTTTGTTTGTTTGTTTTGTTTTTAGCCATTCTAATAGGTACGAAGTGTTTGCATTTCCCCGATGGCAAATAATGCTGAGCATCTTTTCACGTTTATTTGCCCTTGGTTACATCTTTTTGGTAAAGTACTTATTCAGCTACTTGGCCTGTTTTTTTTTTTTTTCTTGGCTGCGTTGGGTCTTTGTTGCTGTGCGCGGGCTTTCTCTAGTTGCGGCGAGCGGGGCTAATCTTCATTGCAGTGCGCGGGCTTCTCATTGGGGTGGCTTCTCTTGTTGCACAGCACGGGCTCTAGGCGTGTGGGCTTCAGTAGTTGCAGCGTGTCGGCTCAGTAGTTGCGGCGTTCGGGCTCAGTAGTTGTGGCTCGCAGACTCTAGAGCGCAGGCTCAGTAGTTGTAGCGCATGGGCTTAGTTGCTCTGCAGCATGTGGGATCTTCCTGGACCAGGGATCAAACCCATGTCCCCTGCATTGGCAGGTGGATTCTTAACCACTGCACCACCAGGGAAGTCCCTGGCCTGTTTTATAATTGGGTTGTTTTCTTTCTTTTTTCTTTAAGATTTTTTTATTTTTTTGATGTGGACCATTTTTAAGGTCTTTATTGAATTTGTTACAATATTGCTTCTGTTTTATGTTTTGTTTTTTTTTGGCCACGAGGCATGTGGGGTCTTAGCTCCCAGACCAGGGATCAAATCTGTACCCCTGCATTGGAAGGCGAAGTCATAACCACTGGACCGCCAGGGAAGTCCCTAACTGGGTTGTTTTCTTATTGTTAAGTATTAAGAATATACTTTGGATTCAAGTCTTTTATTAGATATGTGTTTTGCAGATATTTTTCCAGTCTGTGCTTTGTCTTTTAATTCTCTTAAAAATGTCTTCTGCAGAATAGAAGATTTTAATTTTAATGAAGTCCAACTTACCAATTTTTTCTTTCATGGATTGTGCTTTGGTGTTATATCTAATAACTCATCACCAAAGGTCATGTAGGTTTTCTTCTATGTTTTCTTCTAAAAGTTTTATAGTTTGTCTTTTACATTTAGGTCTATGATCAATTTTGAGTTAATTTTTATGAAAGGCCTAAACTCTTGTGTCTAGGCTCGTTTTTTCACATACACAAAAACAGTTCCAATTGTTCCAGCACCATTTGTTGAAGAAATTACTCTTTCTCCACTGAATGCCCTTGTGCATTTGTCAAAGGTCAGTTGACTATATTTGTCTGGGTCTATTTCTGGGCTCTCTATTCTGCTTCATAATCCTAGACATCTATTCTTTTGCCAATACCAAGCTGTCTTGATTATTATAGCTTTACAATCAGTCTTGAAATCAGGTAGAGTGAGTCCTCCAACTTCGTTCTTTTTCAGTATTGTGCTGGTTATTCTACATCTTTAGCCTTTCCATATAAACTTTAGAATCAGTTTGTTGATATTTATAAAATAGCTTGCTGGGATTTCAATTAGTTTTGAATTGAATCTATAGATCAAGCTGGGAAGAACTGACATCTTAATAATGAGTCTTCTAATACATGAAGATGGAATACCTCTCTATTTCAATCTACTTTGATTTCTTTCATCAGTGTTTTATAGTTTTCCACATATAGAACCTGTACATACTTTGTTAGATTTATACCTAAGTATTTCTTGAGTATGTGTGTGCTACTGTAAATGGTGTTGTTTTTTTTTAAATTTCCAATTCCAATTCTTCATTGCTGGTATATAGGAAAGCTTTCATATATTGATCTTGTGCCCTGCAACCTTGCTATACTCCCTTATTAGTTCCAGGAGTTTTAAAAATAGATTTATTTGAGATTTTCTGTATAGAGCATCATGTCATCTGTGAATAAACACAGTTTTATTTCTTCCTGAAGCAACACAAACTTTCACTCTTTGCTGGTAGGAATGCAAAATTGGTACAGACACGATCCAGCAACTGTACTCCTAGATATTTACCCAGTTTATTTGAAGTCTTATGTCCACACCAAAAAAAAAAACAGCATGCATATGTTTATAGCAGTTTTATTCATAATCATCAAAAACTGTAAGTCCTTCAGAAGGTGAATGGATAGACTAGTAAATCCATACAATGAGCAGTATTCATAAAAAAGCCATCAAGCCATATAAAAGACAAGGATGAATCTTAAATGCATATGGCTAAGTGAAAAGACAGTCAGAAAAGGCTACATATATATGAGTCCCTTTTTTTTTTTTACATTCTGGAAAGGTAAAACTTTAGAGATAGCAAGCAGATCAGAATCTGGACCACTGCCTTCCTCTCCATAGCAAACCCTGCCTTATTCCTTGGGTAACATCAACATCACTGTGAATGACCATGGTCACTTCAGCAACTGTTACCCACCTATCACTCCAGTCACCACCTTCTCCATATTACCCAGGACTGTCCTGCATCAGAAACCTGAAGTTCCAGTCTCGGGCCACAACCTTTAACCTTCTAATCCTCACCTGCTCCTTGACCCCAGCCCCCCTGCTGTGCCCATCCTTCCCTCTCACCACGCCTTGGAGTCCTTGGTGGCCCTTTTCCTCTTGAGCAGACGGATCCCCTATCATTTGTCACTTCAGCCCCTTCTTAGCCAGTACTTTTAGGTCCCTTGCCCCATGGTCCTTCAAAAAATCTGCTTTGCTCATAATGGATGGATCCAACCACTTGCCCTCCTGTGCCCCTCTCTTTAGGCTGCAAAGTGCAACTAGAGAAAACCATCTACCCTCATGCCCTGGGGCTACTTTAAAAGCCACAGTCTCTATTTCCATCGGCTCTGCCCACAAGTCTTTCTATATTTCCATAGTCAACCTTCTCTTTCCCCTGGAGTGGCTTTTTCAAGCTCCCCCCAAACCCCTCAAGCTTTCCTCCTGCTTCCCCGCCTTCACCTCCTATTGCACTGAGGAAAGAGGAGGCGTGAACCTCCTTGCACCACACCTACAAGCAGACCTGTGTCTGTATCTTTCCTTTCTGCAGACTCGCCTTTTACGATGAAGTGGTCCCAGGCCTCGGCCACTCCCACCTTCGCTGGGACTTCACTTCATTATGTATTCCCTCTCTCTCCTCATCTTTAATTTTTCCCGGTCTACTGGCTCTTTCCATTCAAAATATGTACACCCCCAAGGCTCTTTCTGCTGAAAAGAAGAAAGGAATATTAACACCTCCCTGAACGTCTTCAACCCCTCCAGCCACCCCCTTCTTCTCATCTTTCTCCTTAGAGCCACTGTTCAAGCATCGCCTACACCTGCTCTCTCCATTTCCTCACATCTACCGCTCAAGCTGCTACAGCCCAGCTTCCATTTCACATCCCCACAAAACAGCTCCTGCTGAGCCTACCACCGCTGTGCTGCTAAACATAAAAGACTCTTTTTTTAGTCCTTTTAAATGACCCATTCTGTAGCATCCTGTTATCCTTGAGACACTGATTTCCAAGACACCAGCCTTTCTGGGTGTTCTTCTCGTGCCCAGGCTGCTCTTTCTCCGCCCCTTCTCCTCTGCCCTTCCCATAAGCCCTGAGGCTCTCCCGTGGGCCTCTGTTGCTCCCTGGGTAATCTCATCTACTCCTGTGGCTTCAAATGCAGGTGACTCCAATATCTGCATCTTCAAGCTGGATCTTTCCCCTGACTCCCAGACACAAATATCCAGTTACCTGCTGCATGGTTGAGCTCACACGTCCAAACCTCTCTCCTCTCTGTCATCTCCTCTCTCACAACTGCTCCTCCTCCTCTGTACTCACCATCTCAAAGAGTGGTGCTGCCAAGGACCAAAGCGGGGCCTCCTTTGCCTCCCTGTCATCTCCCTCCAAATCCAATCAATCACCCAGTGCTATCATTCGGTCTCTTAATATTCTCTCAAGCCCAGCCACTTTGCATCTCTGTCGTTCACCTAGATTAATGGGACAGACTCCAATCCAGTCTCCTGGCCTCCCTTTCTACTGCCCACACCTCTCCTCTGGTTTTCCCACCCTAGCACTGATTCCCCTGGACTGTAATCCCCTCCATCACGTCTGTCTCCCCCACCAGACTATGAGCTAATGATGGCAAGGGCTACATCCAGTTTACTGCTGACCCCCTGAACCTAGCACAGAGCCCGGTACCATGTTCAGTCAATGTCTATTAAATAAATAAATGAATATAACCAGAAGTAATGAGCCTCAAATGAAAGAGGGTTTATACAATGAGGAAAGAATAATTGTTTGGAGGTAGCATTTGGAAGGGAAAATGCTAACACTGCCTCCCAGTCCTGTGATAAATGAGGTCTGGAAGAACAGGGGGTTCTACTGGAGTCATGTTCAGAAAAATGGGGAGGCCCCTCAGTAAAGAAACTCACCAGCTATGTGGCTTTGAGCAAGTTACTTCACTTTCCAGAACCTCAGCTTCCTCATCCATAAAATGGGTTTAAAATATCAGCCTCAGTGGGTTTTGTGAAAACAGAATTAGATGATGCAGGTTAAATGCTTAGCACAGTATCTAACTCAGTAAGTTGAGCCGAAGTGCTCAATAACTGTTCTTTAAATAGTCTCGATTAAAGCCAAGAGGGATCAGGAATGTTCAGTGACTAGGCTAATGGTGCATGGATGGGGTATCAGCAGATTGATCAGGGGAGAAAGCTCAGAGCTGGATGGAAGAGTGCAAGAGGGAAGAGGGTCTGTGGGGGGTTCTGGCCATCACTCAGCCTTTTCCTGCCCGAGCACCAACTTCCCCTGAGGAACTGCCAGTCCTCCAATCTCAGTCCCTGCGGCCTTGGCCCCCTACCCTACCTCCACGGGAAGGCCTGTTTCTGAGACCTGGCCAGCCAGAGCCTCCTGTTTCCTGGTCAGGGTGATGAGATCACGAAGCGCAGGATGGGACCCAAGCCAGGGCCGTCAACCCCAGAGTCTCTATTCCAGGACATCAAATGGAGCTACTGAAAAAGAGGAAGGTCTTTTCTGCAGGGGTTGCCCTCACAATGAGCTGTTGGCAGCCATCTTGGAACCACAGAGGAGGAGGCCGCCTGAGGGGAGCCAGCACAGAGAAAACACCTCCCTGAACGTCTCCAGGGACCTCCAGGTGGAGAGAGCAGCACCATCCAAGGCCCCGAGCAATACGTGAAGTCTAGTCTCTCCCTGGACGTTGTTACAATAAGCCAGTAAGGTGAGTTTGAGCTGGGGCTTCAGTCATTAAGAACTATGTACGTGTATATATATATATATGAGTCCATGAGAAAAGTTAAAGCAGTCCTCCAGGGCAAAGCATTGGGAACCTCTGCCCGGTCCAATCTCTGCTAATACATAAGGGTCCTGAGACCCAGACTTGGACTTGCCTGAGGCCTCAGAACAGGTTAGCAGCAGAGCCTGGAATGGAACCAAGTTATCCGAATTCCCTCTCCGTCTCTTCCTAATGCTTCATCTTCAGGACACAATCCCAACCCTACCGCCAGCACTTAGGCCCAAGGCTAACCTTCCTTTCAGCTTGTAGCTCCCACTATACTACCACCCTTTTTAAGGCTAATATTACTTGTTTACTATATGTCAAGTGCTGAGCTAAACCCTTTACATCCATGATTCTCATTTAATCTTCAAAAATCACTTGAAATGATTCTTCCTATTTTATAAATGAGAAAGGTCAGAGGCTGAAAGACAACCCAAGATCATACAGGCAACAAGTTGCAGAGCTAAGGTGCAAACTCAGGTCTGTGTGATTCCATGCGACCACAGCTCCTCAGCCTGCAGTCCACAGACCTCTAAAGTGTTCATGTACAGACTTTGGGGGGCAGTGGGCACGGCAGGCAGCAAACCCACTCAAATTAAATGCAAATGTATATATCTATGTATTTATCTGAGGGCAGGTTCATATGTGATATTGTCAGATTCTCAAAAGAGCCCGTGATCGGAAAAAGACTGAGAACTTCTGGCTTTATGGTGAACTCCCTGGGGCCAAGACACAAGCCTGGAACATAACAGACCCTTAGGGAACTTGGCCAAGCTCTTCCATCTCAGCCACTCTATAAACAAATCCCAAGGGACTCAGGCCCCATGGAGAAGCAGGCAAGTCCTCAGAGGCTGACCAGAACACTGGCTGCTGGATTTTTGGTTTGGCCACAGGGAGCCTCAGATTCCCTCACAACCTCCTTCCAATCAGCTAATCTTCCCTTTCTTCCCGAAAAAATGTTTGGATGCCTACTACATAAAGACACAGCACTAAGAGCTCTACCTATATCATTTCATTTAATTTTCATAACAACTGTGCAAAGTGAGTACTATTATTATTCTCATTCACAGATAAAGAAACAGGCTCAGAAAGGTAAGTGACCTGTTTGCCTTTATCTGGAGTCTGATGAGCAGCTTTGTTGTCACACATGAAAGTCTGCCAGGAAGAGACGCTAATCAGTTCATCTCAGGGAAAGCAGCCCCAGCGGCTGATGGACTGACCGCTGGCCAGTTTTCAAACCAGAGCTACCAGGGCTGTGTCCAGGAACTGCTCTCTAAGTGGCTCACAGGCCAGCAGGGAGACCATTTCTCAGAGCATTCTGTTTGGGAAAATGCAGCTTTACTTCTGGCTCATTTCACCCACTTGGTCTGAGCTGGACACAATACAATTGTTCACAGAACAAGCTGCACTGCCCTTTGCCAAGCTGACCTGGCCTCCGCATGCAAAGCAGATTACATCAGAGCCACCAGTGGCCCTCCTCCGGGAGCTCTGTAGCTGATCAGAGGTGGGACTGAGCTGGCTCCCAGTCAAATAGTTTTGCTAAGGAAACTATGAATCCCCTGATACTGTGTACACATCTGGTTTTTTTAAAAGACTAAGCTCAGTTGAAAAGGAAAAGATTTTGAAAATAAAGAAGAAAAAAAAAAAGGCTTCAGTATTTCTCTTTTCAAAACAAAGAGTGTATAGTCCCTACCACAGATGTGGCTAGGCCTTCCTTAGTTCCTGTTGTATCTCAGAAAACAACAATAATGTGAACTCTGGCCTTGATCATCAGAACACAAGCTGACGCCTCTCTGAGGCTCCCACTATGCTTGGAATGGTAACCACCCGGGGCTGGAGAAGCCTGGAGAGAGGTGAGTAATGGCAATGCGCAGGACCCGGCATTTCCGAGCGGGATGGCCCAGCTGGAGGGAAGGCCCAAAGGGAACCCAGGCCCAACACCCAGAGCCCCAGTCACGTACACTATGCAACCTCTAGGCCACTGTCCTCATCTGAAACCAGAAGAGCAAGAAGAAAGAGGAAAAGCTGTCAACAGCCCCATTTGGAGCTTTGGTTTATTCAAAGGGGTCTTGCAGGGGACTTTCTACTGAAGATCATGTTCTGGCAGGTCTGTCTGAGCAGTCAGAAGCCCACCCCACTTAGTTGGTCCAAGTCCCTGATATCATTCCTTTAGGTGGGGATGCAGAGCTTCCTACCTGGAGCAAAGGTTCTGACTGGACCAAGTCGGTCTGTAGTAGCATGCGTGCGGCCAGTGACCAGGCCATCAGAAATTCAAAGAAATTCAATTCAAGAAGTGTTTCCTGAGTTCATTCTACATATTCATTCATTCATTCTACATATATTTACTGAAGGTCTATTATATGCCTGACATTGGGCAGGGTGGTGGGGGACACAGTGATGAACAAGATAGACATGGTTCCTGCCCTCGTGGAGCCCACAGATGGCCAAGGAAGATGGAGACTAAAGAGTTACACAGAATGAGGACAGATGGGGAAAGGACCACATGGAGAAGTACAGGTGCACTGAGGGGACGTATGACGGGGAGACCTTATACAGGCTGAGATTCATGGGAGGCTCCTAGAGAGACTGACATTCCCGCTGAGATCTGGTTGGGAGCTGAACAGGGAGGACAGCACAAATGGGGGCCTGATGAGACCAAGATATGATGCAGCAGGAAAGAGGTGGGAGGCCAGGATGGCCGAAGCCCACAGAGTGGGGGGACAGACAAGAGATGAGGCTGGAGGGGTGGACATAAGCCAGACCCACCACGCAGGACCTTGTAGGGCACATTAAGGTGCCCGAACCTTAGCTTAAGTGGAATTGGAAGCCATCGAAATGATTTAAACACAGAAAAGATGTGTTCAATTCCACCCGCTGTGTGAAAAAGCACAGATGAAGGTGAGGGTTTAGGAAGAGGGCTTTGGACCTGGGGCCAGGTGCCTGAGACTGAAGCCTGGAGGGGCTCCCAGCCTATGGGGGACAACAGAGCGCTATCTGCACAGGCACATGCAACGGCGTTCTTACCTGGTTAAACCTCCGGGTAAAGGCCACGACGTTGGGAGCGAGACTATGTTTCTCCTTCTTACTCCATCCACAGCTGGCTAGTTCCTGGGAAGCACAGAGTCAATTTCAACAGTGATTCCAATGGGGATGCAAATACAGCAGGGCATCTAACTGGAATGTGGACACAGAGATGGGGAAGGACTGAAGCCTTGGCCATCTATGTCCTCCCAGGGTGGGAGAGATTCTCCTCCTCCTCTGGAGAAGAGGGCTGGGTCTATAGGTGGAGGTGTATCCTGGGACCCCCAGAGGTGAGGTGAGAAGCAGGATACTTTTCTCCATAACCCCGGCCACATCTCCCAGGACTTCTGTGCCAAATTATTCTCAACCCCGCCACTGCCACTCTGCCAGCTCCCCGGGACCGGGACCAGAAGCCCTTTCTTAATGCAAATTGTCTGAGAGAGGGTATAATGTTATATTGAGCAGGAGTCATACCCCAGGGCTAACTTAAAATTAAAATCTGGCTGAAGATGCTCAGATTTCACTGACCAAGTGACATCCTCCATTCCTGGAACCAGAGGACGTGCTGGGCCAAGCCCACTGCAATCAGAGAAGCTCCTGGGATGACCTCAGATTCCTTCCTGAAGTTGGCCCCTCCCATCTCCCATATAAACAAAAGGGGGCAGAAGGACAGGTCGCCTTAATATTTTCTTCAGGAGCCTAGTCTCTTCTTTTCTAGCAGATTTAGCATTATAATTTGAGGAGTCAAATGACCTAAATGTTACCTAACAATGAGGCTGGTTCCTCTCCAAGGGAGGTAACAGGAGCAATCTAATGAGATTACCTGGGGGAAGTAGATAAAAGGGTGAAGGAAAAGCCATTAACTAACTGCCCGGCTTTGCCGGCTTGTGCCTTGGCGACCCCTGGCAGAGAATGCAGGAAAGGAAAGTTCTCTACCCCTCAGTTACAAGGCTTCCTTCTAACTCATATCCAGCCTCTGTATTATTAATGACATTATTTTTTGCCCCACACCTGGAACTTTTATAAGGGCTTTAGTGAGGGTTGGCTGCCTACCAGCTGGAATAGACGCAGATCGGGGTCTACCAGGAAGTCAGGGGGTACTGTGGGAATGGCCAAAGACAAACGTGCTGGCTGAGCAGTTAGGCCTGAAGTGCCGTGCCCTTCAAATGCATCTCAGGACCCAACTGTAAGTCACCGGCAGGCGCCTGTGGGAAGCCGGCTGCAGGCAATGGGCAGCTCTGGATTCAAGGTGAATGACCTGGACTTGAGAACGCTTGGGAACCAACCAGGAGCTAAGAAACACAGCTCCTCTTCCTGGAGGCCTCACTTCTATAAACGGCACCATCGTCCTCCCAGTCACCCACATGAAAAACTACAGCAGACACCCTTGACCCTGCCAAGTCCTTCTCACCCTCACAATTTAGACCCCAAGTAATGGTAATGGCAATGATATTAACTAATGCTACCATTTACCAAGAATCCCCCATGTGTCGGTACTGGACAGGGAGCCTCACTTGTCATCTCATGTAATTCTCACCACATCCGTTTTAATAAAGAAGAGGGCTGAGTACTAGTCATCATCTTGAATGAATGCTTTGGCTCCACTTCTTTTCACAAGTAGATGTGAATCCCTTTGAGCTGTAGAGTTTACCTGTTTACCATGATTCTCCTTGTTCTGTATATCTGAGTTTCTTTTCATGATTCTCCTTGTTCTGTATATCTGAGTTTCTTTTCTAGTGTATATTTGACCTACAAAGTCAGTTCCATTGACTCCTCCTACTCCACCCCACCTTTAGAACATATGCAGTCTGCAAATGTATATTACTGCCCTTTCGAAAGGTAATTGTGAGGACAAGAGCCTCTCTCCCCTATGGATTCCAAAGCCAGCCCTGGAAATGTATGTGTTATAATCTGATATAAAAGAGAATTTGTAAAACTGATGTTCAAGGACTGAGACATGGTTGTTGCCCAGTTTCTGGCTGGTAGTTGCTCCCTTGGTTTTTTCTGAATTCTTTAATAAACAGCAGAAGTTATACACACATCCGTAAGTGTGGGGGGCAGGGAGGGTACACGTGTGTAAGGGTTCATTTAATTCAGAGTTTGGGTCTATTTCCACACCGTAAGTAACTTAGGAAGGCATCCTGAAAGGGAGCGGTGTGGACCTTACAGGCCGAGCCAGGTCAGAGCCCACCCTCCACACACCAGCTGCGTGATGTGTATCTTCTCAGAACCTCAATTTTCTCACCTTAAATGGGTCTGATAACATATTTACCCGTGAAGCTCATTAGAACAGGTAAGATTAAAGCTCACACAGAGCACCTGGCATGTAACAATCACTTGATAAATGTTATTACCCGCCCCCCTTCCCAGGGTCACGCTGCTGTCAGACACGGATTTAACTCCAAACACTCCCTTCTTTCTTCCACACACACTCTCATTGCTGTCTTGAATTATTAACAAAATCGATTATTATTTCTCTTTCATTCTGCTGATGTCATTCAGGCAAGAACCAAAGCAGGTACTTAATACATCTGCCCCAAATTTGTTTGATTTGAATATTTCTAAGACCCTGATTTAAAAACTGTATGTACAGTTCTTGGCGTTTGACAATTCCCTAAGGACCCTTTTGCACTGGAATACATGTCACATTTAAAATTAAAACTTCGGGATTTCCCTGGGGGTCCAGTGGTTAAGACTTCGCCTTCCAATACAGGGGGTGCGGGTCCGATCAATACAGCTAAGATCTCACGTGCCTCGCGGCCAAAAAACCAAAACAGAAGAGACATTATAACAAATTGAATAAAGACTTCCCAAAAAATGGTCCACATCAAAAAAAAAATCTTTAAAATTAAAACTTCAACAGGGTAAAACACTATGTTTGAGAGGTTCCTTGATAAAATGGAAAGGGTCCTTTCCTTGCTCCGAATCCCAACCCTGTCACTCATTTCCTGGGTGACCGCTCTCTTAGCATCAGTTGCATCGCTGATGAAAACAGGGATGCTGAGACTAACTCCACAGAATTGTGGCGGAGACCAAGAGAGATAAAGCCTGACAAAGGAGGTGACATGCAGGGCACAGGCCTGGCTCACAGCAGATTCATTTGTTGAATGAACAGGGCATGAGCATTCCTCAGTGTTGAAATCTCCCAAATCCAGTGCAGAAAGATTTATCAAGATGTCAAAGAAACAAGGCCATTCTAACTGCACTAAAACAAGTCCCAAGCCCAGCCTCCTTGGCAGTATTCCTCTTCTGTGTTCAGCCTTATAGGAATATAAGAGATGCCATCTGTGTGAAGTGGGTTTGGAAAATGTGAAGTAATAGAACAACACTCCTCCAGCCACTAATACCTAAAAAAGGTCCGTGCTACAATTTGAACAGATTTGAGTGTAATTAAGTTAAAATTGACCAGAGGAGACAGGGCTGGTTCTAGAAGGGAGACAAGGGGCTGCACTGAGGCTGGTAAGGCCCAGGTAGCCCTGCGTGCTGGAGGGCCAGCCCTGTGGCTGCCCTGGGCTGCGCTGGGGCCCTGATCTCGCCCAGGCTGTCCTTGGCTCTGAGCTGTCTGCTGAGGTCCACTGGATGTGAAAGGGCAGTAAGAGCCTGTAGAGTCCTTGCCAGCTTCTTCTGGGACCTTTTCTCCGTCATGTGGCTGTTCCCTGGGTTCACTGGGGAGAAACTTTCTGCCACTAAATAAACAAATTTACCTGCCTTCCCTCCCTTCCTCAGGCTTTAGTGGAAGAGAGGCCCTGTCCCCTCAGGCCCCGCTCTCCTCCTGGCTCCCTCCCCCTCCCTGCTCAGAGGCCTTGCTCTGATGCCCTCTCTGGTCCTTGTATCTTCAACCTCTTCCTCTCCAATTTCTTTCCTGCTAGGATTTTAATGTGCAAAAGCCTCTCCCATTAATAATAATAATGGTGATGACAACAATAACCACGATAGTAATAAGAAAAGCCATCTTTTCTAGACCTCCCGTCTCCTCTAGCTCCTGCCCGCTTGAAAGGGTTGTCGGTTCTCCCTGTTTCAACCCAATTCCCTGGCCACCTCCTTCTCTGGCGAGGCAACCCCTCTGCATATTTTCTATTCTCTGTCTTTGCCCCTCAGCTCTGTGTTCTCTTGGCGTCTTGATGCCTCTTGGGCCCCCCATTCTCAGTGTATTTTCCAGTTGCTTTGTTCTTTTCTGACACATGTCCCCCAAGCCCCACCAGGGTCGTCTTCCATACTCTCTACATCTGCATCCCTTCCTGGAAGATCACACACACCGCCACGGCTTCCACCACATGCCCATGTCCGGCCCAAGTTTCTCTCCTGACTCTAGACCAGGATATTCAGCCACCTCCTGGCCACACCTCCCTTGGCCTCCCACAGGCACCTCAAAATCAGCACGCCCAGAACCAAAAGGGTGTCTGACCAGCTGCCTTAAGCAAAAACACCTAACAACATGAGATTCATTTAGACATTCAATCTGACAAAAGAGAGTGTTTATTACAAAGACACTGTCCATGGAAAAAAATCCCTAACCAATATAAAAACAACCCTGTCTTAATACCCCCATCTGCAAGCATTCCTAGGTGACAGCGAGAGTCAACACTGGTTTCGGCTCACCCTCGAGGCTTCTCTGGCCACCAGCTTTGTGCTTAGGGTTTTGGAAGTCAGGTGCCCTGAGGTGGCCTGAGAAAGGCCTGACCCTGACTGTGCCTGGGGTCAATGAGGTAAGGCCCTGGAAGAGGAGACCTGGGGAGTGGGACAAGTCCTCCCTGAAGACCCCCACAGGATCTAAGCCACTGAGCCACAGGCAGCCGCATGTGGCCCTTCCACGCATGTGTTTAATTCTAACTGGAATCTTCTCCAAATCACATTCCTAAAACATGCCCACATGGAAGATGCACCACGTCAAGGAAAGGTCACTAAATCTGACCTCAGGGACCACCACCAGGCGGCACCAGCCAATGACACCACATTACCATCTTGCTCAATGGCAACCTTTTTTCCTTCCTTCTACCTCCAAGTTTCTTCCCATCCCTCCCATCCTACCCTCTGGAACAATCTTCAGAAGAACTGGTGGGACAGTCACACACTAGTCAAAGGAGTTTTAAAAGCACCCCAGGGAGTGGGTGACCCACTGAGGCAGTGGGGGGGGAGACAGCGCCAGTTTGTGGGATGGCAGTGGGGTCTGACTAAGGAGTAAGGCATTTCAGAGCTCTCATACCTCACTGCTGGGAATGCAAAATGGTAGAGCCATTTGGGAGAGCAGTTTCGCAGTTTCTTTTAATGTTAAGCATACACTTAACCAAGTGACCCAGCAATCTCACTAAAGCAAACATTTCATTTGTACACACAAAAAAACTGTATGCATGTTTATGGCAGTTCTCAATATGGAAATTCTCAATTTCCCCAAACTGGAAACAACCCAGATTTCCATCAATTGATGAAGGGACAAATTGTGATCCGTCCATATAATCAAACACTACTTGGCAATAAAAAGGAATGAACTACTGATACAGGCATCAGCAAAGATAAATGTCAAAAGCTTTATGCTAAGTAAAAGGAACCAGACACAAAAATATTATAGGATTCCATTTTTATGACATTTGGAGATAGGTAAAAACTATAGGGACAGAAACCAGATCACTGGCTGCCAGGGACACAGGGAAGCTCTGAGATGCTAGGCAAGTTCTCGCCCTGGATCGTGGTGGTTCCATGAGAGAACAGGAGTCCTGCCTACCTTATCCACTGTTTCGCTTTCTGCAGTTTTAGTTACCTGCAGTCAACTGAGGTCCGAACATATTAAATGGAAAATCCCAGAAATAAACAATTCATACATTTTTAAATCATGCACCATTCTAAAGCGTGACGAGATCTCTCATGCCCTACAGCTCTGTCCAGCTCAGAACGTGAACCATCCCTTTGTCCAGCATATCCTGCCTGTCAGTCACCGAGTAGCCGGCTGTTATTAGATTGATTGTGGTGGTGTCACAGTGCTTGTGTTCAAGTAACCCTTATACTTAATAATGGCCCCAAAGCACAAGAGGAGTGATGCTAGTAATTAGGATATGCCAAGAGACTTCCCTGGTGGTGCAGTAGTTGAGAATCCACCTGCCAATGCAGGGGACACAGGTTCGAACCCTGGTGCAGGAAGATCCCACATGCCACGGAGCAACTAAGCCCGTGCGCCACAACTACCGAGCCTGCACTGTAGAGCCCGTGCGCCACAACTACTGAAGCCCACGCACCACAACTACTGAAGCCCGCGCGCCTAGAGCCCGTGCTCCGCAACAAGAGAAGCCACCGCAATGAGAAGCCCGCGCACCGCAACAAAGAGTAGCCCCCGCTCGCCGCAACTAGAGAAAGCCCGTGTGCAGCAACGAAGACCCAAAGCAGCCAAAAATAAATAAATTAAAAAAAAAAAAGTCTTAGGGTATGCCAAAAAGAAGCTGTAAAGTGCTTCCTTTAAACGAAAAGGCGAAAGTTCTCGACTTAATAAGGAAAGAAAAAAATATATGCTGAGGTTGCTAAGATCTGCGGTAAGAACAAATCTTCTATCCGTGAAACTGTGAAGGAGAAAAAAGAAAGGCATTCTAGTTTTGGGACTTCCCTGGTGGTCCAGTGGTTGAGACTCCATGCTCCCAATGCAGGGAACCCGGGTTCAATCCCTGGTCAGGGAACTAGAGCCCATGTTCCGCAACTGAGAGATCCTGCATGCCGCAACTAAGACCCAGAGCAACCAAATAAATAAATAAATCTTTTAAAAAAGTCATGCTAGTTTTGCTGTCGCCCTTCAAACTGCAAAAGTTATAGCCACAGTGCATAAGTGCTTAGTTAAGATGAAAAAGGCATTAAATTTGTACAATAAGCTATTTTGAGAGACAGAGACCACATTCACCTAACTTTTATTACAGCATATTGCTATAATTGTTCTATTTTATTATTAGCTATTGTTTTTATTCTCTTACTGTGCCTAATTTATAAATTAACCTTTATCATAAGTATGTATGTAGTACAGAAAAAAACAGTACAGTTGACCTTTGAACAACACAAGTTTGAACTGCACAGGTCCACTTTTATGCAGATTTTTTTCAATAGTAAATACTACAGTAGTACATGATGGGCAGTTGGTTGAACCCTCAGATGCAGAACCTCAGATATGGAGGAAACATGCATAAGGAGGGCCACCTATAAGTTATACTCAGATTTTCAACTGTGTGGAGGGTCAGTGCCCCTGACCCCCATGTTGTTCATGGCTCAACTGTACATAGGGTTTGGCAGTATCTGCGGTTTCAGGCATCCTCTGGGGGTCTTGGAATGTATCCCCCTCGGATAAGGGGAGGACTACTGTATACATTTATCAAGACTCACCAAACTGTTAACGAAAAAGCATGAATTTTGGACTTCCCTGGTGGTGCAGTGGTTAAGAATCTGCCTGCCAATGCAGGGGACACAGGTTCGAGCCCTGGTCAGGGAAGATCCCACATGCCACGGAGCAACTGAGCCCGTGCGCCACAACTGCTGAGCCTGCGCTCTAGAGCCCGCAAGCCACAACTACTGAGTCCGCGTGCCACAAGTGCTGAAGCACGCACACCTAGAGCCCGTGCTCCACAACAGGAGAAGCCCCCGCAGTGAGAAGCCCGCGCCGCGCAAAGAAGAGTAGCCTCCGCTGGACACAACTGAGAAAAGCCTGCACACAGCAACGAAGACCCAATGCAGCTGAAAATAAATAAATAAATAAATAAATAAATTATTTTTAAAAAGCGTGAATTTTACTGGATAAAATTAAACCTCAATAAGTGTGACTAAAAAAAAAAAAAAAAACGGAAAGGAAACAGTCCAAGCATCAAGGACTGTGAAGGGAAGCGCAGCAATAACAGCCATGCAAAAGAGCTAAAGAACAACTAGTTCACGTGGGACTAAGACAAAGAGGCCTGATGGAGGGTCTCCGGGAAAAAATTAATGCAATTAAAAATATGATAGGAATAAAAACATAACAGCAAACTTGCAAAAGTTTGAGGACATGATGAGGGCAAATGATGATAGAAAAAAAGCAATTATAATCTCCAGGAATAACAAAAACCAAGAAACTCCTGTTTGTATATGTTTAAATGTTATATATGTATTTAAATAGTATATATACATTTAAAATAGTATATATTTTAAATGTTTAAATATTATATATTTTAATAGCTGTATACATTTAAATATTTTATTTTTTCCCCAACATTAGGCAGTTGATGGATTAAAAGAAAAGGGAATCTGTGGGCCCTTGATGTGAGGCATATTCTCTCTTGAATGGCCCAGGGTCCTTAGAGAATGAAATACAACCCTGGCACACTACCTAGCTTGGCAATGAATGACATTTACACATTTACATAGCCATAAAAATGAAATGCTGTTTGCTGGTTTGCAACTTTTAGAGTCAACCTAAGGAAAACTGATGGACTTGGTGTAACTGCAAAATGTCAGAATGTTAATTTAATTAACTTGACAGTGTAAAAGTACAGCTGACAGAAGGTGGCAAGTGAAGAAGGGGAGGAAAAGCATGGGAAGTGAGCAGTCATGAGACACTATATAAAGCTGATGAAATCGAGGTCTCAGTGCACCAAATAAAGTTCCAAAAATAACCAGGAGAAGAAAATCCTCTGGGGAGGGGACTGGAGTAAGGGATCAAAGCGTTTCTTCATAAGCTCTTCTGTACTATTTGAATATCATGAAAAGATTACTTTGAAACAAATTTTAATAGGTGACATGTTACAATATTACACATTGTAAACTTTCTAAAATTAAATTTTAACAGTTGAGTAAACACTCAAATATACAAAATTTTTATAAACTCATAACCTGCTTATAACCTGTCAGGGTCAACATCTATAACGCAAATGTGTCAACATAAATAACAGATAGTTTTCAGATGGCCACTAGACACTTCTGTACCTTCTGATGGAGTAAGCATGTGAAATCATGACCATCTGAACCTTCAGGAAACAGGCCTGTCCCACAGGAGACGTCAGGACTTTACCCAAGTGAATCGCAGAGGAGGGAGCAGCTAACTGGGGGGGCTGCCTTAGACCCTCACTGGGACAAAATTGGTTGTGATGAAAAATGGAAGGAAAAGAAAAGGGAAGGAGGAAAGGTAAAAGGAGGCAAGGATGGAAGAAAGAAAGGAAGCGAGAGGAAGAAGGGAGGGATCAGGGAAGAGGGGAAAGAAGACGGGAGGGCGGGGGGGCCAGCTGAGCACCAGCTCCCATGCTGGAGGGGCTCCAGGACAGTCAGACGAGACCTCGAGGAGCTCAGTGTCTGGCCAGTGGGGGAGACAGACATGAACACAAATCACTGTAACTCAAGACAACAAAAAGCAACTGCACTTTCCTGCTTTATTTCTGAAGGTTGAAGACCTAAAAAGACATTTCCTAGATCCAAGCCTTCTGAGTGACTGTCAGTGGGCTGAGGCATCTTTAGCTCTTTCTTGGGAGGAGAAGGAGGAGAAGGAGAAGAAGGAGAAAGAGGGGAAAGGGTGAGAAGAAAGGATGAAGAAGGAAGGGAAAGAGAAAAGGAAGAGACAACAGTAATGGACAATTTATAAAACACACCTACATTCGATACCAGAGTTAAAGTATGTTTTATGAAATACAGCAATGGACCAAACAAACATGCTCTTGCTTTCTATGTTCTACAGGAGGGGAGAGAGATGAGAAATCTGTGATAAGTCAAATGATGATAAATCCTTTAAAAAAATGTTAACCAGGATGAAGGAATGGAATATTGGAGCGGATGCCTCAGGACGCCTGGCTGATAAACCGACTGGAGTGGAGACCACGAACGAGGTTGGCAGCAGGCTCTGCGAGGATCCAGGGAGAGGGTTCCAGGCCGAAGGAAGTGCGAGTGTGAAGACCCTGGAAGCTCTGACAGCACAAGGTGGGCAATGAGGCTGGAGCTGCTTGAGCCTGGGGCGGGTGGGAGGAGACGGGGTAGGAAGGAAGGGGGTGGAGGCCTCGAGGGCAGGTAAGGACTAGAGTTTACTCTGAGTGGGACGGGAAGGCTGCAGAGGGACTGAGCAGAAGCAGCTCCAAAAGCCTCATGCTGTGCGCTGGGTAGGTTTTATCAGACCCAACCCACCCCGTGCTCTTGTGCTGTGCTACATATAGTCTAACCTGTACTATAACCTCATATACGGGCAACATCATTTTCTCAGGTGAGAGCAATTCATTTTAGTAATCTGAAAGAAACACCTGCTAGGGGCTGTGTGTGGAGAAAGGGAGGAGCCCGGCCCCGGGGAAAATGAACACGAGGACCTCCATAAGGGCTCAGAAGCCCTGGCTAGACAAACCACAGAGGGTGAAAGAATCGCTGGGGACAAATGGGTGCCTTCTGCGGGGTCGGGGTGCGTGGGGGTTCCTGACCTAGTAGGAGGAGCTCCGATTTCTCAGCTTCCAGTCTGTTCATTTCTGTACAGCGACTGGTTTACAGTCACTACTGTTTCATCAAGTCCTCAAACTACCGTCTGTTTAGCAAACACGCAGATTTAGGGTCATGCAGATGATGCAAACTTCCCCAAACATTCCCTTTCCAGCCCTAGTGTTGTGCAGCTCTGCACAATTAGAACCAGCTGTCCAGGCAGGGCAGCGGCCAAGTGCAACCCTGTGAACTACCTCCACTCCACGTGACAGAGAAAGGGCCCTGTGAGCAGAACGGAGAGCGGCCCGCAGTGCAGCCCACCCGGATTCCCGGGCTGGTCACGAGGCCCACAGAGCCTCACGTTCATTTCCCACTCTCACCCTATGGACTGCGCTCAATTCCCTTTCTCTGTATTCTTGGGATATTTTTTTTTTTCCAAATAACATCATTCAGACGTTCTCTTTTTAAAAAGAATACTTTTTTTTTTTTTTTTGATCAGGGACCTAGCACATGTTCCGTACAGAAAACCTAGACAATACAGAAAGCCCACAGAAGAGAATTTAAATCACCCATTAGCCTAACACCCAGAGAAACCAGAATTTACAATCGGGTCAATAATAATGACAATAACAACAACAGCTAACTTTACTGAGCACTTACTAAGTCTGCCCTCGAGACACTTACTGTGTCAAGCACAATGTCAATCGTTTTATGTACATTTATCCTTTGCTCACTGAATTCTCACAGCAACCCTATCAGATAGATACTATAATTGCCCCATTTTACAGATGAAGAAATGAAAGCTTAGTTAGAGAAGTCAAGCAATTTGCTCAAACCCACATATGTGGTCAACGTGAGAGCCAAGATTCCAACCTGGGTCTGTAGGTCTCAGGAGCCTGGCCCCTTGGCCTCAGAGCAGGTCCGTCTCCAGGACGGAGGCCCTTCCCCACTCCCAGGCGCAGAGGTACACAGAGGTGCGCACGCCATACGCACACACACTCTCTCTCTCAATGGAACTCACACTGTAGCTGTGGCTTTGTCCTTACTACCTCGTCATTACAGACATTTTCTCACATCTGCCCCACCCTCCTTTCACACTCCATACACACTTGACATCTCCTAGAAACAATTCATCGTATTCATCTCCTTTTGTTTTTCCTCTGAGTTCTAGGAGAAAATTTCAGTCTGTCTTTTAATTCTCCTTTGGTTTTCTACAGTATCTGGTTTGCTGCTCACTGTTTCCACTGCAATTTAAATTTGGTAATCACGTTTTTTCAGCACAATTCAACCCTTCTTAATCTGGATCTTCGCAAACTGCAGTCGTCCGTAACACTGCCGGGAACATAAAATGAAATTTCTGGAAGTAATGGGGAGAAGCAGGCTCTGACCTAGTCCTCGCACTGCCTACCATTTTTTGTCCAAACAAAACTTTTCTGTGTCTGGTGAGTATGCTAAACACCACATCGGAAACTGGAAAAGTTAACTCAAAATTTCCAGGGCCACGTGATTCTACCAGTGAGTCCTGTCAGACCTCATAATTTAGTGTTTAAGTAACACCTAATTCTTATGCTAAATAATCTATCCCAGAGCACAGAAAGCAATGGAAAGAAGCCCCAAACCCTAACACCTAACAAATACAGAACAAGTGGGAAAAAGAGTCATCCTACATGGTCCAGCAGGTTTGTCTAAAAAAATGTAAGAATAAGCTAATATTATGAAAACGATTAACATAATAACAGTACATCAATAAATCAAAGAAGAGGAAAGTGTTATGTTCCTCTCAGATACTGAAAAAAGTAATTAGCAAAATGCAACATTCGTTTGGGATTTTAAAAAGAAAAAAAGAACTTCTTAGAAGCTTAGTAATATCTATCTCAAACCAACAGCCATCATTATATAACAAGAGGAACACTAAAGGAATCTGAATTAAAGTTAGAAACAACAGGTGGTGCATCCTTTCTCAACAAGGTTCCTTATCTGAACCATAGAACACAGAAAGTGATTTGAGAGTGACTGTCTTAATTCTCCTAAGACTGGGACGTTTGTACACACAATGGACCTTCAGGCTTAATCCTCTCATGGATCCCTGGTTGAGAAAGGCCTATAACCCAGTGCTGGGCAATAGAAATGTAATGCAAGCCATATATTTTAAATTTTCTAGTATCCGCATTAAAAAAAGAAAAAAACAGGTGAAATTATTTTTAATAATTTATTTTATTTAACTCAATATATCCAAATATTATATTTTCAACCTGTAATCAATACAAAATATACAAAATTATCGATGAGACAGCTTACATTCTTTTTGTACTATGTCTTTGAAATCTGGTCTGTTTTTCACACTTACAGAACACCTCAGTTTGGACCAGTCACATTTCAAGTGTCCAGTAGCTAGATGAGGCCGCCATCTTGGACAACACAGCTCTAACCAATGGACAATGACACTGAAATACAAAATATAATTACTGAAAAGGAGAGGTCAGGCAGGTGAACCAAAGACAAGTCGAGAGGCCCCACCAGCAGGGCCGGGGTGAGGTAGGGAGCCAAGGCAGCCAGCTGAGAACCAAAAAGGAAGGTTAGCCTGGGACAAGCAAGAAGACAGAACAGGTGAGGAACCCACTCATGACTGACCTTAAGTAATGGGTTCTGTATGTCCCTGTTACTGAAGGTCTGTCTCCACCTCCACTCCCCTGCTCCTCCAAAGGGAGGTAGAGCTTGTCTCTAATGGCTGAGGAAGATTCAGCTGCAGCTGTATAGGAACGCAGGTTACAGACAGAATGAAATACGTTCAAAAAAGATGGAGAGGGACTTCCCTGGTAGCACAGTGGTTAAGAATCCGTCTGCCAATGCAGGGAGACAGGTTCGAGCCCTGGTCCAGCAAGATCCCACATGCCGCAGAGCAACTAAGCCCGTGTGCCACAACTACTGAGCCTGTGCTCCAGAGCCTACAAGCCACAACTACTGAGCCCGTGTGCCACAACTACTGAGCCTGTGCTCCAGAGCCTACAAGCCACAACTACTGAGCCCGCGCGCCTAGAGCCTGTGCTCCGCAACAAGAGAAGCCACCGCAAAGAGAAGCCCGCACACTGCAATGAAGAGTAGGCCCCGCTCGCCACAGCTAGAAAAAGCCCGCGTGCAGCAACGAAGACCCAGCGCAGCCAAAAATAAATAAATAAAATAAATAAATTTAACAACAACAAAAAAAGATAGAGAAAGACATGTGCAGCCCACTTTGGCAATTTCATGTTTTTACAGGGTCTTCCTAAGTAAGGAGTCCTGGGTTCTAATCTCAGCTGTGCCCTGAACCCCCTCTGAGAGTTTGGGTCAGTCCTTCCCACTAGGGGGGCTCAGTGTCCTCTCTGTAAAATACAGTGGCCCTCGATGGTCCTTAAGATCCTCCCAGTTCTCCCATTCTATGAGCCTGCGGGAAGCAGAGGTCACAAGTGTAGCTTTATAGAAAAACGTTACTAAGTAAGCCCTGTCCCTGGAGACTGCATGACTGAGCAGTTTTCTTTGCAAGTGTTTTGAGGGGGTGTGGAGAGGCTGAGTCTCAGAGACATAGTCAAGAAGGAGCAGGGGGCTTCCGGGCACTGCGCCGGTCCTCAGGGATGGGGTGGACACGACAGTCCGGGGAGGCAGGAGACGGGAACCAGCTCGGGGGAGGCAGGCTGGGGGCAGACAGAGAGAACACAGCCCAGGTTACAGAAAGAGGGAAGGGAATGAAAGTGGAGGCTAGGGGAGGGAAGGAAGAAGGAAAGAAAAGGGAAAAAAAGAGAGAAGAAAGAAAGGCGTTCGGGGTTAAATCCAGGTGGGATCAGGTAGGGGAGAGGCGCACCCAGGGGGAGCAGGGCGGGGAGGGAGGGTGTGGAGGCCCCACGGGGGCAGCTCGCTGTCCAGGGCAGGAGGGAGAGCAGCGGCAGTACCCGGGGAGCATCCCACAGGCTTTCCACGTCCCCAACAGAAGCATCCTCTGAAGGTCTGCATGTCAGGAGCAGACACAACTGTCTGGTCAGATGCCAAAGAGGCAGCACTGGCCACCTGACACCAGGGACACATCCAGGGAGGCTGAGACCCAAACTGTGTGGCCCCCAATCTCACCAGACAGGAAGAGAACACGGTGGGAGCACATTGAGATAACCAACCACCAGCCCTATGGCTCCTCCTCACTCTGTGAGGAGGGTACTTCTAGACAAGATCAGTCCTGTTCCCAGGCTGAGAATAATAATAATGAGGATAACAATAACAACAGCAGCTCAGCTTGCTTACTGTATGCCAGGCACTAGGCTAAATACTTTTCTTACATTACATCCCTCCATCTTTTAACAACGGCATTCACCAGGAAGCACTATTATTGCCCCCCATTTACACACAAGTAAAATTGAGATCCAGAGAGGATAATTCACTTGCCTAAGGTCACACAGCAAATAAGTGACAAAACTGGGATTCAAACCCAGGTGTGTGTGACTCTAAAACCTAAGCTCTTAACCACTGTGCTTTCAGCCTGGTCAAGCATTATTCCCATGATTTTTCACCAACATTTTGAATAACACTGATGGAGTATCTGCAAAGTGGATAGCACTATAGGGGTTACAAAGTGAACAAAAGGTCAGGGAAGGAAGAGAACCACAAGGTATTGCATGTTTCCTACACTTTAGGTACTGTGCAATGTGCTTACGTCTAGTTTATTTTGCATAAGTTTCAAAGCCAGACCATGAAGTCGATTTTACTATTCCATTTTACAGATGGAAAAACTGAGACTCACAGAGATGAAGTCATTTATACAAGTTCATCTAGGCAGTAAATGGCAAAAACCAGAGCCTGAGCTTTTACTACAAAAAGGTCCCAGGGGGACACTGAGGTATAAGGTAACCAGACAGGGGGCCTGGGAGTGGACAGATTTCACTCAGAAAAGGGTGAACTGGGGTTGGGGGGGGGGGTCGGTAGGGGTGCGTTGTAGAAAATGATGAGCCTGGAGGCTGCACAGGGGCTCAAGGCTGTCCCGCCCTAAGGACATCCTCTCCCACCCCCCATCCCCCACCCCACCCCAGCTCCCAGGCCTGACTTCATCTGGATCGAGGCAGAGTTGCAGGACGGGCCACAGGGTAAGTCTTCATTCATCAAAATAGTTGTTTCATTCTAAGTGTCACACTGAGTCTTCTCCCCAACCCCTGGTAATTTGGTTTTTGATAACAAGCAACGTGAAGCCCCTGGATAGAGCAGGATTTCTGGAAACAAAGTGAGCCCTCTGATAAACTCCAGCAATGGCTCCACAGCAGGACCTATCACAGGGGTGACTCGGGTTTGACACTGGAACTGTCTGATGGCAACCAGGGAAGGCCAGTGCACAAGCAGCCCAGAAGGAACGGCTCTTTCAGAAAAGCTGTTTCCTCTCCTGAGAAGCTAAAACAAAAACCACCTTTCAAATGTTTGATCTATACAGGGATACTTGTTGAAATTAAAAGTGTGAGGAAGCCTTTCAGTCACCGGAGCCAACAGCCTCTGAGGTGTGACACCACCTTTTGTAGGACAGGGCGTGAGGCCATGGCTCCAATCACCACCTCAGGCCTGGCCGCCCCTCAACACATCTCCAGCCCCATCTAATCAGTAATGCCAGCCAGTCTCCCCGAGCGCCTCCCCTGTGCCAGGCTCTGTACGAGGCTTGGGGGATTGAGCAGTGAACGTGGCACTTGCCTTCCAGTGGAGAAGACAGGCGTTAATTAAGAATGTGTTGCTAAGTGCCTAAGGACAAGTTCCAAGCGGTAATGGGGGGCTGGCACAGCTGAGGTGCAGGGGACTGGGAGCGAGCCAGGTCACGGTGACAGGAGCGGCACGGAGGGCAGGCATGGCAGGCAGAGATCAGCCGGCGCACAGGCCTGGGGGTAGATCCGAGGGCCTGCGAGGAAGCCAGAGCAGGGGGAGCAGAGAGTGGACGGGGAGGGCTGGACAGGAAGGAATAAACCAGGTCTCACGTGGCCTCCAGACTTGGGACAGATCCTATGGGCACCGGGGAAACCAGTGGAAATCTTGAACAGGCTCAGTGATGTGGACAGAGATTTAAAAACTACAGGGTGGGCGACAGAGCAGGAAGGGGCAGAAGTGCATGTGGAGATGAGCATTAAGATGAGGAGGCCGTGAGAGGGCAGCCTGACCTTGGAGGTGACTCTGGGGACAGAGAGAGGGGGAAGGAGGGGAGACGGGGCAGGGACTGACTAGGGGCAGAGAACATGGGAGAGAGGAGTCGCCGATGACAGACACCATGTTCCTGGCCTGACCGGGTGGACAGGGGTGCCATCCCAGGGGTGGGGACCACAGCAGGATTCTGGGGAAAGAATCATGGGTTTGGTCCGTGGCATGCTGTGGCCGTAGGGCCTGTGCAAACTTTGGCTGCTGCTTGTTCTGCTTCTTGAAGGAAGCACAGCTCTGCCTATAGAACCAAGTCCCAAGAGCCCTGGGCATGGCATTCAAGGCCTCCACAATGGGACTACCCTATTCTCTCATCTAATTTTGTACAGCACCCTTCCCCTCTCCTTTGCTCTGAGCAAACTAATCTGCTCACTGGTCCCTGTACATGGCCACGTCCTTCCCAAATGCCTTACCAGGTTCAAGCTGTTCCCTCAACCTGGAATGCCCTTTCTTCTGATCTTTTGGCCAAATCACACGGATCTCTCCAGGCCATGAACAAACAGGACCCCCTCCAGGATGCTCTGCCAGTTACCCCGGCTACAAGTATAGGCCCCACTCCCGGACAGTGCTCAGTCTGTCCCCTTCAGTGTGGCCCTTGCCATTATTTACATATATTTCTTACTTTCCCCATTAGACCAGGGATTCCGCATTCGCCCTCGAGTCCCCTGAAAACCAGGCAGGGAGCCTCACACGTGATACGTTCAGGTCAATATGTGCCGAATGACTGAACGGTAAGCATGGAACCCGCCGTCCCCAGCAGGCCCAGGAATGCCTACCCAAGCCACGAGAAGATCGCTTGGAAGAACGTCTCCTCTAACTACATTCAAATCCACAGCTCCACTCGGAGACCACACACTGGCCCCCGTGCACATCAGCCTTCTTCCAGATGCCACTCAGACTCCAAGGGCCGCCTGTACCTTGACTTCAGCAAATACGCAGCCAAGACGGCTCAGTGCTGCTCTGACCGCCTCCACACCAGAGGGCAGAGGCTCAGAGCCTCCCACAGTCTCACAATCACCTCAAGGGGTCATCTGGGGTCTGAAATGGACCCTGGGGGTGTAGGCAGGTAGGCAGGGGCTGGCCACAACCTGAGCCCTGAGTGCTCCAGGTCCAAGAGGAGGGAAAAGTGGCCGAGGAGTGGGGCTGTGCTCTGTGGAGTGGGACAGGGCTGGGGAGAGACGTGCAAATTCTGCCGCGCACAGAGGTGTCTGGGCATAACATTTTAAGAGGCTTGCCCTCTCCAAAAAGTTTATCCACAATGCAGAAGAGGAAAAAGGGAAAAAAACAAGAGATCACAACTCATTTTATGAGTAGTTTTCATCCAAGAATCTCATATTTTCCACTGAAGGAAAAGCCAATCTACATCTAAAGAGTCAAATTTTCAAGATCTACGCTCAAGAGAAAGGAACAATCTCCAGCCATAAATTAAAAGTTTGCTTTAAACTCTCATTTCCCAAGAGAGTCAGAACTTCAGAGCCCTCCACGCCCTGCAGTTGGGCCCTGACTGTCCACCCGTCTAGTCAGAAGGCAAACAACCCAGGCCATTTGTAATGACAAGCAAACACTAATGAATTTCGGAGCATGTCTGGTGCTTGCATTTATAGATCATAAAATCATCTGGCTTCTTCTCACCCATGCTGACATGCCAATGAGGCAACCCCAAATATTTATAGGCAGGAAGGGGTTGCCAGGACCACTCTGTGGGAGGGAGGCTAGGGGTAGAGGGGACTGTCTGTAATCTCCCCATTACATATAAACCCATTTTTATGCTCTGACATTCAGAGCATAAAATCTCAATCTTGGCATGCAAAATCCTATTAAACAGTATTTATTTTTTTTAAGACATCAACCTAACTGTCTCAATTGCATACAGGTACAAACGTAGTCAGAAGTTACCAAAATGGCTTTTTAAATATCAGCCAGTTATAAATAAAGGATTTAAAATGCAGTTAGATTTTTCCAGTTAGATATATAATTTGTCTAATACACACGGACTGAATTCTAAGTGTCTGGAGGAAAAGTACTTCCGTAAAAAATAGGCTGTCGGTCCGGGGACACCACACATGTCCCCAGCTCCCAGGGCAGACCCTTCATTGCCCAGCCAAGGCAGAGCCCCTGTCCTGGCCACACTGCCATGACCACCCAGGGGGAAGGGACGGCGGTGGCTCTGGGACTCCTTCCACCCCAGAGGACTCCTTCCACGACCCAGATGGCCCAGACTGGCCCCTGGCTGTCTGGGTCCTCCAGAGGCTGACTTTCATCCCCCAAAGAGGCACACACACAAACCACAGGAAGAGTTACTAACATGCAGAATGAGCTCCTGCATAAGGAGATCTTTCTTAACCCGAAATAGCTACACAGCGTTCACTTCTTAATGGCCAAGTGTCCCACATCTGACCTAAGCCGTGTGCAAATAAAGGCTGTCTGAACATGGACCATTTGGGGGCATCAATGTGCACAAGCCATAGCTCATTTAACCGGCTCCTCCCAGGCCCCAAACCCCTCACCCCACTCTCAGGCTCCATTCAGAAGCCCACACAGTACAAACACGAAGGGTGCTGACTGGAGCAGGTAGGGTCTCAGAGCCAGAAGGTCCCCAAGAGGCAGATGACGTATTGGGACAAGGGGACATTGAAGGACACTGGTTCCCCATTACTCACACGCTGGGGTGTCTGCCCAGCTCTTGACCATTCCTACTTCTCTGGGAACTGCACCTTGCCCTCGACCCCATCACAAGGGTAGTCACCTTGGATGACATGAACTCGACCCCCACCGCGCCATCAGTAATTCCTTGTGTATGAATTTGGACTATAGGTGCAGGGAGAGAGAACAGAGTCAGCCTCCAGGGCTTAGGGCAGTCATCTTGTGCCTCCCTTGCCTACCAGGGAGTCAGAGGGAGCCGGTGGAAGCGAAAGGGAGCTGAGGAAGGATGGAGGAGAGAGAGGAAAGACTGGTCTGGCCAGGCTTCTGAGCCCGGATTCCAGCCTCTCTCCACTTCTGGGTTCCATGAGACACCCCGAGGCTTACAGAAAATTCCCCTTTTTATTGGCAAATTCCCCTTTGTCAAGCTGGCTTGAGCCGTTTTCTGTTACTTGAAACTAAAAACATCACCTGGTCTCCCACTGTTCTGTTCTCACAGCCCGGCAGCCTGGGTGGCCTCAGTGAAGGAAAGGGTGAGGAAGGGGAGGGACAGCCTGACGGAGGGCAAGGCTTAGAAAGCCCCTTTCTCAGGGAAACCAATCAAACAGGAATCCAGGGACCTCCTTGGAAGAGTCAGGAGCCAGGAACCAGAGACCTGGGACCTGGTTTCCAACTCCGAGGGAGTTTGGACTCTGTTGACATTCCCAAAGTGCAGCTTTGCTTCCCTGCTTCCCTGCAGAGGGGTTATGTAGCTAAAGGTCAATGAAGTCAGCGCTGTGAGCTAATCCTTCAGAAGTGGGAAGGGTGGAGATTAGGAGAGCATCTCATCACACAGGCATCCTGGGGACATATGCCCCAGGGTATGGAGTTTTGGGGAAGGGAAAGCTAGCCTGGGCTCAGAGGTTCAGGGGCTCAGAGAAGTGAAGCGAATTTCCCAAGGCTGCACAGCAGCAAGTGCGAGGCCAGTTCAACCTAGGTGGGCCATACACTAACCCATGGTCTCAGCTCCACCCCCATCAGTAGATTTCACCTGCCAACTCTTCTTTCCTGGGGCCTAGAGCAAAGCAGCATTTGTGACCATCAATAAAAATAATAATGACCTCTTCTCCCCATCCCCACCAAAGGGACTATTTACAATCACGGTCCTCAGCGAAGGGTGGTCCTGTTAGATGGAGGTGCTCTGTCCGCCTGAGGACCCTGACGGATCTGAGGCCGCACACTGGGCTGCAGAAGCTGGGGATTGGATCTGTTCTGTACAGAGAAGGGAGATGGATGGTCCTGAGAGGGGAACAAAGAGCTGGGAAGAGGCTGGGATCAGCTAAAGGACCCACAGTGATGGCGCAGCCGATGGGTATTTTAGAAACAGTGATGCCTACAGCGCCTGTTAAAGCTGTTAATGTGGGTCCCAAGGTTCCCTTTCCAAGAAGTCTCCATGGCTCCCTAGCACTTTAAGTGGCAGATTCTTTGGGAGGAACCTGCAGAGTTGTTGCTCCATCACTGTGATTCGGTGTAGAAATGATGTACGTGCTAGGAATAAGCCTCCAGGGACTTGCACGGATCTGGAGAAAGATCTGGCCTTCCTAAATCCACAGGATTGGCATTCAAGACTCAAGACCAGTTTGCATCCATCTCAGAGAGACATCTGGGTGACAGCAACAACAATTTAAGGAAGAAGAAAAAGAGGAAGATGAGGAACAGCAGCAACAGCCATCTACTGGGCACTAATGTTCCAGCCGGAGCGCTAAGTAAGGACTTAAATGCATCATCACACAAACCCTCCCAATAGCACTATGAAGTAGCTACTACTGTCATCACTGTTTTATAGATGAGATAACAAAGATTTAAAGATGTTAAGGAACCTGCCCAAATTCACACAGCCAGTTTGTGATGGAGTGAGATCTCCACTCAGCTCTGTCTGAACCATAGCTCACACTATTAACCCGTATGCCACACAGTCTCCCCAAAGATAAGGTGCTAGAGCCCTGACTCTTCCCCTTCCTTTCTGGAAGGTTCTAGGCAACCAGGGATCCTATCCAAGATGCACCCCATCCTGGCTGCTCTGGTTATCACTAGGGCCACTTCTCTCAAGGCTGCTCCTTCAGGTGTTTTGTTTTCCCAGGTCCCACTAAGTGTCCCAACTTTCAGGGACACTTTGAGCCCTAAGAAGTCTCCAGTGGCAAGTCAGCCGTCAGGATCTCTTCACAAGCCCAGGGGTCCTCCTCTAGAAAGGGCCAGGATCAGAGGCTCCCGGGAACCTAGAATCTGCCGGAGGGCAGGCAGATAGGTCTACAGAACAGACCGATTTAAACCTTCTGAGAGGGGCTTCCCTGGCGGTGCGGTGCTTAAGAATCCGCCTGCCAATGCAGGGCACACGGGGTCGATCCCTGGTCCAGGAGGATCCCACATGCTGCAGAGCAACTAAGCCCATGCGCCACAACTACTGAGCCTGCGCTCTAGAGCCCGCGAGCCACAACTACTGAAGCCCATGCGCCCTAAAGCCCGCACACTGCGACTACTGAAGCCCATGCGCCTAGAGCCCGTGCTCTGCAACCAGAGAAGCCACCACAAGGAGAAGCCCGCGCACCGCAGCAAAGAGTAGCCCCTGCTCGCCAGAACCAGAGAAAGCCCGCGCACAGCAACAAAGACCCAACTCAGCCAAAAATAAATAAATAAATAAACCTTCTGAGGAAGAAGTGAAGTGATCTAATTGCCTTGTCATGCTCCTGGCGCCGGGCATCTCCTGTGGGTGTCTCACAGGCACCTCAAATTCAACACCCACGAAAACAAATTCCCCAAGTGCCCACCCCACCCTCCATCATCTGCTTGTCCTCCATCAGCCACCGAGGTGCCCAGAATCTGCACATGACCCAGCCACACGGGAGATTTCCTTCAGTGCCCTGTCCTCCCTGTCTGGGTCTCTCACCTCAGGCCTTGGCCCAAGCTGCCCCCTCTGCCAGGAATATTCCTCCTCCTCCCCTGCACCTGACCACCTCCACCTCGCACCTCAGGTGCAGGTTTACACACCATTTGTTCAGACGAGCTTTCCTGATCCCCTACATGACCCCAAGCCAAGCTGGATGCTCCTTCGAGGGCTCCTATGGCACAAGTAACGCTCCAGACAGGAGCCCTGACTGTTCTTTATCGAGGCACTTGTTGAATTGCCCATCTTCCCTCCCTAGACCATTAGCAACTCGCTGGAATAGCACCTAAGAGCCTAACTTGTTCACCTTTGCGTGTCCGGCTCCTAAGGAGGAACCTGGCCAGAGTGGGTGCCGAATAACCAATTGCTGACTGAGTGAGCGGAATCCTGTATCAACCCACAGGAAGTAAAGTGATTTGAAAAAATGAGTGTTCCAGATGGTGGCGGCTCAACTCTTTAAGCACAGCAAGTGTTCAGTCAGTGAGTCAATGACAATTTACTGAACAGATACTACGTGCCCAGCACCAAGCATTTGAGAGACAAAGACACACAAGGCTTGGGTTTCAGGGCCCTTTGGAATCTAATGAAAGCTATGGGCTCCCTCCTCAGTGAAATGTGAGTCACAAAATTATGTGAAAGTTTTTACACTATATATTTTTTCATTAAGTTTAAATGAAAAATCTTTTCAGAAATTATTTCTCTTATTTTTTTCAAGCAAAAAAAATTAACACCAACTTCCTAAAAAGAATTAAAAGAAATCCAAACTGTGCCGATAAGACTGTCCCGTGGATCCTGCTGCAGTCCGGCTCGAGAGAGGCAGTTACCAGGGGTCAGCGTGTGGCTCCTCGAGCCAGACCACCTGAGTTCGAATCTGACTCTACCACTGACCAGCCTATAACAATGGGCAGATCGATTAGCCTCTCTGGCCTCTCATTAGAAAATGAAGATAATAAAAGTGCCTACATTATATACGATCGTTGTGAATATTCAGTAGTCCGATTCATGTAAAATTATTAGAATAGTGACTGACACACAGCAAGCACCCAATAAACACAGCTATAGATATTATGACTGAACACAAAGTTGGAATTGTGGAACACTCCTTGACATCCAACACACACAACGCTCCTTGACACGTGACACCCTGAGGCTCAGTCGACTTGACGTTTTTGTTTACCAACAGACATTGAACCCTGGCTCCCAGAGGAAGGCAGTGGCACCAGATCATCACTCCCAAAGCCCACTGATGAGAGTCAGCCAGCATCGGATGTCTAGGACCAGCACTGTTCTCCAAGAGCTGGCCAACTGAATCAACGCTGCATCACCTTCTTTTCTCTCAACCCACTGAGGAAAGCAATGTCAAGGTCTCCTTCACTGAGGAGTTGCCCCCCAGGAAGGACTGTGAATCCAGACTCCCTCTGCGTGTTTTCCTTCCACAGAGAAGTACAGTGCTCTAGGTATCTCCAGATTTCTGCTGCTGAGGACTTAGCATGACTCTGCCACTCCCGGGCTGCACAAACATTTCTCCCAGCAGTAGAAAGCTCACAGACTTGTCCGGCACAGTCTCCTCTTCTAGAAGCCAGCATGGCCAAAACGGTCCGTTTTTTCAGAAACATCTATAATGGTGAAATGAAAGGTTTACCTCATTCACGTGGCCAAAAATATCTAGTAAGCCAAGTCATGAATAAATTCCTCTTTCTCTGTTTTGTGTGTTTTCCTTTACTTTCAAAGAAAAAAAAAGTAGAACTTCAGTCTGAAGTTTGGTCAGGTACTTCAAGACTCGTCCTTCGGAGAGGCAGCGAAATCCTGGGTAGTCGAAGCCGCTCTATGTTCTGCTCCATTTCATAGCAAGACCTCCTGGGAAGGCAGTAACCCCAGGCCCCAGCTCTGATGAAACTGCAGGCTTTCAAAGCAGGCTTTCAGGACCACTGCAGCCTTTGACATCTACACACGCTGGCACAGAAAGGCCCAGCCACAGGGGCAGGTGGGCCTTCTTGCTTCATCAAAGCTACAAAACCAGATGTGTTGCCAGACAAAGCAGATGCTTCATCCGTGCACAGATAGCCTTGACATTCCTTTCAGTCAAAATTTAGCTTGGCAAGGAAACTGTTTGCCATTCGTGAAGACTTGGAAGTTTCCCAAAGAGGTTTGCAATATAAGAATTCTTCTTGGATGCTGACCACACGCAGGTAACAGGCAGCAACAGGAGCTGGCTGCTCTGAGACTATCACTAGCAGACTGTGCGATGAATTTCAAAGGAATCGGCACAACTACTGATTCTTTCCATGACCTACTTCAAAATACCAGAAGATGGGTCAGCTATTCTAGAAATGATATTATTTGACACAAGAACTGCTTTAATCTCCTTCCTCAGCTCAGCTCAGCCACGTCCAGGTTATGTGGCTTCAAGCTCCCTCCTGACTTCTCCTGCTTGGCAAAGCAATAAGCAATTCTGAAGGGTATTCCAAAACAAGGCTTTTGTGTTGCGGTGAATCCAAGCTTTGGAAAATGTTCAGCCTTTCCAAGTCAAGGCTTCTTCTTCCCAATAAGGTCTCCCCTCCCCTAGGAATCTTTGGGAGGTGGGTGCTCCTTCCCCTTTGCAGGTGTCATGTGATCACTGACAAGAGTCCTATCACTGCAGCCTCCATGTCTGGTTATGAAAGGAAGACCAAAGACTATGTAAGCTTCATTGCACTCTTTTTGTTTGACATTTTTTGACTTGAGCTAGGATCATTGCACATACAAACAGAAGTACATAATCATAAAGGTAAGGTACACTTTCATAAATTTCTTTCAAAGGGAAAATATTAGATAACACAATGACAATGATAACCGTCATTACCGAGATGTATGCATCTCATGCCAACCTACACACTTTTGGAGTAGAATGATACCTTAATGTGATTTGAGAAAAATAACTTTTTTCTGCAGAAGATAGTTTTCAAAATAAAGAATAGTTTTCAAAATAAAGAAAGAGGCTTTTGATTCTGTTTATGACAAAGTAACTAGTATCAGATTAACCATAAAAATTGGATAAAGTACCAACAACAAAAACCTGGCTATTTAAAGATCTTAGAGAGCAACCAAAGCAGCCAGGAAGGCCCAAGACCCCAGAAAGAAGGATAATGCACTGAGGGGAGCTCTCTGTTCACTGTTGTTCCATCCTCTGACAATACCAAGTGTCAGCAAAGGTGCGGAACAGCTGAACTCTCCCACACTGCTGATGGGAATGTGCAACACTTCTGAAAACAGTTTGGCAGTAACTAGTAAGTGAACATGCACATTCCTTATGACCAAGTAATTCCATTCCTGGAAATTATACTCAAGAGTGATGGTGTTTATGTCTAAAAACAGACATGTTCAAGGATGTTTTGTGGCAGCGTTATTTATAATAGCCCCAACCTAGAAACAACCAAAATATCCATCAACATTGGAAAGGATAAATAAAATAAGGTCTACTCATACAATGGATGGAATACAATACAGAAATGAAAAAGGATAAAGCTCCTGCTACACACACAAACACGGTAAGTCTCACACATATAACGTTAAGTAACAATAGAAAGTATATACTGATACAATATGATTCCACTTATATAAAATTCAAAAATTGACAAACTACTAGTAGTGATAGAGGTTAGAATAAACATACTTGGGGGTAGTTAATGGCTTGGAGGGGCATGAGGTAGGCTTCTGGGGTACTGGTATGTTTCATATCTTGATCCAGTGGCAGCTACATAGTTTGTTACCTTGTAAAAATGCATTGAGCTGTACCTTCAGACTTGTACACTTTACTATATGTACTTTTATTTTTTATTATTATTTTTTCTACATCTTTACTGGAGTATAATTGCTTTATAATGGTGTATTAGTTTCTGCTTTATAACAAAGTGAATCAGCTATACATATACATATATCCCCATATCTCCTCCCTCTTGCATCTCCCTCCCACCCTCCCTATCCCACCCCTCTAGGTGGTCACAGAGCACCAAGCTGATCTCCCTGTGCTATGCAGCTGCTTCCCACTAGCTATCTATTTTACATTTGGTAGTGTATGTAAGTCCCTGCCACTCTCCCACTTCGTCCCAGTTTACACTTCCCCCTCCCCGTGTCCTCAAGTCCATTCTCTATGCCTGCATCTTTATTCCTGTCCTGCCCCTAGGTTCTTCATAACCATTTTTTTTTTTTTTTAGATTCCATATATATGTGTTAGCATACGGTATTTGTTTTTCTCTTTCTGACTTACTTCACTCTGTATGACAGACTGTAGGTCCATCCACCTCACTACAAACATACGTACTTTTAAAAATCTCTTTAAAAGACTTTAACAGATAATTATTTAATGTAAATACAAGAACAATGTCTTGAGAAGATTATTACATATGTAGAAGTAAAATGTATGACAATACTACAAAGAATGGGAGAGAGGTAAATAGAAGTACACTCTTCTAAAGTTCTTATATTAAATATGAAATGGTATATTATCACTTGAAAGTAAACTGTTATATGTTAAAGATGTATATTATAAACCCTAAACCAACCACTAAAAGAAATTATAGCTAGTTAGCCAATAGAAGAGATTAAAGGGAATCATGAAATATGCTCAATTACTTAAAAAGAAGTCAGAAGAAGAGGAAAGAGGGAACAAGAATAGATTTAAATCCAACCAATTCAGTAACCACATTTAATATAAATAGTCTAAGTACCCCGATTAAAAGGCAGAGGTGGTCAGATTTGGAAAAAAAGCAGGACTCGACTATATGTTTCCTACAACAAACCCACTTTAAATATAAAGATACAAATAGGTTGATAAAGTAACAGGATGAAAAATATATATCATGCTCTCTTAGTCTGTTCAGGCTGCTATAACAAAAATACCATAAATAGAGTGGCTTATAAACAACAGAAATTTATTTCTCACAGTTCTGTAGGCTGGGAAGTCCAGGATATGCTGGTAGACTCAGTGTCTGGTAAGGGCCCACTTCTTGGTTCATCTTTTCACTGTGTCCTCACATGGTAGAAGGGATGAGCTAGCTCTCTGAGGTCTCTTTTTAAGGGCACTAATCCCTTAGTGAGGGATTAGTGAGGGATCCACCCAAAGGCCCCATGTTCTAATTCCATCACTGTGGATGTTTGGATTTCAACATATGAGTTTGGGAGGTACATTCAGACCATGGCACATGCTAACACTGATCAAAAGAAAGATGTCTATATTATCAAACAAAGTAGATTTCAGGGCAAAGAATAGTTCCAGGGATAAGGTGGGTCATTTCATAATGATGAAGGGTAAATTCAATAGGAAGACATAATTGTAAATGTTTATGCAGCTAATACTAGAATTTCAAAATGCATAAAGCAAAAACTGATAGAATTTAAAGAGAAATCAACAAATCTACAATTATAAGGCAGATTTCAATACTCTTCTCTCAATAATCAATAGAACAAATAAGTAGAAAATCAGTTAGGTTAGGATATAGATGAGTTCAATAATACTATTAACCCACTTGACCTCAATTATATTCATAGAGTGCTCTATGCAAAAACTGCAGAATACATATTTTTTTCAAATTCACTCAGAACTTTATCAAGATTGACTGTAGTTATGCCATACATAAACCTCAATAAATTTAAAATAATTTCAAACCATACAAAGTATGTTCTCTAAATACAATGGAATTAGAAATCAATAGCGTAAAATACCTAGAAAATCCCCAAATATTTAGAAACTAAGAACACATTTTTAATAATTCATGGATCAAAAAGAAATCAAAAGGAAAATTAGAAAACATTTTGAACTGAATGAAAATGGAAGTCCAAAATATCAAAATGTGTGGGATAAAGCTAAAGCAATGCTTAAAAGGAAATTTATAGCACCAGATGCCTACATTAGAAATGAAGAAAGGTCTCAAATCATTGACCTCAGCTTCCACTTTAAGAAGCTACAAGAGTGAATTAAACCCAAAGTAAGCAGAAGAAAGGAAATGTTTTTTTAAAAAAAATATGAACAGAAATCAATGAATTACAAAACATAAAAGCAATAGAAAAAAACTAATGGAAGCAAATGCTGTTTTTCTGAGATCAATAAAATTGATAAACTTAGCCAGACTGATCAGAAAAAAAAAAGGAGACACAAATTATCAATACCAGGAATGAGAGAGTGGAAATGATTACAGATCCTATAGATATTAAAAGGATAAGGGAATATTATGAACAACTTCATGGGAATAAATTTAACAACTTAGATAAAACAGACAAACTCATTGAAAAACACAACCAAAGCTCACTAAAAAAATGTAATATACTACATGAATACTCTACATCTATTAGAGAAATTGAATTCATAGTTAAAAAGCGTTCCACAATAATCTAGCAATTGCACTCCATGGTATTTACCCAAAGGGGATGAAAACTTATATCTATACACAAAAGAACTGCATTTGGATGTTTATAGCAGCTTTATTCATAATTGCCAAAACTTGGAAGCAACCAAGATGTCTCTCAGTAAGACAGGTGAATGGCTAAACTGTGGTACATCCAGACAATTGAATATTATTCAGTGCTAATATGAAATGCTAATCAAGCCATGAAAAGATATGGAAGAGCCTTAAATGCATATTACTAAGTGAAAGAAGGCCATAAAACTGTATGATTCCAACTCTATGACAGGCTGGAAAAGGCAAAGCTATGGAGACACTGAAAAGGTCAGTGGTTGCCAACGGGGAGAGAGAGGGATGAATAGAGAAAGGATTTTTAGGGCAGGGAAACTATTCAGTATGATACTATAAATGGTGGATACATGTCATTATGCATTTGTCAAAACCCATAAAATGTACAAGGGTTCACCAAGAGTGAACCCTAATGTAAACTATGGATGTTGGGCAATAATGATATGTCAATGTAGGTTCATTAATGAAACAAATGTACCACTCTGATGGGGATGCTGATAGTGGGGAAAACGGTTGGGGGTCGGTGGGGGACAAGGGGTATATGGGAACACTGTCTAATTTCTGCTCAGTTTTGCTGTGAGCTAAAACTGCTCTTAAAAGTAGTCTATTTAAAAGGAAAGAACAAAAACCTTTCCACAAAGAAAACTCCAGGTCCAGGTGGCTCTATGGGTGAAATCTACCAAATATTTACAAAAGAAATCATACCAATTCTACATAAACTCTTCTGGAAAACTGAAAAGGAAAGAATGCTTCCTAACTTGTTTTATGAGGTCAGTATTACACCAGAAATATATTAAAACCAGATATTAAAAAAACTGATATTAAAACCAGAAAAAGACATTTCAAGGAAAGAAAAATACAGACCAGTATTCCTCATCATGAACACAGATGCAAAAATTCTTAGCAAAATTTTAGCAAATCAAATCCAACAATATACAAAAAGGAGTCTACATCATGACCAAGTGGGGTTTATCACAGGAATGCATTCAAAAAATCCATCATGTAATTCTCCTTAGCAACAGACTGAAAAAAAAAAAATGATTATCTCAATAGATGTAGGAAAAACATTTGATAAAACCCAATATCCATTCCAGACAAAAATTCTCAGCAAATTGGGATTAGGAGGGAACACCCTCAAACTGATAAAAGCCACGTATGAAAAACCTACAGCTTACAGCTAATATCATACTTAAAAATGAAAGACCACTTTTCCTCTAAGACTAGAAACAAGCCAAGGATATCTGCTCTCATCACTTCTGCTCAACATGGTACTAGAGATTATAGCCAGTTAATAAGACAAGGAAAAGAAATAAAAGCATCTAGTTTAGAAAGAAAGAAATTAAACTGTTGTTATTCACAGAGCTATCATCATCTTGTAGAAAATCCTATAGAATCTACAAAAAAAAGCTCCTAGAATAAGTGAGTTTAGCAAAGTTGTAGGATACAGGTCAATTTACAAAAATCAGTCATATTTCTATAAACTAGTAATGAACAATTGGAATTTAAATAAAATAACATTTACAACAGCATAGAAAATGAAATACTTAGGAATAAATCTGACAAAAGATGTGTAAGACCTATACACTGAAAAGTATATAGCATTACTGAAATAACTTAAAGAAGACCTAAATACATGGATGTGCATACTATGTTCATGGTTCCAGGGACTCAGTATTGTTAAGATGCCAATTTTCCCCAGATTGATCTATGGAGTCAACCCAACCACAATCATAGCCTAGCAAGTTTTGTAAAACCTAACAACCTGATTTTAAAATTCCTATGGAAATGCAAAGGACTAGAATAGCCAAAACAATTTCGAAATAGAAGAACACATCTTAAGGACTTATATTACCTGATTTTAAGAAGACAGCTGTGGGAGTGGAGAGGAGGGAGGGACTGCAAGGAGCACAAAGCAACTTTCTGGGTGATGGGTATGTTTATTACCTTGATTTGATGATGGTTTCACATGTATATACATACATCCAAACTCATCAAATTATTGGCTTTATTTACGCATGACTTATTATATGTCAATTATGCCTCAATAAAGCTGAAAAAATCTCACTCCATCCTCATGTCCAACTTTTCAAGGTAGTCATATCATCAGCTCCATTTTGCAGACATGTGACTTGAGCCTTGGAGTGATTAAGTGACTTAAGCACGGTCCCAGAGATACAAACCTAGTCCTTCTCACTCCAGAGCCCAGAAAGAAATGCTCTTCTACCTGCCTCTCATTCATCCAACAACTCCTGACAAGTACTGACCCCATAATGTGCCACTGTGGTTGGAGTTAGGGAACAGCAGTGACAAAAGGTCCTTCCTCAGAGATTTCGACACACTGCTGGGCCCAGGGCCCTTCTAAGCTTGACTTATTAGCCTGTCGTTGCTTTTCTCCTTATTACATCACTGACCTCTCTCAAAAGAGGAGAAATAGCTTGTTGAGTTTCGGCTGTGCACCAGGCTGCCTGCCCATGTGATCTCCTTGAAGCATCACAGCACTGTGAGACGGGTATCGGGTATCATTTCCACTTTACAATTAAGGAAATGAGGCCCAGGGAGGTAAATGAACCTGCCATGATCACACAGCTGGAGAGCATCGGAGCCAGGCTTCAAATGCAGATCTTCCTGCCTCCGAAGCGTGAGCCTCCCATCCCACCAAACTGCCTGCAATCAGGCAGCTGCTCCTGCAGCAAGAGTCTAAGTGAACCCTGTTTTTCTCGCAGACAAAATCGCAACCAGGAGGCAAGTCCCCATGGATGAAAACAGCTGTTAGCCAAATGTTCTGTTTTGTGTTATTAATTCATTTAAAAGGAAATTTGGTTTCTAACCAGCACTAATGTCATACCCACACTCAAGAAGGGAGAAAAAATGAGTCTGGAAATTGCTGTGTTGGTGTCATTGGATCAAATGTGCTGCTGGCCTATGTCTGCAGCCAGACCCAACTCCTGCCCCAGACGGCTCTCCCCACCCTTCAGGCAGGTCTTTTTCTGGGGCCCAGAGAGGGACTCCAACCTCTGTCTCCATCATGAAGGGAGCTGGGGGAAAGCCCGTTCCCACTTTGTTTTCATTGTGACAAGAAATCCTTACAAAGGATAGAGTGATTACTAGGAAATGAGAAGCAAATAACAAATGCAAACTCAGAGCAGTAACAGATGAGAAAGACAGCTGCTCAGGCTTCTGTTGCTAACTAACATCAACACTGAAACGCTGGAGCCATCCTCCCCAGGCCTCGGCCCAACTGGAGGGCAGCTGGCTCACCCCCTACTACCTGATTCCCTTTTTTTAACAAAGAGAGGCAGGATAGCGTAGACGTCAAGAGTATTCAGTGGGACCTTACTATTGTTATTATTACTACTACATCCTACATATATTCAACAAATAACATCAGGCACTGTGCTAGGTCACAGGATATGGGGTACTGGCATGATCCCTGCATCCGTGGAGTTTATAATCTAGGAGGGAGACAGACTTGACACACCAATCATTCAGACTTTCCAAAGTCGTGACATTTCAGCACAGTGGTGAAGAGCACTGTACATGAGCAGCGGTAGATGATGAGGTGAGAGGGAACCGAGGGGAAACTGCAGCACCCTGAGATCTAAGCTGCTCACTCCATCTCCTGACAGAGGAGGAGGAGTCGCCTGTGATGGGGAAGAGGTGGACATTCCAGGTGGAGAGCACAGCACACGGGAAGGCAGGGAGAACAGGGAGGCTGCGGGGCAGCATGGAGCAGCGGGCTGCGGCAGGAGGTCTACCGCTGGCCCATCATGCAGAGCCTGGCCGGCTGGGTAAAGGAGACAGGTCGGCATCCTAGGAGCACTGAACCTCAGAGGGTTCTAGGCAGGACAGGGACACAGTCGGATTTTGGCTTTAGAAAGATGTCTCCGAATACAGAGAGGAGGTTGAGAGGCCGGGATTGAACGTGGGGAGATGTGATCGGAGGAGAGGTGGCAGTGGCTTAGGCTAGGCTGGGTCAGTGGAGGGAAATGGTCTGAGAAAATGGCCCAGCATGTGACCTGAAAGAGGGGTTTTAATGATGTCAGCGAAACCAATCTCCTCTTTACAAAAAACTGCCTTGCTGGCAACGTTCTTCCCTTCTCCCAGGGCCAAACGCTGTGATTCCAAGGAGCAGCAAAGACACACAGGGTTTGTCCGACATCCAACACTGACCTCTGCTTTCTGGAATGCCCGCTTCTTCAGAGCAAGCAAACGGCATCCAGACAAAAGGCCAGAGGGTCAGGTTCCTGAACCCACAGGCAGTGTTTTCCTGAACTGCAACGTGTCATGTGGCCCAGAGGAAACCGTGTACTTCAGTGGGGAGTCTTCCATTCCTCGGCAGGCCAGCAGATGCGGCTCCAGCCAGGCCCCGAGGACTCAGGTCCTGATGTGGGGAAGGGTGAAACCAAATCTCTCCAGAGTGAGTGCCCCCCAGGGACAAGCGTTCTATCTGGATACCGCCTCCATTTTCCCAAAACATTTGTTAATGCGCTCCCACCTCCTCCTTCTCACCGGATCTGCCCTTTATTTATTTTTGAGGTAGCTTTTTTTTTTTAACACCTTTATTAGAGTATAATTGCTTTACAATGGAGTGTTAGTTTCTGCTTTATAACAAAGTGAATCAGCTATACATATACATATATCCCCTTTAAATCCCAGGCTCCCTCCAGGGCCACAGGGAGGAGGGGAGCGAGGATCCAGGATGCACGCCCAGCTGGAACACCCCTTGCCTGCCTTCCACTGACACTCAGCACCTGGCCTGTGCCTCAAACCCAAGTGGCAGGTGCTGGTGACACTCTGGTTCCTTCCCTCACGAGGCTCCAGTCTAGGCCTGCAGCTTTCTTCTGAGCCATTTCTGGGCCCCTCCGTCTCCCCTCCACGTTGCCATCGGCTCCTGAGCCCAGGATGCTCTCGTCTTCAGTTCTGGCTCACAGTTTCCTCCTCCCACTCTCCTGCCATCATCTCCGGGGAGGTCTGTACACTGGGTGATGCCCTCTCAATTCTGGGTCACAATGCACCTCAACCTCCCCCTGGAAAGACTTTCGTCCCCCTCCACCTCAGCTATCCACAAGCACAGCCATCACCCCTTCAAGCACAGTCGCCAGAGCGACCCCACCTCTGACCCTGAACTCTGAAACCCTTCTCCTTCCAGGACTTCCTGGCCTCCCTCCCCTGGACAAAACGCTGCCCACCACCCTGCTCGACTTCAGGACACTGGGCTCCCTGGGCCTCCTCCTGCCTCCAGGGCCACTTCCTCTGCCTCCTTCTCTGCCCTCTGCTCTTCCCTCTGCTCCCCACACGCAGAGTGTACCCCTCTGTCTGCTGTGTCTTCTTGCCTCGGCCCTCACAGCAGCCCCCTATTCAGTCTAGGGCCAGGCCCCTCCCCACCATCACTACCACCCTTGTCTCCCACCCATGGCTGCACACTCCCCAAACCGGTCTCCCTGACTGCAGTGGGCTCTGTCTCCGCAGTTAGAACAAACATCCTAAAATACAAATCTGTCCATGTCACTCCCCTTTTGAAACCACTCCGTGAACCCCCAAGGTTAACAAGCTAAAGCTCTGCCTCCTGACCCCTCTACCCGCCACTCTCTCCTCGAGGCCCTGCCAGCCCCAAATGCCTCTTGTCCACTGTCCGTTTACACGTCTGCCCCTCACTCTCACTGGATGGTGCCCATGTCCCCTCTGTCTCTGTCTCTCCAGCGTGTGGCACAGCAGACAGATGAAGGAGTGAACGAGTGAAGGTCCGTCTGACTGCTGGGAAATCTGGCAGCGGGGATGGAGCAGTGTCGGCAGGGACAGCAAGACTGGAAAACACAGGCACATGGAGACACCTTCTACCTCACTGAGTTTGGTACCCACCGCAGTTTGTTTCCATCACACTCGGGCCTGCTGGACACCCATCCACACGCCTCTGAGACCCTGCACACCCCCAGCTGCCAGTCAGCAAGAGAATGACACACTGACCTCTGGTGAGCACGCCTACATCCCCGGATGCCCTTGAGGCATGCCTTTGAGGAACCATGCCCTTGAGGAACACAGAACCGAGAGAACAATGGGCTCACCGGTTTTTCTCCCCAGAAGCCAGGCACTAAAAGTAGTGTTAAACTTTGGTAAATATACTATCTGCCTTTTCAGTGAGTTATTCACTCTGCCTGAAATGTCCTTCCCACTCCCATCCCATTCCTTGAATCAGCCATCAGATACGATCCCTTTCAGCCTTCAAGGCTCAGTGCCAGTGTCCTGACTCTAACGCAGAGAGAGTCTTCCCACGCAGTCTTCGCATGGCCCCCAGGTCACCGTGGTGTGAGTCTCCATCTAGACTGCAGCCTCCCCGCCATCCAGGGAACTAGGGTGTGAACTTGGGTCTGAAGGATTCCAAGTACAGTGCTCTTAACCACTCTGCTACTCAGAGCATCACCTCCTCTGGGCCACTGGCTCCCACCCAGGCATCACTGAATGTTCTTTGGAGCATGATCTCACGTCCAAAATGCACAGAACCCAGACTTCCCTCGTGGCACTGTGGTTAAGAATCCGCCTGCCAATGCAGAGGACACGGATTCGATCCCTGGCCCGGGAAGATCCCACATGCCGTGAAGCAACTAAGCCCGTGCACCATAACTACTGAGCCTGCACTCTAGAACCCGCGAGCCACAACCACTGAGCCCGAACACCTCAACTACTGAGCCCACATGCCACAACAACTGACACCCACACACCTAGAGCCCGTGCCCCACAACAAGAGAAGCAACTGCAATGAGAAGGCCACGCACTGCAACGAAGAGTAGCCCCCGCTCGCCACAATTAGAGAAAGCCTGCATGCAGCAATGAAGACCCAATGCAGCCAAATAAATAAATAAATAATTAATTTTAAAAAAATGCAGCAGGGCTGGGTTCCATCCCTGGTCAGGGAACTAGATCCCACATGCACGCCGCAACTGAGAGTGCACATGCCACAAATACGGAGCCTGCCGGCTGCAACTAAGACCGGTGCAACCAAATAAATAAATAAAAATAAATATTAAAAAAATGCACAGAACCTATTCAAAATATGCACCAGTGAGAAATTACAACCACAAGTTACTGGGAACTTGGCATATGCAGGCATTGCCCTGAGTTCTTACACGCCCATTGTAAGGTGAAAACTATGGTTCCCCCATTTTACACATGAGAAAATTGAAGCATAAGGAGAATGAGTAACTTGTCCACAGTCCAAGCTAGGAAGGGTGAAGCTGGGACTGCACCCAGCCTTGCCAGACTGAGCCCGTGCTCTCCAGCACACCGGGCAGCACCAGTGGGCCTAGCAGCTGGGCTTGGATAGAAAGTGGGCTGAGTCAAGCACAGAGCGTGCACATTTTCAGCACATTCTAAGAACAGCAGTTCCCCCTTGATGTTCCACGTTAAAACTAATGACAAAAACAATTCCGACGTTCAAACTGGTCTCTGAGAAACTGTTGGGCCTTCAATTCCACAGGCTGGGAGGTGGGCATAATGACAGACAGATTTGGTAGGTAAGGCTGGGGGGAAAAATGCCACCCTGAAAATGTACCCTCTCCCAAGGCTGCTGCCACCGGGACCCCTCAGAAAGCCCTCCTTCACAATGCAGCCCCCACCCCGAGCCATGGCAGCCAGGAACCCACCCAGGCCTGCAACCCAATCCACCACGGTGGGGATGGGGTTCTAGGCCACAGCTAGTAAGTTACACACAGCTGTGAGCTATTATGCTACAAAGTTGTATCTGCGTTAACTCGCCAGTTTTTGATAAAATTGGTCACTTGTTGGAGTCACTGGGGAACAGGGCAGTTATGGTTCCATATTTGCCAACTTCCATTTTCCTTGCTCTCTGCCAATCCTTAACTCACCATCTCCCTGGCTTCCTCTAAGCCCTGGGCCGATGCTCTCGCGGTCCCCCTTGCAGAAATGAGCAGAAGCCACAGTTCTACCCTCCGTTATCAACAGCAGTTGGAAATCTGAATCTTCAAAGACTGAGCTCACCAGACAAAACCCTTGCTTTGGGGGAAGTGGTTACACCGCAAAACAGGCACCCTGGTAATCACGTCCCCTTACTTGGTACGCCCTCCTTGGCAATGTGCCTAAACTTGGCCAATGTTCTGCTACAGTGCTTCTCCTCTCATTCAGTCATTCATTCACTCTTCACTCATTCAACACATATTAACTGAGTATCTACTATGTTCCAGGCACTGGGATTACAACAGGGTCTCTCAGGATGCAGCCCTTCTGAACCAAGTGAGCATGAACTCCTTCTCTGCCCTGGTGCTTCCAAAGACCTTTGGGAGAAGCTAAGGAGGGAGGCCCACCTGCATGTGTGAGTGGTAGGAGGGAGAGAAGAAAAGGAACTAAAGACAAACAGAACTGCAAAGAAATGCTCAAATTTAACTAGTAGTCTGCTGGTTAATAGTAATACTGATATTATTATTTTAAAACTATTATACGTATATATGATGGGATAATACAAAAAAGTTATTATTATTTATTGTTGTTAGGAACCAGAACTGTCAGTGTAAAAGAAAACATATAAAAACCAAGGGAATTAAGTTAACAATCCTGGAATGTTAGGTTTGAATCCTGGAATGTAAGATGGAAAGATCAACATTGTATTGGTCGTGTTTCCACACGATAAAGTGGTATAACGAACAATCCTGAAATCTCAGAGGCTCACAATGACAACATTTATTTCATGCTCATCGGTCAGCTGATCTTTGCTGGGTTGGCTGGGCTGTGCCAGGTTAGGCTGGAATTCAGGCTTTGGGTCGGGGTCAGGTCATCTTTAATGTCCTCATTTGGGGACTCGGGCTAAATGCACAACAGCTATGGGTCCCTCACAGAGAGTGGAGGTTCCGAGACGGCTGGTGAAGCTTCCTGCCTCTTACTGGCTCAGCTCACCACTTGCATCCCATCACTTGTGCCCAAGTCACGGGCCAGGCACAAAGTCCATGGGGTGGGGAAATATACACCACCCGCGGGGGAGTCATGACAAGGATGAGGAGGGAAGGAAGGATTGTGGAGAAATAATACTACCTACCCAATCATGAATTTATGACTTTTCCTTTAAAAAAAAATTTATTTCCTAGCCCCGTCCACCAAAAAGGCCTAAAAGCAATGGCAATCCAGTATCAATGAACATCCTCTCACCCAGACTGCAGGTTTCTAAATACTACCCTCCACTAAAAGAAACCAGGACCCCTGAGGGAATGCCTGATTCCAGGTCTTCAGCAGGAAATTAGCATATCTTGTTGTATCAAAGAGCAAGGAAGCTATCAAAAAATAATGGGATCAAGGGGCTTCCCTGGTGGCGCAGTGGTTGAGAATCTGCCTGCTAATGCAGGGGACACGGGTTCGAGCCCTGGTCTGGGAAGATCCCACATGCCGCGGAGCAACTAGGCCCGTGAGCCACAACTACTGAGCCTGCGCGTCTGGAGCCTCTGCCCCGCAACAAGAGAGGCCGCGACAGTGAAAGGCCTGTGTACCACGATGAAGAGTGGCCCCCGCTTGCCGCAACTGGAGAAAGCCCTCGCACAGAAACGAAGACCCAACACAGCCAAAAATAAATAAATAAATAAATAAATTTATAAAAAATAATGGGATCACGTTAAAAGGATACAGGAGATGACATTAAAGGGCTCCCATTGGTTAGAGGCGGGATAATTTATGCATCAAAAAGAATAGTGACTACAACTGACTGAAATGGATTCCCAGCCCCACTCTGACCCTATGGAATCAGAATCTCCAAGGATAAAGCCTAGGCATCTGGATTTTTTTTTTATGGAGCTCCTCAACTGATTCTGATGCACAGCCAGGGCTGAAAGGCACAGGTTTCCTGATCTTCTGGGAGTCCAGACCACTCACAATGCCCATCTTGCTCTCACATGCTGGCCTCTGCTTCCTGGAAAGTCTCATCTACATCAAACTTACAAGTGTCCCTTATACATGTGCTTCCGACTCTGGGGTGGTCCAGCCATAACGTGGCAGACATCATCAAGGGGAAAAGTTGCAGTTTTCAGTCTGCTAACAGCAATAACAAGAGCAGAAAAGCTGGGACAGCTCCCAGGGTGCTCCTTTTAACCACAGTTTTGACAATGACAATGAGTAACAAACTCTCCCGTCTTTAGCGAACATATCATAGATCTAAGACATAAAGGTTTAGGGTTTCTCCAGGTACCTCGAAGCAGTTCATTCTTTTTTTTTTTTTTTTTTTAAAGGATTTTCTTATTTATTTATTTATTTATTTTTGGCTGTGTTGGGTCTTCGGTTCGTGCGAGGGCTTTCTCCAGTTGCGGCAAGCGGGGGCCACTCTTCATCGCGGTGCGGGGACCGCTCTTCGCTCTTCATCGCGGTGCGCGGGCCTTTCTCTATCGCGGCCCCTCCCGTCGCGGGGCACAGGCTCCAGACGCGCAGGCTCAGCAATTGTGGCTCACGGGCCCAGCTGCTCCGCGGCATGTGGGATCTTCCCAGACCAGGGCTCGAACCCGTGTCCCCTGCATTAGCAGGCAGATTCTCAACCACTGCGCCACCAGGGAAGCCCGAAGCAGTTCATTCTTAATCCTCACTCTGCAGCAGAATCACCTGGTCAGCTTCTATACAAAACACAGCTGACTGTGTTCTAGACTCTAACCCAGAGACTCAGATTCCATGGTCTAGGGTGGAGTCCAGGCACCCCGTGTCTCCAAGGCTGCCCAGGTGATTCTGATGTGCAGCCACGATTGAGAACCACAGCTCCAAGCCGGTCTTGAAAGCAAAACATCTCCACCTTAATGTCTTGTGACAACTTGAAACGAGATATGCCCTGGAAGAGGCACCTTCCGAACTGCAGTGCCCTGGGAAAAGTCTCGGTCTGCCCCTCCTTGTGCCTCTGAAGAATTCCCCATCCCTTCCCTCCTGCAGTCAGCCCGAGCAGCCACCCCAGCCTCCCTGGGCTCACAGCAGGCTGGGCTGTCCTTCTTGATGCTCAGGACAAAGAATAAAGATCCAAGCGTCTAAACTGCTCCAGATCAAAGCTAAGCAGAGAACACAAGCAGAGCTAGGTTCAGCTGAGAACTAAGGCAACCATCGCACAACTACTCCCCCAAGAGGCTCCAAGATGTAGTGTGTTGGGTTGTTTTCTGTTTTTGTTTTTGTTTTTAATTAGAAAGAATGTGTAATCCCACATTAGAAGAAAATAGAAAAAGACTGGAAGTCAGCCAGTTCAAAAAAGCAAACATAGTTCTGCCCCCCCCAAACCTAATGAATACAACACACACACACACACACACACACACACACACACACTCACACACACCCAAATACAAATCACTGCCACGTCTTCACACAAATGCTGAGTGCAGCTAGCAATACTCGTTTTCCCCTGATTTGTAGTGGGTTGGATGCCAGCTCTAGGAAGGCCTGGATCCTTTGTCTGGCTTTGTATTAAAATATGCTGTTCTGGGCTTCCCTGGTGGCGCAGTGGTTGAGAATCTGCCTGCTAATGCAGGGGACACGGGTTCGAGCCCTGGTCTGGGAAGATCCCACATGCCACGGAGCAGCTGGGCCCGTGAGCCACAATTGCTGAGCCTGCGCGTCTGGAGCCTGTGCCTCGCGACGGGAGGGGCCGCGATAGAGAAAGGCCCGCGCACCGCGATGAAGAGCGGTCCCCGCTTGCCGCAACTGGAGAAAGCCCTCGCACGAACCGAAGACCCAACACAGCCAAAAATAAATAAATAAATAAATAAAATCAAGTAAAACTTTAAAAAAAAAATAAAATAAAATAAAATATGCTGTTCTTCTCAAAGTCTGTAAGAAGAAGGGCATCATGTTAAGAGTGGTGTTCTGGAATTCACACCATAGTTTTGACATATCACCCACCCACACCCCTCTTCTCTGAAATCTGCACCCCATTCACAAGGCTGGGTCCTCTCAGCTGTTCTCGCTCATCTTGGCCACCTACTCCTGACCTGAGTCTCTGAACCAGCACCGGACACGGGACTCAGCGGGGCTGGACTAAGATTTGCGGGTTCAGGTGTGGAAGGTGGCTTCCACGGCATCACATAAATATGGGCCCTTCGGGGAGGCCAGGTTGGACCACAGGGGCAGACAGGACAGAGGGCAGGAGAGAGAGAAGAGGGGAAAGCAGAGGAGAGGGAAAAGCAGAGGAGAGGCAGGGAGCAGGGAGAGGGCTTGCGTCCTGCCCGGCTCTTCAGGCTGCCTGAACTCCATGCCACAGGTTCTGAAAGTGCCTCCTTTATGCTTGTAACAAATTCTTCTTCTGCCTCTTCAGCTACTCGAAATGGATTTCTATTACTAGATAACAAAACCAGAACCCTGACTAAAATAACTGTAAAGCCTCATTATCAACTGCTAAACATTTCCAGGGATTTTTTTTCGAAGACTAAAATCAACTTTTTTTTTTATTGAATACGCTGTTTCTAAAAATATATGTATGCTTTTAACATGAATATGTATGTGTTTTGCTGCGGCAACTGGCTTCAAAATCAGAAACAAGGCAACCACCAGAATTTGGTATCAACAGAAAGAAGGCTCTCTAGGAAACGTTCTCTCCCATCTCTGTCTCAACAGTGAGCATCTCCAGCAGAGGTGACCTGGGCAAAGGAATCAGTGTGGCCAGGCCTGACTCAGGTGTGAAGGCGGTAGGCACCGACTGCCCACAGCCCTGCCAGAGGGGGCCAAATGCAGTGACATCCTCTGGAGAACCTAAACACCTGACTCAAAGAGTGAGCACCTCTGAGAATGGAAAGCTCCTGGATGCTCTCTTTAATGGGGGCTTAAATCAATAACATGAGTTTATAGAGACTTCAAGAGAGAAACCAGGAAACTGAGTCAGTCTAACATGGCCGACTAAATCCTCCCCTCCCAGCCCCAGCATTAGTAGCACAGTGTAAAGGACAAGGTACAGACCTCCGGCTGGATGGCTTTAAACACGGGTATGTCCATTAATGTGATCTGGCTCTGCAACAAAAGAGAATCGGGGTTAGAAAATACTGGAAACCAAAAACAGCTGTCATGTGACTTTGAAACTATACAGAGTAATAAAGTAATAAAGTTGTAATAAAGTACGACGCTTAGAAGTCGTACTTTCCCCCTTGAAATGAAAATCAAGATAGAGTAAAAAATTGGGTAAATTTTGAAAATGCCTCGCCCATTCCTTCCCTCTTCATAAATCTTGATCCACCCTTCCTTCTCAAACATGAGACGAACTTTCAATTTAAGAATTGAGGGACTTCCCTGGTGGTCCAGTGGGTAAGACTCCGCATTCCCAATGCAGGGGGCCTGGGTTCACTCCCTGGTCGGGGAACTAGATCCCGCATGCATGCCGCAGCTAAGAAGTCCGCATGCCGCAACTAAAAGATCTCGCATGCCGCAACTAAGTAAGACACAGCGCAGCCAAACTAAATAAATTAATTTAAAAAAAGGAATTGATAATAGTAGTTTGGAGGGTGGGAGTGAAAGTAAGGGGAACATTTTAAGTTTGGATATTTTCATTCTATTCGAGTTTTTGTTTCAAGTATGATTTTTACAATTTTAAAAAGTTGCAGACACCATATTATAAGTTAGCATGCTAAACAGAGACACTATCTATTACTGTAAATTTAATTTTTTTTTAAATTGTGGCTTATAGAAAGTGTATGTTTCTTCTGAAGCCTAAACCTCCTCTAAATTATACGGTAAAGTGCTATTCAAGATGCATCCACAGACCAGTGGTGGACCACGAACTGTTTATTCCACCAGCCCACAATGAGATAATTACGGAATTTGAGAGCAAGCATTTGGAAACTTTTATAGCAATCCCCATGACATTTTTATTGTATTTTTTCAAAGTATCAGTCCTTAACTGATTGGAAAGGAAAAAACTGGTCCTTTATCACAGCTAGCTTGAGAAGCACCAGTTCTGTCAATAGGGAAAACATACATCCAGTTAAAAATCTGCTCCCATCGCTAGAAGCTCATCAGGTGACAGTAAGAGAAAGCGTCACTGCTGACAGTTTTGCAGGCCAAGGCATGGACTGGGCTGACTTCACATGACCTATACCTATCTCCATATGTCACATGGGATGCCAGGAACCAGTTAACAGATGCTTCTGTGACAGGCCAGGGAAAGGAGAGATGAGAGCTTCTGTATGCCCACTAATAAGAGAAGACACCTGTCCGTTGTACACAGGGCATCTGGGAGGACACGATGCACTTAAAAGACGTGGGCTCTGGAATCCATGGGGCTTGGGCATGTGTCTGGACACCATAACTTAACAGCAATATTCTCTTTGACACATGACTTTAACCTCTCCCAGTTTCAGCTGCCACATCTAGAGTATGGTGACAATAATCCCTATCTAATAGGATCGTTGTGAGAATTCAAGGCAAGAGGTACAGAATGCCTGGCACCTAATAGATGCTCTCTATATATATGTATATGTGTACATATATGTGTGTGTACACCTACAGGTGCCAGGCATTCTGTACCTCTTGTCTTGCATTTTCACAAAGATCATATATATGTTTACATATCATAATTTTTTTGGCAAAAGAGGAGTCACATAGATGGGCTCATGTATTGGCATATGAACTTATGGTTCCTCCCCAATACATGAGCTAGGAAATAAGGGACCATTAATTTGTTTGAACATCCATGCTTCAAAGTTGCTCTAAAAAATACTTAAAGGAGGCTGTTACATCAAGTCAGCAAATACTGTCATGAGAAAAAATCTCGTGTCAAGAATACATTGGAGAAAAATGGCAACACACATGGTATGTCAGCTGTAACCACAAGCCAGGGCTTAGGTGCAGAATTGTGGTCACCTCTTGGCACAATTTAAAGGTGGTCCAAGATCACTGGATTTCTGGGAAACACAGGATGCAGGCCAAAGCATACCATCCCCAGGGCTGAGCAGGAGATGGAAATAAGTAGGTGGCTTCATCCCCCCAAGGGGCTGGTGCTCGTCATGAGCACCAAGGTGAAACGCCTCAACTAACAGAAGCTCAGCAGAGAAGTGGATGGCACCAGGGAGGCCGAGCTCTTCCACCTCTGGGTCCACCCACCTGTGGCAAGCGGGCCCTGAACGTCAGCACAACGTGAGTGGTTACTATGTGCTGAAGCCCGCGGGCTTGTGTGAGTGGCCCAGAGCTACAGGGCCCTAAGCTCCGTCCCAGGCAGTGCAAACAGACTGGCATTTCTCCTGCCAGACCCATGGAGATTGTTAGCCAAGTGCTCCTCACACGTGGATTAATTCTGCCATCCTGGGGAACAGAAAGGCCTTGTGAAAACAGGAGATTTGAGCTGAGAGCTCACAGGGCCTTGGAAATCTCTCCCGCAGTTCAAGTTAACTCCCAATCCGGAAGAACCGGCAGGATGCTTGCAATGTCCTTTAGGAAAAGAACCAAAAGTCTGCTAATATGAAAGTGAGAAAACTTCCTGTCCATCCTGCCATCAGTTCTAGGGTTTGCTACTGAATTTCCAAATGATGTATTAAAATAGTGACTTCACATTTCATAGTTTTTTGGATGGTCCGAGTTTCAAATATTCTGATTCCCACTCAGACCATAAATCAGAAAAGGTGTGCAGGTATTTTATTCAAGACAAACCACAACAGAGGACACGAGACTGAAAATAGAATGGTTGGTCCCAAACACACAATCAGAGGGTTTTCAGAAGAATCTCTCCTATTTCTATCTTCTCGATTCTGGCCAAAAAAGATGCAGTGTCCAGAGCAAGAATACATAGATAGATAGGTAAAATCATCAGATTATAAATTTCATGTCATTTTACTACAAAGCCAAACACACGTAGAAAAGGCTGCTGATGAGCAATCCTTCTCCAGAAGTTGGAGGCAGGCAGTTTTACCAAAAGGGAGGATGTGGGTAGGAGTGGGGACCAGAAGGCGAGGTCAGGTCCCGTCCCTTTTCACAGCTGGCTCCCAGGCTCCTAGGGGTGTGGCACAGCCTCAATAAAAACACAAGACAATGAGGCCCTCGTGGTTCCTGCAGTGGTGAGGGCACGTGCCTGTGATGAGGACACTCAGGAACAAGTCTCTTAATGGCTTCTCCTTATTTTCGAAAATAAAGCCTTAATACGGGATGTCCAATTAAGCTAGTCACCTGGCAATGCCTTCCTTCACCCTAACCCCTTCTCCCACCTCCTCCCTCCTAGCCCAGGGACCCCTACAAATCCATGCTTTTTAAGGAAATGGCCAATCTCCACATATTACAGGATGTTTCTGTAGAGATGAAGCCTTCAGAATGGAGAGACCTAGTGGATCACGTCACAATACAGCCGGACAGAAAAAGAGGTGGTGGTTTTATGTGGATAAATGACAGCAAATTAGCCAAAAAGAAAACAAGCTGGTTTTTGCATATGTTGAATGTAGTGTTTTTCCCTCTAACAGTGGCTGACTAAATCCCCTCTTCCCAGCCACAACCCTATAGCATAAGGCTCTCCCTGAGTCCAAATAAACAAAGAAAGCTGTTGGTAAATCAGTGGTATGTCTTATAATAGAAGATATCTTTTAATTTGCATTTAGATCAATACAAATGAGCCCCAGGAGGGCTCACGGAACAAAAAGTAATCAGCTCCAAAGATACATTCCTGCTTTTACTCCCAGAGCTGCTGTGTCTGACAATTTTAGAATCATAGTCAAGGAAATGCAAATTAAAGAGGAAGACACCATTTGTGGTCCATCAGTGCCATCACAACTAATGGGACTACGAGTTGCTCTGTTCTTTTTGGAAAGTAATCTGGCAGTAACCCATAAAAAGAAACGTTCTTAACATTTTATTTATTTTTTAATGTCAAACTTACAAAAAATTTGCAAGAATAATATGATAAACTCTTTAACCTTTCACCTAGCTTCATTATTAACATTTGGTCTCATTTGCTTTATTTTTATGTATATAATTATATATATATATAAAATGATATACACACACACATTTCTTCTGAACCATTTGAGAGTAAAATACAGATATTATGACTCTTCACCTCTTAATCCTTCAGCATTTTATTTCCCAAGAACAAGATGATCCTCTTACATAATGATAAAATTATTATACTTAGGAAATTTATCATTGGTACAACCGTATTATCTAATATACAGTCCACATTCAAAATCTGCTAATTATCCCAATACTGCCTTTTATAGCAAGTTTTTCTTCATCCAGGATCAGGCACTACGTTTAGATATTATCCCCTAAAAATTAAAATGAGCATACTGTTGACACAGCAATACCAATTCATACAGAAAGAAAAGCACTGGTATATAAGAGGATTATAGAGAGAGAGGTCTACATTTAGATACAGAGATGAATATAGATGTTTACTGAACAATTATTTGTAGTAGTAAAAATCTGGAAGCAATCTAAAAGGCCATCAGAAAAGGAACTTGTTGAAAAAAATTATGGTACATGCAGACTCTGGCATATTATGCGGCTATTAAAAATAGAGAATTAAATCTATACATATTGATCTAGAAGAATGTCCATGATCTGCTGATGATAAAGACAAGTTCCTGCTTTGCTTTGTGCTCTGCTTCCAGCCACTGGGGAGAAGGACTGAGGTCTAGCTGCAGAGCACCCCACTAAAACTATAAGGACCTCTGAAATGATCTTAACCCTTCTGACCATAAAATGACACACACTAACAGAAAACCACATTAAACAAATGCATGGTTTGATGACTTATTATAAGATGAACACCTTATAACCATCATCCAGGTCAAGAAACAGCCACCCCAATCGATGGCAGAATGGACCCCAGAAATGTGGTATATACACACAATGGAGTATTATTTGACCTTAAAAAGAAAGGAAATTTTGACACATGCAACAACATAGATGAACCTCAAGGACATTATGCCAAGTGAAATAAGCCAGTTACAAAAAGACAAACAAACACTGTATGGTTCCACTTATATGAGATACCTGGAGTAGTCAGATTCATAGAGAGAAAAAGTAAACGGTGGGGGCTGGGGGGAATGGAGAGCTGTTTAATGGGTGCAGAGTTTCGGGTCTGCAAGATGAAAACAGCTCTGAAGATTGGTTGCACAGTCGTGTGAATGTACTTAACACAACTGAACTGTACACTTAAAATGGTTAAGACGGTAATTTTTGTGTTACACATAGTTCACCACAATTAAGAAAAAAAAAGAGTTCCTCCATGTGCCTTGTCCCAATCACAAGTCCCTCCCTCCTGCCAAAAGTAACCACTATCTTGACTTTCCTCAAGTTTCTCTATAATTTTATCACCCAAGTAGTCTACCAAGACTATATCTTGGTATTGACCATTCTGGGTTGCCCCGGCATGACCAAGAACTTGCATTGAGTGCCAAGATTTATTTATTGGATCAATGGAATGCCACATACAAGGGGGAAATCCAGTTCAGAGTTGGGTCATCCTCCTTGTCATTGGAATGCTAGAATTCCTCAACTGAGTTATGAACTTGGTTGGGGGGGGTGGTTCCAGCCAAGATGGAGTAACAGTATATTCTTTCAATATGTAGGTTTGAATCTTTTTTTATTTTGTGAACACATTCTTAAATTATAGTTTAAGTATTTGTTCAGTTTCCTTGCCTTTTATTCTCTTCTTTCAGGGATTTACATTATCTGTATGTTGGATCTTCTTTGCTTATCATTAATATTTGTCACTTTTTTTTATGAATTTATTTCTTTCTTTTTTTGTGGCTGCATTGGGTCTTTGTTGTTGCATGCGGGCTTTCTCTAGTTGTGGCAAGTGGGGGTTACTCTTCGTTGTGGTGCATGGGCTTCTCATTGCAGTGGCTTCTCTTTGTTGCAGAGCACAGGCTCTAGGCGCACAGGCTTCAGTAGTTGTGGCTCGCGGGCTCTAGACTGCAGGCTCAGTAGTTGTGGCGCACGGGGTTAGTTGCTCCACTGCATGTGGGAACCTTCCCGGATCAGGGCTTGAACCCATGTCCCCTGCATTGGCAGGCGGATTCTTAACCACTGCACCACCAGGGAAGTCCTATCACTTTTTTCAAAGTCTTATTATCTCTTTCTTCATTTATTTTGATCTTAAAACTTTTCCTCCCTTAAGGCGTTTTCTGTTATGTTTAACTATTCTTGTGTTCCTTCTAGTTCAACATTCATTTCCAAAATAACTTTTATTTTCAATGCTTTCCTAACTCTGTCACCTCATTTCTGAGATTTTTCTATTTCAGACTTATGTTGTTCATGTCTTACAGTGTGATCTTAATATCTTCTCTTAGCTTATTTTGAAATAGAAAGGTTATAGTTTTTATCTGTTTTATGGCATGTCTTTCTGGCATGCTTTCGTTATCTACAGGATTCTGTCCTTACTCTTTTTTTCTTATAATAACTTTGAAAGACTTGATATCAATAATTTTCTGTTGTTTATTTTTATGTAAAATTAGTTTTCCTAATTTTCTAGAGGGGAACATGGTTCAGGGTAGCTTTTCTAACTTCACATAGCTCTTCTTTTGGTTACTTTCATGTAGTGTTCAACAACATGCAGTTGCTTTTTGAGATTTCACACACACACACACATTTATTTAGACCTCCTTTTTCCTTAACTTTCCCTATCCTGATCATTTTCAGTCCACTCCCATACTGAATTTCTCTTTGATATGAAGCCTTCTTCTGGAAGTGAGCCCTGGTTGGTTGGTCTCAAGAGCTCATAGGGCTAGTCCATAGATCTCTTCCACCCATCCATTATCTGAGTGGTCAAAATTCCTGTCAATTTCAGTTGCTATTCTCACATTAACCTGCCGAACTTTCCAGTGAACTCCTGATGGAAATTCTGGGGTTCTCCTATTCTCTAGTCTGTCAAATGCCCCAATACTTACTTCTGCTTTCTCTTATACTGAAGCTGATACTCTGCAGGTCTTTTTGATACTGGTGGAGTATCCCCAGCCATTTGTATTTTGGGTTTGATAGGGATAACTTGACACCTAATTTTATTGTAAATATTTCTCATGGGTTTCAGGGTTTGCTATCTAGTTGTTCTGGATGTTTTTATGTGGGGATTCAGGGAGAATAAAGAACTATGCTGCCGCCACCGCCATCTTCCCAGAATCACTCAAATGATTTTTTTACTGGACTCCTGTGTCTGGCTTTTTCCTTTCTTTCATATTATTAGACAGGAAACTAAAATGCCAGGTGGTCTGGTTCAATTCCAACACCTGGCAGCTCCAATGCTTCCCCAAAGACCAAAGACTCCAGGAGACCTGGCTTCACATCTAAGCTGAAGACACGCTGGCTCTGGCAGGAGTAGCCAAGTGTTAGTACTGCACCCTCAGAGCATTCACTGCCCTGCCCTACAGTCTTCCCAGACTGGGCTGGGCTGAGCAACACTCTAGGGCTGAGACTAGAAAACCAGGCCCCAAATCTCACCAAGGGGTCTGGCTAGACAATGATGTTCTAGGCACAGCCTAACTCTCTGCCTTTCCACGTGGGGAACAACTATAAAGGGATTTTTAAACCTCATTATTGCTTCATTCCTTTCACGAAGCTAAAAAACACAGCTCAAAAATACAACAAGCAGGACTTCCCTGGTGGCTCAGTGGTTAAGAACCTGCCTGCCAACGCAGTGGACACCGGTTCGAGCCCTGGTCCAGGAAGATCCTACATGCCACAGAGCAACTAAGCCCATGTGCCACAACTACTGAGCCCGCGTGCTGCAACTACTGAAGCCTGCACGCCTAGAGCCCATGCTCCACAACGAATAGAAGCCACCACAATGAGAAGCCCGCGCACCGCAACAAAGAGTAGCTCCCGCTCGCTGCAACTAGAGAAAGCCCACGCACAGCAACGAAGACACAACGCAGCCAAAAAAAAAAATACAACAAGCAAACAAAGGCCAATAGAATATAGAGGCTAAGCCATCAGCCAGCAAGGTCCATGATATCTTCTAAAGGAGAGAGACACACTATAGTTTTGTGCCTGAGAGGACAGACTAGCACTACACTGTCTAATACAGTGGTCACTAGCCTCACGTGGCTACTGAGGATCTGAAATGTCGACAGCACTCTTAAGTATAGAAGACTACATTGAGTTTTGAAGATTTAGTGTGAAAAAAGAATGCAAAGTATCTCAACAATTTCATGTTGCTTACAGGTTGAAATGATAATATTTTAGATACAGCAAGTTAAATAAAAAAGATTTTTAAAGTAATTTCACCTTTTTTAATGTGGCTACTAAAAATTTTTAAATTGCATATGTGGCTCAGATTATATTTCTGCTGGTCTAGAATGTCAGAAGCCCTGGTTTTGTTTTTTCGTTTTTTTGTTTTTCTTTTAATTTTATTTATTTATTTATTTATTTATTTATTTATGGTTGTGTTGGGGCTTTGTTTCTGTGCAAGGGCTTTCTCTAGTTGCGGCAAGTGGGGGCCACTCTTCATCGCGGTGCGCGGGCCTCTCACTATCGCGGCCTCTCTTGTTGCGGAGCACAGGCTCCAGATGCGCAGGTTCAGCAATTGTGGCTCACGGGCCTAGTCGCTCTGCAGCATGTGGGATCTTCCCAGACCAGGGCTCGAACCCGTGTCCCCCACATTGGCAGGCAGATTCTCAACCACTGCGCCACCAGGGAAGCCCGGAAGCCCTGGTTTTAAAGCCCAGACAGATAATGCCACTTACTATCTGTGTGAAGAGGTGATTTTCCTCTCTATACTGGTGACAGCATACTGGGAATAATAAATATAGCTAATTTGTAAGGCTGTGGTGAAAAGTAAGTTAGATTAATGCACGTAAAACATTTAGCACAAGACCTAGACAAAGTAGGTGTTCAAAAGTGGGAGCTGCCCTTGTTATCACCATCCAGCATTAGGTGAATAATCAGGAGATGAAGGTTTCAGACCTGGCTCTGCCCACATCTGGCTATATGATCCAGGTTAAAAAAAAACAATCTTTTAGATCCTTAGTTTCTTTCTTAGAAAATCGGGAGCTAATAATCTGCCGCATCAGGTTGTTCTGAAGGTTGAATTCTCCTAGTCAACGTGTACTATGAGGGAGGCACTATTCTGGGCAATGGGGAAAGAGCCGTGAAAGAGTTAGATAAAGTTCCTGTCCTTTGGGAGTTTGCATTCTAGTGGAGGAGACAGACCATACAAAACACTATTACAGAATGTAATGTTGGGCAGTCATTAGAGATATGAAGAAAACAGAGCAGGGTCAGGGAAGCGTGTGATGTACAGATGCTACTTTAGCCCATGAAATTCCTGTCTAAGGGCTGACATCTGAACAGAGACTGGGAGACACGTGGGAAAGAGCCATTAGGACAGAAGGAAGAAGAAGCACAGGACCCTGAGGCAGGGGGATGCCATGTGAGTTTGGGGAAGAAAGAGGCAGCTGGCGTGTAGCTGGGGAGCACGGAGATGGGGCAGGAGAGGAGGCTTGGCCAAACCACAGGGCCCTGGAGGCTCGCGAGGAATTCCGGATCTCATTCTAGTATAAGAGAGCCTCTAAAGAGTTTTACACTGGTTTTAAAAGGATCCCTCAGACACACTGAGGGAGGTGACATATATGCCAGGCTCAGCATGGCCTGGCACAAAGTAAATGTGGGAGCAAGTGATGGCAGAGCAAAGAGATGGGGCCCACTTAGCTCCACAGACCCCTGGAGGGCACCAAACCTGTTACAGCAAGGGGACCGGGAAAAAGTGGGCATGGCCAGAAATATTTCCGTGGTTCTGCAGAGAAATGCAGCCCTGGGCAGCGCTTGCAATCAGGTCACCCCAGAGCCGACGTCCTCCCTCCACCCTCAAAGTGCAAAAGGAAGAAACCAGGTCATGGCAAAACGAGGAGCCAAGGCTGCTCCTCACAACAAAGAAGCACAGGGTCAGACTAGCAGCAGCACACTGGCTGAAGGAAAAACAATTTTTTAAAATTTATAATTACAGAATTTGTTCAAATAATCTTGTCTATCATTGTAGAAAACAGTCATCGTAAAAATACAGAAAGTACAAATAAACAAAAAGAAGAAAAATTAAATTCCAATTATCTAGAATCCTACAACCAGAACCTACAGTAAATAATATGTTTGGCTATATAGGCATCCAGATATTTAAGAATATGTAAACATCAAATCTAGACCTTTTCTTATGCAAATATAAATATGTAGGTGTTGTGCATGCTTTTTAAAAATGGCACTATTCTCTGTAAGTTGTGATGTAACCCAGCGGTCCCCAACCTTTTTGGCACCAGGGACCGGTTTTGTGGAAGACAATTTTTCCACCGGGTGGGGATGGGGATGGGGAGGGTTCAGGCGGTAATGCGAGAGATGGGGAGCAGCAGATGAAGCTTCATTTGCTCGCCCGCCACTCACCTCCTGCTGTGCGGCCCGGTTCTTAACAGGCCCGAGGACTGGTACCGGTCCTCAACCCAGGGGTTGGGGACCCCTGCTGTAACCTGCTCCTTTCACTTACTATTGATATATATTGTGTACGCCTTCCAAGGTAGTTAAATTCCTAGATAGACAGCTTCCTGTTTTTTTATCCTTCAAAGTTATTTATTATTTTGCTTTCATATAATTATATTATACATTCCTTCTTTAATTTTTTTAAATTTTTATCTTTATAGCAATGCAACAAGTATTAAAATAATTTTGTAATGCATCTGTAACCAAATAGGTACAAAGGTTTTTCTGCTCAAACAATTTTTCCAAACCAGGTATTATAATACACCTACTGAAAATATTTGTGGGTTTTTTTATTTAAAAAAAAATTTTATTGAAATATAGTTTATTCACAATGTTGTGTTAGTTTCAGGTGTACAGCAAAGTGATTCAGCTATACATACATATATATATATATATACATATATATTCTTTTTTTACATTCTTTTCCATTACAGGTTATTACAAGATATTGAGTATAGTTCCCTGTGCTACACAGCAGGTCCTTCTTTGTTGTCTGTTTTATATATAGTAGTGTGTATATTTTAATCCAAACTCCTAATTTATCCCTCCCCACAGACATCACCCTTTTTTAATGCCACATGGTATTTCATAAAGAATACTTTATTCGGCAATCCCCTATTGTTGGATATACGGGTTGTTTCCAATCTGAGCAAACAACCCTGAGCAGTGACCCCCTCGGGCTCCCCTTTGTGGTGCCCAGCCACCCGCATCAGCCCTGTTACTTACAGCAAACTCCTCGGGAGTCACTTTCAGGACATCGAAGACAACGGCATCGTAGCTCTTGCTGGCATAGTCGCAGCCCTGGCCCTCCAGAGAGTCTGAGCTGCTGCTGCCCTGCGGAGGACAGGGAGAGATGGGGCCGCCTGAGCAGGCTGGCTGACTCCCCAGTCACTGACTCCCAAACCTCAGAACTGAGGATGCAAGAGGGGCAGAACCGTACAATGATAAAAGCTTCTGTTATTTAGTGCTTTACCCTATTCCAGGCACTGTGTTAAGCACTTCATATGCATAATCTAATTTAATTCTCATAACAACTCTCTGAGTACACACTATTATTATTCCCATCCTACAGATAAGGAAATAGAGGCAGTGCTACTTCCCCAATGTATCTCACCTAGGAAACTGAAGAGCCAGAATGTGAGCCAGTTGTATATCTCTCTTACCCCTCAATCATACATGCCCTCACTCACTACACCCCAACTGCTTCCAGCTGCCTCTGTTTTGGGGGTGGGGCGGTGAAAAGATACATCCCGCCCTTCACATCTTAGGAGGCCTGAGGAGATCACCTGTTTTGTTATGTTTTTCAAACATTACCTGGTTTCACCTTTTTTTTTTTTTTTCTACTTAAAGTCATTGCAGGAAATTATTATACAAAATGTTAAACTGACTCTCAAGGCTTATTTCATGTAGGGGCCACTTGGAATTCAAAGCCTGTTAGCTGATGAGGTGAGAGGTAATCGGCCAGTTCTGGAGACGGCGTGAAAGTTATATTTAGTAGAGCCCCCTGTTAAGAAGAACACCGGGAGTCCTGCCTGTAAAGGAAAGGTCTCCCGTAAAAGAGCGAGTTAAACTCCCCAAATGTGGCCAGTTACATGAAACCCAACACTGCAGGGATCCCAGAATGCTGAACATACCTTCTCTTCAATTTTACTTAATTCCATCAAATTCTACTTTGGGGAACCAGTAGAGCTTACCACCCCAAAACTGTGCCCTGTTCATAAATGGTTTTATTCGTCTCAACCTGTGAAGAGGGATTTTGTGGTTTCCATTAACCTCAACATCTTGGACCGGGATTTAGAGAATATGCTTTTATTAATTCCCCTTTATTTCACTCTTTCCAAAATGGCTATATCTGGAAAAACTGTGCAATCTTACTGGAAACTAGAGTGTTTTTAGGCCAGGGAGGGAAACCAATAGTCAACAACTGAAAACGTGAGGTTAAAAGGAGGAGCAGAAACTTAAACCTGTAGGTTTCAATAGGCCTCTGTCATTTAAAGGCTGCCAAAAACTCTAAGATGATCTTAAGAAGCTCTGAGCTCTGAAGTCAGACAGGCCTGCTTAGAATGCCAGCTCCACCCGAGCTGCTGTCTGACCTCTTCACTTCGCTGAGCCTCAGCTACCATCTGTAAAATGGCACCATTAGAACCCGCTCCCCAGGGCTGTGGCACAGGTCATACAAAATGAAGCTTACAAAGCAACTGGCAGGATCCCCTCCCTGGGCGATGCTGATTCAAGGGGCCTGGGTGGGCTCAGGCATGGCTATTTTGAAAGTTCCACGGGCGATGGGACATTCTCCTCTGAGGAGAATCTGTGTTAAACTTTTGAAAAGTAATAAAGACTAATCCTGAATGCTTCTGGAATTGGCCATCGATTCTACCCCTCAGTCTTACAGACCCTGAGCAACGGCTACCAATAAATCATTCTGCACTTCCATGTTCCCCTTCCACGGAGCAGCCTGAAGCAGGTGACGGGGCTGACCTTCTTCCGGGGAGTGTAACGTCATCGTGGTCAGGACCAGCGGCTCCAGAGTCACAGAGGCCTGGCTGTGAATCCCCACCCACCGCTGACCAGCTGTGTGATTTGAAGCCAGTTCATTCACTGCTCCCTGCCTCAGTTTCCTCGCCTATAAACTGGGGGTGAAACAACAGCACATGCCTGATGGGGTTACTGTGAGGATTAAGTGAGATCATGCCTGTGGAATGTACAAAAGAAGTGCCCGGTATATAGTTAAGCACTAAATCATGGGTGTCTATCTGTATAAACGTGTCACTCAGTCACCAAAAGGTATTGAGCACTTCAATTAGACATGCATTCATTTGTTCATTCATTCAACAAATATTTATTGAGCTCTCACCATGTTCTGGATACACATATACACATATATCTGTATATATACACATATATGTAGATATATATGGTATATATGTGTGTTTGCACACATATGTGTATGTATACATATATACACAGATGGAGGCTAAAAAAGAAAGAAGTTTTACTCTAGACGGAGTGTAAACTGCAAATGGAAAGTGAAGTCTGATTCCTCCAGTTACCAGACAGAGTCCATTCCTGGAATTTCAGGTTTTATAACTTTCCTGTAACACCCCATTGCACCTGCCCCAAACATACACACTCATACAAGGGGCCTTATTTAATCAAAAGTTGCCCCAAATACATTCAGTGGTAGCGGTGGAGGTGGTGGTGGTGATGACGACGCAGTAACTTTATTTAAACCTATATTGGCGCCATCTGGGAATTTTAACAGGTACCCACAAGTCTGCTTTCAGAACCAGAGATCAAACTAAGGAATTTTTTTAAAGGGTTATAAGAAATGGATTGGTTCCTGTGAATTCTAGCTGATTGCAGGGGATCACTTCAAAAGCCCAGCTCAACCATGAGGGCCTTGTGAGTTCAGAACACGGAGCGCCCCCTTGTCCGTTTGTCACAGGAGCCCAGCGTTATGCATCTGACATGGTGGCCTCCCCAGGCCTCAGATGACACCCCCTCCCCCGCCTGCCTCTGTTCTATTACAGAACTTGGAAAGCAAACTCCCAAACCCCCAGGGCAGGGGCCCGAGCCCAGGCCACTCTCGACCACCAGCCCTTACAGCCATTTCCTCCTGGGCAAGGTAAATAGGAACACGGGGCCAGCTGGAAGCATTTCTGTCTGACTTCATTCCAGAATCTGTGACCTATTTATAATCAGCCACGGCTTTGCTTGGGAAAGGTCTGATCTCTTCTTGCCACCAAAATGGAATGTGGCACTTGCTACGACTGGACTAGGCAGGTATTTATTTTTCTTTCAAGAGAACGACTTCAGAAAACACACTGATCCTCAGGGCTGACTGCCTCCCAAATCGCACGCCTGGCATGGCTGGTCGGGAGGGCTAAGAAAGGTGGCATTCATGGAGGCCTGCAGCCCCCGGGCCAAGACTCAGGGGGCCTGGGTCAGCTGCAAGGAGCCCTGGCCCACCCATCCCGCCCACGGCCCTGGCCCCGGCCCCGGCCCCGGCCCCGGCCCCGCAGCCCCAGTACCTGTGGAGTGGCAGAGGTGACCAACACGCTAGCCATCAGACCATTCCTCTTGTACATAGTCTCCGGGCCACAGGGAGCTTCAGGACAGCCTCTGTCGGTGACATAACCTGTCTGGAGAAGTCCTGCAAGGCAAAGGGACTCATAAAAACCAGCCTTCAAACCCAAGCTAATCCCACCCTGGGAGAGAGTTGTGCTGGACTTGAGCTGGTGACCCCAGAGGAGACCTTCAAAGAAAGGTTACAAGCTGGTGGCCTCAGGCTAAATATGGCCCACAGATGTAGTCAGTTAGGCTTGTACAGGTTTTAGTATTTTTTAAATTAATTACCAACATTTAAAAATTGGAAGGTTTCACACAGAATTCTGGATTTGTGACTTTTCTGGCAGCACTGGGCCCCATTCCTGCATGATGGCCATCAGCTGGGCTGGGCAGCGCTGCCCCTTGTACTGGTGCACTTACCGGAGCAAGTGCCTTTCAGACCCCGTCTGGCCTGTACAGCCACTTGGGGACCTGCCTAGCTCCTGCAGACACTAGAGTTTGTGACCTTTGTTTTAAAAAGAAGGCAGGTGAAGAAGACAAACTGAATCTACCGTGTTTCCCTGTGCACCACGCCATTCCATCAATAATAATAATATGGATACTAGCTAAGACTCAGAGAGTTCTCGCCACGTGCCATGCACCTTACTTACAGCAACTCCTCTAATGCTCACAACAGTCCTTGGTAGGTCCTGTTATGACCTCCATATTCCAGGTGGGGAATTTGAGGCACAGAGAAGTTAAGTAACTCGTGCTTTGGTGTCTTTGCTCATGCCGTCCCACCAAACCATCATTATTCAGGACCTGGCTCAAATGTCAAATGTCATTTCCCCTGGTTATCGCACCTGGACCACTCAAACGAGAACCAGTGCTCTCATACCAACGTGTACATGCCCCTAGTAACTAGGGCATTTATCACATCACTGAACATCAGAGCACTGTAGCCACCACCAGCTTTTCCCCAGGAAAGCGATCAGGATGTAATGGGGGAAGGAAAGCAGAAGGCAAAGGGACCAGCTGGAAGCCAACTGCAATTATCAGGCAAGAGACAAGGGTCCTCTGAGCTAAAGTGGCAGCAGTGACACCAAAGAGAAGGACACAGACTGAGAGACGGTAAGGACAGAAATGCAACAGAAACTGATGCGGGGGGGAGGCAGAACCAGCTGAGGATGCATGGCTTCTCGCTCGAGGTACCAGAGGCACAGCAACTTTGGAGAACAGTTTGGCAGTTTCTTAAAAAGTTAAACATCAACTTACCAAATGACCCCGCAATTCTAAACCTAGGTAACTATCTTTAAAATAAATGAAAACGTGTGTCCACACAAAAACATGCACACGAATTTATTCATCTTAGCCAAAAGCTGGAAACTAAGTGCCCACCAACTGGGGAACGGATAGACAATGTGATATATCCATACAATGGAATACTACTCAGCAATAAAAAGAAATGGAACACTGATACAAAGTATAACATGAATAAACCTCAAAAACATCATGCTAAGTGAAAGAAGTCACACAAAGGATTGTACAATATGAGGCCATTCTTATGAAATGTCCAAAAAGCCAAATTCATAGTGGGGGGGAGCACATCAATGAGAGGCTGGGGTGGAGGCAGGACTGACTGCAAATGAGCACAAAGGATTTTTCTGGGGTGGTGGAAATGTGCTAAAACTGGATGTGGTGATGGTTACACAGCCCCAGAAATCCACAAAGCCATAGGACTGTACACTTGGAATGAGTGCATTTTACAGTAGGTAAATTAACCGCAGCAAATGCAGCAGCCACCAGGTGTCTCATGATGGTGACCTGAACGTACACATTTAACTCCCCCCTTCCACAACCCTTTGAAATAATCAAAGACATATTAAAATACTAAAAACAAATTGTATTCGCACATGATGACAGACAATGGTTATTAATAAGCAGGGCTTCCCTGGTGGCGCAGTGATTGAGAATCTGCCTGCTAATGCAGGGGACACGGGTTCGAGCCCTGGTCTGGGAAGATCCCACATGCCACGGAGCAGCTGGGCCCGTGAGCCACAATTGCTGAGCCTGCGCGTCTGGAGCCTGTGCCCCGCAACGGGAGGGGCCGCGATGGAGAAAGGCCCGCGCACCGCGATGAAGAGCGGTCCCCGCACCGCGATGAAGAGTGACCCCCGCTTGCCGCAACTGGAGAAAGCCCTCGCACGAACCGAAGACCCAATACAGACAAAAATAAATAAATTAATTAATTAAAAAGAAAATCCTTTAAAAAATAAATAAATAAATAAATAAATAAATAAATAAAAGAAGAAATCATAACAGAAAATGAAAATTTAAAAAAAAAAAAAAATAAGCAAAAACACTTTCAGGATTTCCAGGGGCAGAAGAGATGGGCCTCACCAGTCCTTCCCATCAGGAAACTTACACAAGCCTCTTAGATAGCCTCATCCACCAGAGGGCAGACAGCAGAAGCAAGAAGAACTACAGTCCTGCAGCCTGTGGAACAAAAACCACATTCACAGAAAGATAGACAAGATGAAAAGGCAGAGGACTATGTACCAGATGAAGGAACAAGATAAAACCCCAGAAAAACAACTAAATGAAGTGGAGATAAGCAACCTTCCAGAAAAAGAATTCAGAATAATGATAGTGAAGATGATCCAGGACCTCGGAAAAAGAATGGAGGCAAAGATCGAGAAGATGCAAGAAATGTTTAACAAAGACCTAGAAGAAGTAAAGAACAAACAAACAGAGATGAACGATACAATAACTGAAGTGAAAACTACACTAGAAGGACTCAATAGCAGAATAACTGAGGCAGAAGAACGGATAAGAGACCTGGAAGACAGAATGGTGGAATTCACTGCTGTGGAACAGAATAAAGAAAAAAGAATGAAAAGAAATGAAGACAGCCTAAGAGGCCTCTGGGACAACATTAAACGCAACAACATTCACATTATAGGGGTCCCAGAAGGAGAAGAGAGAGAGAAAGGACCCAAGAAAATATTTGAAGAGATTATAGTCGAAAACTTCCCTAACATGGGAAAGGAAATAGCCACCCAAGTCCAGGAAGCGCAGAGAGTCCCATACAGGATAAATCCAAGGAGAAACACGCCAAGACACATAGTAATCAAATTGGCAAAAATTAAAGACAAAGAAAGATTATTGAAAGCAGCAAGAGAAAAACGACAAATAACATACAAGGGAACTCCCATAAGGTTAACAGCTGATTTCTCAGCAGAAACTCTACAAGCCAGAAGGGAGTGGCATGATATACTTAAAGTGATGAAACGGAAGAACCTACAACCAAGATTACTCTACCTGGCAAGGATCTCATTCAGATTTGATGAAGAAATCAAAAGCTTTTCAGACAAGCAAAAGCTAAGAGAATTCAGCACCACCAAACCAGCTCTACAACAAATGCTAAAGGAACTTCTCTAAGTGGGAAACACAAGAGAAGAAAAGGACCTACAAAAACAAACCCATAACAATTAAGAAAATGGTCATAGGAACATACATATCGATAATTACCTTAAATGTGAATGGATTAAATGCTCCAACCAAAAGACACAGGCTTGCTGAATGGATACAAAAGCAAGACCCATATATATGCTGTCAACAAGAGACCCACTTCAGACCTAGGGACACATACAGACTGAAAGTGAGGGGATGGAAAAAGATATTCCATGCAAATGGAAATCAAAAGAAAGCTGGAGTAGCAATAATCATATCAGATAAAATAGACTTTAAAATAAAGAATGTTACAAGAGACAAGGAAGGACACTACATAACGATCAAGGGATCAATCCAAGAAGAAGATATAATAATTGTAAATATTTATGCACCCAACATCGGAGCACCTCAATACATAAGGCAACTGCTAACAGCTATAAAAGAGGAAATCGACAGTAACACAGTAATAGTGGGGGACTTTAACACCTCACTTACACCAATGGACAGATCATCCAAAATGAAAATAAATAAGGAAACAGAAGCTTTAAATGACACAATAGACCAGATAGATTTAATTGATATTTATAGGACATTCCATCCAAAAACAGCAGATTACACTTTCTTCTCAAGTGTGCATGGAACATTCTCCAGGATAGACCACATCTTGGGTCACAAATCAAGCCTCAGTAAATTTAAGAAAATTGAAATCATATCAAGCATCTTTTCTGACCACAATGCTATGAGATTAGAAATGAATTACAGGGGAAAAAAAACATAAAAAACACAAACACATGGAGGCTAAACAATATGTTACTAAATAACCAAGAGATCACTGAAGAAATCAAAGAGGAAATCAAAAAATACCTAGAGACAAATGACAGTGAAAACACGATGATCCAAAACCTATGGGATGCAGCAAAAACAGTTCTAAGAGGGAAGTTTATAGCTATACAAGCCTACCTAAAGAAACAAGAAAAATCTCAAATAAACAATCTAACCTTACACCTAAAGGAACTAGAGAAAGAAGAACAAACAAAACCCAAAGTTAGCAGAAGGAAAGAAATCATAAAGATCAGAGCAGAAATAAATGAAACAGAAACAAAGAAAACAATAGCAAAGATCAGTAAAACTAAAAGCTGGTTCTTTGAGAAGATAAATAAAATTGATAAACCATTAGCCAGACTCATCAAGAAAAAGAGGGAGAGGACTCAAATCAATAAAATTAGCAATGAAAAAGGAGAAGTTACAACAGACGCCGCAGAAATACAAAGCATCCTAAAAGGCTACTACAAGCAACTCTATGCCAATAAAATGGACAACCTGGAAGAAACGGACAAATTCTTAGAAAGGTATAACCTTCCAAGACTGAACCAGGAAGAAATAGAAAATGTGAACAGACCAATCACAAGTAATGAAATTGTAACTGTCATTAAAAATCTTCCAACAGGGCTTCCCTGGTGGCGCAGTGGTTGAGAATCTGCCTGCCAATGCAGGGGACACGGGTTCAAGCCCTGGTCTGGGAAAATCCCACATGCCGCAGAGCAACTAGGCCTGTGAGCCATAACTACTGAGCCTGCGCTCCGCAACAAGAGAGGCCGCGATAGTGAGAGGCCCGCGCACCGCGATGAAGAGTGGCCCCCGCTCGCCGCAACTGGAGAAAGCCCTCGCACAGAAACGAAGACCCAACACAGTCAAAAATAAATAAATAAGTAAATAAAATAAAATTAAAAAATCTTCCAACAAACAAAAAGTCCAGGACCAGATGGCTTCACAGGTGAATTCTATCAAACATTTAGAGACGAGCTAACACCCATCCTTCTCAAACTCTTCCAAAAAATTGCAGAGGAAGGAACACTCCCAAACTCATTCTATGAGGCCACCATCACCCTGACACCAAAACCAGACAAAGATACTACAAAAAAAGAAAATTACAGACCAATATCACTGATGAATATAGATGCAAAAATCCTCAACAAAATACTAGCAAACAGAATCCAACAACACATTAAAAGAAAAAAAAAAAAAAAAAAAAAGAGATGGGCCTGAGGGGAGAGGAGCCAGCCTCTGAAATAGAAGCAACACCTCCTAGTAATCAAGTGGGTGGGACCCTCCAACAGAAACCTCCAAGAAAGCCCAGAGACTTCCAAGTGGGGAATCCAGAAACGGAAGAGTCCAAAGGCAGCTGAGGGGATCAGGCTGCCAGGGCTGTCTCAGACCAGACAAACCAGCTCCCATGGACTGGGGTTGGGGCCGACTTAGCCAGGCTGTGCTGATGGATGGAAGCTGCTCATCCATCTGAACAAAGTGACTCGATCCTAGCCTGACGGAGTCACCATGGGGAGACAGAGTGGGACACAGCCAGCCAACCCTCTTGGGGTGGATCCAACTTGCTCCAGTTCCAGGCTGAGGTGGGCTTTGCTGCTTTCAGGGAGCGCCCAGCACTCTGCAGGGCTCCCCAAGGGGAGCCCAGACGTGGAGCCCAGTCTGCTCGGCCGGCCCCAAACCAGAGGCCATGGCTCTCCCCACTGGCCTGGTAACCAGTCACGCAGCCTTCAGCCTAGGGGCCATGAGTCTCAGACCCTCTTCCATGACCGTCATTTGCTCACTCCCTACTTCCCATCTGCAGGACATCGCCAACTTGGCCCATCTCTCCAGCGACCTTTGGTGGTGCACTCGGGGCCCCCACCCCACGCGCACATGGCGTGAACAGGGAGTGCTGATGCTGAGTGAGGCGCTGGGCTAAGCACGACATTTTCAGCTCACTTGATCTTCAGAACAACCCTGTGAGGCAGAGGCTATTCTGATTCTGGGAAACTGAGGCCCAGAGAGGTGACGTAACTTACTGCTAGTTAAGTGGCAGTACTGGGGAGTCCAAACGCTGGTCAGTGGACACCAGGGCCTGGGCCTCCTCTGAGGGCCCAGGTGAGGACTGAACGAGAAAATGCATGCCAAGTGCCCGGGCCAGGTCAGACACCTAGCAAGCGCTCTGTTAAGGCTATTAATTGCTATTAGTGTTAATTCTAATCCTGCAGTTTCATTCATTTATACCTATTCTTTCTTCCTAAAACAAACAATTAACTTAAAACGTTAAAGAAAGGACAGCATGGTGCTTTGTGAAACCACGGGCCTCCCCTACTGGGAAGGAGATTTCCAGCTGCGGGCTCCAGGCCCCCAGAGGAGCACAGGTTGAGTCCAGGGGTCCGAGCGGCGTAGGGCTCCTCCTCCATGAGGCCTGAACGGCTCCCCCCCGCCCCCGGCCCACTCTGGCCCAGCCCACCTAGAGACAAAGTGACAGCCCACCCATGCTACCCATCGTGCTTCCTACTGGCGGCCTGAGCTGGAAAGACAGACAGACAGACTGCTTGTTTCCAATGTGACTCCTGCATGTCTCGCCACTAACAAAACAGCCTAATTTATGGGCAGTGACTCTCAGACAAGAGATATTTCACATGCTAAGAAATAAGAGGACCAAGCAGAATGGAACATCCTTTCCAGGGCCCAGAGGAACCCTCACCCATCCACCTCCCGTCCTTGAGGCCCGGCCAAGCCCCAACTCCTCGACAGGGACCAGACTCCCATCAAGGGGGTCAGCCCAGCCCAGGCCCTTCCCTGAGAACCTCTCCCCCACACCAGGGGAAGGCCCCTGAATATGTGGACCATGCCTCCCAGGCCGGACTGATTGGACCAGAATGCCCACCTGCTTCTCCGGGAACTCGGACCCTACGGTGCCAGTCTCTGCTGGTCAGCTGAACTGAGCACTACGCCCTCGGGAGGGGAGGGTGGCCACATCCTGCCCAGTGCAAGGAGAGTCCCTCCAAGTGTGGAGGCAGCAGATGCGCAGAGAGAAGCTGAAGGGGGAGCCTGTGTCTGAAAGAAAAGGTTCCGAGCCCCGGGGCTCTGTAATAAATGCTTCTTTTTCAGTGTCGATCATTGGAGTAGATCTCCAAAAGACCTTGACCAAGGCTATTTCCTAAATACCAAGCTCATGCCAAGCCACCATAACCTGACCCTAAAAACACAGGGGGTTCATCCTCACAGGGGAAGACGTGCACCATCCTTTCACTTGTCCATCCATGCATTCGTGGGGCTCCTACTTTGTGCGGACTTTGTTCTAGCCAGGAGTTCCTATCATTTTTGTACCTTGGACCCTTTTGGCCATCTGGTGAAGCCCATGGGCCCCTTCTCACAGAAATATTTTTAAATGAATAAAATAAAATTATACAGGAAACCAATTACACAGGACTGCTCAGGAAGCCAACTGTATTAAAATTCAGTTATAAAATTATTTTCAAAGTAATTTATAATATAGTAATATATGTATTTCTTCAGGTAAGGAAATACATATATATATATATATATATATATATATATATATATATATATATATATGTATATATAAAATTGCATTAAATAGCAAGATCTATTGGTGGGTCTAATAACTACCATAATTTCAAAGTACTCAAGAACATAAATTTTCCGAGATGCATGCCCACAATTGTTATGTGATATGGAGGTAGCTGTGACTTTTATTGGTGACAAAGTCCCAGGTACTGTAAATATTACTATAATTTATTGTCTACATTAGCAACTGAGGAAGATGCCAAATTTCACTTAGAAGTTAGAGAAAATAAAGATGTTATTTTTTTCCCATCCAAAGGCAGGGAAGTCTGGTCAAGGACCCTGTTCCAGGCACAGGGGACACAAAGCGAACAGACCCTGCCCCCAGAGAACTCACATTCCAGCGCAGGAGTTAGAAACCACATGTGAACTCAGATCATGAGGGTCTTCAGGAAATAAAATAGGGTGGAAGATGGTATTTGCCAGGGTGGTCAAGGAAGGACTCTGAAGATGCAGTATTGAGCTAAAGCCCTAGGAAGGAGTCAACCAGAAAAACCAGTGAGAGTGTCCTTTACAGAGGCCACAGCGAGTGCAAAGGGCCTGAGATGCACAGGGGTTCAGCAGATGTGTGATGGAGAGAGACAGCCACAGCTGGAGCACAGTCAGTGGGAGGCAGCGGACAGATGGGCTGGGGCCAGAGCATAAAGGGTCTTGCAGGCCATGGTGGGGAGTTTAGGTTTTACCTGGAATGCCTGGGAATGGGTTCTGAGCAGGGGAGTGACATGATCTGATCTCACTGTTTCTGAAGATCACAGTGGCTACTGTGCAGAGAACTCCATGGGAGGCCAAAGATGGGAGCAGCGAAGCCAGCTGGGGGTAAGAGATGCTGACAGCTCGGACTGCTGGCCATGGGGAAAAGAGATGGATTTGGGAGGGGTTCTGGAGGTGAAACAGACAAGACTTGCTGATGGATTGCATGTGACAGGAGAGGAAAAGAGAGGAACTGAGGATAAATGACTCCTACCTTTAGGGCCATTACGAATGGGTAACTGATCAGCAGTTCATTCATTCATTGGCTCAACACCCATCCACTGAGACCTGGAGGACCAGTTCTGGGGACCAGAGCCAAAGATGACACAGCCCTGCCCTCCAGGGTCCAGCAGTGTAGCGAGGGGGAGAAAATCCCATAGGTAGATACTCACAGGACACGTGGTGTAACAGATCACGGGTTCACCTTGGGCGTCAAAGAAGACATCACTAAGAAGAGCCATTGAGCTGGTCTTAAAAGGACAAGCGGGAGTGTTTCTAGGCAACGGGGGGTGGGCCACAGGCACTCTGAGCATGAGCAGAAGCCCAGAGGTGTGAAAGCACACCCCCAATGCCAGTGTGCCAGGAGCACAGGGAATAGGTTCCCCTCCTCACCTGCCCCCAGCCCCTGCCCATCCTAGACTAACAGGGGTGCTAATAAGCCAGGCAGCGCTCCCCACGGAGCCAGCTTTAACAGATGGCCCCGATACTACAGCCACAGGAACAGCATCTTGCCTCCTGGTCACTCCCTCAATCCTTCGGTAAACTTGGTGACCCTTTTCCCAAGCCCTGCTCTGTGCAGAGGACTCAGGCCAGCCCTCGAGGAGCTCACACACAGTCTTTTTTTTTTTTTTTTTTAATGCTATTCTTGTCTGCTTACATTCTTTTTATTTATGTATGTATGTATGTATGTATGGCTTTGTTGGGTCTTCGTTTCTGTGCGAGGGCTTTCTCTAGTTGTAGCAAGCAGGGGCCACTCTTCATCACGGTGCGGGGGCCACTCTTCATCACGGTGCGCGGGCCTCTCACTATCTCGGCCTCTCGTTGCCAAGCACAGGCTCCAGATGCGCAGGCTCAGTAATTGTGGCTCACGGGCCGAGTCGCTCCGCGGCATGTGGGATCTTCCCAGACCAGGGCTCGAACCCGCGTCCCCTGCTTGGCAGGCAGACCCTCAACCACTGCGCCACCAGGGAAGCCCTCACACACAGTCTTGATTACTGCTGTCATCACAACAATCTATTAGACACTTACTCTGTTTAAGGCTCTGGCTAAGGATTTACACGCATCAAAAAAAAAACTTCCCTGGGGGCTCAGTGGTTAAGAATGCGCCTGCCAATGCAGGGGACAAAGGTTTGATCCCAGGTCCGGCAAGATCCCACATGCCGTGGAGCAACTAAGCCCGTGCGCCACAACTACTGAGCCTGTGCTCTAGAGCCCACGAACCACAACTACTGAGCCCACGTGCCACAACTACTGAAGCCCGCGCGCCTAGAGCCCGTGCTCCACAACAAGAGAAGCCACCGCAATGAGAAGCCCGCGCACCGCAACGAAGAGTAGCCCCCGCTCACCGCAACTAGAGAAAGCCCGCACGCAGCAACAAAGACCCAACGCAGCTGAAAATAAATAAATTTATTTTTAAAAATTATTTTTAAAAACCATTTTATAGATGAGAAAACTGAGGCTCAGAGAGAGAAACTACACTGTAACTCGGGGACCCGTTTTTCACACACCTGCCTGCCCTTACCCCCTGCTGGACAGGGAGGCAGTCTGGCACCAAGGGAAGGGCACCAGCTTGTTAAGTTTGGCCAAAAACCCTGTCTTCCCACCCTTCCTCACCTCTTACACACATACACACGCACACACTCTCATACTAATGCCTCCCTGGAAACCAAAGCACTGCAGGAGGAAAAGATTCTCATGACGTAACTTTGCAAGAACGTGGCAGTTGTATCAGAACCACAGAACCACCCCGTGTCTCTGGTTTCTGTGTGACAGACTCCAGTCTCGTGTGTGGGCTCCTGAAGAGGGGAAGGAAAGTCCCATATGTGATGTTGGTTTCCTTCCAGACTTTCAGAATTCTCCTTCAATGTTTCAGGTTCAGGAAACCAAGGAAATAGCAGGAGACAGTCTGGTGCAGACCACTGTGGAGAAGGCAGAAAAACCACTTTTTCCTAAGCTTGTGGAGGTTGTTTCAAAGAAAATACACACATCCAGGAATGTTCAAGTACAAGAGAGTGATGTCTTCCAAATGTTTCAGACAAGCATAGAGACGGCGCCGAGCCCGTGTCCGAGCCCACCTCCTCGCATGGCCACGCTGCTCTCCACAGGCTCGGTCACAGCTGCTCCACCTTCTGCGTCTGAACAGAAGATGAGGAGACAGAACCAAAGTGGGTTTCTGCCCACAACCAGTTGTTCACTCCACGTCAGGAACAATAAGTGTATGTGTTCTCTCTCCCTCTCTCTCTGGACAGCCACAGCGTGCCCGTTTTGTATTACCAAAAGGCCTCCCCCAGGGTCACAGTCACCCTGAAGCTGGACCACATGCCAGGTGCCCAGGAAAGGTCCCCTCGTGCGGGCTGGCAGTGGCGCTCTCACTATACCCACTCCCGACCCTCTCCAAACTGGCCAAGCCTCCTCCTGGCAAGCAGCAGCGCCTGGCGGCTTTCAAAGCGAGGCCCCGGCCACGTGAGCACATGAGACTTGAGATGCCATCCCTCGGCGCCGTGTTCGCCACGCCCTCCCCCGCCCCTTTCAAGCCACCCACCAGATGCTCGACATCCAACATCTCCCCTCCTCACTGAGGGGCAGATAATGAGCTGAGCGGGCTAGACGGCTGAGGAGGCACCACTGTGTCCAAATGCCCCCCTGGCTGGGCCCCCCTGGGGGAGAGAAAGCAGCAGTGTTCGGGGAAGAGGGCTGGGTATGGAGTCTGAGGGTCTGCAGACAGACAAAAACAAGAGAAAACTTGGAAACTGAGCAAACCTGGAGAAAAGGACAAGAAAGGGCATCTTCCTGGAGAAGGGAAGCACCCACGTGCACGGAGCTGACGTAGGGCTGGCACAGACAGGCAGCCACCCGCAAATTCTCGTGACAGCGCTGACCTGGCGCCCCCCACGCCCCACACACTGTGCGCTGAGGCCGGGGAGGCAGAAACCAGCGGCCCATCCGTCCTCAGAAAGTCCAGCCTAGCCATGCCTACTCAGGCCTCCTCTTCTCAAGTAGGAGGGCTTCCAGAATCCTTTACGTAAGAGTAATACCTTCAAAAAGGTATAAAATAAAAAAGGCAAGTCCCCACAATCCCTAGTCCCTGTCCCCAAGGTTACACGTTCACACAGGGCAGGGCAGCACCCGTGCACACAGCCACACACAAGTAGATATACAGACAGACGCAAGTGTGTGCGCGTGTATACATGCAGGCACAGCCTGTGGTTCAACACCTCCCACCCCCCAGAGGTTGACAAGCTACAACCGCAGGCCTGGCAGGAGCTAAGAATAGGACAGTTACAGCGGAGCATGTTCTCAGGCAGGAGAAGGAGCTGGGTACCTCTGTGGCTTAGAAAACAAACCAGGATTTGAATTCTCACCCATCATGGACCTTGTGCCCTGGGCAAGTTGCCTGACCTGGCCAAGCCTCACTTTCTTCATCTGTAAAATGGGGAACACTGCAGTAGCGACCTCACAGGTGGCTGAAGGGATTCACAGGACGGTGCACATTAGAAGCAGCCGGCATGGTATATCATTAATGACAGCTATTATTTGTGTTGACACCCGTCACCACCACTTTCACCCTCCCCGGGGCAGGGGTAAGCAAGGGCAATGCTCTCTTAGCATGAGACCGCAAGAAATCACCTCTAAGTTAAGGTAATAGGAGGAATGTGACTGAAAAATACGCATTTCTCATAAAACTATGAAAGGGTTCCCAAAAGAAAATGAATCCTCTGGTAGGCAGGATAGTTTCATTTTACACCCTCCTTGAAAAGGGCGGCTGGAGCTTCCCCATCCCTCCCCCATGCCCATGTAATTATTCTTGAAATCAAAGCTTCCTCCCTTCCAAGAGAAGCCTGCGGAAAACAGGCGGAAGAGAGAAACCCTCACCTGCAGCCACTAGCTGATGAGTAAGACCTGAGTTTTCCACAGGGAGGGGAGGCAGGTTTTAGGAAAATGGGAAACCTAGGGATACGTGTGGGGGAGGGCTTGAAGACAGCTTCTGGAAATGGGGGTGAAAGAGAGAGTGAGAAAATGAGGGTGGCCTGCCTGGGACATCCCAGACACCCAAGGCAGCCCGGGAGCATCCAGACTGGCACACTTCCATTCTGGAAGCCTGGCAGTGACACTTCCCTTTCTGCACGTTAGGGATCGCGAAAGCCAGACCAGGGACCCAGCGCCTCACTCCCTCTCCCCGACTCCGCACAGCCCTCATCAGCCACCCACTTAATCTTAATTACCGTCCAGGGGACATTTGCTCTGGGGAAAGGCAGGCAGTGTCACCTGCAACTGGAAGAGCGGAGGTGCCTGTGTCTTCATGGACAGCCACCGGCAGGGATAAGCCCTCTCTGGGGGACACACCGCGTCTCACCACCTCCAAACTGACCCGAGCCTCTGCACAGCAGGACGGCCTCCTAAGCAGTGTCCCTGCCACACCCCTGCCTCCTCGTGGTTTATTCTCGACACAAACAGAGTGATCCTTTGAAAACATAAATCAAAAACTTGCAGGACATACACAAAAAGAGTGAATTTTCCTGTATGCAGAGCATACATACCCAGCTGGAGGAAAACAAGCTGCATCCCAGATCTTCCTCCAGAAGGAAGCTGGAGAAATACCCTGATGGATAAGAGAAGACGACTCCGCCTGAGTAGCGACCTTATTATACAGAAGCCGGCAGCAGGAAGAGGAGAAAGTATTCAGCCAGTGGCCTGAGACACCGTAGAACCCTTCAGAATTGAGCTGGGGACAGCCCTGAGATCTGGCAGCAAGAGTGCCGTGGGCACCTAGGACAGTACCTGGGGGCCCGGCAAAGTCTCTCAGATGAGACGCTTTGACTCTACAGGTAGGTGAAGCAGAAGCACAAAAGCCAGGCCATGAATTTCATCCAGTGAGGACCTGGCGAGACCCTCGGGGCAGACTGGGGAGTGTCACAGCCTGGAGGACACTGATGAGACTCGACAACTAAATGCAGGGAGGGATCCTGGGCTGAGCCCTGGAGCAGGGGAACTGGGGACATCTGGAAAAGGCTGCTAGTTTAGTTCATAGTGTCGTACCTAAACTAACTCACCCAGGTTAATTTGATAACCGCACTGTGGTTACGTGAGTCAACAGGGAAGCTGGGTGAATGGTATGTGTAAATGCTATGCGCGGTTTGGCAAATTTCTGTGAGTCTAAAGTTACTTCAAAATAAAAAGTTAAATTTAAAAAGGGATCCTACACCCTCACAACCCCTCAATACACGCACACAAGCTCCACCGCCAGGCCTGATGCCTGGGACTCACCATTTCCCGCACAAACCACGATTCGAGGGTTGTGCTCTGGGGTGTTGAGGTTCGGGCATTTTACGCCCATTATGTGTGGGCCAAACACACACCGTCTCCAGTAGACAGAGGATCGGACGGAAGGCAGTTTCCTGTAAGAAGCAGAGGGTCCCTCCCTCCCTCCTAGTCTCTGCCAAGGGCAGAGGAAGTACTGGTGTGACCGGTGACGGCCCAGGTCATTGCCTGGACCACATCCGTCAGGAGCATCACCAGGTGTCGCAGGTGACACGCCTGTTCAGGGCGCCCTCCTCTCCCCACTGCTGCTCTGAGACCCACAGAGTGGACAGGGCCCCTGACTGGGCTCAGCCGGCTCTGACTCCCACCTGTACCCGAGTGCGCGCCTGGCAGGCACGGCCCTGGGCGCTGTCGCTGCCAGAGGAAGGCAAGGACCCACGATACGGAGCAAGCGAGGGGCGGGGGCGGCCCCAGTGGGCTAGGAGGCCATCACTTGCTTCAAGCAGTGTTGACCAGAGAGCCCTGGAGCGGGTGGCAGGCACGGGCGGCTCACGGTGAGGGTCCCTTATCCTCCTCTGCCGCTGCTCCTCCTGTGACCAGGCGCTTCGGAAACCTCGAGGTGAAGAGGAGGCTGGCGGAACAGGACACCCACACTCTTGGGCCTTCCTGACAAGTACCTCGGAGTCCTGACCCACCGTGTACAGCCTGGCGCTTCCCACCAAATTAGGAAGGACGCTGTCTGTGGGGAGTAAGACAGGGTGGGTCAGGCCGGGCTGCAGAAGCAGCGGCGGCAGCAGGACAAAGCCGACGAGGAGCAGAGGGCGTGCCCCGCGGGGTGAGCCGGTGAGCGTGGGTTTAAGGGCAACACCCACCGAGTTGTAGGCTGTGTCCCAGTGCCATTCCACATTCCGTGGCAAATATGGCAGCGCGAGGGGTGGGAGGGTGCCAAAGGCCGCGTAGAACACGACATCTTCACATCAAACTATATGAATAGATTTTAGTTTCAAGACAATGAACTAGGTTGACACATATGCTTTCCCCTCTTCTAATCTTGTTGAAATGAAAAATAAGAAGACTGAGAAATCTGTTGCAATGTTGAAGTACAGGGAATGATGACAACAACAAACCAAAAATTAAGAATTCCTAGAAGATTTGAAGCAGATGGAATCAGATAGAGAAGAAAGCTCTGTTAGACATCTGGCCATAAAATCAACTGTTTCCTCTATCCAAACAATAACCAGCTAGAAAATGTAATGGCACAAGGGCCTGCTAAGAAAAGAAAAAAAAATACATAGAAGTAAACTGTAAAAGAAATGTACAAAAATCATTTGAAGCAAATTATTAAATTTTACTTATAGACAAAAAAAGACTTAAATCAAAGAAGAGACATTTCACTCCTTCTGAATAAGGAGATGATATTGTAAAGACATCAGTTCTCCCCAACTGATCTATAAATAAAATGCAAATTCACTCTGAATCCTAAGAGGATACATTTCAGAATTCAACAAGTTGATTTAAAACTTTGTCTGGAAGAATAATTAAAAATAGCTAAGAAGTTTTCAAAAAAGAAGTATAATGAGACGGCACCTGTCCTTTCAGGAAGCCGCAGTTGATGATAAATGGTCAGCAGGACAGAACACAGTCCAGAAAAATAGGATCAAGTATAGCTGAGAATTAACATCTGATCAAGATGGCATTTCAAACAGTGGGAAAGAATGGATTATTCAATAAATGTTGATGAAACAATTTTCTATTCACTTGAGGGGGGATTTATTTTACATTTTACCCAGTATCATTTATAAGAATAAATCTTTGATAAAGATTTAACCAAACCAAAAAATTGCCATAAAAATACCAAAGGAGGGACTTCCCTGGTGGTCCAGTGGTTAAGAATCCACCTTACAATGCAGGGGACGTGGGTTCGATCCCTGGTCAGGGAACTAAGATCCCACATGCCGCAAGTCAACTAAGCCTGCACGCTGCAACTAGAGAGCCCGTGTGCCTCAACGAAGAGCCCATGCACTGCAAGGAAAGATCCCACATGCCCCAACGAAGATCCCGCGTGCCGCAACTAAGACCCGACGCAGCCAAATAAATAGATTTAAAAAAAAATAAAGCTCTAAGAAAAAAAAATACCAAAGGAAACACAAGTCATTATCCTTTTTTATTGTCCCAGGGTGAAGTCCTCTCTAGAGTGATACAAAAGCTAGAAAACAAAGGAAACTATTGGCAGATTTAACTACGTGAAAAATTAAAACTTCTGTATAGGAAAAGACATCATGAAAGAAGTGAAAGTCAGTCAGTAAACAGGACAGGGTTCTGAAATGCCACATGAGATGATGAAGTTCTCTTAATACAGAAAGAAGCCCCCCAGGAGTTCTGGCTCACTCTCTGCAGAGTGGCCTTGGGCAGGTAGATCAGTATTTACAGACAGAGAAAGATGTCCACAGATTCAGGACATATTCACTCTTATTCATTTGTTCATTCATTCAACAAAAAGTTACCAAAAGTCTAGTATGTGTCAGGTACTGTTCTAGGTGCTGGGCATAAAGCAGTGACGAAAAAGCCAGAAATCCCCCAGTACATTCTAGTGGGGGAAACGGACAATAAATAAAGCACCCAGTAAAATATGTGGTCTATAAGCTGGTGATAAAAAAGTAAAGCAGAGAAAGGGTATAGGCAGAGTGGGAAGGGGGTGGGCTTACAATTTTAAATGGGGGCAGTGGTCTGAGAAGTGCTGAGAAAACGACATCTGGACATGTTTTGAAATATTTGTGCATACATGTGAACACTCACACAAAAGTCTAGAAGGATATGTACTCAAGTCTTAATGTCAATGCTTCTTACAGGTGTCATTGTACAGCACTTTTACTTTCTACTTTTTGTGCACTTCAGTATTGTTTGATTTCTTTTAAAGTAACTATGGAACACTTATTGTGAGCAACACAGCATTTGGAGGGAAAACAAAGTGAATTTCCAGAGACAAGCACTTGAGGGATGTTCCCACCGGCAGGGATCAGACGTAGGAGGTTGGAGTCGGATGTCTGGTGCTCTGGCGCCACCTGGTGGCCATCTCCTAACTGATCAATCTCATTTCCAATCCCCTCAAGGTGTCAATAAAGAAGAGACAAGACACACAACAACTGTATAAAAACCTATCTGCCCTGTGGACAGGGACTGGAAAGGCAACGGGCAACATGAACAGTTTGATTTGTTGGGGTGGCATGGTCATGGTGGGATTTATTTAGCTTGGATCTTCAATCATAGTTCTATGATGACATTTCGTTCCTTTGCGTTAGCTGCAACGGAGCAGTTCTACGGGGCAGCTGAAGGCACTCACAGAAATGGAGTGAGAGGTGGGGTGGGCAACACAGAGCCATAACCCAGGCCATCTGCACGTGTGTCCCCAAGAAGTTTGGGGGTTCACAGAGTGACAGGACCTCAGGTCACACAGTGGTTGGAGGTATAGGGGTCTTCCCCAATGAGAGTGCCTGGAGGACGAGGTCCCAGGAGTCTGGCTGGGATGGGCAGCCATATCCGGGCCCTCAAATGATTAACCGCTAACTGAGCACATGCACAGACCACCAAACTGGAGCCTCCTCGCCAAAGCCCAGAGGAAACAGACATCCCACGGGTGATGAGGAAGTGACATTGATCTCAGCAAGGACTCTGCCTGGAATAGTCTTCCCCTCTCCCCCATCCTTCGGCCCCTCTTCTGCGTGCCCTCACTCAGCCCGCTGTAGCACCTGTCACTCTGACAAGGAAGTGCTCTTGCCAGGCATATCCCTGCTAGACCATGAGCTCTGGAAGGCGAGAGTCACGCCTACTCATTCACCCTCGGAGAGCTCCGGGTTTGAGTCCTACGTGACAGCAGGCAAGTGCCCCTCTAAGCTTGTGTTTCTGCATGGAGATACAGGACTGTCCTCCCCTCCTGTGGTTATGGCAAGGACAACTAATAGCAGCAGCTGGCACTCGGGAGTAGTGGTGGGCACCAGGCGGCTGTCTAAGCGTTTTATATGCATTAAGTTCCTGAACTGAGGCCACCTCTGTGGAGTGTTGATCACAGCGCCTGGCACGGGGTAAGTGCTCAAATATTGTTATTTTACTCCCAGTTCCCAACACAGTACCCAGCACTCTGCTGTTTTCAGTAAAAATGAATGAACCACTCCCCCAGCCTACTACAGGAAGGGGCAGGTTCAGGGCAAGACTGCGATGCTTAAGCCGCCCATCAGCACCCCCAGGCACTTGGACTGCACAAAGGGACTTCAAGGAGAGCACCCCTGCAGGACTGGGGAGGGTGGGGGACGCAGGGAGAAGTGATGCAAACTCCTGGGGTGGGGGCAGGGGAAGCAGCAACGCTCTGGGCTCAGGTTCAGCTCAGGTAGAAGCTGCCACCCAGGAGGGGCCTCAGTGAAAAGTGGGTGGAACTTGCCTTAACAATCCCTCCAGCCCTGATCCCAGGTGGTCAAGGCCGTGGTCCTCGCAGTAGAGGGTCGGTAGGCAAGATCACTGAGGGAAGCTGGTGTGAGGGAAGGAAGGGGGCTGAGAGGTACCCAACCCACTGAGAGTCACAGGCACTACCCTGGTGGGGAGAGGGCGGTGCAGGCCCCTCCCCAACCCAGCCCCTTGGAAGTGGCTTCCAGCCAAGGAAGGAGAGACCGGCAGACTAGAACAGGTGCCAGAAGGGCGCTAGAGCGGCTGGTGGCCATGCCCACTGTGCTGTCTCCCGCAGCCAGGTGTGCTCAGGGGCTGGTTCTCTCCCTGGAACCATCCTCGCCCCTCCTCTCCTCCCCACTCCTTCCTGCCCTTTTCCAGCCTCATTTTCTTTTTTTTTTTTTTTTTTTTTTAATTTTTTTCCCCCTACTTTATTTATTTATTTATTTATTTTTGGCTGTGTTGGGTCTTCGGTTCGTGCGAGGGCTTTCTCCAGTTGCGGCAAGCGGGGGCCACTCTTCATTGCGGTGCGGGGACCGCTCTTCATCGCGGTGCGCGGGCCTTTCACTATCGCGGCCCCTCCCGTTGCGGGGCACAGGCTCCAGACGCGCAGGCTCAGCAGCTGTGGCGCACGGGCCCAGCCGCTCCGCGGCATGTGGGATCTTCCCAGACCAGGGCTCGAACCCGTGTCCCCTGCATTAGCAGGCAGATTCTCAACCACTGCGCCACCAGGGAAGCCCTCCAGCCTCATTTTCAATGTCACTTCCTCTGGGACCCCTTCTGTGACACCTGACTATGTCGTGTCCTTCTCCTACAGGCTTTTAGAGCACCCAGACTTTTCCTTAGCACTCGTCCTATTTGTCTTATGTTCGTCCTCCCTGGACGGTCACAGCTGTGGCCACGCTCGGCTGCCTCCCCAAGATTTCCAGCGAGAGGGTCACGCAGGCAGCATCAGGAGCGGCCCATGGTTTCTGCGGCTCACAAACCCTTTTCTGAGCAACCCCACTCCACATGGCTTCCCATCTCTGACTCTGAGGTTACGATAGGGCAGAGACTTTCTCCTGATCAGGGAGGACCGCTGCTGATGCCTATTTATGTGCGGTTCAAGAATGAGATGTCAATGCTAATACAACTGACAGCCTAAACCTTCATCTTTTTTTTTCTTTTTTTTTTTTTTTTGGCCGTGCCACGCAGCATGCAGGACCTTAGTTCCCCGACCAGGGATCAAACCTGGGCCCCCGGCAGAGGAAGCATGGAGTCCTAACCACTGGACTGCCAGGGAAGTCCCAAAACTTCGTCTTATAAAAAAGAAAACTCAAGTCTCCTTGCTTACAGACGTTTATAAAGGCAATCTCAAAAGAAACAAATGACAAAAAGGAAGGTGTAGTTAATTTATCTGGGTTTTTTTGGGGGGGGGGTGTTTCTTGATATTTCATCATTCTAAATTATACTTTATCGCACTTCCTATTTAAACTACAAAAGCAACATATCTTTGTTGCTATAAGCCAAATCCAAGAGGGGTGTACAAATAAAAAGCCATGAAACCACCCTCCCCCAATGCCGACCCCCTTCCACCCACCTAAGGTAATCACAGTGGGCAGCCAGGAGTACACTCCTCCAAGCCTTTGTGCCAAGCAACATAAATACCTGTAACCAAGTGGGACTAGACCAGAACCCAAGGTCGTACCCTCAAACACCTGCGGGGCCCAGCAGATCATGTAACGGCGAAGCTGCAGGTGTAATAGAATAAGGACAGATGGGGCCTGTGGCCAACTACACCACTTAAAGCTTTCCATTTTGAACATTTGGAAAGCACTGAACTGGCCATACAAGGCATCTGAGAGAGAGACTGGACAGTGCTCCTTGGGTAGAGTAGGAAAGTTAGTAAGAGCTCAGATTATGGAGACCTGGTAACATCCTGGGCCCAGTGTCTATTGGCTAGGTGACTGTTAAGAAAGTCACTTAGTCTCTGTGCTTCAAATTCCTCCTCTGAAAAGAGGCAATCCAACAGTCCCTTCCTTGTAAGTTCACTGTGAGAAGAGAATAATGTAAAGCACTTAGCACTGGCCTGGCACACACCATTGCTGGCCACCAGTCTGCAACCACTGCTGGAGACATTATTCTGCAATTTGTTTTTTAAACCTAACGATGTGTCATGGGCTTCCCTCATGTCAAGGTAGAGAGAGCTGGATCCTTTTTAATAACTGCCTAATACATGGCTGATGGGGGCTCCCATTCCTTCCACTTTTTTGCCACTACAAACAGTGGTGCAGAAAACAGCTTTGTACTGCTTTTTGCATTGGTGCTTTATTTCTGCAGGAATTGCTGCTGGGTTGACAGATATGGATATTTAATACTCATTAAATATTTTCAATTATATTCCCCCAAAGTTAGAACAATTCATACTCCCAACAGCAATGTAAGGGAGTACTCACTTCCCCCAATCACTTGCTAACATTGGATTTTATCAATCTTTGTAACATTTTGCCACTTAAAAAGGTAAAAAAGAAAACTATTATTTTTATTTGCATTCTGCTAGTGATGATCTTTTGAGGCAGAGATTTCCAACTTCTTTCTTTCTCCTTTTCTTCTTCAGCAGAAAACTCCTATTTTTAGCTAAGCACACTCCATGCTCCCTTGCAGTTCAGTGTGGCTAAGCTCCACTCGGTGAGATGTAAATGTTAGTGCTGTGTGAGACTTCTGAGAAGTATCTGAAAGGGAAAGGGCACACCCTTCTTCTCCCCTTTCTCCTTCTGGCTTCTGGAATGCAGATGTGATGACTGGAGCTCAAGCAGCCATCTTGAGTCAGGCGGCAATCTGCTATGGCGGGAAGAGCAGCGAGATATAAGGAACCTGGCGGCTCTGTGATGACTTTGATTCCACCACACCAACCTCTTTACTTTTTCATGAAATGATATAAACCCTTATATGTTTAAGCCATCATTATTCCAGGGTTATCCACTACATGCAACAAAATCTAGTCCTAACCAATACACCTTCTGATTCCCAAAAGTCAAAACTGAACCTTTACTTCTCTTTTTTGTAATACACATAAATAACAATGGCTTTATGTTTTATTTGCCCTATGTTTATTTAAGTCTCTTAAAAGTGGAACACTCATTTCCCCACTCTCCCATTCTTTCTCCCAAAGCCTTGGGTTTTACAGAGATGGTTTAGAATTTTTATTTTCAGCCTGTTCTGTTTTCCCATACAGTTCTCCTCTATTTTAAAAGTTCTTAATAACACACAATAAAAATTCTAACTCACGGTAGCAACGGCCAATGAGATTAATCTCTGTGCACTAAAGGGTGCACCACAGCTCACTGCTTCCTGCACTCTCCATGTCCCCCACCCCAGAATCTCTGCTCTAGCTGTCCTTCGGTTAGAGAACTTCACTGGGCGTTTTCCTCAGGTACACCTACCAGATGACGTATGCTTTATGTCCTCACGCGTGTGAAATATCTTTCTTTCCCAATGACCAGGAGTGACATCTCGGCTGGCTCAGCGAGGGCTGTGGCCCCCTTTCTCCAACAGTCTGGAGACCCCGGACCACCATCTTCCGGACTCCAGGGCTGCATATGGGAGGCCCAATGAGAGCCTAATTCTCTCTCCTTTGAAAACAGCCTGTTCTTTCTTCCTGTAAAACTTTAAGGACTTCCCTGGTGGCGCAGTGGTTAAGAATCCGCCTGCCAATGCAGGACACACAGGTTCGAGCCCTGGTCCGGGAAGATCCCACATGCCACGGAGCAACTAAGCCCGTGCGCCACAGCTACTGAGCCTGCGCTCTAGAGCCTGCGAGCCGCAACTACTGAGCCCACATGCCACAACTACTGAAGCCTGTGCACCTAGAGCCCATGCTCCGCAACGAGAAGCCACTGCAATGAGAAGCCCGCACACCACAACAAAGACCCAATGCAGCCAAAAATAAATAAATAAATATAATTTTAAAAAACAAACAGGGCTTCCCTGGTGGCGCAGTGGTTGAGAATCTGCCTGCCAATGCAGGGGACACGGGTTCGAGCCCTGGTCTGGGAAGATCCCACATGCCACGGAGCAATTGGGCCCGTGAGCCACAATTGCTGAGCCTGTGCGTCTGGAGCCTGTGCTCCGCAACGAGAGGCCGCGATAGTGAGGGACCCGCACACGGCGATGAAGAGTGGTCCCCGCTTGCCACAACTAGAGAAAGCCCTCGCACAGAAATGAAGACCCAACACAGCCATAAATAAATAAAATAAAAACAAATAATAATAATAATAAAAAATTAAAAAAAAACAAACAAACAAACAAACTTTAAGTTTTTCTCTTTCTTCTTGGAGTTTAGGAATTTTACTAGAAAGTAGGTCTAAGTGTTGGGCTTTGAGTGGGATGAATGGATCCATTTAATCTGAAGAATCAAATCTGTCTTCAATTCAGTGACATTTTCTTTTATTGTTTTCCTATTACTCCTCCATCCATTCCTTTTTCTCCTTCCGCAACTCCCATGACTCCATGCCAGGTCCCCTGGATAAGGTCTCCAAGGCCTTCCCTCATGGACAGTGTCTCACATTTTAATTCATTATTTCCATTTCTTTTTATTATTGTTCTGGGTTGTGAGGCATTTCTTCTACTTGACCTTCCAAACCACCAATTTCAGTTCTTAAATTGATTTTTAAATTCAAAAGCCATGTTTTTTAGTTCCAGCAAGCCTCTGGTACCCTTTAATTGCATCCCCCTAGGAGCGCTCTCCTTGTAAAGTTCTTACACATCCTCTCCTTCCATCCTGCCTCAAAGGAGCCACTGCTCCAAGTGTGAAGCTTGGCTTCCCTCCTTCTCCAGCTAAGATCCCACAAAGCTGTCATGTGTCTTTGCCTGCTGAAGGGTGCAGGTTCACACAGCCCCTGTTCATGGCAGACCGCTCGAGCTTCTGTGGCAGTGACAAGCCTGAGGCCCTGTAAGACCTGACAGCCTCTGTTCAAGGGGACCCAAGTGAAATGAGGTGGCAAACTGTGATCTTCCTGCTGAGAAGTGGGGAGGAGACCCTCTGCCCTCTGGTCCCCTAGTGATGATGGGGGAGAGGCAGCCCTCTCCCAGCTTCATGGACAGGGAGCAATTCCACCCAGATCCCCTGGGATCAGCAAGATCGGGCAGTCCCTCGGAGGGCATAGGAAGCAAGTGGGCAGCTGCAGCGCCTCTCATGGAATCCAGTTCTAATCAGGCTCAAAAGCACAGACAGAGGAGAGGAACTGCATTTCTAGAACTAGACTGACCTAGAGTCAAATATCAACTCTGACACTTACTTGCTGTGTGATCACAGGGAAATTACTTATCTCTGAGTCTCAGTTTTCTCATATGCTCTTACCTTTAAACCAACAGTTATTTCCAGCACCCTCCTTAGGGGAACCAATCCCTCTGATATGTAAGTTTCAGGGAACTTGCTTCTTCTAAGCACTATATGAATTACTTGTACTGTAGTTAATCATGCAATATCAAGGAAGGAAGACTGGGGCCCTGGCAGGAAAGCATCAGAAAACTTTACCTTCTGCCTCTTTGTGAAAGTAGGTTGACAGAAGGGTAAGGCTACTAGAAGAATCTGAAAAAAATTGTAATATTTCAGCTTTTAGCATTTTTGTGACTGCTCCTACCTGAATAAAATCTCCTAGGATTCTTCCAGGCAAATACTTGCTGCCTCTTCCCCTATTATCTTACGGTATCTCAAGACTTGAGGACCATGGCTGCAAAGGGGATGGATGCTGGGAGCCATGAGAGAGTCCATGTTGGTTCCAGTCTAGTAAAATTTACTGAACACCTACTATGTATAAGGCATTGAGCAAGGCACTGCACAGAATACAATAATGAGCAAGACACAATCCCTGCCTTAAAAGAGCTTGAAGTCTAGTCAAGGAGCGAAGGCAGGAGATACAGGGGACATCAAAAAAGCACAATGCAATGCGGATCGTGGCCAGGGCCATGAGAGGGGGTTGAAACAAGTGTCAGGACAGTTTAAAAGGAGGAGAGCTCCAGTGAGTTGGGGAGTGCAGAAAAGCATTCTTGGAAGAGACGCCGGATGAGGTGGGCAGAATCTCAGGGAGCAAGAATTGGGGGGATCGGGGGGGGAGGGGAGAGGGAGGCAGGGGGTTGACGAGTAGATTATAGAGTCTCTTGAAGACAATGATCAAGTCTTATTCCTTGAATCTTATAAGATTCCTTATATCTTCATATTCCTTCACCCATCCTCCCAGGGCCAAGCGTAACTCACACAATGAGCCGGCCCTCTCTGATGAAGGGTCTGAAGCAAGGACAGCCAAAAGTGAGGAGGGGAGCTGAACTGAGAGAGGGGAGGGGCTTGTGGGGAGGTACAAGGACCTGACTGAGGTTGAGAGAAAGGAGGTCGCCCAAGTCACCCCAACTGCTGGGAGGCCGATACAGAATGTCTGTCTTCTGAGCAACAAGAGCAAAAGGATGACAGCAAAACAGGGTGGCAACAAGTGGTCTTGCAGGAGGAGGAGGCAGAGAGAGAAAGAAAGGAAAAAACCCTTGATACAAGAACCAGTGGTGAAAATCCCAGAGCTTAATTCCTCTGGCGAGAAGAAGCCCCTAAAACACCCTCTGCGTGTGGCTCACTGAGGATGCCTGATGTCCCGAAAGCCCCTGTGCCCTCCTCGACCCTGCAGACTCGCTGATAGCAGGTTCCTCTGACTGCAACAGGACCCGACTCACCCGTACCAGCTGCACCTCTGGGTGCCACAGCCTGGCTCTCTGCTCAAGAGGGCACAGGTCACTAGGGTCACTGAACCCACTTACCAGGAACACATGTTGGGCTTCATAATCCCAGGCCAATAGGATAAACCATCCCAGCACATTTCTTTCCAAACAGTAGCCGCTGTAAAAAGTAGGGGGGATAATTCCATTTACACGACGTTCCAGACGGTAAGACTTGTTTCTCAAGGCTCAGCAAGGTCAGATCAACTATAGTGCTAGAAGATCTGATTTGAATCTGTTCTTTGAAATGTCAAAAACCTTCCCCATAGATCAATATGTGATATCATTAGCCTATCAGGTAGCAGAGCCTGTCCTAAAATCACCGGAATTAACTTCAACTTCTTCGGTCACTATTCTCCTTTCCCACCATGCTTTGGATACATGCTGTGGTAAGCATGGGAGGGTCCGCCTGGGGACAAATGCAAACACCCCTGCCTCAGAGTGCATGCCAGGGAGGCAGTGCCCAGCCCGCCCAGCACCGGGGCAGCCTCTCAGCTGCCCACTGGCATAGACAAGCAACCTGCACCCGGGGCCTGCAGAGGGCCCCGGGGCTGGTTTGTTTTCCTTCCTCCAAAGCGCCCCCTCCCTCCGCCCCCCACAGCCAGGTGGGCGGCTTCATGACCTCCTTCACTGCGGAAAGTTGCCTTCGGCTCCTTCGGGTCCTTCCTTGTAACCTAAGTGTTTCCGCGTCTTCTCCTGACCCCCCACTCCCACCTCTGAGGAAGAGGCATCCACCGCAGACCCGGGGCCGGCACCCCCCTCGCACCTCAGTCTCCTCCACTCTCTCGGCCCTCCCCTCAGCCTGAGAACATCCGCAGTTCTCCCAGTCTTCCAAAGAGCTTCGGCCCTTTAACTCCAGGCTGCTTCCTCCCCACCACCCACGGCAACACCCCGCCCGACTTCGGGTCAGCAGGACCTCCTAACGGCTGAGGCTCAGGCTAGTGGCCGAGCTCTCGGTAGCCTCCAACACGGTTCACCAGTCCCTCTTTCTGGAAACTCATCTGCGGCCTCAAACAATGACCTCGTGCTTCTCCTCCTGTCTGCTCGGCCTCTCTGGCCACCTCTGCTGGCTCCTTTCTTCTGCTCACCCGCTTCCAGAGCTGCCTCGCAGCCCGTCCCCCCAGGCCCCTGGAACCCAAGGCGCTCAGAGGCCAGGCCCTGCCTCCCTCTCCAGCTTCAGGCCACCCTCCCCTGGCCCACACTTCGCGCTCCAGCAGCAAAAAACCAACCCAAACACAGGCCGCCGACCGAACCGACTGAGGCCCCCCACTCGCCACCTGCTTCCCGCAGCCAGGCCAGGCCCGGCTCGCACTGCCCCCTTTTGTTGCGACCTTGAGTCACAGCTCATTAAACTTTCAGATCCTTCACTCCCAACAGCTGAAAAAACATTAAGCAAGCACCTCTAACATACATATGTTTATTCGTAAATTAAATATATGTTCTAAAGTACCGACACGTTCTATACATTACAAAACAAATGCAAACAATTGAAGGAAGAGATAAAGATGAAATATGTTAAATTATTTTATTCTATAATACAAAAAACTTTCATTCTCATTATTAATAATAATTTTAGTGAGAGCAATGTGACTGCTATGCTTCCTTTGACAGAGTTTTAAATAAACTTTACATGGAAGTACAGCATATGTGCAGAAGAATGCATACAATAATACAATACCAGCGCACAGGTCAAAGGATTCCCGCAAAGTGAACACACCCGTGTAACAGCACCCAGATGGAGGAACGTCACGAGCCCCCCACCACCCACCGCACCCCCTTCGATCTTTACCTGCCTCCCAAGGGTGGTCACCACTCTGGTTTCTAACAGCAGAGATTACTTCTGTCCGTTTATACGAATGGAGCCATACAGTACATAACCTTTTGTGCCTGAATGAACATTATGTTTGTGAAATTCATCCTGATTTTTCATTTTTCATGGTTGTTCATGAACTCGTACTGATCACAGTTTCCCACTGTGGGAGTTGACCCTGTATCTGTCCACTCTGCTACTGATGGACACTGGGATTGTTTCCAGTCTGGGCTATCACAGGTGGTGCTGCTACAACACTCTTGAGCGCTGCCATTTGGTAACACATTTGTATGCCTTCCTGTTGGGCTGATGCCCAAGAGCAGAACTGCTGGGTCATAAGGTGAGTACGTGTTCAGTTTTGGTAGATGATGCCAAACAGTTTTCCAAAGTGGCTAAACCAATTTACACTCCCACCAGCAGGGTACGAGCATTCTGGCTGCTCAGCATCTTTGCCAGCACTTGATATAGTCTTTTTTTTTTTTTTTTCTTTTCATTTTAGCCATCCTGGTCAGTAAGATATCACAAAGTAAGTATTACGATCACTTTTAAAGGAGACTGAAATTAGTGCTTCTTTCAAGCTCACAAAACTAAGGTGAATCAGAGCAGGAACCCAGGTCTTCTGACTCCGAATAGCACACTGTTTCTACTTGCAATGAAATACTATTTCCAACATAAACACCCCAACAAGAGGCTAACGCACTGATAAAAAGAACGTGCTTATGGACTATGCCAATCCCAACACATGACTCATGACAGGAAAGAAAGAATAAAAGGGTCTATCAACCCAACTTTGAAACAGACATATATAAAAAGTCTGGAGATCTTTCCATCCCTCGCATTTGTACAGTTCTTTAGAGTACAGACTGTGTTCACATGCGTGATCTCTGGTTTGAGCAGGAATTTTATTCCTGCTTTTTCTATTAATTATGGTTTAATGTTATATCTTCTTTTAATAATCAATTCATTTGTATTCTATTTTATAATCATAATCACAATTATTTAGAAATAATTTTATATTTGAATGGTTCCACTCTGACTGCCAATCCTTTCCTACTCTGACTTGTCCATTCATGGGCTTTCATTTTGACTCATCTCTCGGTTACTGGAGCATGCCTTCCAGTGATTTTTTCCCCCCCAGGAATGGTGCGTGGGTGTGGCAAAAGCTACACTCAAGGTGTGTCCTTGTAAGACTGAAATGAATTTGTTACCATCAAATGTGAAATAAAACTTGGCTGAGTATGAAATTCTTGGGTCACAACCCTTCCCTCAAAACTCAATGAGTACTGCTCCACTGCCTCTGGCACCTGTGCTGTAGACAAGCCTGAGCCTAGCCTAGTTTTTTTTTTCTTGGATTTAAAGGTTCCGTCTACCAGAATGCTAATGGTATCCTCTCACTATCCTTGAAATCAAAACAAAAACAAAAAACAAAAAACTTCACCTGGATATTTGAAGTGTTAGCTAATTTTGTTACTTTTGCCTGGTTCATGATGAGCCCTTATAATTTATGGATTCAGGTCCTTCTTCGGTTCGGGAAAATTGAGGATTTGCTCTGGTCTCCAGTCTGGTCCATCATCCACATCTGCGGTCTCCTCTGTTGCTTTCCTGTCCCTTGAGAAATTGGCAGTTTGTCCTCCTCCTGACACCCTGAATTTCTGCAGTGCCACTAATTTCAGTGCTGGCATATGTGATTTATTTCCCCACGTTCTTTAAGTCCACAAGCTCCTGCTTCACCTCAGTCTGTTGACTCATCATTTCGTCTTTCATAGCATTTACAGCTTCTCTGAGAGGACAAAGATGATGATGTTTGAAATTTACTTCAGTTTACTGAGTAAAAGTTTGGAAACTTCTGTCCCAAAGCCTGATCTTCTCTATTTTTTGCACCCTTGTTTATTTCCCTTTATACTGCTGGATCTTTTCAGTGGGTCCTCTCTAGTTTAATTTTTCTATTTGTTCATTCTTGAATGAGGACAGATGAGACCTGGCCTGACATTTATCCAAAAATAGTGCAGATGGGCTCCCCTTGGTCCCCTCTCCATTTACCCTGGTGGATTCAAAGCTAAGGTCCAACACCATCTCCATCACTCATCAACGGTGACCACTCTTTAGTTAACGTCTTCACTTCTTTTGCCTATTTCCTCTTGTATAAAACTGGAAAGTTGAGCTAATCTTCAAATGTCTTTTAGCTCCACATTTTTATAATACTTTTATACATCATCTAGGTTTAAAATTTCATTAGTTTGGAACCAATTGTCAAGGATTTTGCTAAATATACGTATAAACAAAAAATACCCTATTTCTTAGGAAAGATTCGCTGTACTCAATTTTGAATTAAGAAACTCACAAACATTAAGCTCTAGAAACAGACTTCATTTGATTATACATAAGAAGAAAGAGAATTATAAATAATTTACCAAGAGCTAGCAGAGTACATGCCCCAGGGATGTACTGGGTATGAAATGTGTACAAGAGGCAAAAGCTAAACACAAGCAACTGAGAGTAGCCTTTCTCTACCATTCCACCTCCCCACTGCACCTTCAGTCTTGTCTAAACACGGCACACCAGGTGGAAAGACTGTGCCAGCTGACCGAGTCATGGATGGGCCTGCCTTTCCACAGCCCACAGCCATTCTACAGGGTAGCGCTGACCGAGAGCTTCCCATTGCACACGCGTCTCCACGCTCGTCGTCCCATTTGATCCTGACAACACCTGTTGGGAGACTCAGTCCTCCGTGGTCTCTGGCACTCCAGCCTGTCTTGTTGGGAGTGCCAAGAACACAAGGTCCTGACCACCCTTTACCTAGGCCATTTCACAGGGTTGTGTTGCAGAGAGCAACCTTGAGAGATGCGATAATGTCTCCCTCAGGGACAAAGGGCAGCCTTGCTCACTGCCTGCCATAAAGCAGCAGGTTCCCCAGGCTTGTGTTTCTCAGGTGTGACACAAGGCACAGCATCCATCTGGGCCCACAGTGTCACCTCCATGGGACTTGGGGGAAGGTAAACTGACACACACTGATGCTTATGCTGGTAATAAAGTCCTTTGTCTGACTCAGGGGTTATACATACCAAAAGATACTAAGTAGACAAGAAAGTTCTCCCTCCTAACTCCCCCTACTACCTGATCCAGTAACCTGCCTCTCCTAGATCTTACTACAGAATTCAATGTACATCTTCCCACCTTTAACTCCATTTTTTTGTCCTTTACCTCAAACTCACCTAGAATCCACTGCAGTATGTGGTTAAGCTTATCAATTTTTTTCAGCATTGAAATCCAAATGCCCCAACATAATAATCATTCCTTCCCTTGCTTCTGTATAACTCCTGATATCTCATGAATTTAGCTCCTGGGTAAGTTACCAATGAACTGACTTCTTCTCCATTCATCTGTTTTCCTGCTTTTACCCAAGCGCCATGTGGGATTAATAAATTATTGCCTTATAATAAGTTTTGAAGGCTCAACCATTTATAGGCTCCACATCTGTTAAATGGGGCCAGTAATGGTGAGGCGGGTCCCCAATATCCATCCTCCTCTTCTTCTTCAGTAATAGAACTTCTGGTTTTTAGGTGGACATATGGTTTCCCTGAATACAGGTTACATTTCCCAGCTTCCCTTACTGCCATGTGTGGCCATAAGACCAAGAGAAGGCCAATGGGATGCAAGAAGTGTCATGTGCAATTGCTGTAAAGTGGCCCTCAAAGGCTGCAATGTAGATGCAAAAGGTAGAGTTCCAGCAGCCATTTCAGGCCATAAAGTGACCTTGGTCTTAGAAGCCATCCCCAAGATTACCTCACGATGGAACAAGACAGAAGGAACCTGGGTCTCTGACCATGTAGGCTCAATACTCTGAGCTCATTACCCTCCTGACTTCTCAAACATAAGACAGAAACTTCAATCTTATTTATGTCTTCATTATTTTGAGTTCTCTGTCATTCATACCCTAACCTACAGAAATGGCTCCCTCATAAAGAGAATGATAAAAGGTTATATGAGAATATGTATCACAATAGATACCCATTTTTATATTCCCCCAACAAAGGGGCAAGTGCTGTTTTTACACAGCGCAGGCAACTCAAACATTCGCTGAAACAGACTCTGGAAGAATGAGGCCACTTCACTGCCTTAAAATTTTTTTTACCAATTTATTTTTCCAGATGAAGATCGCTATTTTATCAAGTTTTATAAAACGTATCATTGGAATTGCATTAAATCTTCAACAACATTTGGAGATACAGTATTGTCACTATTACTATGTTTAGACTTCCCTGGAAAGAGCCAGAAATTGATTGATTGATTGACTCATTGATTTTCATCCTATCAATTCAAACCATTTAATATGAGGCTACTCTGTAATAAGCCTATTCATAAAAATGAGACTTTGTGGAGTTGACAGACCTTAGGTAAATAATCTTTCATGCCACCTCCCCCAGTGCCCACCAAACACTGAGGGAGGTGGAAGAGGTGGTGACAATCTCTATCATCACTAAAGACTAAGGCTAATGTGCTACTTTGTCCTCATCACCTCCAGCTGTTGATCCAGAATCCTCTTGCCTCGCTTATTCACAGCCAATAACACTCCCTTGACCAAGGTTCCTGGGCCTGGGGCTTTTTCATCTTCTATCACGTAAACTTTCCTGTGATGCTCCATTGTCATCCTTATCCTCTCAGTGCTCCCGCCCGTAGGTGATGTTCACATAGCTGACCCTGTTATTGCTGAAGTTCTTTATTTCACACACTTGCTATATGGCTGGGGTTTAGTCCAGTGGACATATCTGCAGAGGTCCTCAGCTGATGATGGTACCATCATCATCACTATTACTACTGCCATTTATTGAAGCAATATTCTGTGACAGATACTTTGGTAAGCACCTTACCCATAGGAATATACCACTTGGTCCTTACAATAATTCTCTAAGATGGGTATTGTTATCATTGGGTATTGTTTCAAGTGAGAAAACTGAGGCCCAAAGAGGTTAGATAACTTATCCAAGGACACACAGTCGATAAGAGAATCCTCCCTGGCTATGGCAGCAAGTCCTTGGGCAAAGGCGGGATTTGAACCCAGCTCAGTCTGACCCCCTACTCTCAACCATTTCTTTATGTTCCCTCCCACAGAGCTGAACATGTTATGTTCTGTAAGGTACATGCACTCCCATCTATCCACCTGTTCCCTTCTCTTCGACTAAGCATTGGGGTTTCTCAACTCAACAAACATTAATCCCTTTTCTTCTTCCTTTCCTGAGGAACAAACGGCTTCATACCAGGATGGTTGGCCCTGGTATTAAGGACAGCTACTTCCCTCCAGGTATCCCTGATCCTGTCTCACTGCTCCTCGGCTGTGGCTTTCAGCACCAGGGTCAGTGGTAAGCGGGTCTCTGCCTCTGTCCTACACTCCTAGGTCTTTGGGTTCAGGGTAATACTTACAAGAGACATGTTGGATCATAGATCAGTCTCCCACTGACTCTCTCAGATTAAAGGCTCTTGCCCAGGTTCTGTTAGCTGATCTGGGGCATTCTGTCCTACCAGGGGGATGGAACTCCACTTTGGCAACTTGGGACCCTCCCTCCACCAGCCGTCTGAGTAGATCTCAGGTACTCTAATAACTCTAAGACCTTACTTGTAAGTTCTGGAAATTCTACAGCAGGCTCTTCTCTGCTATCCAAGCTCCGGACACATGGGGGACCAAGGATGTACTCCCAAGTCACAGGGCTCCCACATCACATTGGTCCAGGCCCAGTGGTTTCTCACCTTCAGAACTTCCTCCCACACGTCTGGTAGCTGCCTTTCCTGGGATCTAGACACATCCCCTTCCCACTGAGGTTGCAGACCCACCCTGAACCCCAGAATGCCAGATGGGGCCCCAACTTTCCTGCTTCAGGAGCCAGAGATTTCAGTCCGAAGGGCCAGCAAGAGAAGGCAGGGGTGGATTTCTCGAGAAGGTTCTGAGAGAGGCTGAAGGGTTTAGAGGCTGGATGCAGAGCCTCCTCTGCAGAGTCTTTCACACACGGAAGCAAAGGTCACTAAAACGACCTCTCTCATGTGGAAATGGCTCCACTGTTAGGGAAAATAAGGGGGTTGGGGCTGGCACCAGAGCACTCAGCTTCCAGGGGGCAGGGGCAGAGGCCCTGCAGGGAGAGAGCTGGAGGGGATCCCACCCCCACCCATTTCCACACCATCACCTTCCTAGGTCACTCCTTCCTCACTGACCACCCCTCCTGCTCCTTCCCCAACTCTCCCACTGTGCCCCACCCCGCATGCTGGCTCCCCCAGCAGTCCAGCCAGGACCCTCTGCTCCCTACACATAACCTTGCTGAGTAACTCTCACCTCCCCAAGGGCCAAGGCTCTCTCTCCAGACCAGTGGGGCATCAGAACCACCTGTGAAAACCCTTCCACACACAGATGACCAGCCTCTCTCCCACAAACACCACGGAGGGTTCTGCTCTGGCTCAGACCTCTCTCTGAGCTCCAGGCTAGCAGGCCAGCTGCCGAGTGCTGTCCCACAGGCGTCCCAAACTCACAACTCCCCCTCCCAACTCAACACTCCTCTCACGTTCCTTATCCTGTGACTGTCCGGCATCTCACATCACTAAGTGAGAAACCCTGGCACGGCCCGCCCTCCCTCCCATCCGCTAAATCTCCAAGGAGAGAGGCCTCTGCCTCGGTTTCTCTCGAACCCACCTTCTCCTCTCCATCCCCATGGCTCCCTCACCCATCTCCCAAATGCCAGTCTCCTCCCATACCACCCATCCTCCACACCAGGAGTATAACTGAAGGGGTTTCTCTCCTCCTATAACTCTGGAACAAATCTCCACCGGCCACAGGATAACATCCGAACTCCTAAGCACTGCCCGCGAGTCCCTCTGAGGACTGACCCCAAACCACCTTTCTGACCTGTTTCCTGCAACCCCACACAGCTCACCACACCTGAGCCACAGCATGCTCTCTCCTGCTTCTGGACCCCTGTCATCTGTTTCCCCTGCCTGTGTTCCCCTGCACCTGGGACACAGAACATCTATCTTTGAGATCCTGTGAGTCTGACTTGGTGCCATGAGCTTCCATTTCCACTACTTACCAGCCCTGACACAACATCATCGTCATTTATTTACTCCCATCTGTCGGCTGGTGGGCTCCTGAGGGCAAGGACTGCAGTGTCAGGCCCAGTTACACGCTCAGTAAGTGTTTACTTCATGAGTGAAACCACTAATGAGATCAAGGCGTTCTTCCACCCCCTCAAGAAGCAAAGGAAGCAACCAATCTTTAAAGCAATAAAAATAAGGCCAACTGCTATCTTGGAAACCATGGCAGGTAATGTTTCAGTAACAGATGCTTTTGATGATAGATGGGAGTTCTGAAAAAGAAGAGTCAGGAACGACAGACTCTGTCGGGCGTTTCCAGCACAGGTCAAGAAAGCAATGCCCTGACCACCGGGCCGTGAGCGCTGCAGAGGCCCCCTCACGCTCAGGGCTCTGACCACCCCGGCTGTGTGACTTCGTCAATTCACCACACCCTTGCCCCAACTGGAATCACGAAACACGCAGTTGCCACCTCTTCACCTTGCTAATTCCAACTCCTCTTTCCTCTGGGAAGCTGTCTCTGACCATCCATCTGGTTTACAGCCTCTGAGCACCTTGTACTCTTCTTATGCAGCCCTTGTCAGTGCTGTAATTAATCTTTCGTACACTTATTTGTTACGGGTTTTGTACTTATTTTTATACTTACTTAACTTTACTACTAGACTGAGAGCCAAAGGACAGCAAGGACCAGACTTGTCTTTTTCCTCTACTGCAGCCCCACACTCGGCACAGTGCTAGCACTCAGCAGGCCCTGAACAAGGACTGGATGGATGCGAGGGTGGGTGGGTAGATAGATGGATGGATGGACGGCGGATGGACAGATGGACGGGCAGGCAGGCAGGTCTGGAAGACAGGGAAGAACAAGGAATAAGGCTGCCTTTCGTGACTGGTACAATACTTTAATAACAGCGAGCTCTCTTTACTCTGATGCAACCCTCGCAAAGCAACCTCAGATCTTAAAACTGGGGCTTTCCCACTAACGAAAGGATGCACACACACTGGGGATATTCCTATTTACTTGGAAAGCAGGTGTCAGAGCAAAGTGACACACTTGGCATTCTGGCTTCATACCCAGTGATCTTCCTATAATACCAGGCTGCTCTCTCTGTTCCACAAGTATACTGGCTATACTGATAAAAGTAGGTTCCAATAATCTCTCAGCCCCCTAACATCATGATGAAGCCCCCTAAGATCAATACGCATATTGCTAACAGACCACAAGAGGCACTGCCTTTTCTCAGCCAGCCACCATCACCGAATACCAGTGCTGGGCACCAAGTCAGGTGTTAGCTCCTCTTCCCCACAGTCACACTGTAGATTCAACAGGGGACCCTGAAGCTGAGGTTTTCATCAGAGATAAATGCTTCTTCGTGGACATGGTTCTATGAGCAACGTTACATGACCGGCAGGCAGCTACTGAGAAACTGCAACATACAAATGGATGGGTTTTACAGGTGGAGAATCAGTACGCCTGAGTATGAAACCCTGGCAAAGTTCGCATCCTCATGTGGAGAGTAGGAAGAGTGGACTCAACGATCTCTAACCTTCAGATCAGACTGACACTACAACTGATGAGCACAGAGGCCACCGCGATGCTCACTGCAAAAGAGCCCCGTGGCAGGTATACCCAGAGATAAATTAGAGAAATAGGCTAACTGAAGCAACCAGCATCTTTTGAAAACAGCAAAGTAATGCTACATATCAATCAGCAAGTAACTTCTAATCTTATCAAAAAGCTTCCCAGAAAGAACAAATTCTAATCTTAGTTATCAACTAATCAGCACATGCATCAATCCCGTAACTTCGCTATTTATAAGAAAGATCAGGGTTTCCTGGTCCCTAGAATGAAAGCAGACCTTAAACCCATCACCCCAAACTAAACTCAACTCCTCAAATTCAATTATCAGGAACATTAAAACAACTAAAACCAAGAGAAACTATTACAAGTACCTTTTGTCCATGAATCCCTGTTTCCCTATCTCACCTGTGATTCTTCCAATGTGTGTCAGAAACCACACCTCGAGACAGCCCGGGCTGTGAGAAAAGACACCTGAGGAGCCCTCTGCGTCTCCCATAGCTCCATCTTGGGCAACTCCACCCTCTCTGAGCTTCCATTTTCTCCTCCGCACACCAAAGCCCGCCCCGCCTACCCTGCAGAATCATTATGAGGCTAAAGACACAGGTGTCAGAGACTTTGTAAAGTGTTGAAATATTTTATAATGAAGGGACCTCATATCCAACAACCTTCTCATTTTATAGATTCAAATCAGTCACTGGGCACTCACCCTTTATTTCATTTGTCCATTTAACAAGCATTTATGTACTACTTGCTACGTGCCAGATGCTACGGCAGGCACTGAGGACAGGACTGTGAGCAAAGCCACAGACCATGGTGTGACGGGACTGCACACCCCGCACCGGGGAGCTGGACGTAACGAACAACAGTTACACCAGTTACACCGAAGAGCATGTCGTTACACCCGCGGGCCATGCAAATGATTTGGGTTTTTTCTAAGAGAAACCAGAAGCTACTGAAGGGATTTAGGCAGAGGGAACAACACACTCAGATCGTTCTGGCTGCCGGGTACTAGTCCTGGGCTAGGCCCTGAATACGGTGGGAAGAAGAAATGCAGACTTTGACTCTGCAAAGTCTGGTGGGGGAGTCACAGGAAGCCGAGGCTGCTACACGCCAGAGCAGGGCGTTGTGGGAGCCCCGTGGGAACACTCCTAAATGCCAGTGGCCTGAAAGTGCTGGAGATATGGTACCTAGAGAGAAGAAACAAAACAAAACGCAGCTACAGGGAGGGCACAAAATAAGAAATATCTTAAAATAGTGAAAGTCACTAATTCCACATAACAGACTTTATTGCCACAAAAAGAGACACAGCAAATTCTCCTGAATTTATTAACTTGTTTTCCATAAATATTTAATTACTCAGAAATGTATCAAAAACACAGATTCCCCTTGACCTACTTATCAAGCTTACACAAGAGTGGGTGAGAATTATTGTATCCAATAAATACGAATTTAATTACATTCATTACTCTTTCTTTTGTCTCTAATAAGATGATTTTCAAAGAAACCTTTGACTGTTGAGGCCAAACATTTACATTTTCTTCTGATTACTCAAGTTAACTGTCTTAACCTTAAAATAAAATCTGATAATAAAAATATTTAAATCCTAAAGAGGTAAAGTATAATGTTGCATAAGTTTATATTAAAGTCCCATTATTTACATGGAATCACAGAACAGTGAAATAGAAAGTACTTGGGAAACCAGCCTCCAGTTCCTGGACAGGTCTGAGACAAGGCCCACGCTTGGGGTGACTCCACCCTCCCCCTCACCAGCACCTACTGCTTTTGTGGGCGTCAAGGCTTGCGTGAGCAGTCCCAGTACAGGCTGAAGACTGCCTGCCACCCTGGGTGCTCCCACCAGCCCTCACCACCAAGCACCTCTGAGCTTTAATACATTCCTTGTGCAATAACTCACATAACTTTCATAGGCAATAAGTTAACATCCCCTGCAAAAAAAACAAGCATCCTGACAGCCCTCTAACAATGGGTTAAGAGAAGATTATTCTAGCTCACGCTGACTGGATGCTCATGAAGTGCAAGCACTATGCTAAGCCCTGTTCCTCGTCATCTCCCTGCAGTCCTGTAAGAACCAGATGGAGGTAAGTACCATCACACTTCCTGTATTGATGAGGAAACAGAGGAGTGGTCACCTGCCCAAAGTCAAAGGGCTTGTGAGTAGGGTCAGGACACAAACCCACATAGGCCTGACTCGAGAGTCTGCTGTAAGTGCTGCCCTGTCCGCCTCTTTGACGCTCAGGAGATAAATCTCCTTCAAAGAACACAATGGATTTGAAAGCTCTGCAGAAAAACCAGGGAAGAATGTGCCTCTCCACGTCTTCATGGTCTCTGCTCTCCTCAGTAAGTGCAGGTGAGACAAGCCTGACTCATGCCTCCCTTTGGGGAAAAGCCGTGGAACTGATCTGTGCAGGGGGTCAAAGAGAAGGTGCTTGCGATGGTGCTGGGCTGGAACCACCTGTGAGAAGAGCTCATGCAAAAACAGGGGAGGAAACAACTGTGGGCCTGTAAGGAAAGTCCCAAGGACTCCTTGAGCACTCTGTGACTTCAGAGCTGGTTTCTCAGATACCTGGCCATCACCTTCACCACCAACTGGCACCGTCTACACTAGAACCTGAGAAAACAGCCAAACAGGTGCTTCCTGGTGCTGCCCCAGCACCAAGGATAAACAAAAAGACAGTGAGCACTCTGTAAGCATCAGCTTCCCGTCAGGCACCACGCTAAGGAGCCCACGGCATTATTTCACTGAATCTTCAATGACAGCCCCCAGGAAGGTAACCCTGCCATCCCCATTTTACAAATCAGTTAACTGAGACTAAGAGTGGGGAAGACACTTCCCCGAGGTCACAGAGGTTGTGTGTGGAGGAGCCAGAACTGGAACCCAGATCTGGCTCCAGAGTGTGAATCTGCTTGGCCACTTCACTTGGGGTCTTCTGTCACCGCCAATCCCCTCCTGGTCACATTCTGTTTGCACGTGACTCCTCCACCAACCATCCGCTCCCCAAGGGCAGGATGGAGCTCCTTCATCTCCATGTGCCCAGCACTCAGCAGAGGGCTTGGCCCAAAGCAGGAGCGCAGCAAGGCTGGTGGATGGATGCCCACAGGAAGGAAGTGGCCCCAGAAATGCCCCAGGATGCCCATCACAGAAGCCAACCCAACCAACTCTCCCCATCCCTGATCAGAATCTACAGACCATCTACTCAGCCCCCTGAGGCCTGCTCCTCCGCAAGTCCACCTCAAGGGAAGGGTCAGCAGCCACACTTCTGGGGAAGGGGGAGGTGGGTTTCAGCAAGTATGAGCAGTTCATTTTCAGACTTGTCCTTCTTTCTGTTTCCCAATCTTGTCCTGGAGCATCTGGAGCGAATAATTCTTCCCTCTCCCACCCCTAAGACTTTGTAGAACAAGTATCACCACTCAGACCCAAACCCTACAGCTATTATATGGCAAATGTGTGTCTCAGTCAGCACTCAAATACTTGGGGAATGAAGCAATAGAGTCCAGAGTCTGAGATTCACCAGTGACCTATCAATAAGAGTCTGTCAACATTCGGTAGCATGACTTGTCTGAGCAGAGGTCCATCACAATGTCCACCAAGAGCCTACCCTGGAGACTCAGAAGCAAAGAAAGCAGGAAACCTTCCCTGTGCAGGGAGGAGACACAGGCATAGAATAATGCATGCAATAGTGAGGCGCATGATCCGATCAAGGTATACACACAATGAAAGCCAAGGGAGCACAGACAGGAGTGGTCACTTGTAGAAGAACTGAGTAGATTTCACAGAGAAGGGAAAAGTTGAACTGAGAAGCCCTTCCCAAACCACCAAGGGAAAGTCATTGTTTCCTGCCTCCCTGAGCCCCATACTGCTCACCTCCCCACCACTGAGCCCTGTTCTGTCATCAGTGACTTGTGTGCCTGTCTCTCTGCACAGTATGTGAGCACCTTGAGGGCAAGGACTTGGGCATTCTCCATGGCTCACCCTCAGCTGTCCAGTAAATATCTGCTAACAAAGAATAAGAGTCTAGTTTAGATTATTAATAACACAGCAGCTACCCCTTCTTGAGCATCTACCATGACCTATTACTGCAAGTACTTTGCATACATGATCTCATTTCTTCTACACAAAAACCCCAAAAGGCAGATCCTATTATCACCATCCATTTTACAGATAAGGAAACTGAAACGCAGAAAGATTAGGTAAATTGCCCCAAGTCATACAGCCAGTAAGTGACAGAGCCGGACTTTGAATCATGGGCTGAATGAAAAATCAGTTTTCAATTACTAGTGAACAAATCCCTTTTCCTTTCTCTTTCTGTGTCTGCCTTGCATCCAGATACATGGATTGCCCTTTAGTCTATTGTTCACTGGAACCAAAGCCATTTCTTTCCTAGAGAAAAACAAGGGCTATCTCTTGTTAGTCTTCTAAACAATGACTGCTAACCATTACTGAGTAAACATCATGGCGGGGTGGGGGAGAGTGGAGACACAAAATTGTGCTTAAGATATCAGTCAGAAACATCTATTAAGGAGGAATTGTATGCACCAATTGGAACATTTTCCAATGTTGGAACAATTTCCAAATAAATCAATAAATAAAGGAGCAAGAGTATGTATAGGATGCTATTCTTTGTATAAAAGAAAAAATATATAACAAACAAGAAAATGGTAATAGTGGTTGCCACTAGGGAGAAGACTGGGAACTGGCAGCTTGAGGCAAGAAAGACACTTTACAATTTGTCCCCCTTGAACTACTTGCCTTTTTAAAACAAAATCCATGTGTGATTTTTTTTAATTCTTAAAAAAATAAGACAAAAACACCATTTAAGGCAACTCCTTATTGCCAGGCCTTTTCCAAATGCTCACATACATATGACTGCAACCATGAAAAAAACTTGTATGTTTATGAAAAACTGGGTGAACTTAATTTGTGGTGAAACAGGACTGTAAAACAACTTTTGTCTTTCATGTTGAGGTTCACTAATTTCACTATAAACTTGTTGCAACATTTTTTTTCTGCAATAAATAAAATGCACTTTGAAGGTGCAGATACGGCATACATATAAGCAGCAGAGATAATCTGCCACACACCTTCCTCTGAAAGTCCTTCATCTGTCCCTTTGACAAGTATTTAATGAGCACCTACTATGTGCCAGGCAAAGTGCTCAACAGGTATTTTTAAAAGAAGAACTAAACAACAGGTCACTAGCTTCCTCCCTCCTGCCTTTCGGGAAAACATGCCAATCAGAAGGCCAGAGCTAGGATCACTCTTGATGTTCACGTATTCTAACACCATCCTCACTCAGCTAAGAAAACTGAGGCCTGGACAGGGGAAGGGCTCTGATCAAGGTTACATAAGAAGCGAAGGCCTCAAAATTACTTGTCCTGCTCTCCTCACATGCGACATGCTGTTTTGTTGTGTTGAGAGATGGGCAGTCAAGGAGGGGCAGAAACATACCCTAACACTGACAACCTAATATATCAGGTGCTTTCACAGGTCTTGTCAAATTTATTCTTCATAACAACCTCTCAAGGTGGACATGATTACCCTCGTTTTACAAATAAGGAGATGAAAGCTCTGAGAAGCTAAGAAACTGGTATATAAGGCTTCAAACACGTATCTCTCTGACTTCCGAGCCAGAGCTCTTAACCTCCATACTGAAAAGGAAAATCAGGTAGGCTGGAGCCATGTCACAGAGAGCCCTGGATGCAAGATTTTGCATTAACGAAGTTTCTCTCTCAACCCTGGATGCTGTCACTCCAACACCACCAATCACAAAGCCAGTCCCCTCATTACCCAACACATTTTCTGGCTCTTGTGTGCCACCAAGTTTGGGCTTTCCTTTTAACCCACAGAGCATGATGGTTACCCAGAGCGCAGCAATCTCTGAGAGACATTTACATCGTTTCTGCTGGGACAGAATGGGATAATTCACACATGCCGCTTTTAGAGCCTCTGGGTGCCTGCCACACAAGCACGGACCCCAGTAAGGACCCATCCTTTAGATGCCATCCCCATGATGCCACTGGGTCACCGCCCCACCAGGTGGTAGTGAGAGAGGCCAGCACCATGGAGGTTGATCCCCCAAAGTCCCACAGCATCTGAAGTGAAGAAAACTGCAGGCCAGTACAGGAGATGCCCCCTCCTGCCTTCTCTTCTGTCCCTGCAACACAGGCAGCAGGAATTGGTCACACTGCTAGTGAGCAGAGGCGCTGCGCAATGAAAGGTCACACGCATGGGTATGGGACACCCTTCCAAACAGGAGGGAGCCCCATCACCTCGCTTTCTTCTCTCTGCCCGGTAGAAACCTAACAAAGTTCTGGCATTCCCCTCTTGTGGGTCTCTTCCTTCTGGCATGTGGTAAAATCAGTGTCATACTTGGGTGGGGAGGGGAAATTCCATAAGGCTCAAGTCTAAGCCTCATGCTCCAGTTCAGAGTCCTCACTGGGGTTGGGGTCTAAAGGTCAGCAAACAATGAAATAAATGTTCCTGTGCTTTCCATCTGCCATTCTCCCCGCCACAGCCCCCTCAGAGGCCTCACAGCGAGCAGCAGTCAGCACCTCACCACAAACCTCATCCCAACCTCGAGCAAGAAAATGGTCCACCGATTAGAAATCCCCTCCTCTTTCGACCCTCAGTCTCCAAACACAATCTGCCCATCGGCACAGAGGCAGCAGACTCACAACTTTACCCGACGATGTGCCCAGCAGGCACTGTTCCATCCCATCCTCACAAGGCCCCTGAGAGGCACACAAGGCAGGTACCAGGATGCTCACTTTGCAAAGGAAGAAACAAAGCTCAGAGAGGTGAAAGACTCTCCAGGTAACACAGAGGTAAAGGCTTCTGAACCCTCACTCCTGTTCTGCCCCCTCATCAGGCTGCCATTTCAGTCTTTTGGAGACGACCACTGTTAAGATTTGCAGCAGCATCTGGTACCAGGAGCCAGCAAGAGAGAACCCTTCAAGCTTCACACTACTCTGCCAGCACACACATTTCTCAACAGCTGATGGAATGAAACCCAACCGCCCCACCAATCTAGGAGACAGGAAAAGCCCCCGAGACTGAAAAACGGGGCGCCCCACTTACGGGCACGGCGTGGCATGGGGGAAGCCGCCGGCCTAGTAACCAGGGAAGCTAAGACCCAAGTCCCACTCAGGAGACGCACAGGCAGGCCTAGCTGGCCCTTCCGGCCCAGCCGCAACCTCGAAGCCTCCAGAATCCTCAGCGAGCCCAAAGCTCCTGCTTCCACTCAAACTCCCTGGACAGCGGAGAGGGCGGCATTCCCTTTTCCCGCGACCACTCACCCTTTGCCCGCTTCTTACCTGGGGCCCCGCTTCCGGACCTGCAACCACTCGGGGCCCCGCCCCCCACCGCTGCAGGTCTCCCTAGCCCCGCCCCTTGCACCTGCGGTTTCCTCAGGTCTGGTCTCTCCGCCCGCTTTGGCCTCACCTCGCAGCCCCCTCCCCCGGTAAACCTGTGGTCCCACCCGGCCCCGCCCCCCGCACCTGCAGCCGCTTCGGCCCTTCCCGACTGCCTCCTCCAGCCCCGCCCCCCGCACCGGCGGCCTTTCCCCACCTCCACCCCCACACCCGCTGTACTCCATACCAAAACCCCCATCCCCACCACACACCTAAAGCCCCCGGCCCGGTCCCCGTGCCCGAGACCGCCGGACACTATCCCCACACCCCCCGGCCCCGCCCCCTGCCCCGAGGCCCCTCCCCGGCCCAGCGGCCTCTCGGGGTCCCGCCCCGCACACCTGCAGCTCCCTCCGGCCCGGCCCTCAGGGCCCCGCCCCGCCCCGCCGGCCGCTCCTCTCACAGCCCGCTCTTACCGCCGCCGCAGTCCCGGCCGGTCACCTTGACGCGGGCCGCAGTGGCTGCCGCCGCCTCCTCATGGCCCTGGGAGCGGCCCAGGCGGCAGCGGCGCCTTCGCTCGGAGGCCGGGGCCGGGCCAAGCCGGGCCAGGGCCGGGCGCAGCTGGAGCGCGGGCCGACGAGGGAGCGGAGCCGGCGCCCAGCCGCAGTAGGAACCGTCCTCTCCTGGGTCTGAGCGGCGGGCCGCTCAGCCAATCGGCGCGCGGCGCCAGACCAGTCTCCCCAACCAGCTCGTCGCAGAGGCGGGGACACGCAAATCGACCGGCTGGGCGCGCCAGTGCGCAGCCGCTGCAGCAGCCCAGGTCGTTCCTGGCCTCGGCCTCCGCTGCAGCCCTCAGACGCGGTCTCCGTCTGCAAGGATGCTCAGCTGCCCGCACACCCTCCTCAGCGCCCCGCCACGCCCATCCCCTTCCTAGAAATAGCAGCGCATCTTATTCCCCATACATCCTTCCAGGCCTCATACAATTTACCCTTGAAACCTCTACCTAGGATTTATTTGTTTTCAACAAAAAATGGTTTTGTGAGAAACATCACCTTAATGCCCATTCTTTACAACTCGGAGGTAAGCACAGAACACAGAACGTCAGAGCCAGAAGAAACCTTCGAGAGCCTCGGGTCCAGCCCATTTATTTTACAGCTGGGCAAAATTAAGCCCCTCGAGGTAAAGGGACGTGCCCAAGACCACACAAGTGCAAAGCTGAGAAATGAGGTTGTCTCTTGTCTCTCTGCTCTCAGATTCTTTACTCTGCCACGCACGATGAGGTGAGCAGAAAGGTTAAGTCATTTGATTAAAGTCGCAGAGGTAAGTTGCAAAGACAGTTGAAGCCAGTTCTGTGAAGCCCTGTAAGTCAGAACCACAGAATATCTCTGTTCGGCCTCCCACAGAAAGGAGGCCCTATGTCCTGCGTTACTCTGAATGATTCTTGGACACACAGACAAGTAGAACGTCATTTTGACAATTTTCAAATTCATTTTGCAGTAACATCAGCGTATGGAAAGATTTGGTTACTGTCTTCCCAAAGGTTATGGAAGAAAAAGAGAGAAACAAAAAGAAAAGAAATAGAGTCAGTGGAAATTAAACCATTTCTAAGTCTTCAGGAGTCTCTGAGGGAAATTTCTGCCATGTTGCATTAAGAAAGAATAATCATCAAAGAAGATACTTAGCTATTTTACTTAAAGAGAACAAGAGACAATGTAATGCAATGGTTCATTCTGCTCGGAGCCTCTGGATTCAGAAATGCACAGGGTGGGTGTTGAGTGCAGACTCTGGGGACTTTTGACTGCCTGAATCCAAACTCTGCTTCTGCCACCAGCAAGCTGTGTGTAAGTAAGCAAGTTATTTAACATCTCTGTGCCTCAGTTTCTTTATTGAAAAATAAATATGCTGAAAATAGCACCCTCTTCAGAAAGGCTGCTGGGAGCGTTCAATGAGGTGACACATGGAAGAAGGCCTAGTACCTAACAGGAGCTCAATAAACATTAGCTATTGTTATTTCTACCTGTGTGACTTAGGGCAAGCATGGAAGTTCAGCACAGTGCGTGTAATATATACTTGCTAAATGACATCTCTTATTTTTAATATGCTCATGCATAGCTTCTAAGTTTTCTTCAATGAACATAGATTCTTTTGTAATATATCAAAAAGTTATTGTAAACCCAATTTTAAAATGAGAAAAGGATCTGAATAGTTATCCAAAGAAGATCTACAGATGCCAATAAGCACATGGAAAGATGCTCAATGTCGTTAGCCATCAAATGCAAATCAAAACCACAATAAGATACCACTTCACACCCATTAGGATGGCCATAGCAAATAAGATGGGCAATAACAAGGGTTGGTGAGGAGATGGAGAAATTGGAACCCTCAAACACTGCTAGTGGGAATGTAAAATGGTGTCACCGCTTTGGAAAATAGTACCTTAAAAGTTAAGCATAGGGTTACCATGTGATCCAAGAATTCCTAGGTATATGCCCAAGAGAAATGAAGACATATGTCCATATAAAAAACTGGTACACAAATGTTCACAATATCCAAAAAGTGGAAATAACCCAGTGTCCATCAGCTGATAAATGCATAAATAAAATATGGTATATCCATACAATGGAATATAAAAAGAAATGAAGTACTAATGCATGCAATAACATGGATGAACCTTGAAAACATGCTAAGTGAAAAAGCCAGATCACATATGATTCCATTTATATAAAATGTCCAGAATAGGCAAATCTATATAGAGAGAGAGTAGATTAGTGGTTGTCTAGGGCTGGGAAGATGCAAGAATTGGGAGTAATGGCTAAGGCATGTGGACTTTCTTTTTGAGATAATGAAAATATTCTAAAATTGGTGATTGCACAACTCTGTGAATATACTGAAAGCCATTGCATTGTACACTTTTAATGGGTGAATTAAATAGTGTATGAATTCATCTCAATAAAGCTGTTTTTCAAAGTTATCAGAAAGTCTGATCAGTCATGTCACTCCCATGCTCAAACATTGTGTAACAGGATGTGGAGAGGATCTTAGCTGCATCTTCTAGGGTTCAGATCACCCACAGTGAAAGTGTGATGTGCTGGTGGAATGGGCCAACTCTAAATGAGGGGAAGGAACTTTTGAGCCAGGGGAGGAAAGGAGGGCTGGAAAAGTCACCAAGGCCAGGCCAGCTGCCTCCGCATAGGCTTGTATTTCATGGAGAGCCAAGCTTTGAGACAGTTCAAGGAGATGTTTTCATTAGAGATGCTGATCAACAAGGAAACTGTGGTAAACAGACTCTAAGGTGGCCCCCGTAATCCTCACCTCCCAATGTCTATGGGCTTGTGTGATCCCCTTCCCTGAGTGTGGGCAGGACCTGACTTGCTTCTAACCAGCAGAATAAGGCAAAGATTTTAGGTTGTATGTGATTATGTTACATAAGTTGTAACCCATCTAGCTAGGAGACTCTCTCTTGCTGGCTTTGAGGATATAAACAGCCATGTTGTGAGCTGCCCTGTGGAGAAGATCACCCAGCAAGGAGCTGAGAGTAACCTGTAGCCAATAGCCATCAAGAAACTGGGGCCCTCAGTCCAGCAGCCTGCAAGGAACTGAATGGTGCCAATAATCATGTGAGCTCAGAAGCAGATCCTTACCCTGTCAAGCCTCAGATGAGACTGCAGCCCCCGCCAACATGTTGATTGCATCCTTGTGAGACCCTGAAGCAGAGGACCCAGCTAAGCTGTGCCAGACTCCTGACCCACAGAAATGTTGACTGACTAAGCCACTGCCCAGCAGGCAAAGAGGATGCCCTCCTGGTGGAACACAGAAAGTCCCCGGAACAAGGTGGTGGCTCAAATGCTAATGATGTCACTGGCGGTGACCTGGGTGGTGATATTTATCCCTGTGGAGGAGGATACTGCGGTTGGTGCTATGAGGCCAGTGTTTGAAAAACATGGGGAGGATAATGCCTACAAAGACAGAGGAAGTTAGATGGCTGGTTAAAGCTATGTTTTATTACAGAAGGATGATGAGAGACCGAGAGCTGTTCAGGAGCAGTTAATGGCTAAGTGTGAGAGCCAGAGAGTTCTGGAGGTAGCTTACAAAGAGGCTCTCATCACCTATGTAGTGGAAGGACAGACACATTGAGTGGCAGGCTGAAAACCTGACTATTAGAGTCTAGAGCTCCAGAGATATTTGCTCAGCCAAGGCAAGTCTGTTTGGTGAAGGTCAGAGCCCTGGTGGTGAAAACCTAGGACTCTAAGTAATGGAATGGAGACATCTGGATGGATGTTCCTGGGGATGTTGACTCTGCAGCATGCACCCCAAGCTCCTCTGGGCTTGCACACTTTTCTTTATTAAGAACCGGAGCTACCACTGTGCTGGCAGGTGCTACAGAAGCCCTTCCCCACAGACAACAGGTGTCCCTTCCTGCAGTGCTGCCCCTACCTCTTCTCCAGGTGGCCGGGCTGGTAACTAGGGTGAAATCTCAGCATAACCTGGCTGTTGATGCCCAGGGCCTGATAAGGAAAAAAATAGGCTATATACCTGAAGAATGGAAGAATTAGCCAGCATTTACTGGCAGAAGCCAGGGGAGTACCCCTGGGGTTGAATTTTGAGGGTGCTTGATCAAGGAAGCTGGAATGTAAGACTAGATAAGCAAGAATTCATTGACTTGGGGATACTTCCTCAGGACATGGGATTTAACACCCTAGCAAGGATTCCAGCTACTGGAGTGGCTCTTAGAAGCCTGGAAAGAAGCAATGGCCAATTCTCCATGAAGTGGAAATACCTAATTGCCCTGGAAGATGGTAGAAAAAGTGGCCATGCTGAAATGGTCATACAGTCGATCTTCATTATTCATGTTTCCATATATGTGAATTAGCCTAGTGCTAAAATTTATTTGCAATCCAAAAATCAACATTCCCAGCACTGTCAAGGTCATTTACAGACAGGTAAAAATTTGAGTCACCCAATGTGTGTCCAGGCAGAGGTCAAACGAGGTGACACTCTGCCTTCTTGTTTCGTGCTCACACTGTAAACAACTGTCTTTTTCATGATCTGTTTAGTGACACATTTTTCACATTTTTGTACTTTTTCTTGGTGATTTTGCTGTTTAAAATGGCCCCCAGGCATAGTGCTGAAGTGCTGTCCAGGGTTCTAAGCACATCTCAGTAAGATGTGCTTTACTGAGAAAGTGCATGTGTTAGATGAACTTGGTTCAGGCATGAGTTACAGAGCTGCTGGTCATGAGTTCCGTGTGAAAAGATCACCAGTATGTATCATGTAAGGTGTTTTTAAACAGAAACACACATAAAACAAGGGTATGTATTGATTGGTTGGCAAAAATGTTGTGACCAGTGACTCAAAAGAACCTAACCCTGTATTTCCCCTAGGAGCAATGGTTCAGTATTCACTAACTTAGTGTTCTCAGCGACTTTATAGGGCATAATTCCTGAGTCATATAATGATGAGTCAAATAATGAGTCAACTCTACCTCTCATCGGTAGAGTCTAACTAGTAACCCTTCTGGCAAGGAATGCTGGGAAATGTAGTTCTCCTAAGCGTCCAGACCTTGAGATACATGGGAGGGTATAGAAGAAACAGGGAATGGTTCTAAGTTGCTACAGACAAGCCAGTACAAATATGTTGAACCATTAAACGTTAAAGAAATGTTAATGGTTGCCCCAAGGTTTACAATATATATCTTTAGTTAATCAGATCCTATCTTCAAATAATATCATTTCTCATGGAGTGTAAGGACCTTATTACCCTGAGGAAACATAAAATGATGGAAGGAAGTAGCGCCTGCTCCCAGGGCTGAAGGGACAAAGGAAAGTAAGAGTTCTGATCACCAATTCCACTGTGTGGGAGGGGGCATGGTTTTCCCCACACCAACTGGCAATTCTCCAACACCATTTGGGTGTCCTACAGTTCAATTCAATTCTGATTCTGTCTATCCAGAGACAGCATCAAATTCCACAGGTTAAGGGCTCAGTCCCACAGGAATGTCTCTGACTTCAGCCACCAGTCGAAAGTCCAGGTTGTTACCTGCTTCTGACCAACTGGCTATAAATCAGAGGTTCCCACAACCCCCTCCTTGGGCTTGATTAATTTGCTAGAGTGGCTCACAAGAACTCAGTAAACTGGTTTACTCAAGAGCTTACCAGTTTATTTTGAAAGATATTAAAGGAGAGGGATCAATAACCAGTTGAAGAGATTCAGAGGGCAAGGTTCTGAGCAATGGAATTTCTGTCCTCATGGAGTTTCAGGCCTGGCATGGTGGCACATGGAAGCTTTCTAGTTTACCAACCTGGAAGCTCTCTGAACCCCATCCTTTTGGGTTTTTATGGAGTCTTCATTACATCAGCACCATGGATTAAATCATTGGCCATTGGTGATTGATTCAGCCTCCAGCCCTTCTTTCTTCCCCAGAGGTCTTGGGGGTGGCACTAAAAGTTCCAACCCTCTATTCATTGGTTCCCCTGGCAATCAGCTCCCCCCATATTTGGGGGATCCCCAAAAGTCACCTCATTAACACACCAGTTGAAAGGGGCTCATTATGATAACATGATACCAATTTCATCGTTATGGCTCTGAAGCATTTTTTTCCCCCAGGAACTGAGGGTGCAATACCACATATTTTAACAAAAGATGCTGCCCTTGCTCTAACTGCTTAGGAAATTCTAGGGTTTGGGGAGCTGTGAGCCAGGAACCATGAATGAAGACCAAATATATATAAGAAATATATATTTGGTCATCTGAATGACCAAATATATATTTCTTATAAATCACCTATCACAGAAAGGTTATCAGAACCTAAAAGTTCAGAAAAAAAAAGCCCAATGAAGCTGATCCACAGAATCATGAGGAAATGAACTGGTTATTCTTCTAAAGCACTAAGTTTTGGGATGGTTTGTTAGGTGGCAATAGATTACTGATACAAATATCTTCACACTCTGTGAACATTCTGAGAGGTCAATCCGCATATCTCTTCCCAAAGCCCTCTTGTGACCATCTTCCAGTCCTTTTCTTTCCAAATCCCTGACCATCTACCCAGACAATTAGCCATTGCCCTGCCCATGAATCTATATATACCTGCACTTCTGGTCATCTTTCAGTCAACAAAAATGGACAACCAAATGCATTGCCCACCGGGAGGATTTCTCTTTACACCATCTCTTGCATGGGGCTGAGATTTTTTTCAGCGGTCATTTCTAGTAGGTGCCAGCACAGGTGGAGGTTGACGCTCTAAGTTTAGATTGAGGTAGAGGAGGCCGTACAGCAGGAGTAGGTGTTACGGGTATGGAGTCACATATTCATACAACGTATGAATAGTACCTCCTGGACATTCTTGAATCCAATCTCATATACCATTTCTACTTGATGATTGCTGCTGCCCAAACTTTTGGCTCAGTGGGTCCGATAATGTCCAGTTCTTCAAGGGCAGCTCGGTAATATGGTGACTCAGTGCTCCAGTATTAGGAAATGGAGATATAAAAAAAAATGTTTAATGCAGATAATAAATAATAGTACCCACCTCACAGAGTTGTTCTGAGGACTCAAGGAAATAATGCATGAATAGTGCTTAATATCTTGTCTGGCACCTAATGTTTAACAAATGTTTAGTAAGTGTTTAATAAATGGCAGCCATCATTGATTGGTACATCCATAGTAGTATAGTAGTAGCTTCCCATGTAGGTCTGCTGAAAATTAATGTGCCAAACATGTCACATTTTAGCATACCATTTATGTCTCATTGAAATATAATGTAGTAGCACCCTAGTTCTAGATGTCAGTCTTTACACTTAGTGACTGTTAAGTCAGTGGTAGATTCAGACCCATTTTCCCTGTGTTCCAAAGTCAGATTTCTAGGTGGATCAGTCTGAGGGCTGGCCCCAGACCCTGGTGAAGTCCCCAAGGCCATCTACCCTGGGAGCCAATTGGCTGACTTTCCCTTGATACAAACCTCAACCTCTTCAGCAATCTTCTCTATGAAAAAGCCTTTTCAACTTTGGCATTTCTGTAATAGACACTCCAGAAATATTCATTGAATTGAGTTCTACTGCCTCCCCATGGCCATGGGGTAAAATTCAAATTTCTTAGCTTGAAATAAAATATACCTGAACATCTGGCTCCCTATCAACCCTCATCTCCTAATTGCTAGCATTCATAAAGCATTTACTACGTTTCAACTCATTAAATACATGATCTCATTCAATAAACATAGATATCTATAGGTATTCAATATAGAGGCCATTATGTATGTTATTATTGAATGTAATATCATATGTCATATATACATGTGTATACTTTAAGTAGTCTCACACAACATATGGTCTTTTGTAAGTTACTTTCCCACACTCAACAATATGTCGTGGATATTTCTCCATGCCTTAAAGGTTTTATGCATTTATATCATCATTTTAGAAGATTCCCTACAATAGCATTGTAGGAATGTATCAGATTTACTGATGGACGTTATAAGGGCTTACAGCTTTTCAATATTATAATCAACACTGGGATGAATAAATTTGTACATCTTCTGTTATTTGTTAGACTATCTTGTTAGGTTAAATTCTTAAAAGTAGTACCACTGTGTCAAAGGGAATATGCATTTAATTTTTTTTTTAATTAATTAATTATTTATTTGTTTGTTTTTTGGCTGTGTTGGGTCTTCGTTTCTGTGCGAGGGCTTTCTCTAGTTGCGGCAAGTGGGGGCCACTCTTCATTGCGGTGCGCGGGCCTCTCACTATCGCGGCCTCTCTTGCTGCGGAGCCCAAGCTCCAGACGCGCAGGCTCAGTAATTGTGGCTCACGGGCCCAGTTGCTCCGCGGCATGTGGGATCTTCCCAGACCAGGGCTCGAACCCGTGTCCCCTGCATTGGCAGGCGGATTCTCAACCACTGTGCCACCAGGGAAGCCCCTGCATTTAAATTTTTGAAGCATGGTACCAATCTACCTTCCAGAGATGTTATACCAACTTATAAACCCAACATCAGGTGTGAGTGCCCAATTTTCCCTCACCCTCATCAATGCTGGGTATTGCCAGCTGAATAAATAGAAAAATGGTCTCTTGTTATTGCTTTGATTGCTTTCTGCAGAGATAAAGTATCTATACCATGTACTTATTAGCCTTGAGTATTTCTTCTGGGAATTGCTTCTTTAGGTCCTTTCCCTTTTTAGAAGTGGACCATTCATCTTTTCCTTATTAATTTTAAAAAGCTCTTGTACTGGGACTTCCCTGGTGGCGCAGTGGTTAAGAATCCACATGCAAATGCAGGGGACATGGGTTCAAGCTCTGGTCCGGGAAGATCCCACATACCGTGGAGCAACTAAGCCCGTGTGCCACAACTACTGAGCCCGCGAGCCACAACTACTGAAGCCCACGTGCCTAGAGCCCATGCTCCACAACAAGAGAAGCTGCCGCAGTGAGAAGCCAGCTCACCACAATGAAGAGAAGCCCCTGCTCGTTTCAACTAGAGAAAGCCTGCGTGCAGCAACGAAGACCCAACGCAGCCAAAAATAAATAAAAATAAATAAATTTATAAAGAAAAAAAGCTCTTGTACTATATGTTGCAAAGTTTTTTTCTTGTGTGTGTGTTTTTTGTTTTGTTCTGTTGTTTTGCTTTTGCTGAACATATTTTACATTGTATATAGTCAAACCTATTTTTTCCCTTAGGATTTTTTCTATTTGGTCTTATCCTTAAGAAGATCTTCCCCGCTGCAAAAGCAAATAATCCATCACCTTTTTTTTTAATTAGTTTTTTTCATGGTTTCATTTTTCTACAATTAACTATTTAATTCACCTGAATTTTGCTTCATGGTCTTTTTTAAAAAAATATTTGTGTGTTTATTTATTTATTTGGCTGTGCCAGGTCTTAGTTGCGGTACACAGGATCTTCGTTGCTACATGCAGGATTCTTTAGTTGTGGCATGCGGGATCTTTTAGATGCAGCACGTGGGATCTAGTTCCCTGAGCAGGGATCAAACCCGGGCCCCCTGCATTGGGAGCGTGGAGTCTTAGCCACTGGACCAGCAGGAAGTCCCTGCTTCATGGTCTTGCCCCCTCTTCACTTAGCTGGGCCTCCTCCCTCCAGCAGGATATAGGTTCTCAAGGGAACTCAAAACTAGTCACAGGCCTTAAAGCTGAGGTCTCTCTTTACAGGATGTGTCCACTGGCTCCAGCCAATGAATGCAATTTATATCCAATGCAGAACCAGCAGCATTTCAATGGTTTTTCACAGTGCACCAGGGCTGGCAAAGGCTCATGACAATGTAATCCTTTTCAGAGACAGTAGGAAGGCGTGGTGTCCTGGAATCAAGGTCAGGCCACCTGAGTTCTGCCATCCAGAGCCTGAGAGAGTGGTCATCTTAGTGCCCAGGACAAAGGTACAGGATACCCTGTCCTGGGTCCTCTGGCCTCCTAGAGTTCTCAGGGTTACCAGACCCTGTCGCTGGCTCCCTCGGGGGGATCGATGAGGCCCCAGCTATCCACACAGAGCCCCCAGGAAGGACGCCATTAAATTCTTTCCATCTGGGCTTAGACCATTATATCCAGATAGCAACTGACACTTTATAAAGGGAAACATTTCCACAAGGAAAATCTTAAGTAGAGAGGTGCTGGGCTTACCTTCAGAGTGGAAGTCTCCAGTCCTTACAGGGACTTCAGCTGGTCATCCCCTGACCGCAGTTGGACGTGGGGCCTTTCAACAGAGCATGGTGACAGGAGGTCCCTGGAGCCCCATTCTGGGGAAAGAGGGACCATGCAGTGGAGGGAAAGAAGGGAACAAGCAGTTTAGTTACTGAACACGAATAACATTCCCATTTCGCCACCAGCCTGGCCAGGGTCCAGCAGGGAGGAAGGAGTGCATGAGGTCCCAGTGAGGGGATGCAGTTGTGCTGAAAGGGCAAAAAGGAAGTGGAATGAAATCAGCAATCGGCCCGTGCTTTCCCTCCCAAGGATGAGACGCGCAAGACAGGAATCCCTTTGCCCGGCTGAATTAGCACCAGCACCTGTGAGGTTCAGAAAGCCTCAGCACCCACCCCCCCGAGACTCAGTGATCACAGTGAGAGGAAATCCTCAAAGGGAATGGTGTGAGGCCTCCGAGGAAATTCAGATGCAAAAGTCCAGCCTCAGAGCCCAGATCTCCAAAATGAAAGGTGGCTTTTGATTCTCACATTAATATTTGGAGAAGTAAATGGAGAGAGTGAAGGAGCTGAGGGGTAAAACAAAAATACAACAAAAAAACCCTGAAAATCGCTCCAGGGACCCAGATGTGTGATGAATGGAACGTCTGGCAGAGATAGGCTAGTTAAAATAACAGTCACACAAAAGCAATTCTTTTGCCAAAGACATGTTCTTCCAAGTTATAGATTGCTCAGTTCCAAAAAAATTCTGTCAGAAACATGTCTCCTGATAATATCTGTTAAAGCCCTGAAGTGGATGGAGGTGGGCAGACAGAAAGTGGAAGGATGTTCCCATGGCCTAGGCTCTAGAGGAAATAGCTTAGAGTCACATTCAGCCTAGAGAAGCCCAAAGAGAGGGTGGAGGGAGTCGGGAATGCTGTGGTCCTTGGGGTAGAACAGAGAGCTAAGGGGCCAACTCCAGCGAGGCAGTTTTGGAGCTCAGGATAAGGAAGGACTTTCTATCATGGAAAGCTGTCAAAGCGGAGTCCCCTGGGAGGCAGCCAGTTCCCATAAGCAAGTAGAAACTGGAGATTAGTTACAAGGACTAGGGTAGGGAGTCCTAGCACTGGGAGGCGGGGAGTAGATGGCCTGGGAGGGCCCTTCCCACTCTTGGGAGAGTGCAAGTGTCTTGAGCGCTCTGGGAAGGGGGCAGAATTCAAAATGACTTATCCTCTGATTTGCCCTTTTTTTTTGGCCGTGCCACGTGGCATGCGGGATCTTAGTTCCCTGAACAGGGATCAAACCCGTGCCCCGTGCAGTGGAAGCGTGGAGTCCTAACCACTGGATGGCCAGGGAATTTCCCCTGATTTGCACATTTTAAACACACACACACACACACACACACACACACACACACACACACACACACGGCACCTGAGGGAGCTGCAAGCAAACTTGCATTATCCATTCTAGCTCAGAGGCCCGGGCTATGCGCAACCACTAGTGGGGTCCAGGGGAGCCCAGGGAAGGACAACAGGGCAAATCTCGCATCGGGACACAAAGAAGAGGGCCCAAGGGCTGATCAGAGTGCCAAGGCTGAGGCCAAAAGGGATGAAGACATGTTTTCAGTGCGGGGACCTCACTGCCTCCACAGCAAAGCGAGATGGGCTTGTCTGCGTAGCCTGAGGGGGCAGCCTGACCAGCAGCGACATCTAGCTAGCTGCCCTGAAGGGTCATGTCAATAGCCCCTAGAAGCCCAGCCAGACTGCCCTAAAGGCCAAGCTCCTTTAGGGCAAAGGCAGGAACAAGAGAAGCCCTAGTAAGCAACCTCTTTGAAAGATGACGGGCGGGGCACCTGTTTGCTGTCTGAGTTGGAAAGAGACACAGCTCTGTCCCTGCAGACTCAGGCAGGTTGCCCTGTGGGTGACTGCGTTATAACCCACTGCTAATTTAAACATATACCTCCCCCCACTGCCACTTTAGAATAATAGCACATTCTTGACCAATGAAAGCTAGAGCAGCAAGCTTTATTGTACATCTTCCGTCAAGCACAGCAATCACCCAGTGAGGGCTCCACCACACTACCCCAAGTTGATGCGTTCAGCAACATTAGTTTCCTTTGAGGTGGCCTCTTTCTGCCATTTACTTTGTGTTCTGAAGTTTGGAGCCCCACTTGCCGACAAAAGTTATGCAAGCTAGGCCTGCCGTGCAGAACAAAAGGAAAACATCACAGAGATATTTAATTATGAGTCACTGAGGCTTCAGGGGTTTTCAAGGAAATGGTCCGGGGATTGGTTGGTGGTTGCTGACACTGTAAAGGACATCACAGACACCCCTGCAGCCACGTGGGGATAATTATGAATTATAATGGGAAGAAAGCAAAGCGAGCACAGATCATGACTTAGGACAAATGAAGAGCCAGCTACTGCCAATGGCCTTTGCCAGCAAAGCAGCTCAATGCGGTCTACACCATATCTGCTCCAATTCAGTTTATCTGCTTCAGGTAGTGTTCCCATTTCCAGGACTGCATCCCCTTGGGATTATTCCTCTAACCCTGCCTGAGAGGCTCGCCCCTGATTCTTGATGTTGGGTGACTTTTCCAGCCTTAGGGAAAAAGCAAACCTACAGAAGCCACTGCCTCACAACTTATCTGAGCCATGAGTGCAGCTCCAACGTTTTACAGACAAACTGGGGCTGAAGAGGGTATCAGGCAAAGGCATGGCTAGAAGCCAGACCTCCAGATTCACGCAAGTCAATGCACTTTCTCCATCATGCCCTTAGTACCTGCAGAGTCCCGCAGGCTGCCAGCTAGCAATGAAGCCAGTTCCTACGTGGCCCTCTTACACCACGCACCATCGCACTGCCTGCTCGACTGTAAAGGTGAGAACCTGTTCTACAGCAAGGAACAAGTCAGCTCTATCAGCACAGGAGCCAAGTTTAATCCTGGCCCGCTTCCCAGCCACACTGCCCTGCTTGACCCTCCCAGAATATCTGCTTTTGCTCATTCATTCAATCCTGACTTTGTGCCTGCTGCGATGCCAGGCCCTGTGGGCTAAGGATATCCAGGTGAGGGAGACAGTCCAGGATCCCTGCTGTTATGGAGCTTGCAGGCTAGAGGGAGAAACATTAATTGAATAATCTCACTAATCAACATACAGCTACCAATTTTTCAGAGCAATGAATTACGCTGTAGGGCTGGAGGAACACAACTCAACAAAGGGCTCTGTTAAAGGGGCCTGACCTAGAAGGGCTGCTGCAGGGAAGGGCTCCCTGCCGGAGGGAGGCCTGAGCTATTAATAAAATCTGGGGAGGAGTTAACTGGCTTCTCGGGAGAAGACGTTCTACCGAACAGAAGTTCATGGGCCAAACAAACCAAAACGTCGAAGTTTGGAGCAGAGAAACGTTTATTTTAGCACCAAGCAAGGAGGACGGTGGCAGAACTGGGGGTGAAGGCTGCAGGGTGCGTGACTTTCTTCTGATTGGTTGGTGATAACAGGGTAGGGCTCCAGGCCTCTGGTGCTCAGTCTGAAGTCCTCCACCTGGGGGGGCCTTAGTTCCCGCAGAACTCAAAGGTATATTGTTACGTACATCCCTTGAGGAGGGACCAGGCCCTGCCTGTAGCTGACTATAGTTTCTTGACTGCTCCTCCTCTATTTCTGCAATCCTTCCCTTTTCTGATTAGCAACCGTTTGAATCTGCGCTTTGGTACTCAGGGAAGGTTTAGGAGGCTAAAGCCTTTCTCCTGAAAACAATAAATGGGGGACACGGAAAGGCTTCCGTACCCAGGAGGGCCCCACAGGGTCTTGCTCAGTTTCACAGAGCTGGAGGCAGGAGACAGAGCGTGTGTACCTCCAAGCTCTGTGGTGGGAGTCAACAAGGCACATTCAACGGAGCCAGAGGGTACTTCGGCAGGAAAATGTGGAAAGGGTTCACCAGCGATCCTGGCTGCAGACTTCAGCCCCCTGACAATCCAGTCTCTACCCCACATGGTAAAGGTCACAGAGAGATCTGCTTCTTTCTCCTCTTTCCAGCGCCACGGTGGCACAAGAGCTTCTTAGGAAATCCTAACCTTTCAAAAACAGTGGTTACAGAAACTATGACACCCGCGGATGTTTGTTAGAGCCTGTGAAACTCAGGGGGCCAGAGAGGTAAATACGGAGGCAGACCACAGCACATCTGCTCTAGCAGCATTTTTATTTACAAACAGCAATTTCCATTGACTTTATACCATAAAAAAGCCATTTACAAGCAAGAAACAAGAATTCAGAACAAAATTAAGCAGCACTGAAGTATTCATGTCACAAATCTAAAACAAAATGAATACAAGAGTAAAATATCATTTGAATAAATAGTCTTAAATTCATGCTATAAAATAATCCTTAATGGCAAGTTACTAGTTGATACAGCATCCGCTTAGCTAGCTTCATTTACTTCATATGGTGATGAAGTGTGGAGTTGTGAGGTTACCAGTTTATATTGCAAGATAATGACACTGCATTAAGTCATTCAAATTGCTCAACCATTTATAACGGAAAAAAATGTTAGCCCTACTAATAAAAGTGGTGAGAGAGATGGTTTTCACATTAGGAAAATGGTCATTCTCGAAGAAACCAGGTAAGTTTACCTCTTACTATACTCAGGGCAGCAACCAAAGGCTTGGGCAGCAAGTCCAAAGGTTGAATTCACAGCATACTTGTCACTGAGGGGCAGCAAGAGGTCTGTTTACTGAATCTGCTGCAAGGCTTACTCCAGGACTTGATAGAGAACTACACCAGCCCTGTCTGTGCCAGACCCAAGGGGAACCAGAGAGAAAAGGTTCTCTTGTGGGCCGAGAAGTCAAGCACTGGGCAGAAACAGTGGAAACACTCTGGCACTTACTGAAGAGACATATGTGATGAGTGACAACCATTACAAATTTCGAACAATGTGAATGACTCTTCTGAACTTTCAGTTCAGTTGCACTGAGTAATATGAAACCTATGATTTATGAACTAGATAGTTTCATATAAAGAATTTACATAATTCCCCAATACTTTCATATATAAAATTTAATAAATAACCCTGACCAGTCTAGAAGCACCATTCAAGGGGCATGTGCCCTTGGAAAATAGTTTAGGTGTTGCATATTTGAGTCCCTTTCAGTGGAGGCTTCACAGGAAACCATTACAGAATTTAACAATAACAACGACGACGACAACAAAAAAATCACAGTCACTAATGGAAAACATTGTTAAAATAAAATACATTGATTTCTTTAAAGTAAAGCTCATTCACGTAGATGATGCCCCCCCCAGCCCTTGTTTTGTGTTCCTGCAAATTCTTCCTAGAGTCTAGGCTGTAAAAACAAAAGTAAAAACAAAACCACACACAAAAATATGCAGGCCTATGGTCTGGGCTAAGGGAAAAACAAAGACTTGTTATAACTGCTATCATTAGAAAAGACATCTACTCATGCTCTGGAAGATTTAGAAGTTATCAATTTAGTTCTACAGTATATTCTGCTTAACAGTGAACCGACAGTATCCTTTCTGCTGTTTAAAAAAAAAAAACAAACAAAAAACAAAAAACAAAAAACAAAAAACAAAACTGCCAAGGCAGAGCCAATTGGGAGGCTTTCCACTGACCCCAAAATTAACTTGACTTCATATACTGTATTTACAAATATAATTTCTAAATGTATTTACAGCTTTAGTAGAAATTAGAGGGTAGAGAACTGATTAGAATGAAAATAACTGTTTAAAACCACACACATTAGTAAAAGTATAAAATTCTTTGTTTTCACAGTTTGTAATAACAGGTTAAACACCTATAGAAAAGGACGCTGTCACTGTCTTCACATTGTCTACGTATTTGAAAAGGTAGCTCAAGAAGAGACTCAATTATGAACAAACCTATATGAATTCAGGATATATTTTACTGTAAAAGATTTCTTCACATATCACTTTTATCGTAATTGATTTTTGCATTTGTTATAAATGAAACATCTAACCTAAAACTGTACAGAAATAGGGACTTTGCTTTCCAAAAAGAGTCGCTCTAAGGAGTTACGCAGCGGACTTCGTCTGCAGAGACGTGAAGTGAACTTCGGGGAGAGAACGTTTCTGTTCTGTGGTCACGTTAATCCTCCTGGCACATCCTCATGTGACAAGGCACAATTAATTGCTGCTGCCCGATGTGAACGGAGTTAATCTTTCACTCGCCCTGCACACTGAGAAGCACGGCAGTGCGCGCGCTCAGAGAGGCCACGCAGCTCTGTGCTGGCCCGCGCGCGGCCTCCCTCGAAGCCCTCTGGGACCTTACAGTACTGGGTTATGGCTTGAGAATTCATTCTTAACACTGCTAGCAGTGGAAAGGGTAAAGTGTTAGCAACATGAATGGGAGCAAGTGGAACTTGCAAAATGTGGAATCATGATTATTAGAGAGAAACGCAATCAATTTTCTGCCCCTTAACAGTCCCATTACAATGTCTGAACCTGAACTGTACAATCAAAGCAATGTATATTTTTGTCAAAGACAATTTTGGATAAGTCACTCTTTGGTAAACTCAAACCAGTTAAACAAATTTACAAATACAAAGAACTCCATGTAAATAAGGTTAAGACGGACACGGTGACAAGAACCAGGACATTCAAGGCGCTTGCCCCAAGTGCCGCCCCTCCTCACTTGTCTCGTTTATCACAGGATGCTCTGGAGACCTCTCAGAAGGCCCCAAGCCTGAGTGAAAAGAGGCTCCTTCCCTGAGCCTGACCTCTCATGTCCTCGATTTGGGCGTTTCTTGTCACAAACTTAATTTGTATCACAACACAAATTTTTTGCATTTAATTCTTTGAAGGAAAAAAAAAAATCAAAACCAAACTTATTCATGTAAGGAAAAGAAATCACAAACATTTACCTGAAACCCCAGAACATATTTAAGTGGGTAAACACTTGGGGTCCAGCCTCCCCTTGAGGCACACGGCTTTGACAGGAGTTGAGCAAGTGCTTCAGGGAGAGAAGAGACCCCTGACTTAGGCAGTCTGACAGGAAAAGGCATACTATATACCCGGTTAGCAGAAGTCGCTCCTTAGAGCGGCAGGACTCGCGTGTGTCTGTACGTAGTAACACTGATGTGGAGAGCAGCGGCTCACGCGTGAACAGATCCCCTGTGCTGAAGAGATGCTACTGCACAGCTACCACCCCCGGGGGCGATCACACACAAGGGCCTGAATGATTTTTTTCCCCAAAAAAAACAAACAAACAAAAAAAAATCCCCAAACACCCCCCACCCCAACTCCATTCTTGGTATTTTAAGAGCCAAAAAAGCATGGAAAACCAGCAAACATCTACTTTTGTATTCCTTTAACTCCTAGCCTCTGAGGTTGGTCTGAATTTCGCTTTTGTTTTTCTCTTAGGTGGTTTGTGCTCTTCTCCCGTGGAGACACACTAGTTGGGAGTTTCAGGGCCAAGGTTCTCAAGCAGAGAGCCTGGAGTGCTGACATCTTACCGACAGCCTGCAGCACAAACTCACCACCAAACTGCTTACAACATTACTCTCTGTCGGAGTATACAGTACCAGGGCAATCTCATAAAGCCCGTTTTGTATACTAGAAGCACACGGGTGAACAAAATATAAAACTGAAGACACTTCCTCAAGTACTAATAAAACATTATCCAAATAGGACTCGGGTATGTTTTTATACAGTAATGTGTTTGCCAGCACATGCTTTTGAGGTCTTTTTTCAAGCTATAAACTCAAGAGAGGAAAAAAATTATAATTCACTTTTACCATTAGATTTCACATTTTCTACAACTATACTGACCTAAAAGGTACATAACATAAAAATAGCACCACATGACCAAAAAATGGTGACACGCAGAGATTTGGTGACACACAGAGTATCTTAGAGGGCTTTTTAACTGTTGGTTTCTTCAAGCAGGAAACACTGAGAGAGCGGGGGAGCCACGGAGGCTCTCATCAGCTCACACAATACTAAGATAGATATATTGCTTGCAATTCCCATAGAGTATATCTTTACAAAAAGTACAAATTCCAAGTTCTGCAGTTTCCCTGGGAACTGCATGTAGAAAAAGTTGCTGTGCACCTGAACTGGCTGTTTGAAAAGAGAAAGAAGAAAAAAAACCACAACACTGCTTGGAGAATTTTGTAGACAGAACTACAAATCCCTTTCCTTTAGTGCGAGTACTAACTCACGGTAGAGAGTGATTCGATTTAGTTACCTGGTATGTATGTTTCTACAGTACGGAATGAAGGTAGATTCATAGGCCAGTAAAAACATTGAAAACCACTGCTCCTTTGGGGTTGACTAATATAACACTACTGTATGTAAAAAGGTCAGCACCACGGGTCATCCAGCTTACCTACTGGACAACTAACAAAAATTCCAAATGGTTTCCAACTAGAGTTGAATACATTTTATGGCATTTGGTTTATGTATTTGTTGTGAAGCAGAGCTATGAACACTGTGATTTGCTTTGCTTGCTTTTGGACACAATGATTAATATATTTGAAAACCTATTAACATTCTTTTATAAGGGAAATAAAGGGGCAAAACCCTAACATATTAGGTAGGGGCGAGACAGAGTCAAAATCCCTGTTCACATTGTATTAAATTATATATTCCTCTTACATTCACCTCAACCAGAATAAAATCAAATTTGAGAATGTATATATACTATATATATAATAATTGCTTTATTATATATATATATATAAAAATTGTCTAACTACCCCCTAAAAGTAATTTTAAATTAGAAAAGGTTACCCATTTGTATCAGCTGACGGCATCCCAGCCTCCCTCCACGGAAATGCACTGGTGCCAGTGCACACAATGAGAGAGTATGCCTCTTGGCAGAGAATGCAGGGTCAACCAGTTGGCATAGCTAAATCACTGGCAGATTTTGGATGAAGAGTTCAGCCAAAGAGGAATACTGTCAGCCTGTGTTTTCCCTGGATACGCTGCCCTTCATGCTTTGAGCTCCTTGAGGGAGGGAGGGTGGGGGAGAGGATAAACACAATGAAGTGTTCCTTCCAGAAACCTTAGAAAAACTGCCAAGAGACCAAGAGATTTCCAGATGGTTGGGAAAACCAAAGATTACAACAAAGCAAATCACAAATAGGCATTGATTAATGTGCTTTGTGTGGGTGCACTTCTTTACCATCTTAATCAGGAGCATCAGACACCGTGTGAATTTCCATCCGGGAATCTAGGGCCATCTCTGAGGCCGACGCATCGTTTTCTAGTTTCTGTTCCACATACACATCTGTTCTCTCAGGGGACTCGATGCGACTCCTGACCTCAGCTATGCCAGGGTGGTTTTTCCGCAGGTGCTGGTTGAGGGTACCTTGGAATGGAAAGCACTTCCCGCAGATCTCACAGCGGAATGGTTTATCGTCGGTATGGCCTCGGATGTGGTACTCCAGCTGGTCCTTCCGCGTGTACTTCTTCCCGCAGAACTTGCACACAAAGGGGGTGATTCCCATATGGAGTCGCATGTGCCTGTCAAGGCTTCCCTTCTGGTTGAAGGACTTTCCACAGTAAATACAGATCAACCTCTCATTGTATGGGTACCAGTGACCTCTTGCACTCCTCTCCCGGGGGCTGCTCTCAAACCCGGGGTTATTCATCATAGCTTCACTGTCAGAACCCTGCACCAAGCCCTGCAGATCACTGTGCAGATGGACAGACAGAGCCCGCTTCTGGCGGGCACGACCTCCTCGAAAACAGCTCAGCATGGATCTGGATGGGCTGGAATTACTCACACTTCCAAAAGCTTCAGATACACCGGCTGGCTGTGAAGCTGCCTGGGAGTAAGAGTAGGCGTGCTGGAGCACAGAACCATAGGAGCCCACATTCACGGCCACAACTTGTTCCCCATCAACCATCTCGGTGTGGTACCCATCGTCTCCCAGGGAGGAGCTGTCGGAACAGCTGGGACGGTCAGACTTTTCCATCTTCACTTTCACCTCAGTGATCTGGCTCTCCCTCCCCAGCAGGTCCCCTTGCTCATGGTCCCCCTCGATCTGAATCTCGTACTCAGAGACGCTCCCACTGCTCCCTCGGTCCGAGTGCCCTTCCTCCTGTAAACGGCTGCGCAAAGCTTTGCTGGGTGTCGTCTCCATCCGAAGATCACTGCTTGTGGTAGGCTGCCGTACCTGAGAGCAGTATGGAGGGGAGATCTCCACCGGGTTGGCAAAGTAGCTGCTGTCTTTAACTCCATTACGACTCTCTGGAGTCTCTTCCGCACCGACGGTCACAGAGTCCACATCTCCAACACTGATTTTTGAATGGATGCTCTCTAGGATCTGCGTGCACTTGTCAATGACACACTGCATCTGAAGAAAGCTAGCTGCAGTCAGAAAACTGACAACATCCTTCAGCTGCAAGGACATTCTTCCAGTGTAACAAAATGAAAGCAACTGTTCAAACACATTGGGATTTTTAATCACTGATATTGACAAGCCACTCATGGTACTTAATGCTGAATGGTCCCGGAAATAGGGGGAGCTGGCCGCAAGGACTGCTTTGTGGGCTCGGAACGGCTGACCCTGAATGTGGACAATGATGTCACATAGTTTCCCTTGCAGGCGGAGTTCGTTTAGCTGGCTCAGAACGGTGCTGCTGTACTCGGGCACATCAAACTGAATAAAACTGCTGCTGTCCATTTCTACTGACATGAAGCGTAATCTGAGGAAAGAGAGAGTTTCATAATTCGCCAGTGACTCCTCACTAAGTACAAGCGGCATAAACAGCCTTGCAAAAATACCACCACCCCCTCCATTGTAGCTACTATACCTCCTGGGGTTCGCCTGAGCATTTCTCCTCTTACTTATTTTCAGTCTTTCATGCCTTGGTTAATTCACCTAAAGCTAAATAACCTAATGATCCATTAGCCAAGTCTCCTAATTACCTGACATTCACCTTGATCAAAGTAAAACATGTAACATATAGTAGAGCCATTTTAGCTCTGAGAACTTGGTATCCTTTTAAGAAATGTATTTTTCTGTTTCACCTACCTTTGAGGATCTGAAGTACTCTGTAAAACAGAAGTAAGTTCATTTAAAAAAATGCTCTGCCTTATTTGTATATTTCCAATTGGTATTTTGCAAGTATACAGCACACTGGATACACCGAATGGAGCTTAAACCTTTTTAGAGTTTGAGTTGTTGTCTTGATGTGCATTTTTCCCCCTTCAGCTCTACACACAGTTATAGCCTTTTGGGTTGGTAATTCATAGCGCAATGCTCGGTCGCTTTCAGTGAAGAGTTTTCAGACAGCAGCATCAAGAAGAGTGATGGACATGTCAGGAGTGCGTCATCCTCTGCTAGTGCTCACGCTGCTGGCGTGCTCAGGACAGGCTGGCTGCCCTCTGCCTACAATCCACAGCCCCGATCACTCAAAACTACAGGAGGGTGTAGAGCCCAGGCTGCATTCCCGGACCAAAACAACAAAATTAGATCTCACATTTATATTTTTGTTTTTAAAGCCCTATCAATAGAAATTTAAACACCTCCTGAGTAAGTACTGAATCAAAGAGAAAATCAATAAGGAATAAAGCTATTTAGAAAATAAGAAAACTCACATCAAATCCGCAGTAAGAAGGGTTTAGGAATGAAGTTTACTTATATCTTCAACTTACTTAACAATGCACCCAAAAAGAGATGGACAGATATGTGATAAAGCAAACAAAATAAAATGTTAACAAGTGTAGAGTCTAGATTGAGTATACAGGTGTTTATTGTAAAATTCAACTTTTCTGTATGTTTGAAATTTTTCACAATGAAATGCTGGGGTTCTGAACTAACAAATTTTAACAATGTCAGTGCCTTAAAAAATTTTATCATTAAACAATAAAGAATAAAAATAAATGAAATCACTTATGAGGTTAGAAAAGTTACAAACTAAACCCAAAGAAAACAAAAAAGTAATTAATACAGAACAGTATTTAATCACAGAGACAAAGTTTTAAAATTTAAGACAAGACAATGTGCAACTAAATCTAAGACTTTTGCAGAAAAAGATCAATCAGTGTGATAAATCACATCAGAATTTTTCTTAACCACCTCAGAATTTATTAAAACATTTTAGTTAGAGAGGAATCCTGTGCCATTATTTATCCTAGATTTATGATTGAAATCAATTTGAAACCCAAGTGGAATGGACATATTTTTAGGATAACATAAATTGGCAGAATTAAAAAGAAACAGAAGTGCCAAAGCACAAATGATCCTCAGGCCATTCACACTGTTCTAGATGCATGCTAAAATATTTAAAGCATCTCAGTTCATATGGCATAAGTCTGATATTAGAATATGGCAAACAGCATAAAGACTGTCAACTTTACCTAAGTAAAGAGACTTCACTAAACAGACTTACTTTAATATCCTAAAGGAAATACTAGCAAATATAACCTATTAAAAGAATAATATATTATGATCAAATGTAAGAATGGCTATATGTTAGGAAATACACAAATATAATTTGCAACCTCAGTAAGTCAAAGGAGAAAAACCATATGGCCAAATCAATTCTATGCCAAAAATGCATTTTAAAAAGTTAAGTTACTTTCAAAGTAAGGAAAACAATACTTAATAAGCTAAGAATAGAACAATATTTTCCTAATATAATAGCATCTACTGCAAACTAATGGCAACATCACCCTTAAAAAGGAAATATACCTACATTCCCCAAAATGTATTTAGTAGAACACAAGCCCCAAGCTCAATATCCCTACCTCCTAGGAATTAAAAAACATATTAGCATAATAACCCATCTGCAAAGTCCTACAGACAAGACTTCTATTTAACTCAGCAGTTTGCAAACTCATTTAACCATGAAACTCTTCTCTCAAGGTACACATATTAATATTCCAAAGAATTAGTGTTCCCTGGCACACTCTCTGGTAAACACTTTTGTAAAGGAATTCCTGCTAGTGCCTGGAAGGCTACAAGGTTGTCTGCCCATCACTTCTTTTACTTAACGTTGTTCTTGAAATTCCAGCCAAAGAAACAAGGCAAGAGAAAATTAAGGCATATAGCCTTTAGAAAAGAGGAGGTGAAATTATCATCCAAGGGAGCTATGACTATTTACGTAGAAAACACGAAAGAATTGCTTGAAAAAAATCTGTTAGAATCAGGATCTAATAAGTGAAGGATTTAAAAAATTATTATTCATAAAAAACCGGTTAGGTAAGCTAATGACAAGTTACAGCCAACAATATTAACATAAACTATAAAATACCTGGGGGATAAACAAAAAATAGGATCTACAAGAAGAAAGCTATAACACTTTAATAAGGACAAAAACATGTATAAACAAAGATACATATCATGCTTCTGGTAGGAAGATTTGATACTATCAAGATGGACACGTTCCCCGCAAGTTAATCTATAAATATAATGCAGCCCAATGGAGTATTTTCTTAGAAACTTGACAAAATGATTTTAAAATTCATCTAGAACACTGCCGTCCAATAGAAATACAACGCAAGCCATGTGTGTAATCTTTTTTAGCAGTTATATTGTTTAAAAGGAAAAATATAAAATTTAACTCATTTTATTTAACTCAATATATCTAAAACATTATCATTTCAACAACAATATTAGAAAGTTATTAATGAGATATTTTATATTCTTTTTTTCCTAATAAGTCACCGGTATTTTCACAACACTCTTAGAATTTCATGTCTGTCATACCAAGTCTTTAAAATGTGATGTCTATTTTGCATTTACAGCACATCTCAATCTGGAATAACTACATTTCAAGTGCTCAATAGCCACGTGTCGGCAATGGCCACCATACTGGACATCAGATCTAGAAGAAGGAATACTGAAAAAATTTTAGAAAAAGAAAAATACAGCCAAACATATAGATGTCAAAATGTATGAATAGGCTATAATTCATTCATTTCATAAATATATACTGAGAGTCTTCCATATGCCTGGCACTACAGCTCCAGGTGAGCTACAATTCTCTTGTTGTAAATTGTGATAAGAGCTATGAGATCTTTCATAATGGAGGAGTGGTCAGAGAAGGCCATTTGAACAAGTGATATCTCAACTGAGACCTAAAGCATGATAAAGGTTAGCCAAATATTGGGGGGCAGGGGGGGAGCTGCAGGGAAAGTTCCAGTTTTCCAGACAGAAGGAATCACATGCACAAAGAGATGAGAGCCCAAGTCAGGAAGGAAGGAAATACTGGAGCACTGTGGCACAGCTGGGACAAGGAGCAAGGGCAGAGGCCACATGAGGCTATCAAGTAGATAGAAATCAGACCAGGATGGGCCTTTGGGGCCCATTTTCAATCAGTGAAAAAGGAAGATTTCTGGAAGTAGATGCTGCTTGGATAATATGAATAAATAATCATAAAGTTAGATCCCTTCTTCACAACATACCCAAAAACAACTTCAAGAGAAGGCATTTCTGAGCACACAAAGGCAGACACCAGAAGAAGAAAGGGAGATTTAACTATTAAATAAAACTTTTATACATCTGAAAAATATCTTTTACCAAAAAACAAAGAGACAAATTATGAAAAATATAACATGTATGGCAGGGAAGTATAAAACTCTTACAAATCAATAAAAGCCAAATATAACAACTGAAAAGTGAACAAGGAATATGAACAGATGCTAAAAAAAAAAATTTAAATTGCCTTTAAACATAGTGATAAAATGCTTAATGACTTCATCAATAAGCCAAAATATAAAAATTAACACAAGACACAATTGTTCTTTCTCAAATTGCCCAGACTTAAAAACGCAACCCAGCTGGCAGTGTTATAGGAAGAGGGGTGCTCTCACATACTTCTGGTAGGCAAATATAACAAAAGCCTTAAAATGGGAATTTCTCTCAACTCAGCACTCTGTGTTGTAAAAAAAAAAATCATGAATATAGGCACAAGAATTTATGCGTAACTATATTCAATTACAAAACAAACAATGGAAACAACCTGAATGTCCAACAATAAGGGAATTATTAAAGTATGATACGGCTATATACTGAATACGGTATCATTACTAAAATGACGTTAAAGAAGAATTCAAAGTTAGTTCCACAAAATGTAAGTTAGTTCCCATGAGAGCAGGAATTTTTATCTGTTATACTAACTATCTGCCAGATAACTGCCTGGCACATGGTGGATACTCAATAAATATTTGCTGAATAAATATTTAATAACACAGCAAAAAATCAGATCAACTGCAAATGAACAAGAGGGATCTTTATGGGTGATGGAAATGGTCTAAAACTGAATTATGGTGATAGACAACTTTTTAAGTTTACTAAAAGTCACTGAATTTTATACTTAAGATGGGTGAATTTTATATGTAAGTTATATACCTCAACAAAGCTGTTTAAAAATCAGGTAATCACAGAATATACAGAATGGTATTTCTAAAAGTATATATGTATTTACAAATATTAAATATAGAGATAATATTAAAGAATTATACAAAATATTTACATTAATGTAAGAGTAAAGATGTTTTAACTTTCTTCTTTGTAATTTTCTGTATTTTTCAAATTTCTATAGTGAACATGTATTACTTGGAATGACAAAAATATATGTATTTTTAAATCCCTACTAGATGATAGTTTGACAGACACTGCTGGTGAGTATAAAATGGTACAAATACTTTGGAGGGCATTTCAGTAGTATCCAGCAAAATTACAAACGATCCCCCATGACTGAGCAATTTCAACTCTAGGAATTTATTACAGGATAGTTCATAACAAAAGATTGGAAACAAACTAAATTCTCATCAAGAGGAGCCTGGCTAATAAATTATGGTATGTCCATACTAAAGACTACTATACAACCAGAAAAAATGAATAAGGAAGCTCTTTTCATACTGGTATGAAACAATCACCATGATATATTGCTGAATGAAAAAGTTGAGATGCAGAGCAGTATATATGCTATTTGTATAAAGTACTATGAAAACATATATACCTCGCTGTGTCAATATATTCATATACAAATATTAGCAAAATATTTTTGGAATGATGCACAAAAACAAATAGCCTCTTGGGACAGGGATGAGGTAGTTGGAAGGCCCATTAGCTTTCAGTGAATCATTTTGAACTCAAAATTTCTAAACTATGTGAATGTATTACTTATTAAAAACAAGTAACATTAAAAAAATTTAAGGCACCTCATCTAGTTTTTAAGAGATAAGAAAAGATCCTAATATAACCATTAGAAGCATTAATTTGGAGTCGGATATGGATTCAAATGATACCTGCTTTCCATTTGTAAAACCTTGGGCAAGGTACTTTATAAGCTTTCCAAGTCTGAGTTTGTTGGTTTTTTTTTAATGGTAGTATCAATAGCAATAGTCTTTGCCTTATGGGTTGTTATAAGGAATACACGTAGGAAGCACTTAGCACAATGGTTGCTTGGCACATAACAATCAAGGTTAGATATTAGAGACTTTTTTTAGGGGGACAGGATGGTGTAACAAAGAGAACTGGCTTTGAAGTTAGACTTGGATATGAATCCTGGTTGTGCCACTTTCTAATAAAAATAATAACAATGAACATTTAAATAGTTACGTGACCTTAGAGAAGTCCGTTAACCTTGATCTCTGTATCTAGAAAAGGTCTTGGAAGAACTACTGCCCAACATGACTGCTGTAATAGTTGAATGAGGGAAATTCATGCAATGAATGTGTATAATAGCTTACGTATAATGAGTACCTATCTTGTGCTAAACACCTTACACAGATTAATTAATTTGATTCTCTTATCAACTCTGTTAGGGGAATACTATGATTGCTGCCATTTTATAGATGAAGAAACTGAAGAAAAGAAGTTAAGACACTTGCCAAAGGTCCCAGAGCTAACAGATGAACTTAGTCTGGCTCCAGGGGTCATGCTCATATCTGCACCAGCCTGCCTTCTAGAAACACAGAAACTGCCTGGCACCTGCCAAGTGGTCAAATGTTACCTATTCATTACAGCATTTTCGGGACACAAGGATGTGTAAATAGTGACTTTTGGAAATAAAGGGCAAAAGAAAGGTGGATTCAGCTTTTTAAAGGTAGAGTCCTGGACAAAAACCAGTAGAAAAAGGAAAACAAAAAAGCATTTCTGAAATAGTCTGTAAAACTGAAAATAGCTCCACGATGAGGTGTCTTCCTCCTCTGTGTGGCTTTTTATCTTCTTCTCAGAAAAAAGTACAGAACTACACTGGAAAGAAAATCACTGAAGAGAAAAATGAAAGACCATGATTAACACCTAAGAGAGGAATTCCATTTTTCTGCAAAATGAGAAAGGAAGCGCTCCACTCTCCTCTGCTTGACACTGACGCGTCCTCTCAGCAGTGACAATGAGATAGATTCAGAGACTCCTGCTTAAAGCTGCTAACAAGCAACACTCTCGAATAAGAGGCTTCTCAGAGACTGACACACAGGGGATTTACAGGTAATTTAAGTCCTAGTCACATAAAGGGAGTAAAAGGCATAATTAATCGCAATTCTACACCCAGACCTGACTTATCAGGTCCAGTGGTCCTGAAGCAAAGGAAGCCAGAACCTCTTACAGACACATCAAGTTCAAACAGAACCCTCCACTCCTCTGCAGTTTTCCAGCATGGGCTAATCACTGGTTCCTCGAGGGTCTTGATGTCTCCCTTGAATGGAATGTCAGTGGGCCTACACCAAAGTTAGATCAATGTTTAATTTTATCTTTAAAATAATATATATATATATATGGTCAAACTTCTAACTATAGCACAGAAAAATATAAAATGGATAGCAAAATTCTTCTCCAGTGTCTCTCAATCACTGGAAAGAGTTTTTGGGTGTTCTTTCAGAGAAAATTATAAACATATATCAGCATAAACTGTTCTGTACTCTGCTTTTTAAAAATGTATTTAAAGGGTAAGCTGGGATGAAGTGAGAGAAAGGCATGGACTTATATATACTACCAAATGTAAAATAGATAGCTAGTGGGAAGCAGCTGCATAGCACAGGGAGATCAGCTCGGTGCTTTGTGACCACCTAGAGGGGTGGGATAGGGACGGTGGGAGGGAGAGGCAAGAGGGAGGGGATATGGGGATGTATGTTTATGTATAGCTGATTCACTTTGTTATAAAGCAGAAACTAACACACCTTTGTAAAGCAATTACACTCCAATATAGATGTTAAAAAAAAAAAGTGTTTAATATACCTTAAAATCTTTCCACAGCAGCACAAGCTCATCTACTTCATTCTCTTTTCTGATTTCATAGTATCCCATGGATGGCTGTGCCACCCTGTATTCAATACTTAATCAGTCCCCAGGTGATACCAAAAGCAGGAAACCATTTAAATAGTCATAGTAGTTCCTCCTAGCAGAGGGGCTGCTGCGTTAGTTTTTCACATCCATCGATAATGCCAACTTACCTCCCAAAAGGTGGCAGCAACTGTCCCTTCACCAAGAGCACATGAAGTGCCTGTACCCCCATAACTGCCAATAATGAATATTGAACTTTTTCACTTTCCCCACACTGACAGGTTAAAAGTGGTATCTCATTGTTTTGCTGTGATTTAATTATAAATGAGGTTGATCATCTTTTCTCATCTTCAATGGCAATTTGTCTTGGTTTGTCTTTGAACTGCCTACCCATATCCTTTGCCCATATCTGACTCTCTATTGAACTATCAGAGTTCTTTGCAAATTAAGAAAATGAGCCTTTTGTCAAATGTGCTGCAAGTATTAGATTTAACTGCAATCACTAAATGACATACTGACTGGGAATTTATTTTTCTACATTTATAGGATATGTTCAATTTCAATCTCTTACGTGCACAAAACCAAAGGGAACTCAAAGATAAATAAGAGTCCCAGTCTTGCAGTTCGATACAGGCTTACTGCAGATTCCTCCCAACTCAGAGAGATATGGGAATGGAGTTCATTTTTGATAATGCAGAGAAGTGGTTTATATTAGTTTTTCATTTAGACTAAGTTTGCAGCTGCTTCAGAAAACGATAATGAATTGATTATTCCACTCACTGAAGACATCAGAATCAGTATTCTTTAATTCAGCAGATTAATCACAGGTCTTTCTGTCCCATTATATCAATAGTAAACAAAAAAAATCCCCAAACGAGACATTTACATTGCTATATTTTAATTAAAAAACAAGTATATATAAACTGGATATTTTTCTTCAATACCATTAATACTTATTTTAACAATACTTATTTTGGTTTTGTTTGTTAAAACTATATTTTGGATAAGAATGTGAAATACTTCTTTTTAAAAACATACACAAAGAGGATATTAGTTGAAATGGTCTGCTGGGAAGTTCAAAATTGTCAGCTCCCCGATTTCTTCATAACCCTCTTCTGCTCATTCAACCAATGGACACACAAACTTCCTGCTCTCCAATTTCTTTAACTGGAGAATACTTTCACCCCTCGGGAAGCAGCTCTCACCTCACACACAGGCCTCTGCCACAGTCAGCTGACGAGACTCTGCCACTACTGGTCTCAACAGTGGGTTCTGGGAAGGACCACCTCGGACATGGGAAGTCCTGACATTTGTCCAGCCACCTCCACACCAGCCTCAGCAACTGAACAAGGGGATCACTGCCACCTTCCACCACACTCCTTAGCCTTCCCGCCTTACTTGGAAAAGCCCATCATCATCATCATCATCATCATCAATTACAGTATTTACTGAATGCTCGATACATGCTAGGCATGTCGTAAAGGCCTTATATGTATTACTTCACTGAATTCTCTTGACCTTCCACCAGAAGGCAGGTACTATTACCCTCACTTGAGAGGTGAGGAAACTGAGGTTCCAAAAGGCTAACTTGGGCTTCCCTGGTGGCGCAGTGGTTGAGAATCTGCCTGCTAATGCAGGGGACACGGGTTCGAGCCCTGGTCTGGGAAGATCCCACATGCCGCGGAGTGGCTGGGCCCGTGAGCCACAGCTGCTGAGCCTGCGCGTCTGGAGCCTGTGCCCCGCAACGGGAGGGGCCGCGATGGTGAAAGGCCCGCGCACCGCGATGAAGAGCGGTCCCCGCACCGCAATGAAGAGTGGCCCCCGCTTGCCGCAACTGGAGAAAGCCCTCGCACGAACCAAAGACCCAACACAGCCAAAAATAAATAAATAAATAAATAAAGTAGGGGGAAAAAAAAAAATTATAAAAAAAAAAAAAAAAGGCTAACTTAACTTCTTCAGGGCTGTTGCAAAGTCTGGCCATCTAGACCCCTACACAATAACCCCTTATCCTTGTTTAATTTGCCCAAGGGGAGTAGCTGGATCAGTAAGAGAGGCAGGAGAGTTGAGGGAAAGGCAGGAAGAAACGAAAGCTTGCCCTAGGTTACCTTCCTGCCCTAGGGTGGTGGCCAGGGAAAGGGACAGTGACAGGTGACAACCTCCTACCACTGCCCAGGGCTCTTACTCCTTCCTCTGCCAGGAGGAAGGAGATGAAGAAAGGCAAAAGGGAGCATTTTAGTATTATCCATCAAACTTACAAGCGCACATGCCCTGTGCACGAGCAATCTCAGCTCTAGGAATTTACCACAGTACCCTCTTTCAAGATCAAAATCTCCCTCTTTTCTAGATCTAAGTCACCAGTAGAAGGAAGGGCTATGAACAGAAAAAAGTCCCAGGCGGCCCTCCAGCTGCAGTATATTATGCCTTCCATATTCACAGCTTTTACTCCCTCTTCCCCATCAGAGCCCTGCACCCTGGCTGATTTTACCTGCTTTAAATAAACAGCTATCTTCATATGCTAAAGCCTCTATTCATTAGAAACCACCGATCTAGAGCTCAAGTAAGTGGTCCTTTTGGTGTTCGAGGGTGAAAGTCACAGAGAGCAGATGCTGCCAAGACACAGGTTCAGCCCAAGTTCAAGAGAATTCAAAGCAGCACTGAGACTGGCATTTAAAAAGCAAGAGCAGACTGTGAGGGGCTATCCAGGACTGACCAAGTAGCGAGGAAGCCAGGACTGACCAAGTAGCGAGGAAGCCAGGTCTGAGCAAGTAGCGAGGAAGCCAGGTCTGAAAGCACTGAGGACAGCAGCAAGGCCAGCACAGGCCAGGGCAAGACGGAACCACGAGGAGTGAAGAGCGACCAGGTTCGGGAAGAGCACAGCCACATGTTGGGGAGTTCAGGCAGACTGGGCAACCAGAGAAGGGAGGCCATTCACACAGCGAGGCAGTGTGGGCACGAGCCACAGGGGAGAGGCGCTGTCCCCTAAATTACCATACAAGCCAGCCTGGGATACTCGACCCACAGACTTGAAGTGCAAAGTGAAGGAGAAGGGTCCTAGAAATAAACATGCACGCATGCTCTGAAAAGAAAACTAAGATCTGATGCAAGACCATATGACAACAAGGCTTAGCAAGTAAAGCTGCTTGAAATCTTTGCAAGTTCCCACCCAAAAAAAGCTACAGAACATATGACCACACCCAGGCATCAGGACAAGACGCTGTTCTGAAACGCTACAAACAAGGGAATGATACCCCCTAATCCAGATTCCAAAGCTCACCAAGAATAAACACATTTTACCTGAAGGAGCTTTAAAAGAGTCACTTCGTAAAGACAGGGAAACCAGCTGACCGTAATCTAACAGACACGGCTGATCCTGGGAAGGGTGGACAGATGCCAGTTCGTCGCCACTCTGTTCCTCCTCTCACCTGGCTCCTCCCACTGAGTTTGAGCAAATGAGGCAAAAAGGTAGTGAGTGCTCTTCTGTATGACCACTATAGGTTCACACAAAATAAAACGCCCAATTAATGGAAATTACAGCTCCCTAAGTTTTCAAAGGTGCTGCATATTTAACAATTTCTTATAAAGCACTAGGGAATGTAAGGAGGGTCCTATTATTTTCCATTTAATGTCATTATAGTCTTATGACACTATTTTTAAAAGACTTAACTATCACCAAAAAATAACTAAAAGAAAGCATGGGTGAATTTATTTATAATAATGTCATAGAGGCCTCTGCAAGCATGACATAAGTCCCAGAAGCCACAAAGACAAGGACAAATACATTTAACAACATAGAAATATATAATAAAAAAAATCCACCCCCCAAGCCGAAAGATAAACGACATATTGAAGGAAAGTACGTGCACATTTGACAAAGGGCTATATTATAACTCAAACAGATTTGGACTGACACACAAAATCCTATGGAAGAAGGTGCAAAAGATATTAACAGTTCAAAGAAAAAGTGATCAAAAACATATGAAAAGATGTTTAGCTTTATTCATGATCAAGACCTGTGAATTACAAAAAGAAAAAATGAGATACCATTCGTAACCCATCAGACCTGCACACATTTGAAAAGCGTGCAGGTGTAATCCTGAGGGATAATCTGGTAGTATCGATTAAGATGTAAAAAGCATTCATCGTTTGGCCCACAATTAACTATTAAGAATTAAGCCTACAAATACACAGTACTTACAATAACATATTAGGATATGTATGTCCACTGAGCATTTTTATTTGCTATAGCAAATTAAAAAAAAAAGAGGGAAATGAGCTCAAAATCCAGAGAAGACTTGTTCAAAAAACAAAAAAACAAAAAACAAAAAAAACAATCAACAATGAAACACTACCCAGCCATTAAGAAGAATAAATAGACCTGTATCCTTCAACACAGAAAAGAGCTCTAATATTTAGCCAAAACCAGCAAGCCATAGAAAAATCTGTAGGTATATATGTGATTCACTTCGTGTACTTTTCTTAAAAGAACAAATATATACTGCTGTATCCATTCTAGAAGGAATCCCATGAAACCATTAAAGTTGGTGACTTTTGGGAATGAGGACTACAGACTGGGGAGAGGGAAGGGAAACAGACTTTTATACTTTTTGAATTTTTTTATCATATAGCTGTATTATTCTCACTAAAAGTGTTTTTAAGACATGTTATAGGGTTTTACCTAAAAATATATAATTTTTAAAACCAAGAAATCCAGAGAAAGATAGGCTGCAAATGGGTAATTACTGTATCAAGCAGACAATTACAGAGGCAGAAACAAAGAACTATGAGAGCAATGACAAGACTGATTACTCTTGACCAAAGTGAATTTTTTTTAATCAAAGAGAATAAATAAAATCTTCATGGTGGAAGTAATATTTGAACAGGACTTTGCATTTCAAATGGAACAGAAAGAACACTTCAGGCAGAGGAATGGCAGAAGCAAAAAACACTGGAGTGAAAATGTATGGTGTCTGGGGTAGTGGCCAGGGCCCAGGTACAAGGAGTGACGAGGGAAAGAGGAATGCCACAGTGGGAACGTGGACAGCCTTGAATACGAGCCTGGAAATCTCAAACTGGATTCCGGTGGCAGCCAATTTGAACACGAGTCCAAAGAAGGAGTCAACAGGGCTTGGAGACAGAGGGATGCTACCCACTCTGGAAGTTAGTTCCGCCTCAGACAAGCTGAGTTTAGGCTGCCCACTGGGCATCTGAACAGAGTTGTCCAATAGGCACAATTTGGAAGTAATCAAAAATTGTACTAGCCAAGGACGGATGTGGTAACATGCGGTTACTAAAAGGGAAAACAGAAAACACAGTTGAGAACAGAAAGTACAGTTATTTGCTCCTACTGTAACATGGTATCTCACGAAAGAGGAAACATCCACACCTAGCCCTCTCCTTAAGGCACCGTTTCATTGACTAATAAAATTCTGCATCGTGCCTTTTGTTAAGCTGTAAGGAAACCAAACAGTGAAAACCAGAACCTAGACTAGTGCCATCTTCCCACACTGCAAATCCATTCTAAAGAGAACCTAAAGATGAGAAAAGACACTTAAATGTCATCTGGGCAAAACACCCACATGGGCCTTGAAGTCCCCTCTACAAAATCCTTGGGTAAAACCCTGGAACTGTTTCCCCGTAATGACAACCAGAGCAAAAGTAAAAGTGTAAAACCTAAGCAAATGAGATGTGCTGATTTTTGAGCCTCCCATGCTGCTGAGCTCACACCCTCGGTGGTGAGCTCTCTGAGGGCAGGGACTGTGTGCCCAGAGCCCAGCAATGTGTCTGGCAGAGAGAGGCTCTCAGCAACCTAAACCAAGCTGGTGGCTCAAAATCCATGACTGCCACCAAGGCGGCACCCTCAGCTTTCAACTCTTCCTGCTGAACACCCAAGAGACGCAGGATCGTCTCACCAGCAGGAAAAATCTAGCAAGGTGATTCACTCCCATCTAACCCATAAACACTCTAATTTGCTCCACTTCATTTAAATATACCCTGCGACACTTCCAAGAAAGGAAAGCAAGGTTACAAATTTGGAAGTTGTTTAAGGCACCAGGAAGTACCCATTATTCTCCATCAAGATGCTCATGATTCCAAACCCAGATTTGCACCTGCTGGCTTCAGTCACTTGCTGATACTGGAGACACAACTCAAGCTAGACTTTCTCTATCAGGCACTGAAGACCTGAAGATCCCTGTCATTCTCAAACAAAAAGTCATTAAAAAGACCGCAGAATGGAAGCACTGGGGACAACAGGCATGGTAACAGCAGTCACAAGGATATAAAAATAACTTTCCTAGGTATTTCTGCCTGGGTCTAGAGCAAAACTAAAATTGAGCTGTCATGAAGTACAATCTAATCCTTCAGAAAGCAGCAGCCGAATAACACCAGGCCTGCATGAAACATTCTGGTGCTGCTGAAACCCAATGCAAGAAAAAAATAAATAAAATGGCATTCCGTGATGGATATTCATGAAGTACTCATCCTAATTTAAAAGAAAACAAGTCTAGAGTTCTTACTGCATTAATTCATGTGAGCCTGAAAGAACATTTTTATCCAAACTGTTAGATTTCCTACCAAGGCGTTAACATTCTCCAAGTCTGCTCAGATACACTAACTCTGAGAGTGCGGTTTCGTTTGACAGTGGAGACTGTCCTTCAGCCAGTGCAAAACATCAGAAGCTTCTTCTGAGCTTTCCTAGCAGAGTAGGAATGGACTCTTTAACCTGACTGGCAATAACAGTTACTGAGCTCCAACTGTGTTCTGTACACTAAGTAAGCTCTCTACCTGCTCACTGAATCTTCATGACAACACTATGAGATAGACACGGCAGCTATCCCCATTCTACACGTGAGAAAACACTTAGAGACTAAGAACCTTTCCCAAACTCACTAATGACTGGCTGAGCCAGGATTTGAACCTGGATTTGACAGTCTCCAGAGCCAGAATTCTTATCTCCTGTAAGAATAAGATTTTAATCCAGGCACAGTGGTGAGAAGTAGGGGTTTTATTGGTGCTAGAATCTTACTGATCACCTTTGAGTGGAAAAACATTCCTCATTTAAGGGTGTTTCATTACACCAACACAGTGATAATTAAGGGGTTACAATTCCTTGTACTTTGCAGCCATTTCTCTGCATAATGTCCATTGTTTTTACTTCTGTCTATGAAGTGGGCAATTAGATGTTTAAAATCCTATCATGAAATAGAAAGATTTGTTTCAGTTAAAGGAATGAATAAGTTTTCTTAAGGCAAAGAACTCAAAAAAGTCAAGGAGTAGCAACTTATCTGCTTACTGCTGGCATTTCAGGGGGCACCAGACCTGGGAAATATATTAAGTCCCACCTCTAAAGATAAAAGGATTAGAAAAGCTCACCTTGAATTGCTTTCTTCCATGAGGCTTTCCATGCCATCAATACAACCAGAAAATAACCGTTAGAAATTAAACTGCCTTCAGTTGATGACCTTCACTAAGCTAAATTCAGCAGTTTGTCAGCTACAAAACATTAAGTGGACACAATTAAGAAGTTTGAAAACCATTAAGCAGAATTTAAACTAGAGAAAGATGAAAATTAATGGGAATAAAACATAATGACACATTATAGATTCGTGATACTGACATTTTTGACAAGTGCTTCAGCTGGAAGGTAAAAGTAGGATCCAGAGACATGTAGAAATACACAGCTCAGTAAATACACCAAGGTTCAGCAGCCTATCATTTCTCCAACTTGATAAATTTACACCTAATAATGATGATGATGATGAAAATGTAAATATTAAGCAGTTACTAGGTGCTATAAACTTTGCTACCTCCTTCATATACTTTTTTTCACTTTAAAACTCACAAAACCCTAGGAAATGGATTTTATTATCCCCATACTACAAATGAGAAAACAGAGGCTCAGAGACATTATATAAATTGTCCAAGTTCACATGGCTAGTAAGTAGCCTTGCTGGGATTCAAACCCAGGCCGGTCTGATTCCAAAGCTGATGTACTTTCCCCACAGCCTCCAACTGAAGAATTACATGATGTTTTCTTTTCCCATAATCAAGAGTAAACATTTTAATGTTTCAAAGATTCATTTTATGTTAACTGCACTCTAAGAATGAAAGCTGAAAACATCCACCTTGAATGGCAGCATTAGACGTAAATGATATATGACAGAGAAGACTGATAACTAATAAAAGATTCTCCTTTAAAAAGGGGGGGTTCAAAAAAATTTAAGTCATTTACCAACAAAAATTAGGAAGTATTTGCATACCTATTACAAAAGCCCAGCTACAGTATTAGATATTACAAGGGCTTCAAGAGAAGTATTAAGACAAAATGCCCTCAAAAAAAACACCCACTTCAGCTGGGACAAGAGCAAGTTCAGTAACCAAGGAACAAGTGCTGAATCCTGTGCTTTAGATTCTGAGTGCCACAAAGGCATGGGGGTAGGGCAGTCAGGGAACACCCTCTGGAGGAAGTATATCTTCAGCAGGGGCTTGAAGGAAGTGAAATGGAGAATTTACACAGAGGAGAAGAAAAAGGAGGCCAGTACTTCAGAAGGGGGAACAAGAGGAGCAACGCCCTAGAAGCAGTCACAAACTCGCTTCTGCAGGAGACAGACTGGGAGGAGAAGCAGCAAATAAGGTCCAAGGAGGTGAGGAGAGCCTTGAAAAGACACGGTGGGCACTGACTGGACGCAGTGTGGCAGGCAGAGGAGGTACTCAGCTTTGAATAGTGGTATAAATACCTGTGGCCTTTTAGCTGATCTCCTGGCCCCCAGCCTCTCCCTTCCCCTCCTGTAAATGATCATGAACCACCCCTAGTCTCTTGCCTCTCACCACTGCCTTTAGAATAGTTTCAACTTTGGCCTGGTGTTCAAGTTCTTTCAGGGACTAGCCCAGCCAATCTTTCCTTATTCCCTTCCTTTAAGCACCCTTCTCTACAAGGAAACCGGTCTATTCACTAACTCCATAGGATCACTGGGTCTGATTCTTCTTTTCCTATCTGAGTCCTACTCATCCTTTAACAGCCAGCTCAAACCTCACCCCCTCACTAAAGCCTTTCCTGACCACTTGGCCTATAGTAACCTCCATCTCTCCTTCCTCTTAATTCTACAGCACACAGGCTTGACTCATCAATCAATTACCTTTTCACAGGTATAATCTCAGCACCCAGTGTAAAGCTGCTTGGAGGCTGTAAGTGTGCCTCCTACTACTTTACCCCACCACATGGAACAGCATCTTGACATTTAATAAGCAAGCAAACACTCAACTCTTTTTTTGACTTCCTATATTAAGTTTAGCATTAGCATAAAGGAAGGATGGAAGAGGTGGGGGGGACTTCTGAAGTCAGAGACCAGCTAAGGAGCTGTTGCAATAATCCAGATGTGAGGCAAAGAGGGCCTGACTAGGGAACAAAGAGAAAATGGGCAGATATAAACAACAAAAAAAAATTTTGCATGCAAAAACTCAGCAGGATGTGATTGACTACTACTAGGAACAAAAGCAAGGGATGAATTAGGATAAGGTTAGGTTTAGAAACCCTTCTTGGATTCATTTTAAAGCCTGTCTGAAAACAAGTGTATTAAGCTGCTAAAAAGTCCACATTTGCAAAAAGTCTTCGGTGAAACTGCCCAATATCTTGAACCAGGGACAGCCATTCCAATTTCAGACATACACAGAATGGTAGAGCTGGAAGGGTCTTTAGAGAGCTTATCTAAAACCCTCACTGATCAGGTGGGGAAACTGAGGCCCAGCATGGAAGAGGCTTGCTGAAAGCCTCAAGACAGACTCCCAGACTATTCATGCCCCAAGGCACAGCCGCCTAGCCTAGAAGGACACTGTTTACACACCCAGGCCAGCCCAGCCCTCCGTAATGGCAGGACCATCTGAGGGCGAGAGTGACCATGGAGACGTCCAGGGCCAAGCCGGACGCGCCGCCGCCTGTTTACCTGAGGAAAGCCGTGGCGTGGGGCAGGAGCTCGGTTGCAGCCACCAGCAGGGCCGACCCCGCGGCCCGGCCCGGCTCTCCGGGGGACTTAACCATCCGGCCTCCCCGTACAAAGGGGGAGCGCCCCCGGGGCCGAGGGGCCCGGAAGCAGGGGATCCCGAGACGCCCGGGCGGAGGCTGGGGATCCCGGGGCAGCTGGCCGAGCGCTACCCTCAGACCCGCCAGCAGCGCCCGTTCTCCGGGGCCAAGCAGGGTTGGCCCCTTGGGGGCGCGCGCCGGACCAGAGCAGGTGCCCAGAGCTTCCCGACCCCGCCCGGCCTCGGCTCCAACCCGCACCACCCGCCCACCCGCCGGCCCACGGGGCTGACCAGGCGCTGAGGCGCCCGCCCCGCCGCGCCCAGAGGGAACCGGACAGCGGCCAGGGGCTGCCACCGACCCCGCTTGCTCCGCCCGCGCCTCGCCAGCCGCCCGCCGCCCCACGCCGGCGCACCTCACCTGCGGAGAGCGCCTCGCTCACATCGCCCGCCCGCGGCGCCCCCTCCGCCGCCGCCGGCGCCAGGCCCGTCCCCGCCGCTCCGGCTGCCGCCCCAGCCCGCGCCCCCCGCCCCCGGAAGCGCTTCTCTGCCCCGCCCCCTCAGCGCAGGCGCTTCCGGGCAGGCACGGACCGGGGTGCTGGCGACGCGGGACGGGCCCCCCTCCGGGACTCCGAGTCCGGGATCCCGCTTGGGCTGTGTCCGGGAGTCTCGCCGCGGACGAATGGGCTAGCGGCAGCCTTGGTCCCGACTCCGGGAGGGAGCGGCGGCAGCTCCGCGCATCACGGCCTCCCGCCCGCCTTCTCCTCGGCGCCCCCTGCTGGCGGGAGGAGGGCTGCTCCGCGGGGCGCGCCCGGGGCTCCCGGAGCGGAATGGGTGAGAGGCCAGGACCCTCGACCTGCCATTACCCGGGGCCTGCACCCACCGTGCGCCCAGCCTTCCGCTTCCGAGACCCTCGCTCTCACAGCCCTTCGGATGCCTGCCCCTCACCCAGGCTGCACAGCGGTTACCTGTGCGGTGGTTACCTTGCCAGACCGGGTCACCTAACTTAGGACCTTGGGCAGAGTCCCTCTCCCTCAAAGCGGAGATAAAAATAACGAACTTGGGGATGTGAAACTCCTGTCACAGACCAAGTCTCAAAAAAAATGTGTATTTCCAGATCCTTGGAGACACCCAATCTTGACACTCGGGTGGGAGTGGGAGTCTCGCTCAGCATTTTCCACTCTGTTTCAGGCGAATTTAACACCCTTTGAAGACCTTCCCTTTACATTTTGGTGGACTCCTGCGAAGTTGTGGCAGAAGTTTATTTTCCTTTTTCTGACTTAGTAATAAAAATAAACTAGGAGTCAAAGATATCAGCTCCTCTTCAAGTTAGAAAGCTGAGACTTCCTGATGTTACCTCATCCTCCGCAAGCGGGAACTCCCTCCAGGCTCCGTCCAGTAGTCACCTTCCAATCACAAGGGCCACCTTTTGTTGAACACTGGGCAGGGCGCTGTGTAGACACTTTATAGACATGACCTCCTTTAATACACAACCCCAGGACTGTTAATATCCCCATTTTATCAAGGAGTGAACTGAGGTTCAGAGAAGTTAAGTGTCATCTAAAGTCACACAGCTAAATGGCAGACTTGGGATGAGCTCCCTTGTCTGTCTTACTCCAGACAGGAACTTTTTGTGGCAATGGAATATTCCGAACAGAACTTTAGGTAACCTAACTGCAGGCACCTGGGCAGAGAGTCTCACTCTCTAATTACTATTCTTCTTGAGCTATTTCCTTGAGATCTGCCCCCAAGAGTGAAGTCTGTGAACCCAAAGGCATAGGAAGACATCGTCTTGTCAGGCCAGGTTTTCTCAGGACCACTGGGCTGATTCACACCCCACATGAGTGAGTTCCTGTTTCCCCACAGACCAGCTGTGGGCTTCATCATTTTAACTGATTTTTGCTAAATTTGTTGGTAAGAATTGGGGTCTTCTTGGCTGTAATAATCGTATTTGCGTGTCATTAAGGATTATAAAGACAGAAATGTTCCTTAGTATTTAACCTTTGTGCCACGTGTCTCAAAGTTATTAGCCATCTGTCCATTGGACACTGGGTATTTCCCTTATAGCTTTATATTTATTCCCCCACCTCACTGGGTCACTCAACTCATGTATTTTTCCAGTGCCCTGCTTTTGTTGTTGTCATTTAGCTGATTATGTGTCATAATCTCTACTAACTTATTTTAGTTAGAAAATTGTCACTTCACAATTAGGGTGCATGTGTTTCTGTTTTCCCATGATGTTTGTGGCATTTTTAAATGATTTAACTTGGCCTATTTGAAATCAAAAAGAGTCTAGAGGGTGATGTATGGGCCTCATTCCACAGTTACCCAGTTTCCCTAGTGCTACTTATGAAATGATAAAAGTCACATTTCATCCAGTCAAGGAGGGGTTTTGCCATAATGGAGGTATGCAACGTTGGCGGCTGGTGTTAGCCAATATCTGTGTTCTGCCTTTTCTTCTTCCAAGGCACATGGCTAAACACATCTTCCAGCCTCCCCTCCGTGTCATGTGTTCATTGAGATAGTGTAGAAGTGCTTGTAAAAGTTAATTCCTTTCCCCTCCTTTCCTCTTCTTCCCTTTCTTGGACAGATAGGGCCCAAATCTCCACTTCTCATCTATGCCAGATTCCTGAGCACTTAGAGAGTCAAGATAGCCAGGTTATCTGATCCCAGCCTCTCCTTCTTCTGGCTCCCACAAGGGGACCCTTTCTGCCAAAGCTCAGGCCCACTTTGAAATCCCCAGAGTCTGGCAAAGCTTATTGTCTGTTGGCACCTGCCAGAGTCTTGACAAGACACACATAAGTCACGAATATCCTTTAAACAAAAAAATTATGTGAATTATCTGGGATTTTCTCACTCCTGCTCCCCTCACCAGGACCCACTGGTGTGCCCCTTCCACGTGTCTCACTACCTGAGTAGTTTGGGGCCAGCAGGGGGAGTCAGCCTCTCCAAACAGTCCCAAGCTGTCCAATGACTTCTATTATAGAACATCCTAGTGGGTCAGGTTTCCACCTGGCCAACCCTGCAGAGTAGAGTAGGCGTTCCACCCAGTCCGGGAAGAGCAGTCCTGGGAGACTCCTCTGGTCCTCACTGCCTGTGTGATGGGAGCCTCTCTTCTTCCTCTGTTAAATGGCAATTAGGCTGAAGGGTGTGATTTGTGGCCTCCCCTCCCACAGCCAAGGGTGGGCAGTAGAGTGCTATGGCTAAGCAGTGAGGCGGATCCGGGTGCCCGTCCCCACTCAGCCACACAAGGTGGACTGCTGTAACTCAGCCTCACGAGGGCTCCGTGATCTGAGTGGGGCCAGGCACTTGCCCTGCTGAGCTTTGGCCTCCTCATCTGTATAGAGGGTGATGACACCGACCTCAGTGGTAAATATGACCATAATAGAGCATGGCACACACAATAATTATTCTTGGTCAGCAAGAAAGCAAGGGAGGAAGGATGGCTTCAAGAGCCTCCACCCATTTTCATGAAGCCTTTTCTCACTTCCTGGAGAGAGAGCTTGCTCTCTCCTGTCTCACCTGCCCAGCCTCTGGGTGGGCCTGGCTTGCCTCTGATCTGAGCCCTGCTGGCACCCACTGGGCTCAGGTGTTGCCTCTGGAGTCCTTCCTCACTGTCACTTTCTTCCTGATCTGCTCTCTCCTGGTTTCCTGCTGATTCTCCAACACCACCCCTGTAATAGACTCTGCTGGCACTCTCTACTTCTCCTGTGTAGTAGCCACAATGGCAATTAATTAATGACCTGTACAATTACGAGTTTAATATCTGTGTCCCCCACCACTAGCCTGTAAACTCCATGAGGATGAGACCTTGTTTGACTTCTTTCTTGCTGTTTCTCCAGTGTTTGGTACTCAATAAATATTTGTTGAATTAATAGAAAAGGAACGGTTACCAGTTTTTGCTTCTACGTCTGTGTTCCTTGAGGGTAGGGGCTGTTTAATTGATCCATTTCCTCTGCACCCTGCAGAGAACCTGGTACTAAATGAGCAGCAGTGAATATTTGCTGAGGGAAACAAAGCAGGAGTAAATGAGTGGATGAACTGAGAGACTGAACCCACATCTCTCTTCCCCTTTTCCCTGCGTCACGGCTTATGACCGATTCCCCCTGTCTGTGTAAATTGTCTCTTGGTCCTGAACAGCCTCTGTCTTGCAGCTTCCTTTGACTCACAAGGATGATGGGCAAGAAGAGAAAGATCTTCCACATTTGTAGGGCGTTCTCATTTGAAAAATAAGGTTTTCAGGAAATCCACCCCAGTCCCTGCAGGGAACACATCTACCTCATCCAAAAGGGTGGCTACCCTCCAGGAGAGGGTACACAGACACATAAACACTTTTTGGCCCAGTGCATTTACCTCCTAATTTCCATCAAAGCCATTAATCGCAAAGTGTCATACTTACCGCTCATACAAACCGTGGTAGGCAATGTTGTCTTCCGGTCAAGAGAATAGCGGAGACTTCAGAGTTGCTTTGGGTGAATCACTTAATCTTTTTTACCCTTTCTTACCCATCTGACAGTGGGGCCTAACATTCCCGAATTTCCTCTTTTAATAAACATTCTTGTTCACATTTAAACATTCCTGGAAAGACATTTTACGATCAATGAGTATATTTAATCTGGTTGTGGTTTTTGCCCCAAACTGGGTCAATAAATCCAGAGTGTATCTCAGAATCAATGGCATTCTTGAAAGCTAGGTCTTGAGGTGGACTGCTGTAACTCACGTCACATTTTCTCACAGGCAGATGTCTGACTAAAGTTAGTAAAGTGAAGACATCTGCAAAGATGCAGCCTGGTTTCAAAAGGTGATTGAGCTCTAAGTGTTCTAAACCAGGCACAAACCTGCCAGGCATGCCTTGGATTTCAACGAAGTGAGCAAGCTGCACGTGAAGAGCATTCTTGCTGCCACATGTGTTTAATGTAAAGCCAACATCCTGTCCATCAAACACGAGACCAGAAGCATTGCTCGCCTTCCCTCAGAAGTCAGAGGGTTTTGCAGGATGACTTTGATGACCAAGACTCTTTAAAAAAAGATGCCTGGGGAGATGGAAACTTTTCCCCTCAGTAAAATTCCCCAGAACAAATAGTTCCACTGACCTTAGACATGACTTCAGCACTTTCTTGAGTTGAAAGCTGTTGAAAAATAAAAGTCATGGCATCTGATTGTTTGATGGCTTCACTAAAGATTTCGAATATGAGGATCTGGAGAGGGGGTGTCTCTTTAATCCCTCTTTTTTTTTCCTTCTTACAACAGAATCGGAATGGAGGGGAGCCCTTTGGGAACTGAGTCCCTGGGGCTTCGGGATGGTTCCAGGCACTGTGGAGGAAGGAGGAGAGTCCAACTTTCTTTCTTTGTTTTAATCAATGTTAATGAGGTAAATTGGGTTTTGGTCAATGTCTACATCTGCCGCCATGACCTTTGCTTTTTTGACTTGCTGAGCACGAACAAGGTGCTCAGCATCTGGTTCTTGATCCTGCCTCCTAGAGTCGCCGTGCATCCTCTCCCTGCCTGTTCACACTGCAGGCATCAGTGACAGCAGGATGGAGCCCTGATAGGAGGAGGTGACATCACCACACTCATGGCAGATCAGCTGGGCAGTGCAGGCACACAATGCCTGGGAAACCCTGTCATGACAGGACTGTTGCATATTTATTCATTCAACAAATATTTTTGAGTGCTAATTAAGTGCCAAACATTGCTCTAGGTGCTGGGGATATAGCAGTGGACAGGAAAAAAAAAAATCCCTGCTCTTCAGGAGTGTACATGCTATCAGGGAAAGAGAGGTGTAAACTAACAAGATATATAGTATGTTAGATGGTGAGAAGGGCTATGGAAAAAATAAACAGGGAAGGGGAAAAGAGAGAAGACAGTACATTACCCGATGACAAAGTTTTATACCAGTTTGAAATTCTTACCTGACTTCTGTATCAAACCAGAGGATGCTCACAGCTGCCGGGTGAGCAGGGGCTCATGGCACCTTTACCTGCCTTCCTGACCTTAATCTTCTTCCGGCTGCTGACACTGAGCTGGGGTTTGCCTGTGTACCTGCCCTGTTCTGATCAATCCTCTTCTGCTGGGCTCCTCGAGGATCTGCTCCTCAGCAGCTCCTGTGTCTCCTCTGTCTCCTGGTCTCATCCCTGCGGTCCTGTCCACTATCCCTGGCCCAGAACGGGGCTGGCTTTGTTTTCAGATTCAGTGCGTCCACTGTTACTAGACACTTAACTTTTTTCGCCACCTTTCTAAGATTGGGCAACATGGTAAAGACCACGAGACCCTGGGCAAGCTAATCAGACCCTCTGAACCTCGGTTTCCCATCTGTAAGATGGACGTGGTCGTAGTGCACCTGTCCCAGATGGTTGTTATGGGAATCCCATGAGATAGCTGAAATAAAGTGGTTTTCAAAGGCTTGTACTTAGTGGTTGCCGAATCAGTAGTAGCTGTTCACGTAGGAGGGACTGAGCTAATGGCAGCAATGCAGGGGACAGTGCAGCATGGGAGTGCACCCTGGCTTTGTCTCCCGTACCCCCTCCCCACCCCCTCTGGATCTCCCCTGTCCTCCCCCAACCACTGTCATTCTCGGCTCCCCTTTCATCATGGAGCTTAGCTCCCTGGAATCTTCGCCTCTGGCCACTTAATGAGAAAAACTCTTCAGCGGATCTGCTCCCTCCCTCCCTCCCACTCTCATCGCCTGAAGAACAGTCTCTGTTCAAAGGGGACGATGCCTCCCTTGTCAGTCAAGACTCAAGCAGGTTGGGGAATCTTAGCCCCTTCTTTACTTCAAATGCACTCACGGCCAAACTAGTCAGTGGGTTACATCTGTCCAGGGTACTCCTCTGCAGAGAGGATCTCATCTCTGCATGATGAGAATCAAAGCCCCTTTGTTATCTCCCAGCATGGAAGCCTGGCCTAGCTGACAATTTACACTGTAACAATTCTTATTTTTTAAACCACTCCCCGTACTCACAAGACATACAGATAAGTAACCTCCACCCATTCTCCTCTTCCTTTAAACTTCTTCTTGTTTCTTTTTCCTTGAGTTCCCTGAATTTTGACCAAGTTGGACATGGTCATCTTTTTGGAGTCTTAGGCAGAACTTTGGGGCCTGAAGTCTTGTTAGGGGTGGCTCAACTTCCGGTCAAGCAATAAAATTAAGAACACAGTTTCTTTGGTCAAAACTCCCTGAACGAAGGTAAGATGCTTAACCTCTCTGAACTTCTGTTTCCCCATCTGTGAAATGGAGATAAGTGTTCTGATCCCAAAGGGTTGTTAGGAGTAGTACAATGAGATAATGATTGTAAAGCACTTTGCAAAGTGTCTTATGTGTGATAAACAAGCAAAAGCCAGAAGCTCCTATGTCCACAGTGGGGTTTGTTAGGATAAGTCTTATTTTCCTGCCAAGCCTTCTCTATCATGTCCAACTACCTGGGAGCTATCACGCTGAGCCCTAGGCATCTGCTGATTCGTCTGTCAGCCTTAAGCAGCTTAACGACAGGGACCTTGTCTGGCTCTCACACAATTCTTAGAAGTTACCAGCATTTCCTGTTGTCAGGGGCTTCCTGTGACTTGAGAGCAGGGGCTGTGTCTTGTTCCCCACCGTGGTCCCTGTGCCTAGCACCAAGCTCAATAAATGTCTTAAAACCAGGAACTGAGGAGGGATAAAAAGATGTCAGGCTCTAGCTGGCTCCCACTAGGATGAGATGGCTCAGAACTAGGAATATAGATTCACAGAGCCCTCCTGAGTGGGCAGCACCCAGCTGCCATCCCCTACAATGCCAGCCCTCCTGGTCCTCACTTCAATCTCCTCTCAAAATTGCTGTTCACCCTGCCTTTCCACAGAGCTGAAAAACAGGCAGAGTTTACCTCTAAGAAGTGAGCAACAACAAGCCCCAGGTGCCAATGGAAGCGTGTAACTGATGGAGTTCCTTCTCCCAGTGGGAAGGGTCACCTAAAACAACCTCTTTTCCATTAACACATCAGCAATCTTGTACCAAAAATGTATCCCAGAAACCCACCCATTAGACAGCCATTCCTTTCAATGAAATGTGTGGAGCTCTTCTTTAAGTTTCGCTGATAATTTGAGCCTCTGGATCCCTCTCCCAGTTAAACATCCTCAGCAGAAAGACCCTCTTGAATTCTAAAGCATACTCCAAAGACAGCCTGACCGTAGCCCTCTATCGAGAGACCCAGAAACTCAGAATTGGAGGAAAAAATTTAAGCATGGCCCTTTCTTGTTCAAATTCAAGCCATATTGTTGGCCCAGGAGTCTCTCCAAATACCCATCATTTCCCTTGCTTGTGTCACATTCTTGCAGATGGGAATGCTGTTTCTAGCAGGATGAGAATTATGTATGACAATCTAGTCCACAGCTGAAATGGTCTGCTATAGAGTATGGTACTCTGATGGAGTTTGAGTTGCAGTTTTGGGGACCATGCCATTTACAGAACAAAGGAATTAAAAATGAATATGGGGGGCTTCCCTGGTGGCGCAGTGGTTGAGAGTCTGCCTGCTAATGCGGGGGACACGGGTTCGAGCCCTGGTCTGGGAGGATCCCGCGTGCCGCGGAGCAGCTGGGCCCGTGAGCCACAATTGCTGAGCCTGCGCGTCTGGAGCCTGTGCCCCGCGACGGGAGGGGCCGCGATAGAGAAAGGCCCGCGCACCGCGATGAAGAGCGGTCCCCGCACCGCGATGAGGAGTGGCCCCCACTTGCCGCAGCTGGAGAGGGCCCTCGCACGAACCGAGGACCCAGCACAGCCAAAAATAGATAAATAAATAATAAAAAAAAAAAAAAAAAAATGCAATATGTGTCAAAATGCTTAAAAAAAAAAAAAAAAAAAAAAAATGAATATGGGGAACTACAATCACACCCAACAATGTGGATAAAGCTCAGAAACATAACATTGAGCCAAAGAAGCTAGTCACTAGAGTATGTGTGCTCTACGATCCCATTCATATAAAGTTCAAAGACAGGCAAAACTAATCTACAGTGTTTACAGTCAGGAAACGGAAAGAGGAATGAGGGGAGTTTTGAGCCCCATGTTTTTTGATGACGTGGGTACATTCATTTTGTGAAAATTCATTGAGTTGTACATTTATGATTTGTGCATTTTTATGCTTGATCATATTTCAGTTACCAAAAAAAAGTGCATGTGGCCAGCAGGAAATCCTGAGGTCCAGGACTGAATCACACAATGATAATGCAAAGCTTTGGGGTAAATATAAGTTTAAACCAACTCAGAGAGCGATGAAAAGACTAGCACACCCTGCCCAGGTTTCTTGTGTCCGTAGGGGTCATTAAACTCTACCAAGAGAAAACTCTCCTTTCCTAGTGAACAGGGGAGGACCTCTCACCCAGGCTTTTTTCCTTGATCACTGTCTGTACAAGTTCTTTATCATCATGACCTCTGATGGAGGCCAGGGGTCTGTAGCTGCTAGAAAGTGTAGCTGTTGTCTGGAAAAGATCTTTAAGACGTGTAACACTTTCCCCTGGAGCAGATAAGGGTCATATGTGGGAAGGGGCTCCCAACCACAGACTCTGAGGCTGCCCTTCCATCTTGCAGAATCCCTGCCCCTCAAGTGCCACTCTGATCACAGGACACACTGCCTCCCAGGCATTCTGTAGAATAACAAGTTGACTTTCATCCTGCCCTAGGCAGGGTGATTCTTTGGGGTCTGGATTTCTAAAAGGAGCAGTTTGTGACTCTGGTAAGATTACTCACAGAACAAGGAAGAGACTGTGCTTAAAGTCAGACAAGCTAGTCATTTTCCTAAGTTCAAAAAGAAAATACAGCTGAATTATCATCAGCCTCCATTTGCGAAGAGGGTAGAGAGGCCCCCAAGGAGCAGCAGGTCCACTGCGGCTGTGACTGTTGTTCACGGGCTGCTGGAGGTACAGCAGGGTCCTCTCGGTGAGTCAGCACACTTCAGCCTCCAGGAAGGGAGCAACTTGAATGTGACAAAGCCAGCCTTCAATACCCAGAAATTTCTGAGGCAGTTCCTGGCTTGGGGGTTGGGGGGCTGATTGCAAAAAATCTGCATTTGCAGGGCGACAATTTAGAAGAGGAAATACCACCAATAACAGTATAGTGTCACGCATTTTCAGCTCTCTTCAGAACGAGAATTTGATATTTCTTTATCTCAGTGAGTATTTTGGTCTCTCCAGTTTCTCATCTTGCTACTGCCACCCAAGCCTTGCTAAAGACCGTAGGAGGCTGCTCTGACTTCAACTGAACAAACTGGTTGGGTGCCAGGCCCTCTGCTGTAACACAGACATGTAATGAACAGACATAAGCAGGTCTCTACACCCTTCTGGTCCTCACAGAGCTTAGCAATGTGCATACAAACGATGCCTGCAGGGGTGACACATCCTAAGTTTTTCAGGGGCTCTAAGGAAGAACAGATGATACCGAGATGGGACAAAGTGAAAGCTGCTTTGAGGAGGTGGCATTAGAAATGGCCTTTATTTGGGACAGGATTAATGGGCAGGATGCTGGCAGGAGGAGAGGACATAATGAGCATGCTTGGCAGAGGGAATCTCAGTAACGCTCATGGTTATAGGGAAGCTGAGAGCAATTTCAAGGGAATATGGGATTTAGCTGGAGAGTAGAATAGGTAGGGTGGAGAAATAGTGAAAACAAACCAGAAAGGAAGTCTGGAAGTCTAATCCTATGGTCTGGAGAGTTTGGGCCGACTTTGGTGGGAATTGGGGAGCCTCTGGAGGTTTCAGAGCAGCTTGGTGACATGGAAGAGTGAGGTTGACAGGTGTGTGTAGGAAGTGGAGTGAGGGGAGCAGGCTGGCGCAATCATCTAGGTGAGATAAAGAGGAGAGCGGTGGTGACAGCCACCTTCCAAGTCTTCAAAGAATTGACCTTTTTTTTTTTGGCTGCTCCGCACCGCTTGCGGGATCTTAGTTCCCCGACCAGGGATTGAACCCGGAGCCATGGCAGTGAAAGCGCCAAGTCCCAACCACTGGACCGCCAGGGAAGTCCCTTAAAAAAATTGAACTTAATTGAATGTGTGTGTGGATGGAGTTCTTGAAATTCCTTGTCAACCACCCTTCCCCTCGTGACCTTCATGTAAAGAAGAGGGTGAGTGTTGCCCATTTTTCTTTTCTTTTTTTTTGCTTGGCTGCGCTGGTCTTCTTTGCTGCGTGCAGGCTTTCCCTAGTTGCAGCGAGTGGGGGCTACTCTTCATTGCAGTGTGTGGGCTTCTCATTGCGGTGGCTTCTCTTGTTGCGGAGCACGGGCTCTAGGTGCGCGGGCTTCAGCAGTTGTGGCACACAGGCTTAGTTGCTCCACGGTATGTGGGATCTTCCCGGACCAGGGCTCGAACCCATGTCCCCTGCATCGGCAGGCGGATTCTTAACCACTGCGCCACCAGGGAAGTCCCTGCTGCCCATTCTTGAGGACACTGGTGAGCAATTCTTGAATTACATGAAATTGCTAATTGGAATTTCACTGGCATGCATGGCAGGAGGGTACATGATCAGTGTGCCAGAGGCAAAAATCCCATGGAAGAAAAGCAACTTTAAAAGGAGCCTCTGCAATTATTGTTCTCAGATGGCCCTACCTAGGTTAACAACACCCCCCATTAGGCTACTAGGAGTCCAGCTTGCCCCATTTCAACACTGACTTTGAACTTGACCTACCTGGGCTCATGTTGGCTCCTCCCACCAGGCACCTGTTCCACACCCAGGAGACCACGTTGGCAAGCCTGTTATTTGTCACTCAGCCCATTCCCTGTAGGGAATGCAGCACAAATACGTCATGGGTCATTTCATTCCAGTGGGTTAATTTTCCTGACAGCTCTGATCATCGCCCTTTGGAGTTGAAATCAAATCCCTACTCCTCAGCCTGGGATCTAAGGTCCTTCATGACCTCGAGCACCAACAGGTTGTAATTGCCAAAAGCTTGGGCTCCAGAGTCAGATGACCTAGTTCGGAATTCTGGCTCTGCCACTTACTTAACCTCTCTGAGCCTTGGTTTTCCCTTACCTTTCAAGCTGGATTGCAGTAAAGACCTAAAGAGATATTGCACGTAAAGAATGTAGCACAGATTCTGGCATACAATGAATGCTTGGTAGTTGACATCCATTACCATAGTAACACATTGGCCCCCAAACCTACCTTTCCTACTGTATTTCCACAGCTCTTTTCACACTTCCCCACCTCCATGCCTTTCTTCATATTTTCCCTCTGGGTAGGTTGTTCTCTTCTTTACTCCAATCCACAGTTCCGCAGGTCAGAATTCTATCCTTCAGGCCCTGCTCAGATGCTCATGGCACTAGGAAGGCTTCTTGCATTTCCCTAGTTATCCTGTTCCTGTGTTGAAGTTTGTGGTAATTCTCGTTAGTGTTAGAGAGCTACCAGTCTTATCTGCCTCTAGAATGTGAACTCCAGGAGAGCTAAGAATTTTATCTGTTTTATTTATTGCCATATCCCCAGCATCTAGAACAGCACATAGCGTTAGGCCTTTTGAAAGCATGACTCTACCTACTAGATAGTGTGCTCTCTGAGAGCCTGTTAATGATTTATTCTATAGCGTCCATATTGTCGTTGTGAATTCAATGTGCTGAACTATGGCAGACAAATTAGGAGAAAAGGGTTCTGTTCAAAAGGGGAGAGTGGGGAGTTCCCTGGTGGTGCAGTGGTTAAGAATCTGCCTGCCACTGTTGGGGACACGGGTTCGAGCCCTGGTCTGGGAAGATTCCACATGCCACGGAGCAACTAAGCCTGTGTGCTACAACTACTAAGCCTGCGCTCTAGAGCCAGCGAGCCACAACTACTGAGCTTGCGTGCCACAACTACTGAAGCCCATGCGCCTAGAGCCCGTGCTCCGCAACAAGAGAAGCCACCGCAATGAGAAGCCCGCGCATTGCAACAAAGAGTAGTCCCCGCTCACCGCAACTAGAGAAAGTCCACGCGCAGCAACGAAGACCCAACACAGACAAAAATAAAGAAATTAATTAATTAATTTTTAAAAAATTTAGGAAAAAAAAGGGGGAGAGTGGGAAAATCCTGGAAGGCAGAATTAGGAATTACTGATAGGGATTCACCCTCTCACCCTCAGGATGACAGTGATGAGTTAAAACCCAGAAAATCCAGAAAAGCAGGTGATATTGAGGGTAGTTATTACAGGAAGTGGTTGTAACTTGGGTCTTGTCCTACAGATGAATTAAGCTCAGTGGCTTTGACCACATCCACAGGTAGGTTTGTTTGAGAAGTATTCTCTTAAAGTTGATGGTTAAATCTTATTTACAGGCCTGGATTCATAAGATTTAGCCAATTATATGACACAAACAGCAAAGGACCTAACCTGAAATGTCCATTTCTTTGTCTCCTGGAGTGCTTTTCACAACCTCTGAAGACAGGGAATTACCATCTGGAGGCCCAGCCCAGGGCCACAGCTGGTGGTCGATATACATTTGGTAAATAAATGAGCAAATGAATGAATCAAAGAATAGACCCTGGAAGAATATAAAGCTACTTTTGAGATATCCCAAATGTTTGCATTAATACTTTTCAACTATATACTTTTTGAAGAATAACTATAAATGCATGTAAGTATTACTGAATTCACAATAGTGGTTTGCGATTTTGAATTTTTCTTGATCAACAATTATCATGGTGGGAGGGGGCTCTGCAAATTGTTCTAATATTAAAAAATGATGCTGGGAATTCCCTGGCGGTCCAGTGGATAGGACTCCGCGCTTCCACTGCAGGGGACGCAGGTTTGATCCCTGGTTGGGGAACTAAGATCCTGCACGCCACGCAGCACAGCTAAATAAATAAATAAATAAATAAAATGTTAAAAAAAAAAAAAAGATCCCTCTACTTGAAAAGACTGGGAACATTTGCCCCGAGATGCTTCTGTATCGGTTTCTAGCAGAACTGCTTAACACCTTCTAGACAGAGCTGCTGTGAGAGTCACAAGGTCACTGCTGCCCTACTTTCAGATGGTCAGAAAGGTCTCATACCATGCTCTCAGCCGATTCACACAAAACAAGTGGTTTATTTCTTATAACCCACCCAATTGTCGAGCCTGATCCTGTGTTTCCAAACTATAACATTCTATTGCTACTTAAAGCTCAGATCGCCACAATCAAAATTAGAATGTTGTCCAAAAGCAATTTTTGGTCCTTAATCAATTGCCACAAATTTTAGTATTAGATGAAGCACCAAATAACATGTAACCATCTGTTTTAGACTGCGCCAAAATCTCACTGAAAATATGCCCTCTTCTAGAACAAGCTGCTCAGCAGAAATTAACAACAACAAAAAATTCATCACTTTTCTTCACTACAGGGCTGGTATATTTAATAAGGAGTATGGCAATTCAGTTTATTCTGCTTCCAAAGCAAGTTGTCAACTGTTTACTGACATTCTGGTGTGAGCCAGACACTGACTTTTCTCTACCAGAAATCATTTTTTGATAAATACCATTGCCTTCTTCTGCCTGACTTAAAGTGTCCAGTATTATAGCTCAGTACCTGCTCAGATACAAAATCTTTCATTTGGGTTAGGAAAGAGGATGTATACTTATCTTAGAATTCTTAGCTAACAGGCAATTTCAGCAACATTTAGATGACATTTAGTGGGAAGAGGGCCTTCATAAGATTGTTGGGTACCCGTACTTCCTAAGAAAGATCTCTGACAAAGCAAAAAGTCCATGGCTGTAACTGGTGGATAAAGATTCCACAGTGAATCTGCATATATTATTATTTTTTTAATTCAGCAGTATTTACTGACTGTTAATCAGGACTGTGCCAGGAATGGCCACTCAGAGACAATTAAGACATAGTTCTTGTTTCTGAGGAGCTCACTGTCTAGCAGGGGACATGGGTTTGTGTGAAGAATGGATGGTATATATAAAATTACAATACAGTGACAAACGCTACAGCAGAATTAAGTTCAAAATGAAAATGGAATCACTAAGAGTGGTGTGAATAGTTTTCAGGCGTGCTCAGGGAAGGCGTCACAGGGATTATTTTTGCAGAGCCTGGAACAATACAAAGTTTTCCGGGAGGATAAAGGTTAGGGAGATGTGGATGGAAAAGAGAAGGATGAGTATTCAAGGCAGGGAAAATCATTCATGCAAGGACAAAGAAAAGCCCAAGGAGAGCAGCCAGGGCCCAAGTGGAGGTCAGCAGGTAAGACTGGACAAGTAGGCTAATGTAGATCGGGGCCTTGGATGGCAAGCTAAGGCGTTAAGATCCCATCAGGCGGATCATGGGAGGTGACAGGATTAGATCTGCTTGAGAAGGAGGGCTTGGAGCAGTCAGGTGGTAGGAGACCATGTTAGGCGCGGGGGCTGTTGTGAGGGCGTACCTGTCCCAGAGGCTGATGGGGACAGAGTGGGCCTGCTTGGGGCCCACCAACCCAGAGATAAGCAGGTGCTGCTGGTGCAAAGACCCAGTCTCCTGGAGATAAACACCAGAGCAGTGGTCAGGGGGCCCAGATAAGCCCTTGGCCTTTGGAACCCCTCTCTAGGTTATTTACATTCAAAATTTAACACCCAGGGCACCAGCAGGCAGAATGGGGTTTACTCTGGACATTCTGAACCCAACAGGGCACGTGTAGCTTAGTGGAGCCCAGGACTCGGGCTGCCTGGGTTTGAATCCTGGCCGTTGGCAGTGTTCTCCTGCTAGACAGCGATGGCATTAGCACCTGCCTCACAAGGTAGGTGTGAAGGTGAAGGGTCAGCCCATGAAAAGTGCTTAGAACAGTGCGGAACTCAGTAGGCCCACATAAATGTAAACTCTGTTAAGGAGCAAGCAGTTGGTTGATTGTACTATGTGAAATTAAAGCTGCTCTGGTGGGAAGGTGGGGGGGATCGTGCTCCTTTCCCCTCCCCTTTTCTTGGAGTAGGCCTTGAGGGGACTTTTCTACCAGTTTGAAAATCACTGGACTCTCCATTCCTGGGGTTAATTTCTGCACATTATTTCCTGAACCCTAGGAGTTCAAGCAGGGTGAGCTACTGATGCCAGTACTGATGTCTCTGGATGGAGTCTCTTTGTCTCCAAAGACAGCAAAGTGTATGAACCCAAGGGACACCCAGTGAGTCACCCACCACCTAAGTGTACCAGGATAATCTGGCCTAGGTCCTTGCTCCCCGACATTAGAAGCCATGCTCAGTGCCTTGCAGGTGGAGAGGGACAACTGTGCAAATCTCACACAGACATCCCTCCTGGCCCAGGAGTAAGGGCTTAGAGAGGGCTTTTTCTGAGGGGGAAAGAAAAAGCATCTCCCCCGCAGAATAGGAAGCTGTCATCCTTTCCTGCTACATAAGGTGGCCTGGGAGAAACAGACTGTTATGAGGAATAAATGAGTTAATGCAAGTTAAATATTTAGCATATGTTAAGCATGCAATGAACCTTCACTTAGGGCTGTTATTTATAGTCTGCAACCTCAATTCTTCTTACACCTATTGAAGTAGGTAAGGTGTTCAGTGGGTTGAGTGGGTGTTCAGAGCCCAATAAATATATAGAACTGCATTAAAAAAAAAAAAACTCTCCAAAAAAAATTCTCTGTATCTTCATATTGTGAGCAGACAAAAGATATTTCACACATTATGACACACTATATAAATGAGGTAAAAAAGTAATCCTTTCTAGTCTGGTTCAAGGTCACTGCTATCATTTTAAAGCCTGCAATTTCTACTCAGCCAGATCCTGCAGGAATTCTAGGAGCGTTTACAGATTTGGCGTCCATCCACCATGAGTGGAGTGCTGTGCAGCTGAGGAGCTTTTCAAAGAACCCTGACAAGTGAGATTTTATCCCAGCATGGATGACCCCGAATTAACAAGACAGGGGCAGTTCTAGAGGCAGCCTTTAGCCTCTATCAATAAAGGTTAGCTATTATATTAGACAGATCATTATACTCTGGGGAGTAACAAGTATCTCATTAAGTTATAAATAACATTTAATGGCTTTAGTACTGTTTTATTTTGGAATATGAGGAAGAAAAAAATAGAACGCACAATTTCTAGAGTCTAAAAGCCACTATTTTTATAACATTTACCTACAATACTGCTTATGAACTACCTTGGTTTTATAGCGCCCACATACTCCCTTGAAGTACAGCTGTGACTCTCCTGTAATGGCATCAAGCTACTTGCAGTGGGACAAGAAAGTGGTAGAAGATTATAAAATCAGATGGTTCAGTTTTGATTCGAACTAGTAAAACCAGTTCAGAAAAAGACTATAAGACTTCTCTCTCCACCTTCACATCCCTTCTGATTTCTCATTAAGGGAAAAAAATGCCATTTGTTCCTATCTTCATTCACCGTACTCTAAACACAGGACACTGAGCAAGTTTTCTTAAAAAGAACACAAGATAGAGATGGAAGGGTACAGAGTTCTTATCTTTCATGTTCTGCACTGAGAAAGAATAAATTTAAAATCACTTACCAAATAGTAAATGACTGTTACATCAAGTTCAGCAAGCTTACCTCATTTCCTGTTGCTGACCTGCTAACTGGTCCATTGACTGTGGGCAAATTCTAGAGCTGTACACCCTCCAAGGTGCCCAGGCGCACAGACTGTTCTCAAGAAATGCTTCGGTGGCTTGGTGGGAAGCAGTCCCTGAACTGACTATGAGGAAATCTAAATAAACTGCACAGGTGTTACATGCTCCATCTGGATAACACCCCTCACATTCCACCCCCCTTCTGTTCCCAAATACAAATGAGCCACTTCATCTTTTTCCTTTCTCCTGATAAGAAACGGTGCTTCTCATCTTCACACACAGAGGTCTCTGCCCCTGCAGGAGCTGTATGGGAAAACCTGCTTCCTAGGTGGGCTGGACTGCAGGTAACCAGAGGCCTCAGCAGGGTACCCAGGAAGGGTAAAAGTAGGGATTGGAGGGGTCACCATGCTGCAGCGCCTGAACCGTTTGCCCTTGGTCAGGATGGACCGGCCCCACCTCAAAAAAAGGCCAGAAATGGTTCTTCTGGACTTCTTCCCACACAGAGAATGGCTAAGCTAGCTGAGGCAATCTGTAGCTGGCTTCAAAATCAGCAGTGGGGAGGGGAAAAAAACCCTCACAACAAACAGTGGCAACAGAAGGTTTGTGTGGGAAGATGGTTAAGTTTGGTCTAAAACAAGCAGAGTCTCTGGTAATGAGCTGTTGTTAGGAAATACGTGGGGCCCTCAGGGCCTGCGGCACTTTTAAAGAGCACTATTGCTGCCTCTTGAGGGTTTTCTTGGCGGGCGGGGGGGGGGGGGGGCCACGGGGTGGGGGAGAGGGAGGGGAGTAGGGGAGGGGAAAGCGAGGTGAAGCAGAGACCCAACTCAAGAGCATGGAGGCATTACAGAGCAGTGCAAAAACCACCTCCGTGCGCTGTAGCCAGAAGTCCTGCTTCAACTCAGCTCCACCCCACAGTCGCAGAGCCACCTTTGGTAACAGACCTACCTCCTCTGAATCACAGCAGGCTCACATGTGAAACGAGTATACCCAAGGCATCATCTGGGGTTCTGGCAGGAACAGATCCATACTCAGCTGGGGGAACTGAGGAGAGTTTCATAAGGGACTATTTACAAAGGGTACGGGCAGGGTTAAGGAACTCCTATGAGGACACTTAAGCCCTAGAGGGAAGGCAAAACAGGGAGTCAGGACCAACCCTCAGCTTGAAAGGACAAGAGAAGGGTGTTGCTACCAAGACCTGAAGCTGCCTGACAGGCGCTGGGGCCTTGGCAGAGGAGCCCATCTGCTGTCCACCCACACCTGGCAGAGCCAGGCGAGTGAATGCCCTGCCTTCTTCTCCTCCCATCCGCCAAGCTCCTCCCAGCGTGTCTCTGGTAGATCCTAACCAGAAGCCAGAAGGACAGGTCCATAGAGGCAAGCCTCCAAAGCGAAGCACAAGGTGGGGAGGGGATCTGGAGGAGCAAACAGAATAACCAGCACACCTAAATACCTGATGGGACTGGTGGGGGTTTAAGTCAGTTAATCGTCATAAATGCCTGACACAGCAAATGATCACTCACTACCCATTTGATCAGGCTGTCTATTTGGCATCTGTTAAAAGGCCACGATATAACTTTTATTCTCAGGTGGCAAAAGCCAGAATGAAAACAAAGACATGTGGTCATATATCCACAGTGAAAAACAAAACTTTTACAAAGTTGACAGATAACATTTATTAAAACATGTCATACAAAAGGGCGTGGTCTCTTCTATAAGAAGAAAATATTAAACAGTAACATTCAATTAAGTAAAACCATGCTGTACACTGAAGACAGCAATATATAAAGACAAAACTATTCAACTTTTGCAACACAGGCATAACATTTCACAAAATATCAATAAGATATGCACCTAATGATAATCTATTTATCATCAAATGGTTTTGTGGTCTAAGAGTCACCTGACTTGCATAAATAAAGTAATTTTCTAGAAGAAACACTGGGAACCTCATAAAAGGAAAGAAGGCAGCAGCAACTGACATTATGACACAGGCTTCAAGCAAAACTAAAAAAAAAAAAAAAAAAAAAAAAAAAGTCACATTTGCAAAATGTGTTCCAGCATCTTCCCATAGGGCACTATCAGTAGAGATTTGAAATAAGAAACATGTACCTTTAAACACATAAGTAGCAAAGAAAAAACCCAAACAAACACACACCCTGGTTTCACTGAATAAAGTTAGTCACCCATGAAAGCAACCTAAATCACAAAATTAGTGTGGCACAGAGGGCTGGGGGTGAGGCGGCGGATATATTTTGCTTGGTTTTCTGCATTCCTAATTATCAGAGATCTTATAAAAGCAAACACCTGGCTTTGGTGTGATGGCATCCTCTCCACCCTCCCCCCGGGGGCTGCAGCAAATCCTCTTCCTCAGGGAAAGCACAGTGTTGCTGCTTCTGCTCTGCCCCAACTTCACTTCTACAGCAGCTTGAGGAGGTGTGTGCCTCCGTGGGAAGACCACTGAGACTAAGCAGCTTTCCCAAACAGCTAGAAGTCAGCTTAGGGTCAGTTTAGTTCAGCAAATGCCCACTAGAACGGAGGAGACCCTTTTGGGCAGACTCTTTGAAAGTAGTGTCCAAAAGAAGAGACTGGAGGAAAGTGAGATCTAGAAATCAGAATCAACAGGCTGGGGTCCGAGAGTGCCAGAGGACAACCCTCCACAGTTGAGGAAAGGCTATTGTAGTCCTTCCTCAGTTAGCCGGTGATACCTACTTTACCAAGTGGATTATTGCAATGTGTGTATCTAAAATTAAAGGCATAGCATACGTACTAATATTAAATACCACTGGTGGTGCCTTGAAGCCCTGTCCCACTGGGACTGGAGAAAAACCACAGTTAAGACTCAAAGGGGACAAATAACCTTGGTTGTAGGCCATTGACAAGATCCCTGAAAGACTGTTTGGAAATGTTAACCCCCTGCTATCCAAACTCAATGGGAAGGATAAAGATTTTCTAAAGCTGTACTGAGGGTAAAGAGAGAGACTATCTATCCAACCCAGGGTGGGCAGGAAAAAAAAAAGGTAGTAATACAGTATGATCTCCTAATCCTAAAAGCAAAGTTTATAAAGATTCACTTTTAATATCCAAACTAAGGCAATCCCCTTCCTCCGCCTCTCTGAACACAGCCAACATTTCAGATGCCCAACCACCTCACAGGGTCTGGCTGACCTGATTAGCAACTCTAATTTTTACAAAAACCCCACCATCATAAAAAGCTTAAAACTGTAGATGTGAGGAACTTACATTTTATATTCTACATTTAGTAGCTGATGTACATATAAGGAGTTCAATAAAAGATATCCCTCTCTTCGTAACACATTAAATAAGTCCCAGCACAACTGACTGCTTCCAAAACTACCACCAAAGAGCTGCCCAGTAGTCCTGGCTGAACAAGAGCTCTTCCTCACCATTACTCATGATGGGGTGCTGTGCTGATCTCAACATAATTGAAGGACCATGATTTTTCCAGAATATTTTTATTTTACCTCTCAGACTCTTCTTCCCAAGTGTCCCAACACTCATTTGAATATAATCTTTAATAGAAACCAGCACATCAAACCTTCCAAACAGGCAGAAAATGATTTGCTGATAACCATGGGAGAGGGTGATCAGCTTTTGGCAGAACAAAATGGCTTCACTGCCTTAGTACTGAAATTAGTAGGAGTAATACAACAATTTCTCCTCACATATAAAGGCTAGGATCATACCTAAAACCCATTACTTCTAACGTGAGAAAAAGAGAAGGAGCAATTGAGCTTGATTGTAAGTCACCTCTATATTCTCTGTTAGGTACACAGAGAAATGACTGTTAACTGGCGAAGTTTCAACACTAAGAGAAGAAGATATTAACGTGGCAAACAACCAAGAGGTAATATCTAGTTTCTAGGTTAAAAAATCAATATATATATATATTTATAATAAAGTTTTAAATACAAAGTGCTTTTTATATATCGAGAATGATACAGTGTTAATGAATACATCCCTGTTCTGTAACCTCGATTACAAGAGTTAACTGGTAAGTCTTTCTTTCCCCTTTCCAAACAACGTTTAACAAGTAAATGCCTTGATGGTAGGAGCTTGAGGATCAGAGGCCATTGCCAGCAAAGTCTCTCACTTTAGAGCAAAGCCAAACTTTTAGAACAAAATTTCACCCCAAATCCAAGAAAAGTTATTTTTATTTTAAGGAAAAAAAGTTTCCACTAAGAAATAATAAGCCGGTAAATTTACGGAAAAGTTAACATAACAGTAGCACCCTGTCCCTACCCTGGTGACAACTTCAGGTATGTTACACAGCTTAAAACATCCTGAACATGCTTCTTCTTTAACCTAAAACCTCTGAGTGATCCTCAGAAAAGGTCTCAGAATAGCTGCTTTTCTTTTTTTTTGGTAGGTATAGCTATGAGGACTTGTAAACTCACGCAGCTTTATCTATAACATGAGAACATGAATCTGTGGACTACTTCCTAAAATTAGGACTCTTTCTTTCTGCCTTTTAAAACACATTCCAGCACTCCTAAAGAGCCAGGAGGATTAGCTCAGTGTACCCCTCTACGAGTATCTCCCCCACCAGTGTATTTTCAAGACTCCTCTTTTCTTGGGCAATTGTACCCCACAACTCGTCCCGCCCAAGTATAACCTGACACTCAAAATTCCGCTACTCAGCTACTCTCATTCTGACAGTTGGAGTGTCACTGTAGCACTCTATTAGCTCCTGAAGTTCATAGGTAACTCTCAGCCGTGACTTCTGGCTCCTTCCCAATAACTGTGGTCATTGACTGACCTCTTCAGGAAGCACCATAATCTAAGACAGAGTGAATCGGCTGGAGCAGCCAATGGTACCGTGGTCAGAGTCAAAGCAGGCTAGATGTCTACTAGCCACAGAGCAGATCCCACTGTGTGGATGCTACAATTAAACGGGATTCGGGACAGCAAACCAGTTAGAAATACCTATGTCTGGCACCCTAGAGAATTACAATTAGAAACAGTTGTTTAAACTAAATGTTAGTACTAAAATATAAAACTCTGACTTATCAAGAGTCTGAAACACATTGTGACAGTGGCATCTTACAGAATTTGAAGCTTGTACCATAAGTTATTTGTTTCTTACTTAGAATGTCACCCTCTTAGTATCTCCATAGTTTTGGTTAAAATACCCTTTAGAAAGAATAAACCCAGGTAAGAGAGCTCCGTTAATCAACTTAGTATCCTAGGAATCACATTATTTGTAGCTATTACGTAAGTAGCATCTCATTCAGTGAAGCAGCTACCAAAACAAACCCACATTACCTAAGTATCTATAGTAAGAGCAAAATAAAATTCCAATATGACCTTGTAATAATGAGTGATCAAAAACTGCTGCCACCTGAAATGGAACTGGTGGGTTGTTGTCCAATTCCAAGTGCAGGTGTCTCTATCACCAAGTCCACCTGCCTCATTCACAATGGGCCTGAAGGTTTACCTTGCCAGGTGTGAGGTGGGCTAACTTATCCCCATTACCCATTCCAGGCCTGGAACATACAAATTTGAAGAATTAAGATTTTTTAATTGGCCTACTTAGAGCTGGTCTTTCAGAAATATCTTCCTTTTTTTTAAGCTTCTCTCATAATAGCAAGTAGCACGCATCATCTGTGCCCAGATTTGCATAATTACCATAGTTTATTTTTGTGCCTGCCACTCAAGGGCCAGATCCTATTTTTAGTTAGCCTCAGTCGTATTCTGCTCAGCCTTTGCAGCTTCGTAAGACTTGGTACAAGAAGTCACATGCCTGTGGAAACTGTCCCTCCACATAAATCTCTTTGCACAGATATTACACTCATATGGCTTTATGCCTGTGTGAATTTTCATGTGGCCCACGAGATGATGCTTCATTTTGAATTTCTTACCACAGACACCACAACCATAAGGCCGAAGACCAAGATGCATGCTCATGTGTCGATCTCTCTGACTCTTGTGAGTGAAACTTTTCCCACACTGACAAGGATACAGCTTGTCGGTGGCTGAGAATCCTAGGTGGGAAGCTTCTTCTTTAATCCCTGTTACCATTTCAATATTCTCACTGTAGCCTGTTGCTAGGGCAGCCTCCTGTCTGTGCCCAATGAGATTCCCATCCGACCTCTCTCCAGAAAACTCTTCCATGGAAGAGCCATAGAAATCCACCTGCTCGTCATAATTGCTTTCATCAGCCTGTTCATCAAACTCCGCTTCCACTTTCTTTTCCCCGACGTGAAAGTCTTCCTCCACTCCCGAGGGCTGGACCGAGTGCTCCGTCTGCATGGTGTTGATGGACTCTGTGACCTGGTGCTCATCGTAGGATGCATGCACATCCATGCCCTCGCACGCTTGCTCAAAGCGCTCAGGCTTCACATGGATCCAGCGTTTGTGAGCCATTATGCTGGGCTTGCTGTACATGGGCCGGGTGTAGTGGAACTCGGCACTGTCGCTGGCCCCCTCCTCCCCATCCTGGCTCGCCATCTCAGTGCTCAGCCGGTCATGCTCTGTGGACGAGTTGCTAGGAAGGTATTCATGCTCGGTGAGCTGAGATGACAGCTCGTCTTTGGTGCTCTCCTCTTCATTCTCTCCGTCCCTCAGTTCCTGGGCTTTGGGGAAATCCGTATGGCCCCCAGAGCCCAGCTCAAAGCTCTCTACCAGGCCATTGTAACTACTGCTGCTGGGAGACTGGTGGTCACTGCCATGATTTAGCTTCTGACAAAGGACTGTAGGGTTTCCTTCTAAAACCTCAGTGCATTTGTCTACCACATGCCACATCTGGAGGAAGCTTGCTGCTGTTAAGTAACTAACAATTTCTGGAGCAGGCATTACTAGACGTCCCGTGTAACTTGACAGGAGAATGTTCTCAAACACTCTGGGGTTCATCACATCAGGCAAAACAATCCTCCTGCTGTTTTTCAGGAGTACCTGGTCACAAAAGTAGGGTGAACTGGCAGCAAGAACGGCTTTGTGTGCTCGGAAAATGTGGCCTTGGACAACAATGGAGACATCACATAATTGTCCTTGCTGGCGCTGCTGGTTCAGTTTCTGCAGAATGGTGCTGGAAAAATCAGGAAATTCTACTCGAAAAGAGTTTGTTCCAGGCTCCATTTCATCACAAATCTTGTCTGGTGCTACAAGAGAAAGAAAAATTAGTACTAATTCCAGCCCAAAGAGAAGCTTATTGATCACTAAGAAAACTAAGACAAGTTCCACAGTTCCATAAAGTCCCCTGGCCTGTGGGCATGGTGGGTGGAGCATTCATTCCCCAGAGCAAGGCTTGCAGGTGCGAGTGTGCCAAAAGCAGGAACCAGCCACCATTCTTTATGGTATTAACTCTTGATACCACCTGTGTCTATGAGTGGGAAAATAGAATCCAGAGATATCTGTAAGCTATATAAATCTCAAGTAAAACAAAGTAAATATTTCTAGTCAAAACAAACACAATACCTGTTCCAAACGACAGAATTTTTAAGAGGCCTCAGATTCAACCCACATTTGACAAGTTGGGGTGAGGAAGGAATTGTGGAAAAAAGGAAAAGCACATGTAAAGGCTCTCAGGCAGAAATGATCGTGGTAAATGCAAGGAACTGAAAGGAAACCACCAGGCTAGAATCCACTAAGGGGGCAGGGAGCTGAAGAGGTGGGGCCAGAACAGTCAGGCCTTTGGTCCTTCAGCACCACAGGGGTGAACTCGCTGAGGTCCCAAATAATATGGGTTTCTCTAGTTGCTGTCAGCATTTTAGCCCTTTAAGAGCTTCTCATAATGTGAAGCAGAACGAAATGGCAAGGCAAGGTATTCTATCGGGTGATCTCCAAATTGTTTAAAAAGTTATAGAACAAAGAGGATAGTAAATACTGCCCCGGTTACTGAATGAACTCAATCTGAAAATAAAGTTATAACAAAGAATAAGGGATTGCCTGTGGCATTACTGTAAATATATTTTGAGATGAGTCAAGCATTAGAGACAATTCCTAACAAGACTGATCAACGAGATGAACTCTGCAGCATGCTCAGGCCCCATAATTCCATAGTAAATTAAAACAAACCAGAAAATTCAACAGATTTATTGGTGCTATTTGTCACCTAAGTCTAATACCATATCTAAACATCGCTAAATACCAGATTTTCTAAGTATGAGACAAAAGAAGCAGATAACCCAACAAAGGTTGAAAGTTATCTTTCAGAGATAGGGAGAGATGCCAAGAGAAGAACTAATGTTTCCTAAGTAATTACTATATATTGGGTTGGCCAAAGTTTGTTTGGGTTTCTCTGTAACATGGAAATTTTTGGCCAACCCAATACCAGGAACTGTACACCTTTTTTCACCTAATCTTTGTAACGACCCTGCAAACGTAGAGGACTGACATTCTTAAGTTCACTATTTCAAGTAACTTTCCTAAGGCTAAAATAAAAGCTAGTTTTTATTACGTTGGAATTTGAAATCTAGGTCTCTATGACTCCAAAGCCTATGCTATTTTTCCTATCACATCACTGCCTCTTCTAAGAAGATGCTAAAATACCAGATTAGTCATTAATAATTTTAAGAGGTAAGGCAGTGTTTTTAGAATGAAGTATTAATTTATGGTTTATAGCTCTTAAAACATTTCATAATAATTTAAAACAAACAAAAAAATAAGACCAGGAAATAAATTATTTAGGTATTTGTAATTTCAAAAGGAAAAGTTAACTACACAAATGTATATAGACTAGAGGTATGTAAATTCTGAGAACTACATCTGGATTCTCTGCTCTCATCAGTAAAGAATTTTGATTTTAGCTATTTGAAAAAAGGAAGGGGGGAATAAAACATAACGCATAAAAAAATTTACAAAAATGCTGTTAAAAAAAAAATCTCTCCACCATTTATTCCTAGTCCCCCACCTCCCCCGGAAGGAAATCACCATTAACAAACTCCTATATATATTTCTAGAAACTTCTCTGTGTGTATATCAGAATAAATCATATAAATCCTTTAAAAATTCCTACCCAAATGGGCTCATTACCTACATTCTATTCTGTACTTAGCTTTTGTCACTCAATGTATCTTGTAGAACAACATTTGACATACTATAAACTGATTATGTCCCCCAAAATGCATATGTTGAAACCCTACCCCAATGTGATGGTGTTTGCTTTGGGGGATGATTAGGTCATGAGGGCAGAGCCCTCCCAAATGGGATTAATTAGATTCATTAGTCCCTTATGAAAGAGACAACAGAGAACTCCCTTGTCCCTTTGGCCATATGAGGACACAGTGAAAAGACAGCTGTCTAGGAACTAGTGAGTGGGCCCTCGCCAGAAGCCATATGTGCTGGCACCTTGACCTTGGACTTCTCAGCCTCCAGAACTCTGAGAAATAAATTTCTGTTGTTTATAAGCCACCCAGTCTATGACACTTTGTTATAGTAGCCCGAATGGACTAAGACACCACATTAGCATAAAAAAAGGTAACTCATTCTGCTTAATGGCTATACAGCTTTCTCCTATGTGGATGTATGATAATTTAATCAGTTCTCTTCTTATAGAATTCCAATTGTCTGGGTTTTTGAAATTATGACTATCTTGGCATACATATCCTTGGAAAAAGCTATAGGGTAATCTCTACCAGTGGAACTGCTGGGTCAAAGGACTATGCATTTGACATTCATATATATATATATATATATGTATATAACTAATTTCCAGAAAGGTTGCACCAAGTCACACTCCTACCAACAGTAAATGACAGTGTCTACTCCCCTACACCCTTACCAATGCTGGACTTTATCAAGCAAGACAAAAAAGTTTGCAAATCTCCTAAGTGAATAATCCATGATTCACTGTTTTGATCAACATTTCTTTCATTATGAATGAGACTGATACTCTATTCATGTTTACTGGTCATTTGTTTTTCCTATATATTATCAGTCATAGCCTTTGCTCAAATAAATTGAGCAATTCATCTTATTGATTTGTAATTTCTGTAAATTCAGATTAACTTCGAAATTTGTGTAAATTATCCAATTTTTGCTTTTATGGCCCCAGGATTTTGTGTTAGACACACAAAGGCATGCCTGACTCCAAGATTATTTTTAAAAAGTAAAAAGAATTATTTAGGTTTTATTTCTGGCACCATTTTTTAAAAAGGCATTTAAACCTATAATATACAAAGAGTTTACTTTGGTATAAGGAGAAGGTTAGGATCCAGTTTCTCCTTTTCCCTCCAAAATGGCAAGCCTGTTTTTCCTACACTATTTATTGAATAACTCATCTTTTCCTCAAGATTTCAAATATCTGTTGTGGAATTTTATGTGACCAAGATAAGGTTTTTAAAAACAGTTCTATAAAAATAAACGCCATAAGCGATGTTAGAGAAAATGGTGGAGTAGGAAGCTTTAGGTGTCGATCCCTCCACTAAAACAACTAGTAAACTGTTAAAATGATCAGAATAAACCATTTCCGAATTCTGGAATCTGATCAGACACTTACAGCAACCAATTCAATGCCTGATGAAAGAGGCTGCTAAACCTCGTTAAGAGAGCAGCGTGCTGCAAACCAGCAATAATCCCCATTCCTCGGCTCTGCCACAATTTGCAGAACAGTGGCCCAATTTCCAAGAGTGCCTGGCTCATGCCAGGGTGGCAAGAACAACACTGTCCAAAAATTTGGGGTTTTGCATCTTGGCCAGTCTGGTGAACCCACACAGCTTTTTCTTGGCCCCTCAGGCTGCAGTGGTTTTCCCAGTAGCATCCACTGGAAGATTTTAAAATACAAACACCACTCCCCATTCCTTGGGCCCAAATATTTAAGGAAATCTCTGTCAGGACACAGCCTATCACATAGATAAAGCAACAGAAACTTCTGTGACTATATGCAACAAGGAATACAGACTTTGCAAAACAGTTTAGAAAAAAATCACCATACAGACAACTGCAGCCATCAACAAGAAACAAAAAAAATCCCCTAGGAGGGGAAGAATCTGATTTCAAGGGCTACCACATTAGAACACTAAAAATATCCAGTTCTGAACCAAAAATTACAAAGTAAACAAAGAAAAAGGAAAATAAGGTACATTCACAGGAAAAAAATTAGAAACTATCCTTGAAGAATTCCAGACATTGTTAAGTGCTAGTCAAAGCTGTTAAAGTCAACTGTCTTGGATATGCTCAAATTGTTAAACTATGAACAAGGAACTAAATAAAATCAGGAGAACAATGGCAATAAAGAGACAGAAATTATAAAATGTAACCAAATAGAAATTCTGGAGCTGAAAAGTGTAAGCTGTATTATGGGCTGAGTTGTATCCTTCCAAAATTCCTATGTTAAAGCCCTAATCCCCAGTACTCCAGAATGTGACTATATTTGGATTTAGGGTCTTTAAAAAGGTAATTAAGTTAAAACGAGGTTGTTAGGGTGGGACCTAATCCAAGCTGACTGGTATTCTTATCAGAAATGAAATTTGGACAGAGACATCAGGCACGCGTGCAATGTGAAGACACAGTGAAAAGTTGGCACCTGCAAGCCAAAGAGAAAGGCCTCAGGAGGAACCAAATCTGCCAACATTTTGATCTCAGACTTCTGGCCTCTAAAATTGTTAAAAAATAAATTTTTGGGCTTCCCTGGTGGCGCAGTGGTTGAGAATCTGCCTGCTAATGCAGGAGACACGGGTTCGAGCCCTGGTCTGGGAAGATCCCACATGCCACGGAGCAGCTGGGCCCGTGAGCCACAGCTGCTGAGCCTGCGCGTCTGGAGCCTGTGCCCCGCAACGGGAGGGGCCGCGATAGTGAAAGGCCCGCGCACCGCGATGAAGAGCGGTCCCCGCACCGCGATGAAGAGTGGCCCCCACTTGCCGCAACTAGAGAAAGCCCTCGCACGAACCGAAGACCCAGCACAGCCAAAAATAAATAAATAAATAAATAAATAAATAATAAAAAATAAATTTTTGTTGCTTAGGTCACCTAGCCTGTGGTATTTTATTATGGCAGACCAAGGAAACAAATACAAGTTGAAATTAAAAATTCATAATAAGGAGTCCAATGGCAGATTTAAGCAGGCAAAAGGAAAAAAATTCATCAAACTCAAATGTAAAGCAATTGAAATATCCAGTCTGAGGAGTATTAGGAATGAAGAAAAAGAAACACAATCTGAGGTACCTATGGAAAACCAAATATACCAACATGCAGATCAGAGTCTCAGAAGGAGAAAAAAGAATAGAAAGGATATTAAATGATATAATGATTGAAAACTTCCTGAATTTGATGAAAGACATAAACCTCACACATCCAAGAAGCTTAACAAACTCCAAGGAGATAAAATTAAAGAGATCCACATGAGATACACTGTAAGTCAAATAGTGGAAAGCCAAAGACAATGGAGAATCTTGAAAGTAGCAAGAAAGAAGCCACTCATCACACAAAAGGGATCCTCAGTAAGACCAACAGCTAACTGCTCATCAGAAACCACGGCACTCAGAAGGCAGTGCAGGACATATTTAAAGTGCTCGGATAAAGATCTGTCAACCAGGAATTCTACACCCGCAAAACTATCCTTTTAAGAATGAAGGAGAAATTAAGACATTCCCAGATAAACAAAAGCTAAGGGTGTTTGTTACTAATAGGTTTCCTCTACAAGAAATGATAAAGGTGTCCTTCAGGCTGAGATAAAAGAACACTAGATAATAATTCAAAGCCATATGAAGAAATAAAGACTACTGGTAAAGGTAACAGCATAGGTAAATATAAGAGCTGATATTATACTTTTGGTTTACAACTCCTCTTTTTTTCCTGAATGATTTAAAAGGCAAATGAATAAAACAATAATTACAAATCTATGTTATTAGGCACACAATGTATTAAGATGTAATCAGTGACAATAACAATATGAAGAGGGAGGGATGGAGATGTAGAGGAGCAGAGTTCGTATACTATTGAAACTAGCTAAGTTTAAGATGTTAATTGTAAACCTCAAGGTAACTACTAGGAAAATAACTAAAAATATACATGAAAAGGAAAGAAGGGAATCAAAACTGTATACAAAAACAAAACAAAAATCTCAATTAAAAAGCAGTAAGGGAGGAGTTGAGGAACAAAAAACATGTAAGATACACAGAAGATAGCTAGAAATAAGTGGTAGAAATAAATCCTCCTTTATCAGTAAATTACTTCATATGTAAATGGATTAAGCTCTCCAATTAAAAGGCAAGAGACTGGTAGAATGGATAAAAAAACATGGTTTATCTGTATGTTGTCTATAAGAGAATCACTTTAGATACAAAGGCACAAAGATGTTGAAAGTAAAATAATGGAAAAGGTATTTCATGCAAAGAGAAACAGAAAGATCTGCGGTGACTATATTATTATCAGACAAAATAGATTTTAAGTCAAAAAGGATCACTCTATCAAGAATACATGACAATTAAAAACATATATGTACCTAGGGCTTCCCTGGTGGCACAGGGTATAAGAATCTGCCTGCCAATGCAGGGGACACAGGTTCAATCCCTGGTCCGGGAAGATCCCACTAAGCAACTAACCCTGTGCGCCACAACTACTGAGCCTGCGCTCTAGAGCCTGCGAGCCACAACTACTGAAGCCCGTGTGCCTAGAGCCCATGCTCCGCAACAAGAGAAACCACCACAATGAGAAGCCCACGCACTGCAATGAAGAGTAGCCCCCGCTCGCCGCAACTAGAGAAAGTCCATGCGCAGCAACAAGGACCCAACATAGACATAAATAAATAAATAAATAAATAAAAATAAAAAAACCCCACATATATGCACCTAACAAAAGAAATACATATGAACAGAATTGAAGAGAGAAACATAGACATCTACAAAACAGGTGGAGACTTCAATACCTCACTTTCAATAATGGATAAAAAAATAGGACACAAGATCTATAAGGAAATAGAGGACTTTAACAATATTATAAATCAATTATACTGAAAAGACACATAGAGAACACAAACAGAAAGGAATGAAGTTCTGATATATGCTGCAACATGGATGAACACTGAAAACGTTACACTAAAACAACATGCTAAACATTTATGTAAGCCAGACGCAAAGTACAAATGTATAATTCTACTTATGTGAAATATCTAGAATAGGCAAATTCAGAGAAAGTAGATTAGAGGTTACCAGGGACTCAGGTGAGTGAGAAATGGGGAGTTACTGTTTAATGGATAGAGTTTCTATTTGGGGTAACGAAAATATTTCGGAACTAGAAAGTGGTGCTGATTGCACAACGTTGGGGTATAATTAATGTCACTAAATTGTACACCTGAAAATGGTTAAAGTGGCAAATTGAATGATATTTATTTTTTACCATACATTAAAAAAAAAAAAAACTGGAAAAAATGTCATGTAACTTTACTTTTAACTGTGTCAAGGTGGTAACAGTCTTTGTAATTTAGTAAGTATCTGACCTCTACCCTTAAATTTGAGTGAATGTGGCACTTCTACATATTCCCTTACCTTGTAACATGCAAAACCTAAACCTCTCCTACAGGTTTTCCTGCTATATAAGCAATACTTACAAACTCACAGGCAGTTGTGACCTATATTAATAGTACAGTTACCATTCCAATTGTTAAGAGTTTCATAAAAGTAATTAACTCACTAAAAAAAATTTTAAAAAAACCCCACAACATAAAACACTATATGCAAAGTACTGTGGGAGACTTCTAAGATGATGAAGGAATGTCACTGTCCCGAGCTTATAATCTGGTAGGGAGATAAAAAACGCACATACACATACAACCCTGTTATTCAACGCAAAGCCTGATAAAAGCACCACAAAAGATTACAAATCCAAGAGGAATTCAGAGGCGGGAACCTGGTATACTCTAAAGTTATATATCCTGTCACTATAAATTTTGGTGTCACCAGGGTAAGAGGAAGACTTGAGAGCAGCATATAATCCTTCCCATCTACTACATCCTAACCAAAAAATCTAAGAAATACAGAAAAACTAGCCTGAAAAATTGGGATCAGAGTTATCTATATGCAACAAATTTAAATTAAGGATATAGTGGAGATGGGGCCAGGATAAAGGGAGACACTGACCTGGCAACTCCACCTGCTATACCAGGCAATTCTGGTAGCAGTAATCCTGACAGAGGACCAATGGATACCTGTTCATTTGGAAGGCCTGCAGCTAAAAAGGCAGGGCAGACCACAGGAAAGGTCTTGCAATACTGGCAACATTCAGAGATGGCTGCATTGGGATACCAAAGGTTGCACACTGCCTCAGCAGAAAATTTTTAAAGACTTGACATGAGAGGGTAGCTCCAGGAAGGAGGCAAAAACATAGCCCATCCTTTGCCAGCTGGGCCAAAGAGACAAAAATAGGCCCCTGGTAAAACAATTTCACCAACACAGAAGAAAGTGCTCAAACTCTCCTAACAATGCCTCAGACCTAGCCTCCAGCCCCAGCCATTTTACTCAAGCTAACCCTGGTGTCCATATAGTCTGCCCATCCTCCAGCAAAAGAGCTAAGAGTTGGTTATAACAGCATTCAGGTATACAGTGAAGGACCCCAAAATAATCTTCCCAAAAAGGGGGAAATTTTCAGACCCAAACAAAATGTTTCCCAACATAGTTTTATTCTGTAAATAAATGGGGTCTGTAAATAGATTCTACAATAACCAAGAAAAAGAAAATAGTAAAGTGTAAACAAAGAGTACAGTTTAGATAGCATTATTAAACTGATTTCCACAAACATGAAAACGCAGTCTCCATGAATGAAGTTTAAGGAAGATAAGACAAAACAGTAGAATGATATGAAAAAAAGAGCCAACTGAATTAAAGACAAGATGTAAGGAAACTAAAATAGAGCAAAAATTTAAACAGGCAATAAGGAGCAGAATTGCAACTATAGAAAATGGAATCAATGATGTGCAAGGCACTTTGAGGAACTTTTATGAAGGAGGAGGATAAAAATATGAAAACAGCAAGGGAGAAGATAACAGAACAGGAGAACAGAGAACAGAGATCCAACATATGGCTAATTAGCATCCTTGAAAGAAATAAAACGAATGGAGTAGAAGGAATAATCAAATAAAATAGTTAATAGAAGAAAACTTGCCTGAGTGTAAAGCCTTGAGTATTCAGAAGAGTCTTGCCTCAGCAGTGGGGACAAATTAGCCCTAGACAAAATGCAGTTCTGGTCCCATTAAACAAAGCTTAAAAACAAGCCTCAAAATGAGTAAAATATTTCCAAATAACTTAATTGTGTTCCAGAACAAAGCTTAAGGATATTTATGTAATACAAAAAATCCAGAACCCAACAAGGTAAAATTCATGTCTGGCATTCAATTAAAAAAAAAAAAAATCACCTGGGATGCAAAGAAGCAGGAAAATATAACCCATATTAAGGAGAGAGAAAAAAGAAAAAAACTGATCAACAGAAACAGACCCAGAAATGACAAACTTATACAACTGGTAGAAAATTCTACATCCCATGTGTTCAAGAAAATGGAGGAAAATTAAGCATAGTAGGTAGACAGGAAAACAAACAAACAAACAAAAAAACCCAAATTGAACTTCTACAGACAAACACTGGATGGGAATAACAAAAGAATTAACATGAAGAAAAGATTAGTGAACTTGAAAACATAGCAACACAAACAACCTAAAATAGAAAAAAGCTGAAAAAAAAAAAAAGAAAACAGGAAGGGGGGAAAGAGTATCAGTGAGTTGTGGGACAACTTCAAGGCACAAAATTGGGAGTCTCTGAAGGAGTGGGAGGGTATAAAGCCCAAAATTTATTTGAATAACAGCCAAAATCTTCCTAAAGTTGATAAAAACTATAAAGCCACAGATCCAAGAAGCTCGACAAACCCCAAGCACAAGAAGTATGAAGAAAACTATACCAAGGCATATCATAATCAAATCACTGAAAACTAGTAACAAAGAGAAAATCTTAAAAGCAGCCAGGGAAAAAAGATTCACTGTGTACAGAGGACCAAAGGTAAGAAAGGTTGCAAGCTTCTTGTCAGAAACAATGCCAGCCAGGAGAAAGGAGACAATGCAAGACAGCAGACATCTTTAAAGTGCTGAAAGAAAAAACTATCAACCTAGAATTCTATACCCAATCAAAATATCTTTCAAAATGAAGGTGAAGTACTTTTTTAGATATAGAAAAGTGAATAGAATCCATCACAAAAAAGGTCAAAAGTAAAAAGAACAGGTACATGAAAACAAAAAAATTTCAGACAACAATATTAATATCAAAGTAAATTCAATGTAAAAAGCATCAAATGAGGTGAAAGTTTATTGATAATTGATGAATTCTATAATTCACATGAGGGTTACCTTGTGAACTTGTATATGTAAATGCAGTACAGTTTTCAAAAAAAAAAAAAAAACACAACAGTGACAGAAACATAATTATAGTAAGAAATATAAATGTCCCTCTTTTAATCTTTAATAAATCAATAAGGCAAAAGATAATTTGGATCTAGAGGTTTAGACTGGTTATCATTAATAATGCTAATTTAACTGAAACATACAACCTCTATATCCTACAAATAATACATCTTCTTTTTCAGTTTCCATAGGACATTTACATAAATGATCATATAAGTGGCCACAGAAAGCATCAATAAATCCCCCAAAGCAGAAATGCATACACGAGCTCATTTGATTACAAGTGATTACACAATAATAAATCTAAAAATGTCAAATTCACAAAATTAGGAATAAGAAATGAAATATAATCACATGATAGAAACTTTTTAAAACAGAAAACAATTTTCCCCTAATAAATTTTAAAGTCTCATTGATAAAAACTTTATAGAAAAATATAGACATCTAACAGATCAGTAACTATGGAGAAATGATAAAACATAATCAAATGACTGCCCAAAGCACAACGGGAAAATTCTTTACAACTAATTCCTATGCTATATAAACTGTTTCAGAGGGGGAAGAAGGGAGAAAGGGAACAAAGATAGGAGAAAATTTGCTAATTATTTTTTATAAAACCGTGCTATCAAAACTGGACAACAAAGAAAAAACTGTAAGCCTATCTCACTTATTAACACAGAAAGAAACATTATAAACCACATGGCATTCTGGTTTATTTTAATCTCTTGTAGGTTGAGTGTATTATGAGTGTGACACATTGAAAAAATTGAGTTACTGGTACCATCACACTGAGGGCAAGATCCTATTTTATGATAAAATTACCACCAGAAGGCCCCCTCAAAAGCTCTTTTCCATTCAAGACCACTGCTAGTGGCATGTACATCATTACCTGTGCTTCCTTCTACAAGTGACAGGAAGTGGTGAGAGATAAATCTGGAAGGAATGACTGGTACTATCCTGCTGAAGGCTGAGTTTGGGCTTTAAATGTGGGCACTGGAGGCAGCACTGAAAACTTCTGTGTGACATGCTGTGAAATATGTTCAGAAAGGACAATCTGTTGATGGTCTTAAAGCAGGAGCAAGTCTGAAATAAAGGTCAATTCTAAGATTTCAGTAAATATGCTCTACGTTTGAGGCAATGAAAATAACAGTGGGTATGGAAAACAGAATTGATGGGACTAACTGACTGGGTAGGCAGGAAGATGCAAGAGTGGCCCAAGGTACACATAATACTATCAAGAAAATGAAAAGACTACCGAATGTAAAATAATTAGCTAGTGGGAAGCAGCAGCAGAGCACAGGGAGATCAGCTCAGTGCTTTGCGATGACCTAGAGGGGTGGGATAGAGAGGATGGGAGGGAGGCTCAAGAGGGAGGGGATAATGGGTATATATGCATGCATATGGCTGATTCACTTTGGTGTACAACAGAAACTAACACAGTATTGTGAAGAAATTACACTCCAATAAAGATCTATTAAAAAAGAAAATGAAAAGATAACCTACAACATGGGAGAAAATACATTCAAATCATATAATTGATAAGTGACTTGTATCCAGAATACATAAAGAACTCTTAAAATTCAATAATAAAAAGACTACCCAAATGAAAAATGGGTAAAGGATTTGAATAGACATTTCCCCAAAGAAGATACACAAAAGAACATACAAAAGATGTTCAATGGGCTTCCCTGGTGGCGCAGTGGTTGAGAATCTGCCTGCCAATGCAGGGGACACGGGTTCGTAGCCCTGGTCTGGGAAGATCCCACATGCCACGGAGCAACTGGGCCCGTGAGCCACAATTACTGAGCCTGCGCATCTGGAGCCTGTGCTCCGCAACAAGAGAGGCCGCGATGGTGAGAGGCCCGCGCACCGCGATGAAGAGTGGTCCCCACTTGCCGCAACTAGAGAAAGCCCTCGCACAGAAACGAAGACTCAACACAGTCATAAATAAATAAATAAATAAAAGAACGTTTAAAAAAGATGTTCAATATCATTATTCATTAGGGAAATGCAAATCAAAACTACAATGAGACATCACTTTTCACCCACTTGGATGGCTATGATAAATAAGACAGTCACTAACAAGTGTTGGAGAGGATATGGAAGGATTAGAACCCTTATACATTGCTGGTGGGAATGTAAAACGGGGCAGCCACTTTGGAAAACAGTTTGGCAGCTCCTCAAAAAGTTAAACAGAGTTATCACGTAACTCAACAATTCTACTCTTAGGTATATACTCAAGAGAAATGAAAATATATGATGTCCACAGAAAACTTATCCATGAATGTCTATAACAGCATTATTCATAATGGCCAAAAAGTGGAACCAACCCAAATGTCCTCAACTGATGACTGGATAAATAGAATGTGGTATATCTATAAAATGGAATATTATTCCATTTTATTACATACTATATGTATTATGCCATTCTTTTGGCAATAAAAAAGAATGAAGTACTGATAGATACGACAACATGGCTGAGCCTGGAAACACTGGGCCAAATGAAAGAAGTTAGACACAAAAGGCTAAATCTTGTGTGATTTCATCTACAGGAAATGTCCAGAATAGGGAAATCCAGAGACAAAAAGTAAATCAGCGGCTGCAAGGACCTACAGGGCGAGGAGTGACTGCAAATTGGTTTTTTTTTTAAAGGAGAGACAAAAATTCTAAAATTAAGTTGTGGTGATGCGTATACAACCCATTAAATATACTAAAAAAAATTCTTAACTACCTATGAATTATGTCTCAATAAAGCAGTTTTAAAAAATAGAGTGATGCAAGGTAAACTAGTTACCAATCCCAACTGGGTAACTAGGAAAATGTCATAATTAATAGAAGAGGTAACAACATCCACCATGTATTTAACACATGTATTGTAACAGACTCTGTGCAAAGCACTTTTTGTATTCTCATTTAATCCTCATAACAACCCACTGGATAGATACTTTTTATTCCTATTGTATAGAATAAGAAATAGACAAAGAGGCTAAACTACTTGCCTAAGGTCATATAACCAGTAAGCAGTGAACCTGGAATTTAAATTCAAAACACTTGCTCAGGCCCAATACAGTCTGAGAGATGAGACAGTACGGAAGGTAAAGATGAGTATTTTCACAAACAAATACCTGAAACAATCTACAATGTACAACACATTCATAAACTCCAGAGCAAATTATTCACTGTCTTCAGACTTAATGAAGTACTAGCAATTTTATATGTCACCTTGCAAAGTTAAAAAAAAAAAAAATCCAATAGTAACAGTTCTAAAACAAACACACCAATCCCAGCTAACTCCTTCCATCCTTCACTGAGATTATCTGGCTTTTTTTTAAAGCAGAGGACAAAGGGTAAATATTAAAGAATCACTGAACTAGGGCTTCCCTGGTGGTGCAGTGGCTAAGAATCTACCTGCCAATGCAGGGGACACGGGTTTGAGCCCTGGTCTAGGAAGATCCCACATGCCGCGGAGCAACTAAGCCGGTGCACCACAACTACTGAAGCCCACGTGCCTAGACCCTGTGCTCCGGAACAAGAGAAGCCACCGCAATGAGAAGCCCGTGCACTGCAATGAAGAGTAGCCCCGCTCGCCGCAACTAGAGAAAAGCCCGTGCACAGCAACAAAGAACCAACGCAGCCAAAATAAAATAAATTAATAATAATAATAGAATCACTGAACTAGATGACCTCCAAGATCCCTTCCAACTCTGACGAGTTTAAAAGTAGCCTGTATTTATTATTCAGCTGAGGAATTGTATGTCAAGTTTTATACACTATTTAAATACCAATTACATATCCTAAAAACACAGAGGACAACAATATAATAGGGAAGCCGACCCACGAGTGACTTCTTGAAGCCCTCCAGAGATTTCTTAACCACGACACATGGCAATTTGCATGCTTACTGTAGAGAGCACATTTTAACACAGTAAATATTACTTTAGTAAATCTCTCGACTGGCACAAATGTACAATAATACCAACACCCCATGCGTACAAAAATACTTTAGTCAAATGCTTTACAGTTCACAAAGCAGACTATGTAAATTTGGGTCTGGCAATACCCCTGTATCATCACACTCACGAGTTAAACTAAAGCTCAAGAAGGTTAAAAGATCTGTCCAAGGTCACATATCTCAGAAGTGGTATGTCAGGATTCAAACAGAAGCGTAATTCCAAATCTAATATTTTTCTAAGTTAAAAAAAAAAGTCACTTAGCAGAAAATTTCTTGGAATTTAAATGCTCTAACAGTACAAAGTATGGCAGTGGTTGGCCTTAAAATGTGCAATATATACTCCTCAGAAGAGAAGTAAAAGAACCTTTCCAGTCTAGGCAATTAAGTACAACTACATTATTATTTTTTACTGAAAAAGAAACCATTTTAGTAAATAATTTAAAAAACTGCATTTTTAGCAAGTTTATAGCTTACCTAATGCAAAGTTGTATTCCTGGGATAAAGTTCCTTATGCCATGACCATCAAAAAGCAGTATGAATGAACAAGGAAGAGGAACCCATTTCTTAGTTTTGTTTCAAATTAAAATCACATTGATTTCTGAAAAGAAAAATCACGCTGAAAATGTAAGAGATGCTGATGCTATTCACTGTGTACCAGTGCCTTGCTAATAAATACTATACTCGTGGGTGAGTGGCAGAAAGAAAATTAATCACGATTGATATTTTTTGGTTATATTAGCTTTATTTCTGCACCTTCTTAGCTTCTGCCTTTGTATTTTTTAAATAAACTTTTAATTACGGGATAATTTTAGTTTTACAGAAAAGTTGCAAAAAATGGTGAGTTCCCATATGACTGTCAGCCAGTTTTCTTTTAATGTTAACATCTTGTATTACCATGGTACATCTGTCAAAAATAGGAAACCAACACTGGTCGATACCTATGTAATTTTGCAGAACTAAACTATTCTTTGCAAAAGTGTTTTTGGCCTCCAGACCATTATCAATCAATACCCCTATGTTTTCTAATTGGAACACTGTAGCCAAAGAACTTACTAAAACCTATTTTAGGGTTTTTAAAAAACAAGCTACCTACTTTGTGAAGTTTAATTCATGCCACAGCTGAATGTTTACTTAAAAACTTCAGGGTAAATGGTCCATTGTGGTAAATTCTTTGAGATTCAAAAGAGAAGTTATTGTTCTAACCACTAACTCCCCACTTATCAGTCATCCTGCCATTACGTTACAATAAAGCCAAGGAAATGTTTTTAACTGCACCCTCATATTCATTAGAATTCCGGATAAGAAGCTCAATCAAGAAAGCAGAAGGAAGACACAGCATTTGCTGGTATGTATGTTCTACATACCAACAAAATAAAAGTTTTTTTTCCTCAGTATGTTACAAATAAGACAAAAGTCTCTTTCTATTCTAATTGCAAACATAAGGTAAAAAGGAAAAGTTCATGAAAATAATATGGAACTATATTCAACTGATTATAAGAGGCACTTTTTTTTCACATTTTTAAATTTCTGAAATCAGGATGTGATGTCCAGGCGGAAGTTATAACAGTTGTCTCTGCCTAAGACAATGATAGAGGATTCCTGAGAGCCTCATCAACGTTTCTGATGGCACAAAAGATGACACTGTGGAAAAGCATGGATGCAACTCTGAATTGAAAAGTATTCAAGAGTAGGAAGGTTAAGAAGGTTAATGAACACTTTAACCAATTTATTTCACTTTTCTTTTTTTTTTATTTTAAAGTAGCTTTTTAATATTTTTGTGTTCCAATTCTTTTTTTTTAAATTAATTTATTTATGGCTGTGTTGGGTCTTCGTTTCTGTACGAGGGCTTTCTCTAGTTGCGGCAAGTGGGGGCCACTCTTCATCGCGGTGCGCGGGCCACTCATTACTGCGGCCTCTCTTGTTGCGGAGCACAGGCTCCAGACGCGCAGGCTCAGTAGTTGTGGCTCACGGGCCTAGTTGCTCCGCGGCATGTGGGATCTTCCCAGACCAGGGCTTGAACCCGTGTCCAATCCGTGTCCCCTGCATTGGCAGGCGGATTCTCAACCACTGCGCCACCAGGGAAGCCCTCTTCTTTTTTTTTTAATTTAATTAATTAATTTATTTATTTATTTATGGCTGTGTTGGGTCTTCGTTTCTGTGCGAGGGCTTTCTCCAGTTGCGGCAAGCGGGGGCCACTCTTCATCGCGGTGCGCGGGCCTCTCACTATCGCGGCCTCTCCCGTTGCGGAGCACAGGCTCCAGACGCGCAGGCTCAACAATTGTGGCTCAGCGCAGGCTCAACAATTGTGGCTCACGGGCCTAGCCGCTCCGCGGCATGTGGGATCTTCCCAGACCAGGGCCCGAACCCGTGTCCCCTGCATTGGCAGGCGGATTCTCAACCACTGCGCCACCAGGGAAGCCCAGCCCTCTTCTTTTTACACATACACTAGAGTATCATTTTTAAATGTCTAAGGACTTCCCTGGTGGCGCAGTGATTTGGACTCTGCGCTCCCAATTCAGGGGGCCTGGGTTCAATCCCTGGTGGGGGAACTAGATCCAACGTGCATGCCGTGGCTGAGAGTTCGCATGCTGCAACTAAGGAGCCCGCCCACCCCAACTAAGACCCAGCGCAACCAAAAAAAAAAGTCTAAATAAGTTTAAAAATGTAAAGAAGTGTATGTAATAGCTTAATTGGCAGTGTTTTCTCTTCCTTTGGTGGTACATAAAATAATCGATGGTATCTAGGATTCAATATGGTAGTAATTCAGCTGCTACACCTTATAAGAAACCTTGATAAACTAGCTTACAAACAAACCAATAACTTAGATGAGAGAACATAAAACAAACGCCTCCCCCATCAGAAAACACACAAGAAAATAACATAATTTTTCATTATTATAATAAAAAGACTATTTTTCCAACCCTAAGAGTTTTCTTCATGTGAAAAGTTAAAATCTTCCTCAAGTTTTCTGCTTGTCTAGCAGATTCCTGCACTGAATCCAATGAATATGGAGGGACAGCCAGGGTGGGAACCTGCTACAAGTACAAATTTTTAACTAAATTCTTTCAACCAAACTCCTTTTCTAAGGACCTTGGCTGTGGAGAGCGGGCATCAAGAAACATAAGTTCAACTAAATGCTCCTAAAAGCTACAGAATCAATTTTTAAAGTCACATTTTTCATAGCGCTTGTTAGTTCCAGGAATCTACACTTAGCAATTTTTTTTGGTAAAAATATACCTAACATGAAATTTACCATTTTAACAATTTAAAGTGTACAATTAGTGGCATTAAGTACATTTATGTTGTTGTGCAACCATCACTGTTATCCATTTGCAGAACTTTTTCATAATCCCTAACTAAAACTCTGTATCCATTAAACTCTCCACTCCCTCCTCCCACTCAGCCCTTGGTAAACTATACTCCACTTTCTGTCTCCATGAATTTGCCTATTTTAGATACCTCATATAAGTGAACTCATACAATATTTGTTCTTTTGTGTCTGGCTTATTTCTCCAGTGAATACTTTTGTAAAGCAAAGAATGAAGAACCCCAAATTATTATGTTTCTCATAATTTAACTGTACACAGTGACACAATCTCTGAACTAAGCATACAGCTCTCCCAGAAATTCTGCTACTGTTCCATGAGCCCCAAGGGGCAGAGGATCTCAGACCCTTCCTTAGCCTGGAGACAGGCCTGGTTAAGCAGCTGTAACTCAGAAAGCAGGCTCTTTAGAACCCTGGAGGCCATGTGGATGGAGCAAAGGGAGGTAGGGAGCTGGACAGGCCTGAAAAACCACGGTAAGAAAAAGCAAGGATTCATCAAGCTACTTTGGCCCTGAGATGGCCTTCTCTCTGTCCTCCAGGAGCTCCTGCACCTTGACACTTAGGTTGGGCGACACCTGTCAGAGTTGAGGTCAGACGGCAGTCTAGTCGCTGAGATTGTCACCCGTGCAGGAAGCTTCACAGGGTCATGAGTCACCTTCCATGGCTCAGAGGTCAGGGCAGGCCCGCCCAGAGAAACCCAGTTAGGAGAGGCACAAACAAGAAAGAAGGACACACGATTGGCAGAGAGAGAGAAACACAGATGGGCAAAAAGCTGGACCGACAAGCAGGCCATGAATGAGAGTTAAGGACTAAAAGGGAAACACAGGGTCAACAGACACAGAAGAAAGATGGAAACAAATAAAGACAGGGTCCAGATACTCAGAGATGGGTTCGAGAGAGACAAAGTGGAGAGAAATACAAAGTTGACAGGAGCCGAGTTGAGAGGCAAAAAGGGCAGGTGACAACAGGTGACACAGACAGCAAAAAAGGTGAAACACAGAAGTAAACAGAAGCAGATATCAGCGAAGTCCCGGCGTAGTCTTTCTCCCGGCCTTGACTCGATCCCGAGGCCGCCAAGCCGCGCCCACCCGGCGCCCCCGAAAGGCCGGCGGGCGGACTGACGGGGGGGCAGGATCTCTAAGCGCTCTGGCCCGCTGAGGTCCGCCGCCGCAGGGTGACCTTGGGCGAAATGCTGCCTCAGGGGCCTTGGGGTCGCTGTACGCGCGCCGGGCTGGCCAGAGACCGCAGGGGTCGGACCCGGGGTGCTGGGACTCCAACGGCCCGCGCGCGGCTTCAGCATCCCAGTCGGCGTAATGGGCCTCGCGGTGCCAGCGGTGCGCGCGCCGCGACCTGCAGAGAAGTCCTTATACCTCTCCGGTTTCCCTTCCTGCCCCCTTGCTACCCGTTGTCCAGACTCCGACACACCTGCCAAGTCCTCGACGCTCACATAGCCCACCGGTGGGATACTTTCCGCCGCCGCCGGCGCCAGGCCCCTTCAAGCCGCCGCCGCCGCGACCGCCTCAGCCTGCGCCTCCCACCCCCGGAAACGCTTCCCGGTCCAGCCCCCACCGAAACTGCCAGTGCTTCCGGGGGTGCGTCAGAGCGAAAGCGATGTGCGCATGCGGGACTCGCGTTTGGGGCGGGGCGTCAGGAGCGTGCTCAGAGAGAGCCGGCGGCTGCGCAGTATAACCTGGAGCAGGTCAATCTGCATTAGGGACTCTAGGGCAATCGCTAAGAATTGAGCGGATACCGAGTCCTAAACCCTTTGACCTATCTCAGCTTGTCTAGCAAAGATTGTGTCAAATCCTTTTGTGCCTCCACAGAGCCTTTGGCTCGTAGTGGATGCTCAGTAAGTGTTCAATGAAAGGACCAGTGCCCTCTGTGTGGCAAGCACTGTGCCGGGAACCCCTAGGAAAAGCTCCACCCCAACTGGAGGTTGGTCCAGACTCTTCGTGGTAAACTCATTCTCATTAGCCAGTAGTTGGACTAGGCATAGGCATGTGACCAACTTCTAGCCCATAATACGTGTTATAGAAGTCATTGAGTGGGGCTTCTGGAAAAGTTTTTGTTTATTTATTTTGTTTTTGTTTTTACAGAGTCCACTAGGACTTCTAGTTGAGTGTGCTCCTTAAGTGCTTTGCCACGGCCAGCAAAGTAGAAAGATTGAGAGAGCCTAGGTCTCGTATGACATTAAGCTACAGTCTCAGCTTTGGACTGCTTACTCCTGGATGTTTGTTGCATAAGCCTAATAAACTTACTTGGACTTTATTTCTAGCAATATTATAGACTACATATCTCCAAATATAACAGCAACAAAATATATAAAATTGCTAGGAGAAGTATTGAAAATACCCTTTTTAAATGTATAGATAACCTTGCGAGAAAGTCAGGAAAATCGTCTGAGGCCAGAAAGGCAGCAGAAACATAAGCCTAGGAAGTTAGAATTAATGTTCAGAAGTTATGCACAGGTACAGTCTGTATCTGTTCTGATTGGTTTGGTGCATATGCCATACTGACAAATATTTTGAAAATCATCTCTGGAGGTAGGTAAACATTAATGCTACTACCAGCTATGGGGGCATCTACGTGGGTCCAGGCAGGATGACAGCCAAATTGGAACATCAGGTTGGGACCCAAGAAGGAATATATCTTTGGGGAAGGATAGACTAGAGAAAAAACAAAAAACTGCCCTGCAGAGGCAGGCAGCAAGGAAAGTTGACTCTGCCTTGGTTCTGGGTGGAAGGGTAAAACATTTTCCTAGTGGATGCATGGCCAAAGTCTGGCCATCACATGGCCACACTATTTGCATGGTCCAAAAGCCCAGAAGCTGAACATTTCAATTTAAAATAGATCTGGGTAGATAGTACCTATGGTACTTGGCCAAAGCAAAGTCCTCTTGAGACGAACTCACCATCAACCCAGGTCTCAAAGAATTCCCATGGACAGGCTTCCAAATGAATATGAACTCACAATCAAAAAACAGAAACCCATGAGCTGAGAAGACAAGCGGCAGAGTCAGATACATTTTAAGTGTATAGCTCATTGGAAAGGTTAAATAACAAATTAGATACAGCTGAAGAGAAATCAGTGAGCTAAAAAATAGATTTGAAGAAAATTACCCAAAAGCATCCCAGAGACAAGGAAATGAAAAAAAGTGACGTCTATCACATGCTTATCAGTTATGTTAGAAGATAATAAAGTGAATATGAGCAAGACAATTGTCAAATAATGATGGCTGAGAATTTTCCAGAATCGATGAAAGATAAGCATCCTCAGGAAACACAGTGAATATCAAGCAGGATAGGGGAAAAGAAAACCTAGATTTAGTCTGGTGAAACTTCAGAACACCAAAGCATGAGATGATTTTAAAAGCAGACAGGGGGGACTTCCCTGGTTGCACAGTGGTTAAGAATCTGCCTGGGAATGCAGGGGCCACAGGTTCGAGCCCTGGTCTGGGAAGATCCCACATGCCGTGGAGCAACTAAGCCCACGAGCCACAACTACTGAGCCCACATGCCACAACTACTGAAGCCTGCGCACCTAGAGCCCATGCTCCTCAACAAGAGAAGCCACCGCAATGAGAAACCCACGCACCGCAACAAAAAGTGGCCCCTGCTCACTGCAACTAGGGAAAGCCCGTGCACAGCAACCAAGACCCAACACAGCCATAAATAAATAAATAAATAAATTTAAAAAAGCAAGCAGGGGACTTCCCTGGTGGCGCAGTGGTTAAGAATCTGCCTGCCAATGCAGGGGACATGGGTTCGAGCCCTGGTCCAGGAAGATCCCACATGCTGTGGAGCAACTAAGCCCATGCGCCACAACTACTGAGCCTGTGTGCCACAACTACTGAAGCCCACGTGCTTAGAGCCTGTGCTTCACAACAAGAGAAGCCACCCCAAGGAGAAGCCTGTGCACTGCAACAAACAGTAGCCCCTGATCGTCGCAACTAGAGAAAAGCCCGCGAACAGCAATGAAGACCCAACACAGCCAAAAATAAATTAAAAAAGAAATTAAAAAAAAAAATTTAAAAGCAGACAGAAGTCAGATAATCCACCATGGAATGACAGTGATACTAACTCCTGACTGTACAACAGCAATAACGGGAACAATGATAACAATAATAGCATGAAATAATATCATTAATGATATAATAGCCTTACTGTGATGAGAGAAAATAATCTTATACCTAGAATTGTATACTTAGCAAACAATCTTTCAAAAATGAAAACATAGTACTTTTTGGATCAACAAAAACTAAGAGTTACCACCAACAGAACTTAACTGAAGGATCTAGAACAGGGGTCCCCAACCCCCGGGCCACAGACTGGTACCAATCCTCGGCCTGTCAGGAACTGGGCCACATAGCAGGAGGTGAGCGGCAGGCAAGGGAGCGAAGCTTCATCTGTATTTACAGCTGCTCCCCATTGCTCACATTACCACCTGAGCTCCGTCTCCTGTCAGCATTATGGTGAGTTGTATAATTATTACATTATATATTACAATGTAATAATAATAGAAATAAAGTGCACAATAAAAGTAATGTGCTTGAATCATCCTGAAACCACTCCTCCCACCCCCAACCCCTGGTCCGTGGAAAAATTGTCTTCCGGGAAACCGGTCCCTCATGCCAGAAATTTGGGAACTGCTGATCTAGAAGATATATTTCAGGAAGAAATAAAATGATTCCAGGAGGAAGATCTGAGGACTAATAAGGAATAGTGAGCAAATAAAATGGCAAACATGGTTAAAGATAAACAAACATCAGGGACAAAAAACAAGAACAATTATAATTTGTGTGATTTAAAAAGGCAAAACCAAAATAATGGAACAATAGTAATAAAGTATAAGAGGATTACTGAAGTTAAAATATTATAAAGTGTGTGTTAGTTAACTATTGCATAACAAACAGCCACAAAACCTAGAGGGATGCAGCTATATTTGTTTATTGCTCACACGTCTAGTGTCTGCTGGGGATTGGTTAGAAAGCTTTGCTGAGCTTGCCTGGGCTTGCCTACATGTCTGGGGTCAGCTGATCTAGTATGGTTTTGACTGGGAGCCTTGACTCTTCTCCATGAGTCTCTTACTCACCAGCCAGGATGTTGGGATAAATTCTCATGTCAATGGCAGGGACACAAAAGAAAGCAATGGAAATGTACAACCACATTTTTCAAGACTTTTTAAAAACATCTCATTGGCCAAAGCAGGTCACATGACTGAGTCCAAGGCTGTAGTAGGAGGGAGCTGTGAAGGATTATGGCAAAGGGTTTGAATACAGAGAAAGTGAAGAATTGGAGCCATTAGTTCAATCAATCTAATTGATTGGTTCCACTGTCCATAAAAATATTGATTAGCATTAGACTTCTAATTAAGTATGAATGTTAAAATTTCAAGGCTTACTATTGAAAGAATAAAAATAGTTATAGACCAAACCAGAGGAAGAAAAATAATATTGTTAAAAAGAAGGAAAGGAAAAAAGGGGAAGGAAATAAAGGCAGAAACAAAAGAACATAAAAAGTGGAAAAATATAAAGCATGAAATAAAGTGGAAAAATAAATTTAAATATTTCAGTAATCACAGTAAGTATATTTTTAAAAACCTAAACCTTCTAGTTAAAAGAAAAATTATAACACCAGCTTTAAAAAAATTTTTAATTAATTAATTTTAATTAATTAATTGATTTTATTTTATTTTTTGCCCTGCAGCTTGTGGAATCTTAGTCTGTGGGCAGCAGTGTCACCCTTGCCTGTGGAATTGAACCCAGGCCCACGGCAGTTAAAGGGCTGAGTCCTAACCACTTGACTGCCAGGGAGTTCCCTAGCTGTACACTGTTTAAAACACAAAGAAAATTTGAAGTAAAAGAATGGTAGAAGAGATTCCATGCTGAGTCTGTTAACTATATTAACATTGGATGAAATAGACTTTAAGGCAAAAAGCACTGCTAAAAATAGTGTGGTGAATTTTATTATTGTTCTCAATAATTTGCTACTCTTCCCTGTAAGAGGCCTCTACTTCCCACCCCACGGACTTCAGGCTTGGTCACTGAAACGTGAATAGAAATTATGTGTGCCCTCCTGAGCAGAGCTTTAAGAACCACTGTTCTTTCCCTCTGCCAGAAGCAGATCATGTCCCAGATGGGACTGCTCCTTCTGCTTGGGTCCTTGAATGAAAATAAGATAGAATGAAGAGTGGGTATTTCCACAAATGACCCACAAAGGATGTATAACGTGAGTGAGAAGTTAACTCTCATTGTTATAAGCCATTGAGATTTTGAAGTTAGGTGTGGTCATGTGGCTTCTTTGACTAATGTAATATGAAATGTGTCACTTCCAAGTGGGTACTTTTTGAGCGAGTGCATGATTCATGCTATCATGTTTTTACTGCAGCATAAGTTAACAAAAGATGACTAATACAAATAAGCTATTTTTTAATGAGAAAGGTTCAACTCACCAGGAGTACATAAGTCTATATTGTATCCATGTAATATTATAATAGCCTCAAACTATGGTATAGAGTAAAAATTGATAGAATTATTAAGAGAAATCGACAAATTCACCATCAGAGTGGAGACTGTGGAATTCATGAGTGCTGTCCACCAAATATTTCCTGTCTTTCTCCTGGATACGTGGTAGGCCTGCCCTTGAACACAGATGTGGCCTTGTGGCTTTCTTTGACCAATGTAAAAGGAATTGAAATGATACGTGTCGCTTTCAGGTGAAAGCTTTAAGAGCCAATGTGTAATTTCCCTCTCTCTACTTTCTCTCTTCCATGGAGACCAGCAATGTTCCAGAAAGTGGCTGCCCCATCAAAATGAGTCCTAGAGTGAAGACTGCATGTAGCAGAGCCCTCAGCTGACCAGAGATAAAAATATAGGGTAATAAATAAATATGCTTTTGATGCTATAAGCTTCTTAGAGTTTGAAGTTAGTGTTTGCTATTTTAGCATAACATAGGTTAAAACGACTAGTGCAGTTTTTTTTCCATTTTTAAATTAAGGTACAATTTACATACAGTAAAATTCACCCTTTTTGGTGTAAAGTTCTATGATTTTTGACAAACACATGCAGTCATGTAACTATAACCACAATCAAGACGTAGGACAGTCCCATTAGCTCCAGAAATTCCCCAGTGCCCCTTCGTAGCCAACCCCTTACCCATGGCAACCACCAATCTGTTTTCTGTCCCTGTAGTTTTGCCTTTTCCAGAAATAATCGTACATAATACAGTATGTAGCATTTTGAGTCTGGCTTCCTTTCCTTAGCATAATGCATTTGAGAGTAATCCATGTTGTTGTGGTATTAGTAGTTTATTCCTTTTTATTGCTGAGTGATATTCCATTATATGGATATACTGCAGTTTGTTTATCCATTTTCCAATTGAAGAACACTTGAATAATTTCCAGTTTTTGGTAATCGTGCATAAAGCCACTATAAGTATTCATGTACAGGTTTTAAGTTTTCATCTCACTTGTGTGAATACGAATGAGTGGGATTACTGGGTTGTATCCTAAATATATATTTAACTTTTAAAGAAACTGTCAAATTGTTTTCCACAGTGATTCATTTTACATTGTTCAGTATATCATTTTACAGTCCCACAAGCAATGTAGGAGAATTCCATTGCTCCACATCCTTCCTTTTATACTTGGTATTAACAGTTTTTAAAAGTCATTTTAATAGATATGTAGTGATAGCTCATGTGGTTTTATTTTACATTCTCCTAATGACTAACAATGTTGAACATCTTTTCATGTGCATGTTTGCCATATTCATATCTCCTGTGGTGCAGAGTTTGTTCAAATCTTTTGCCCCTTTTAAAAAAATCCCCATCCTGGGATTAGGTGTGTTCCTTGATTAGGCCCCTGGCTCCTCTCTAGAAGTGGCTCTCGGTCTGTTGTTCTCTACAGTTCTTGGTTCTGCCCTCTGGGAAATTCTTCCTTTTCCAACAGCTCCCTGGGTTAATTTGAAGAGCATCTTGCAGAGAGTATTGAGGAATATACACTTTTTGGTGGCCGATCAGCTTTCTCTTTCCCATAGATAGTTGGGAAAATCTCTGCCTAGGATGATGACACTTTTGCCAATACATAGCTCTCAAAAACATTTTGGATTTTCAATTTGTGTGTTTCTAGTCAACTCCATGTGACAAAAGCCATACTCCCAATGCTTTCTGACATGTGCCTCTTTCTATAGACTTGATTAACTTCTGGTACTTTGGGACATCATGATTTTGTGGGGTTGCACCCTTAATCTTTCTAGGAACATTTTTGTCAGCTGAAATGATCCATGTTCTTGATTTGATTATTGCCCACAAACTGTATTTTGATTTAAGGTTCTTAATTTTTTAATTTTTTACTGGCTGGAGAGGTTGGAGATAGAGTTTTATTTTTCAACTTAGCAAGTTCTGGACTCTGTATTCCCCCTAACTCTTGCTTCTAAAACTGGCCAGTTCTTTTCTGAGCACATCTCTTTCCTGTAGTAGTAACATTTCAACTTTATCCAGCAGCAAGAAAGTCATATTTTTGACATTTTGTCTTTAGATGTCTTCCCCCAACTCTGAAAGTTCATTAGACACATTTTCTGCTGTTTATATCTTCATACACAACTGTTTTGTTAAATGTTTCTCACTACTTAACACAGGCTGCCTTTTCTTGTCTCCTATAACAGTTTCTCCCCTGTTTTCCAGCCTCCTGTAAATGTTTCCTTGCTGCTTATTGACCAGTCCCAAATTCAGTGACTTGTATTGCAACCTCCCACTTTCAGCACCGATTACTGTATTAGTCTGCTATTACTGCAAAACAACTCACCCCAAAACTCAGTAGCTTAAAACAACTATGATTTCTTAAAGTGATTTTTAAAAATATTTTATTTTAGTGTATATATTATTTGTTTACTTTGGCTGCACCGGGTCTTCACTGCAGCATGCGGGATCTTTTTCTTCAGTTGCGGCATGCCGACTTCTTAGTTGTGGCACGTGGTATCTAGTTCCCCGACCAGGGATCGAACCTGGGCCCCCTGCATTGGGAGTGCAGAGTCTTACCCACCGGACCACCAGGGAAGTCCCAAAACAGCAATGATTTATCTTCACTCGTGTCTGCAGGTCAGCTAAGCTGGACTCAGCTGGGCAGCTCTGCTTCAAGCTGTGGGTCCAGCTGGGTCTGGCTCCTCATGGCAGGTTGGGCTCAGGTCTGCCCATGTGTTTTCATTTTGGGGCCCAGCTGAAGTGACGGTAGCTACCCAGGGGAAGCTCTTCTCATGGAATACAGAGATGTAAGAGATGAAACCTCACTGTGCAAGCATATTTCATGCTTTTGCTTCCATTATTTCTGTTAACATCACACTGGCCATACAAGTCACATGGCTGAGCCCACAGTCAAGGGGTAGGAAGGTGTACTCCAGTCCTAGTGAGGGGGACATGCAAAGTCACATGGAAAAAGGACACAGGGAGGGGTAAAGAATTAGCACTGATAACTCAATATATCATCGTTACTCTGATACTGGAATGAGAAGAACTCAGAGGGGCCTATCCAGGAAAGAGGGGGTAAAGAGGAAGGATGAGGGCTTCCCTGGTGGCGCAGTGGTTAAGAATCCGCCTGCCAATGCAGGGGACATGGGTTCGAGCCCTGGTCCCGGAAGATCCCACATGCCACGGAGCAGCTGGGCCCGTGAGCCACAATTACTGAGCCTGCGCGTCTGGAGCCTGTGCTCCGCAACAAGAGAGGCCGGGATAGTGAGAGGCCCGCGCACTGCGATGAAGAGTGGCCCCCACTTGCCACAACTGGAGAAAGCCCTCGCACAGAAACAAAGACCGAACACAGCCATAAATAAATATAAATAAATAAATAAAATTAAAAAAAAAAAAAGAGGAAGGATGAAAGGGATAGAGAGGTCTGCAAGTTGATGAGAGTCTAGGGAGCTTTATGATGTGGCCAGTGAAAAATCTCTGGTGCAGGAAGCATGAAAGTTCATTTAAGATAAAGGATATTTAATATGTGAATTTAAGGAGTTTTTTGCTTGGATGCTTGTGATGTTAACCCAGCCCCCTGTCATCCTAGCCTTTCAATAATGGCTGTTAGACCCACAAAAGCCCTGCAGGAGTGGGGTGTGTGTGTGTGTCTGTGTGTGTGTGTGTGTGTGTGTGTGTACATCAAAGGAAGGGTCAAGTTCCTTTGGAGACAATGACAGAAATAGAACAAATTCAGCATAGGCTGGCATTTAGATCCAGGGGTAACTAGGAAAGGTACACCCTGGGTACTTTCAGGCATCTTGGAAACACACTGAGATCTCCACAGGAGAAGAGGTGGTGGTTTTAGCTGATCATATTTGTCTTTTAAAGGCCTAGGAGTCTAGCTGAAATCTGGGTTGTAACTGGGAGGATCAATATCTAGTCCAAGGGAAGTTGAATAGCACCTGTAGTAGCCTTCACACTCACTCTTCAGACATTTACTCTGCAGGAGGCGCTGTGCTAAACACGTCACATTTATTATCCTATTAAATATTTACAACTCCATGCGGTAGGTGATGCTCTTATCTCATTCTATGCATGAGGAATCTGGAGCTCTGGCAGAAGCACAAGCCAGATTTTATCATCTGGGAGAGGGAGCCCCCAAAAGTTCTGCCCCTAGGTGCTGAGGGCAGGGTCTGGAGGTGGGGCATGTGGAAGCTGAGAGAGGACCCCTGGCACTGGTCAGTGGGGGGCACACTGCCCTTTACGTCTCGTAAGGCTCAAGCTCGGACCACTGATGCTTTAGTAGCCTGATGAACAGACTGGCCCCAGCTCTCCCCCTGCTCCCTCTAATATCTTTTCATTAGGCTCTTAACAGTCACCGTGTCTGCAAGTGTCCAATAAAAACTTTGAAACAGTATCCACTTTTGGAGAATGTGTTCCCCCAGCTAGGCTGCTGGGCTCAGAGAAGTGAAGGGACTTGCCCAGGGTTACCCAACTGGTATGAGGCAGAATGGATATGGGAACTTGGGCAGACGGACCTCCCCTTCCAAGTTCATGAGCTCTGTATTAGTCAGCTGGGGCTGCCATAACAAACTACCACAGGCTGGTGGCCGAAACAACAGAGATTTATTTTCTCACAGTTCTGAAGGCTGGAAGTCCAAGATCAAGGTGTCAGCAGGTTTAGTTTCGCCTGATGCCTCTCTCTTTGGCTTTGCTAATGGCCACCTTCTGGCTATGTCCTCATAGGCAAGTGCTCCTGGTGTGTCTGTATATCCTAATGTCCTCTTCTTATAAGGACATTATATGAAGAGCCTACTCTAAGGGCCTCATTTTAGCTTAATCACCTCTTTAAAGCCCTATCTCCAAATACAGTCATATTCTGAGTCCTGGGGGCTAGGGCTTCAACATATGAATTTTGGGTGGACACAATTCAGTCCATCTAACCACTGCCTCAAGGTAATGCTACCTACCCCTGCCTCCAAGACCCACAGACCTGTAGAATGTGGCCCACTCTCCACCGTGGTACAGATCTGGCCACTGAGACACGAAGAGGAAAAGGGACTGGCCAGGTTCACACTGACAGGGAGGAGCAGAGCTGAGATGTGACCCAGATATCTGAGTCTCCCAAAGGTGCCCAGCATCCATGCCCCCATTTCCCACCAACAGGAAGCTGACTTTCCTTGGGGGCTTCACCACCTGCCCCATTCTCACCCGATGGTTGGAGGGGATTCAGCTCCAGAGATGAACCTTGATTACCTTAAGCCAATCAGCTTATCCTATTTTCCTGCCACCATGGTGTGTGCAGGGACAAGCCTGTGACCTTATCTGGACACCCCTGTACTTGTGGGGGAGTTCCCAGAAGAGACTCTCTTTTGTGGGGTGGTATGGGAGGAAGAGAGGTCGAGAACTATTGTAGCCATTTTATTGCTATGAAACGAGGGCCTGTAGTTGCAGGGGCCCCTGTGAGGGGGCTGAAAATGAACTTGACAGCAAGAAAGACATACAAGAGAGCCAGAGACAAATCAGTTTCTTAGTGAGAGCCTGTTTTTAGCCTCACCGGATCAGGCTCCTGTGAACCCACATGTTCTCTTTATTCTTTGTCAGCTTGAGGCTTTGCTTTTATTTTGTTTTGCTTTTTTACAATCAAGATAGTCTCAATTGACACACAGACTGGGAGGGAGTTGCTGGGGGCAGTGGCTGGAGGTGCCATTTACCTCTTCTTTCCTCCAGGTTTCTGTGGGCACATGTATCAGCAGGAGTTCAAAGTCACAAGGAACAGAAATGGAGTCTGGCTGATTTCAGCAGACAAGGAATTCACCAGAAGGGTATGGGCGGCTCACATAGTCCCTGGGAGGGCTGGAAAATCAGGCTCGGCGACTACGCAGCTGTGCCCACAATCAGGTCACGGAACTGGAATGGCCAGGATGCTGCTGCCACCCCCAAGGCCACCACCATGGCCACTGCTGACTGACACCCCAGTCTGTGCTGTTGCTGCCCTTGCTGCCTTGGAAGCCGATCTTGCTACAATGGCTGCCGCCGCCTCACCTGAGCCACTAGTGACCGATTCAGAGTCCTCTGGCTGTCTGAGCCTGGTCCTGGGGCTGCTTCCCATCTGCAGGGGAGGCCGGGAAAGCGACTACCTGGCCTTTGGGGCTTCTTGAGTGGGAGATGGGCTCTTTTTCCCTCCAAGCCTCATAAAATGGGGAATTCTTCGAACAGAAAGGATGGGGGTCCATGCTGGGCAGTCAAAAAATAGGCCAAATATTCAATATGGGGCATAAGGAACTGAGATCAAATGGGAACAATAGCTTTAGCTACATTAGTGGCAAATCTGAGTTGGAGAATTGCAGCTCCATCCTGGGGTCAAAATGGGGCTTCTGACTCTTCCCTCCCACAACTGACTAACCGTCTCTCCCAGCTGTGGGGGAGTGTTTAGACCAGGCAGCCCTCTCCCAAGGGCAGGGATGTTCCGCCTTGCTGAGATACCACATGGCAACAGGAGCAGAAACAAGGGTGGGCTGCTCTTGAGGGCAGGCCTAGGGGGAGGGCTGTGTCTGAACTTGACCTGGACCCTGCCATACCACACAGATGAGGAAGTGGAGAGGAGAGTGGGAAGGGTCTTGTTTCTAATGCTGTTACCTCCTTGGGGAATGGATGGGAATCTCCTTCCCCAAATGGAAATAAAGCCAAAAGAAATTGTGGTGGAGTGGGAGGGAGCAGGGACAGGGATAACTTTCCCAGGGTCAGTGATGCAAAGTCAGATACCTACGGGGACCAGGAGGATGCAGACAAGAGAAGCAGACCAGGCATTCACACATTAAATGTATAAGAATACATATTCTTAACTTCCACACAGATGTATACACTCTCTTATTTTTCCTTAAACATTTGGCCTCCTCTGTGTACGTTTTGTTTTGCTGCTTTTGACGGCCACATGGCATGCTGGCTCTCTTCCATTTGATCCTTCCTCCAGATCCTCTCTTTGCCTCCCATGCTCCCCAACTCTGTGTCCAGGAGGCTGAGCTCTATGGGAGATCTGGGAGGACTCCTTTGTCTTCTGACTTACAGATGGTGTGGCCCATGGGGAGCACCAGAGGAGAATGGAGGCAGGGAGGATAGACACTGGAGGACTCTTTTCCAGGCTCTGTCTATGTGGAGTAACCCTGGGCTGACTGCAGCCCTTGACCCAGCCTCAGCTCCATCAGCAGCGCTTTGTCTCCAGGCCCCCTCCCCACATCCCTTCAGACTTAGGGTTGTTAACACTCCCCAGTGTTCGTAGCACTGGGTGCTGTAGCACTCTCTGTTGCTTTTCCTAAACTCTGTCCATACCTTTGTAAATAATCCCATTACTAAACTCTCCTCAACTACCCAGCTTTGAGTGTGTCGTCTGTTTCCAGCTGGTACCCAAAAAGATGCATATGGAATCAGGGAATGTTTCTCTACCGAAAAAAAAAAAAGCAACAGCTCACCTGCAACAGCAAACAGGATTTGAGTAAGTCTCCAACTCCTGACTGTGAGGGAGACAATAGGGAATGGTAGGGATTGTGATAAACTGGAAAGCACATGACCTCTCAAAACTCCAGTCTTTTATTTCCACGACAACAACAGTTCCATGTGGTCAATTCTTCCCATTTTTCTTTTCTTTTTTCTTTTTTTATAAATTTATTTATTTTTGGCTGTACTGGGTCTTCATTGCTGTGCGTGGGCTTTCTCTACTTGCAGCGAGCAGTGGCTACTCTTTGTTGTGGTGCGCGGGCTTCTCATTGCGGTGGCTTTTGTTGCAGAGCACAGGGTCTAGGCGAGCAGGTTTCAGTAGTAGTGGCTCACGGGCTCTAGAGCGCAGGCTCTGTAGTTGTGGCGCATGGGCTTAGTCTCTCTGCGGCATGTGGGATCTTCCCAGACCAGGGCTCGAACCTGTGTCCCCTGCATTGGCAGGTGGATTCTTAACCACTGCACCACCTTTCCCATTTTTCAAAAGTAGCAAAGCATCTGGATTTTGTGAGATCTCTTGATTTTTAAATGTTGGCTTGAATATTTAGAAATCATGAAGTGAGGCAGGTAGACAATCAATAGGCTGAACTTGGCCCTAAGAAGCACCAATTTCCAGTCTGTACTCTCAGCACACAGCATCCTGCCAAGTCCCAAACCCTACTTGATAAGAAGAGTCTATGGGGAGAAGCGCTACCTGCAGGCCATCAGGAGACCCTCAGGGCCCTGGGGGTGGGGAGGAAGCCTGGCCACGACACGTCCACCAAAAAGGCTTAGCAGAGGAGCCCAAAAGCTTCTAAGTTCTGGAGCTTACAGCCTTGCAGTGCCTGCCTGGTCCATCACGTCTAATACGGTGTCAGCAGAAAATAGATTAAATCCGCTAGGCTGTAATTTGCAAATGAAACATTTTGTGGCAGTAACTAAACAGAGCATTATGTTTTAATCGGGTTTTTAAAACGTTGTGTTAAAAATCATTTTATTGTGCAGAAGCTGATAACCTACAAGCTATAATTCCTTAACTAACAGTATGCTAATGCAATACCCTCTAGTCTAGATGTCCTTACCAGCCGGGGTGTTTGTCTTGATGCTCTTAAACCTATATGTTTTCAGAGTAGAAGTGTTACACTACCTTCCAGCCACTCAAATGGGGAACCCCGGCAGCAGCTTCTCTACAGGGACTGCCTTTCACCCTGGCTTTGAGAGAGAAACAAAATGATTCATCTTTCCTTCATTTTATCAATCATCTATCTATCAATCTATTTATTTAACAAACTGTTGTATATTGCTATGTTAGTGCTTTGCAAACATTAGTCCCACAAATTCTCCTACCAACTCCTTGCAGGAGGTGCTATTCTTATCTCTATTTTTACAGATGAGCAAATCGAGACACAGAGAGGTGAAGTAACTTGTGGCAGGTCACACAGCTGGTAAGTGATGGAGATGGAGCCTGGCTCCTGAGTCCTTACTCTGAACTACCCAGCTGTGCCACTTCTTTCTGCCTCTGGCCCAGCTCCTGAAGCCCTCAGCTCATTCATCTTTCTGCTCTCGCCCGCTACCCATCTCTCATCCCTTAGATATTCATTTACTCTTTTGTTTTATGGACACTGAGTGTCTGCTGTGTGTCAGGTCCCATGCTAAATGTTGGGGACCCCACACTGAGTTGTCCCAATATAGCCCCTGCCAAGTGGGGCTCACAGTGTAGAAAGGGACACAGCCTAGCAGCCAAGTATCCCTTGAGATAAAGGAAGTGCATACCGCCCTGAGACAGCCTATGGACACGGCTGTTAGAATTAGAAAAAGATGCTCCTTGCTCCAGTCACTTTACCGCCATCTGTGGGAAAACAGTTATATGAAGATGCACATCTATGGGAATTCCCTGTGGTCCAGTGGTTAGGACTCCACACTTCCACTGCAGGGGGCACGGGTTTGATCCCTGGTCTGGGAACTAAAAGATCCTGCAAGCTGCGTAGTGTGGCCAAAAAAAAAAAAAAAAAAAAAAAAAGACGCGCATCTATGATAACTGTTAATTCGAACTTGCCCTCCGAGCTGTGCACCACCTTCCCAACTGTATGTGATGGGTCACATAAAGTGAGCCATGGTGGCCAGAGGTTGGGGGGAGTGCCCACCCAAATCTGGAGAAACTGCCAGAGCGACTTCCTGCTGGAGGTTGAGATTCAAAGGTTGAGTAAGAATGAGTGAGTGAGGGGTGGGGACTGTGCTCTAGGCGGAGGGAGGGGCATGTGAGAAGAGCCGTGGATGGCTTTGTGCTGTGCCAACGTAGCTAGGCTGGAACTACATTTCCCAGAATGCCCTTCCCCATGTGCCCTGGGATGGGGTTGGCTCCATGGGAGCTTTAGGTGAGGTTAGGAAGACAGAGATGAAGCAGCAGCCTTGGCTTGTCAGGAGCTGTTGCAGCTCACACATGTAGACGCAGGGGCAACAGACTTAGAAAAACTGCTTGCCCAGCTCCTACGGTCAAGGTCAAATCTCTATGTTAAATCCCTTAAAATAAAATCGCTCCTAGAATCTCTGCTTCTCTGAGCAAAGTGATCAATGGAAAGACTAGTAAGAGATAGGGCTGGAAGGGTAGGCAGGGGTTAGTTAGATGGTGAAAAGTCCTGGGGTCATCGATGTGTTTGCTTTTTCAAAAGTTGAGATAGGGAATTCCCTGGCAATCCAGTGATTAGGACTCGGTGCTTTCACTGCCGTGGCCCCAGGTTCAATCCCTGGTGGGGGAACCAAGATCCCTGCAAGCCACACAGTGCAGCCAAAAAAAAAAAAGTTGAGATATAATTCATGTACCATAAACTTTATCCTTTTAAAGTGTACAGTCTCATTATTTTTAATATTTTCATGAGGTTGTGCAACCATCACCGCTATATATTTCCAGACCATTTTCATCACCCTCAAAAGAAACTCTGTACCATTAGCAATCACTCCCCATTCTTTCCTCCCTTGAGCCCCTGGAAACCACTAATATACTTTCTGTCTCTTTGGATTTGCCTGTTCTGGACATTTCATATACATGAAGGCCTTTTGTGTCTGTCTTCTTTCACTTAGCATGTTTCCAGGGTTCATCCATGTTGTCACATGTATTGGTATTTCTTTTTTATTGCTGAGTAATATTCCATTGTATGGAATATTACATTTTGTTTATCCATTCATCTATTGATGGACATTTTGTTACCTTTTGGCTATTATGAATAATGCTGCCGTGAACATTTGTGTACAAGTTTTTGTGTGGGCACCATATGTTTTCAGATCTCTTGGGTATATACCTAGAAGTGAAATTGCTAGGTTGTATGGTAGCTCTGTGTTTAACTTTTTGAGGAACTGCCAACCTTTTCTGCAGTAGCCGCACCATTTCACATTCCTACCAGCAATGTATAAGAGATCTAATTCCTCTACAACCTCGCCAACATTTGTCCTTTTTATTATAGCCAGACTTGTGGGCGTAAAATGTCTCATTGTGTTTTTGATTTGCATTCCCCTAGTTACTAATGATATTGAACACCTTTTCATACCCTTGTTGGTCATTTGTATACTTGTTTGGAGAAATGTCTATTCAGATCCTTGGCCATTATAAAATTGGTTTATTTGCCTTTTTATTGTTGAGTTGTAATAATTCTTTATATTCTGGATACTAGACAATAAATATGTGATTTGCAAATATTTTCACTTTCTTGATAGTGCCCTTTGAAGCACAGAAGTTTTAATTTTGACAAAGTCCAATTTATCTATTTTTCCTTTGGTTTCTTATGCTTTGGTGTCATATCTAAGAAACTATTGCCTAATTCAAGGTCATGAAGATTTACACCTATGTTTTCTTCTAAGAGCTTTAGGTCTCTTCCATTTAGGTCTTAGATCAACTTTGAGTTAATTTTTATATATGGTGTGAGATATTCTTTTGCATGTGGATATCCAGTTGTCCCAGCACCATTTGTTGAAAAGATTAAACTTTCCCCCATTGAAATGTCTTGGCACCCTTGTTGAGAATTAGTTGACCATAAATATATAAGTTTATTTCTGGGCTCTCAATTCTATGCCATTGAACTGTATGTCTGTGTGCCAGTAACTGAAGGGTTTTAGACAGAGGAGTGACACACCTATTTTGTATTTTAAGACTGAGGGGGGAGAGACCTATGAGGTCTCCACCTACTGCAATTGTCCACGTGAGAGATGTTTAAGGGATGGCTGTGGAGATTTAGAGGAAGGGGCAGATTCAAGGGCTATTTAGGAGGAAGAATGAACAGTGAGCTCTGGAACTGCCCTACTTGGGTTCAAATCCCAGCCCTGCTGCACATGCATCGTGTATCCTTGGACAAACAGCTTGATTCCCCAGCCTCAGTCTCCTCAGCTGTAAAATGGGGATAATAACACGGGCTTCAGAGCAATGTTGCAGGGCCTCAATAAGAGAGCCTGTAGGGCTTCCCTGGTGGCGCAGTGGTTGAGAGTCTGCCTGCCAATGCAGGGGACGCGGGTTCGAGCCCTGGTCTGGGAAGATCCCACATGCCGCGGAGCGACTAAGCCCGTGAGCCACAATTGCTGAGCCTGCGCGTCTGGAGCCTGTGCTCTGCAATGGGAGGGGCCGCAATAGTGAGAGGCCCGCGCACCGCGATGAAGAGTGGCCCCCACTTGCCGCAACTGGAGAAAGCCCTCGCACAGAAATGAAGACCCAACACAGCCATAAAAAAAAAAAAAAAAAAAAAAAATTAAAATTAAAAAAAAAAAAAAAAAGAGAGCCTGTAAAGCCCTCAGTACAGTGCCCAGTGCCTAAAATGTGCTCAGTAAACATTAGGAGGGGAGGAGAGGGGGGTCGGGGCAGAGGAGCCACCAAGGTTCCCCAAAGTCCTCCAGTTCCTGGTTCCAGATCCTCCTGAGGCCTGCACACCATGTGTATGGCTGCAAATGGTGGAATTAGAGGTCCCGTTTCATTTTTTCCCCTATGGAGACCCAATTGCCTCAAAATCACTTATTGAAAACTCGCTCCTTTTCCCACTGCTCTGCAGGGCTACCTTGTCATTTATCACATGCCCGTGTGTGTGTGTGTGTGTGTGTGTGTGTGTGAGGATCTGTTTCTGGGCCCTCCTTCTGCTGTCTTTCTGTCTGTCCTTGTGCTGAAACCATGCCATCCTAATTAATTAATAAAATAATTAAATAAAATTAATAATGATTAAATGATAATAATTAATAATATAATAATAATTAATAAAAGCTTTGTCAAAAGTCTTGACAGCTGATGCCTGCTGTTCTTGAGTGTCTTAGCTATTCTTGGTCTTGGTTTTCAGAAAATGCAGGTCAAATCTTGTCACTCACAGCCTTGACTCCTTCAATGGCTCCTAAAAAGGAACTGAGGCCGGGGATTGAGCCAGGCGTCAGGAAGGACGGGAACAGGGCCCGAGGTGCTGCTGGAACCCGGCAGTGTTCTTTCTCCACACCCAAGCAGTTCCACTCTCTCCAGCTTCCCCTCTTTCTCCTGTCTTTATTATAGAGATCAACTTCCCCCTCTGGCTACTTTCTGTGAGATTTGCCGATTACCCAGAACCTCCACAAGAAAAGGGCAGCCAGGAGCTGACCCAGCAAGCAAGACTCCCCCTTTCAGAGGGTGTGTGTGTGGGAGAGATTGTCTTCTCAAACATCAGTCATTTTATCCTGGGACGCTGTTCATTACTTAGAATAAATAAAGCCATGCTTCACTGGCTCCAATCCTGCACTCCCCCCATACCCATACCCTTTGCCATTTAACTTGTAGTCCTTCGCACTAAAGGTAGAGATTACTCCCCATCCTTGCCTGGTCTTGGCCACGTGATACGAGGGTGGAAGACGCCTCTGTGTTTCCCCTTACCCTCTTGGGCTCGGCAGCCACAGCCTGCTGGTCCAAGGAGGATGAGAGGCATGTGGAGGGACCACAGAGTCTGCTTCAGCCTCAAGCAGAGCAGCCCAGGGGAGCCCAGCCTCACTCAGCCAGACCCAGCTGACTTGTGGATGTGTGAGTGATAACGAACAACTGTTGTTTAAAGCCACAGGATTTTAGGGTGGTCTATTAAGGAACAGTGACAAACTGGTACAGGATAAAATGGAAAATGTGCAATGGACTGAATGTGGGCGGATGTCACCACGGGGGTTGGTGGCCCAATCTGCATCGTGGGAATGTGCCTCACCAACCTGGGGCCACAAGTGAATTTAATGTTCAGGGCTCTGTGATGCCTTGATCCCCAACCAGCCATTCATACAAAATTGTTTCCTTCTATCAACGGTCAGAACCAAAAAACTGCACTGTGAGTGCAGGTGGGTGGGGGCATGCAAACACAGTATTGATTCAAATATAAGATAAGGTTATGGTCATTGAAAAAGATTTAAAGTTTTAATAGCTAATGATTGTTCTGTGGTTATGAGATGTCAAATCATGGGCTAAACATCCCAGCCCTGAATCCTGTGCCCAACAAAACACCTGCCATGGGTACCCATGACAACTCGAATTCAACATGGCCAAAATGGGCTGGATGTGGTGGCTTCTTTTCAATCTTCCTTCCAGCCCTCCTCCATTGCATAGATTTGGAGAGGGTGGGGTTGACACCACTCCGGGCTCTAGGAATAGACTCTGGTGGATTTCAACCCTATGTGCACATTATAATCACCTAGGGGAACTCTCCAAATGCCCTGGCCTAGGCTTCAGCCCAAGAGACTCGAATGTGCAAACGGGATGGAGAACCTGGTCTAATCCACTCAAGGAAGTCATCTCTCCTTGGCCAGAGTAATTAATTCAAGTAGCCAGGTCTGAAGTAATAAAGCCATGGCATTCCCCAGGCCACAGCCACTGGTACGGAATTGGGCACAAAGCCCACTTTAGACCAATGCAACATGAGGGTAAGTTTACTGACACTGTAGGGAAAGACTATTCCTATTCTCCCAAGGGAGTCACAGCTGGCCCTTTCTCTTCTTCTGGGCTGAGTAGGTACAAATGTGAAGACTGGAGCTTCTGCAGCCATTCCGTCACCACAGGGGGAGCAGCCTCAGGGAGATACTGACACCGTGGAAGGCAAAACCAAAAGAAAAAAAGGAATAGGGTACCTGATGACATCATTGGCCTCTGAACAAAACAAACTCTGAAGCTCCCCTTATCTCTGGACTTTCCAGCAATTTAAGCCAATTTAAGTTGGGTTTTCTATGATCTGCAATGTAAAAAAAATCACAGCTGATTTATCTCCCCACACATCAACCTGTGCCTCATGTCAGTGAATGCTACTTCCTTAGGTCCAGTTTTGTAGAAACATGTAGGTCGGTGAATACTTCTCTTTCCTTCACAGCTCTCTATGTGATATGTTCCCGAGGCCTCTGGACTTATCCATTTACTTCCACTGCTGTCTCCTCTGCCCTAGTTTGGGACATACCTCCTCCCATCCCCCACCTGACTGCTGCAATGGCCTCCCAATTGGTCTCCCTGCTTCCAGCCTGCCCCCTGCATGCTTCACAGTACAGCCTGGGGGATATCATAAAAACACAAATCTGCTCACCTCCCCCCTCTCCTGTCATCTCTCAATGGTGTCCCAGGTTCTGAGGCAGAAGATCCAAGCCCATTCACCCCCAGCCTTCTGCCGTAGCCTACTCTCAGGTTCTCCTCATTCTCACTCCTCCCCAGTGATGCCAGCTTTCTTTCCATTTTTAATTTCTGGAAGGTGCCAAGCATCTTCCTGCCTTACAACACTTTCACCTGTTCTGCCCTCTGCCTGGAGAGCTCCTCCCTGTCGCCTCCCCTTTCTCCCCAACTACTCCTATACATTTTTCAGGTCTCAGGGCAGATGTCACTTTCTCAGGAAACCTTCTCTGATGCTTTATATCTGCATTTGGTGACAGATATTCATTTTGGTGTCTACTATTTAGCAGGCCCTGTGCTATGATGAACAAAATTGACATGCTCCCAGCCTGTTCAGAATTTACATTCCAGTTGGGGGAACAATTTTTAAAAGTTATTGAGCAAAGGACTTCCCTGGTGGCGCAGTGGTTAAGAATCCACCTGCCAATGCAGGGGACACGGATTCAATCCCTGGTCTGGGAAGATCCCACATGACATGCCGCAGAGCAGCTAAGCCCGTGCGCTACAACTACTGAGCCTGCACTCTAGAGCCCGTGAGCCACAACTACTGAGCCTGCGTGCTGCAACTACTGAAGCCCGTACACCTAGAGCCCGTGCTCTGCAACAAGAGAAGCCACCACAATGAGAAGCCCGCGCACCGCAATGAAGAGTAGCCCCAGCTCACCACACCTAGAGAAAGCCCACGCACAGCAGCGAAGACACAACACAGCCCAAAAAATTTTTTAAAAAGTTAATGAGGAAATAAAAACAATTGTTGCAAGTGCCAAGAAGTTCTATAAAGAAAACAAAATGAAAGACTGGCTTAGAAAATGGCAGGGCAGGTGTTTTTTAGAGAGGGTGGTCAAGAAAGGCCTGAGGCGTTCTGTGACATGGAGAACTTTTAATTAGGAGAGAAGAAGTAAAGGGAACAGTATTCTGGGCAGAGTGAACAGCCTCTGCAAAAGAGCTGAGCTCAGGAAGAACTTGGCATATTTGAGGAAGCCCACATGGCTGCAGCATGGAGGGTGGAGAGAGGGGCATGAGATGAGGCTGGTGAGAACCCCAGAGCCAGACCCCACAGGGCTCTTCTGAGTCTGGCAAGAAGCTTAGATTTTATTTTAAAGGCAATGGGAGCCATCAGAGTTTTTGAGCAAGGGATGGATGTGATCTGATTCGTGTCCTAAGATCCCATTGGCTATTTGTGAAGAATAGATGGTAGAGGGCGAGGCTGGAGGTGACAAGATCCTCTTGGGAAGATCCTGGTGGAAAGCTTTTGTCCAGGGAAGAGGTGAGAATGGCTTGGACTGAGAAGGTAACAATGACGATGGGGGCAAAGAAGAAAACTCATGGTATGTTTTAGAGGTGAAAATGGTAGGCCTTGCAGAAAGATTGACAATGGGGGTGAGGGCAGGGAAGTAATCTGGCTTTGGGGTCTTTTTTCAGCCTGAATGTTTTCATCTGTCAAATGGGCCTGCAGCATGAGAACAGCACCCGCAATGAGATAACTACCATAAATCGTGGAGACCTGTGCTCACTGTATGCTGATTATCACACACATCCTGGTTATCATGCTGGGTTGGGTCCCCAGAGAACCAAGTGTGAGTCTTATTTATCCCTTGACCCCCGAGAATGACAGAGTTGAAAATTCACTAACCTAAATTGTGTTTTTAAAGTGTTCCCGGAAGCATCAGGCCTGATTTTCCTTGATCCCCTCTTCTCACCCCAGCCCAGAGCTCAAATGTGGGCTCCAGCTGGTCTCTGGGGAAGCTGCAGTTCAGCACATGGTCAGCAGATGGCGTTGGAGGCTAAGGGAAGGCTCCCCACCCCACCTCTTGTCCTCCTTCCAGACCTGCCTTGGAGCTCCTTCTCCGTCCCCATTTCCAGAGCCAGCTCCAGCTCCCAGGCTGCCATTGCAGCAGAGGTGAGGGGCCTGAGGCCAGGCCCTCTGCAGGCTCCTGGGAACGCAGACGCATTTTGGAGAAGTAGAAAGAAAGCCTGAGACCCTGCTGGGAGCCCTGAATGGGCCCTACACTCTTGGAGACCTCCCGACCTCCACTCCCTGCCCTCCCAGGAAATAACTTTATAAATAGGGCAGTGTGGGTCCCGGATGAGAGCGAGGTTTTCCTCAGAAGAGCCACTTCATCTGTGAACAAGGGAGCTATGAAACCTCTTAAAACAGCCCCATGACCTTCCTGTCTATCCTGTGTAAAATATGAAATAAGAGTTTTAATTACCAAGCTTGGAAGCCAGCCGACACATTTAATATTTAATGTCTCCAATACTTGTGCCCCAGGCATGCCGGCACTGACAGAATCAGGGTTTCCCTTGGGTTGGCTCTGAATGTGCTTGGAGATGGGCCAGGCTGCCGCCCTCCCCCACACCTGGGGGCCTCCTGCAGCCCGGCCAGGGCCCAGGCCTGCCCTGGGCCTCCCACTGCCTGAGGGACTCCTGCCAAGACGGCCCAGGAAGCCTGTTCCCCACTGAATCCAGGACCTGGAGTCCTGTCTAGAACTGGACTTAGCCCAAGGTCCTGGCAGAGGACGGGAATCAGTGAAGTTTCCTGAGAAGATGGAAACGAACAGAGACAGACAGACCTGAGTTTGAATTCTGCTCTCCTGCAAGTGGCTCAGCCTCTCTGGGAGTCGCTTTTATAATTTGTAAAGTGGAGAATGTATTTGCTGTTTAATGGATTGTTACAAATATGGATGGCCATTTTCGAGGCTTAGCATGTGCCTGGAGCCCAGCTCAGCACTTCACGTGTACTATGCCTTTGTCATCTGCAGCGGTCCTGTGAGGTGGCTGCGTTGGGACTGGAACCCAGGACATTCTGACTCCACAGTCCGTGACTCTGAAATCTTACAGGCAAATGTACTGCAGAGATCTGGAGAAATGTGAGCTTGAAGGGCTCACTGCCACCTGGTCCCAGACCCTAGCTTATCCAAGCTGCATGGCCCCTCATGCCTCAGAGACAACCAAGAAAATTGCTAATGGGGGCTCAGGACAGCAGCCCTAACAAAATCACCCACACCGCTATTGTTTGCCCTGAATTTCTACTTCCTAGAGCAAGGTGGTGGGCACACAAGCTGCATTTGATGGGTTGATTTGGTACTCTCGGTATGGATGGAGTTTTCAGGGCCATCTTGGGGCCGGCCACACACACATTGGTACATCTTTAGGCTCCTGCACCATCCCTTGTCCAGCTGGCTGGGACCAAGTTGATTCCTTGTGAGTGGATGATAGCAAGTGATGAGGTATGGGGACATCCAGCAGTTGGAGCCACTTGCCTTAAAAGGTAACAGAATACATGGCATCAGGAAGCCTCATCGATTCCTTCTGCAGCACCTCCAGGAGGGACAGCCAGGGTAGACAAGGAGAGGAAGGTGACACTGAGCTCCACTTTATAGCCATTGGATGGGCATGTGCTGGTGGGGACACAGGAACCCTTGTCCTGGAAGGAATGTGAGCTGTGGGGCTGGTGTGGAGGGCATATACCCCACACTCCAGCAATTCCACCTCTGGGCACATCCTCCAGAGCACCTCTCACACAGGTAGACAAAGAGACTTGCCCAGGGATATTGCTCAAAGCATCTACTGGTAATAGCCAAGGGCTGGAAACAACTGAAATGCCTACTCACAAGGGAGTAGATAAATCACAGGGCGCATACACAAATGATGAACACCACGCAGGGTTCAATGGACTGAATTAGAATGATGTGTATTAACATGGGCAGATCATAAAAAGGTAATGCCAAACAAGGTGTCTGGCAGATACTACTTTTATATGCTGCAGTATATATTCTCATGGCTACACACACTCACACATTGACAATATAAGAATGTTTGCCTGTGGGGAAAGGGGCAAGGGAAGGGAGGGAGTTCGAGAAGGAGGATGGAAGAGACAAAAGCAAAGCAAACAAAAACACAAGAGGACCTGTGAGTGGCTGATGATGACTGAGCTGAACTGACAATTGTGAGCAATTGAATCCTGTGCCTCTGAGGTCCAAAGTGAAAAAGCAAAGAATCATAGAAAAAGGGGCCAAGGGCTTCTATAAGTTTTTGGTTTTTTTTATAAAACCCAGAGATTGTTGGTTGTTTGGGGATTTTCCAAACCAGGCTAACAAGCATGTCATCCAACCTTATAATAGAAATGGTCACTGCACTCTTGCTGGGCACCAGGCCCATTCTCAGTGTGTTATGTGATTATCTCGCTTTATCCTCAGAGCCTCCCCTTGAGGTATTGTCGTGCCCGTTTTACAACAGGGCTCAGAGAGGGGAAGTGAGTTGCCCCAAACCATCTGCTTGCAATGTAAACCCAGCCCCTGCCATTCCACCTCCCAGCCTAAAGTAATCCAGGCTCCCTGTGGCGTTCGGTAAATACTTCAGGGTGGCCTAAAGGTGGCGCTGTTGCAGTTGATCCAGGGCAGGTGAGCCGCTTGAGCCTGCGAGGTGGGGGTGGGAGAACATTCAGAGGATGATAGAGGGCCATCCTGGGTTTGGGGGGAGGTCCTGCTCACCAGCTCCGGAGGCAGTACAGATCAGGGAAGAAGGCAGGGGCGTTGATGGCCAGAGGGTAGAGCGTCATCCTGGACTGGAAACCTGCCTTCCATCCTTCACTCCCTCCCATTAGGAGGAGCCAGACTGCACATCCTCCAGGAGACTGTTTTGCAAAGATCCAGGCTCTGTGGAGAGGGTTCAGGGTCAGGATTCCAGGACTGTGCAGATAAACCTTGTTCAGCCTGTTAAAAGTAGGGTCCCCCTGCTCACAGATCCATTGACTCCTGCCTCCACTGGGGGGAGGATGTACACAAGGGCACTAAGTCCCTGCATTTCCAGGGGGCGCTTGAGTACAGGATGAGCACACAGCCATGGTGCAAGAGAGGGGAAAAGACGTGGTGTGTGCTTGAGGTAGGACCCTGCCAGCCAGGGGAGTCTGAGCTTGTATGGAACTGTCCACCGCAGCAGCAGCTGAAATCAGAAGTGAGTCGAGAGCACGGGATGCAGGATCCTGGGGGCTCCCCGAAATGTGCCCTCCACGCTGCAGTGCTCCCTCCACTTCAGGATCAGGAACTGCAATTGCAGCTCTTCCCTTCTGGAACCAGAGCCTCTCTTCTGAGCTTCAGCTCTGCAAACACAATTGACCCTCGAACATCTGACCTTCTGGATGCCTCACATGTATCTCAAACTCAAAGAAGCCAAAACGGAACGCATCATCTTTATGCCAACCTGTTTTTCCTCCTAATTGTCCATCCCAGCATCCACCCAGGGGCCCAAGTGGACAATCTAAGACTCATCCTTGACTTCTCTGTGGCTACCACCCTCCACGTCTCATCGGTCACCAAATCTTGTGGATTCCATCACCTGCCTCCTCTCCCTCTCCACCTGCCCCCTCCCTCCCTCCCTCCCCCCCCTTCCTTTTTTTCTTGTCAAACTAACACAGATTAAAAAGAACAAGACTGAAGACTACTTGTGTCCATGAGAGCACACTCTCACACTTTGGTGACAAGAAAGCATATTGATAACCTTTTGGAAGGCAATGTAGCAGAATACATCAATAGTCATAAATATTCTTATCCTTTAATCTAATTATTCTTCTTCTAAGCATATATCCTGAGAAAATAATCCTATACTCAGAAAAAGCTTTCTGCACAGATATTCGTGACAGTGTTGTTTATATAAGCAAAAAACAAAGCAACCAATAACAGTGACAAAAACAAAAACTAGAGACAACCTAAATGTTAATGCTAGGTTAACGGTTAATTTCACTATTGTGCCTCTTCTTCTGGCTGGGCACCCTTCAGTGTTCCAAGAGTCTGCCCTGCACCATCTTTTCTTCTCATGCTACATGCTCTCTGATGAGGTCATCCACTCCCATAACCTGGGCTACCATCTACATTGACCATTCCCAAATCTTTACTTCTAGCCTAGATAGTTCTCTTGAACTTCTCACCTGTATATCCAACAGCCAACAAGACACTGCACTTGAACAACCGAAAGACAGTTCAACCTCAAGAGTCCATAAATGAACTTCATGCCACCTTCAGCCCCCTGCAACCCCGTGTCCAGTCTCAGTGGATGGCACCGACATCTCCCTGGATGTCCAGGCTAGAAATATGAATGTCCACCCTTCTTCCTCCTTTCTACAACTAACTCATCACCAAGTTCTGTTGATTCTACTTTCTAAATTATTCTCCATCCGCACTGCCACTAGCCAAGTTCAGACTACTTTCATTTCTTACCATGACTACGACAGCCTCTTATCTGCTCTCCCCCATTCCATCCTCTTCCCTCTAATCCCTCTCCCTCTCTGGAGCCAGAGTAGACTTTCAAAAGCACAAATCTGATTATGTCCTGAGTATATGGATGCTAGGGCCTCGCTTCTGAAGCCACGAGCATGGTGCTTGCTGTTACTGGTGGGGTTTTCAAGAGAGGAAGGGAGGTGTTTCCACGTCTGGGTGGATAGTCACTCCCAACTCTGCTTGAAACCCAGCAATGCCTTCCAATGAGATGAGCTGGCTTTCTTGCGAGGTGCCACCATGTGGCAATGCCTACACGCATTCTCTCCCGAATGCACAGACATTTTTTGTGCACCTACTATGTGCTGGGCCATGCGTGCTCAGTGGGGATGATATCACCTCCCATGGGTGAAAATTCATTCTTGGAGAGTGAAAAAATATTTAGTTATTTCAGTGCCTTGTGTTTCTCCAAAGCTTGTCTCTACTCAACAATAACTTATTCCTTAGTATTTAATTTCTCTCATCAGGGAGAATTTAAATTGAATTAAAATTTTCTCCTTAGAGGAGCAATAATGAAAAAAAAAAGGTTGAGAAACACCGGGGTGGGCTACGGTGACACAGTAGTTACTGAGTCAGACATGGTCTCTCACTGTGCAGAGCCTTCCATTCTGGCAGAGAAGACACACATTAAATCATTATACAGCGACTAAGTGAAAAGAGTCAGACTTAAAAGGCTGCATATATTACAGATTCCATATATGTGACATTCTGTGGAAGGCACTGCTATAGTTGCAGAAAGCAGGTCCGTGGTTCTGGGGGCTTGGGTTGGGGAGGGGATTGACTCTAGGGGGCATGAGAGAACTTTCTGGGGCGGTAGATATGTTCTACATCCTGATCAAGGTGGTGGTCCCACAACTGTATGTGTTTATTGAAACTCATAGATCTGTACCCTGGAAAAGGGTGAATGTTACTATACACAAATTACATCTCAATAAAGCTGCCTTAAAACTTTGTACAATAAATGACGTGTTGAGTATTGTGGTGAGTGCTACATGGAATTGGCAGCAGTGAAAGCAAACATCAGGCAATGGACCTGGTCCCATGGTGGGACACTTCCCTGGTGAAGTCGTGTTGAGCTGAGCTCTGAATAGTGAGTAAACATTAACCTGGAGAAGGCTGGGTGATAAGAGCTGCTCCCACTGCACAACCCTAGGGGGCGTCACTACCATAGAGATCATTGTATTCCTGGGTTGTGTAATGCAGTGGCCCAGGCAGAGCAGCCTGGGGAAGAGGGAACAACGTGTGCACAGATGCTGAGGCAGGACAGCACATGATGTACTCAAAGGGCAGAGGGAGGCCAGTGGGCCAGGAGTTCAGAAGATAGGGAAAGACATAGCTGGTGATGGGCTGGTGGGTAGGCAGCGGCCAGACCATGCAGAGCCTCGTGGGTCTCGCGGGAGATGTTGGAAGGGAAGTGACTTGATTAGCTTTGCACTTGCTAAAGGTGACTATTGCAGTGTGGCGAATATTAGCAAGTGGCAAAGTGCCTGCAAAGAGGCTATTGAAATCCAGGTGACAGATGACGATTCCTTAACTGATGGCAATAGAGATGGACAGAAGTGGACAGATTCTAGAAATACTGAGGAGATAAAATCAACTGGACTTCGTGATCAGTGGGACACGTGGACTGGGAGAGAGCAAAGGGGTCAGAGGACTTCTGGCTTCTGACCTGCTTGACTGGGAATATGATGGTATCTTTCTGAACTAGCGGATACTTGGAGAAGGACCAGGTTAGTGGGGGAAAATCCTGTGTCCAGTTTTTTTGAGTAGAGTTGGAAGTATCCATGACGATCACGAGTGATGTCAAGGTGGAGACAGCTTTTGGGGTATCCAGGCACTGACATGCTTCTCAGAAAACTGTTCCCTCTCCATCCAGGGGTAAGCTCCTTCACCCCAGCCATATCTAGTGGGATCAGGGGCCAACACCTGGTCGGCAGAGCGCCAAATCAGCAGCTTCAGATTTGAAATGAAGAAGAGATGGAAGGAGAGGAGAGGGAGGCAGAACTGCACCAGCTTCACGGGGAAGACTACACGTTCTGTTGCTGACACTCCTGGCATAGCCCTGGTTCCTACTCTGCCTGAGGTCTGGTTCTTTACCTTTTACTTCGATTCTGTAAAATAATCTAATTTTGCAACTCCTAAAACCTTGACAAAACCACCACAGATACACAGATATTTTATTTCTGTGCCTTTCCCCCCCAGCTCTGTTTGTCTATTTGCCCAATTTTCCATCAGTATTTTCATTAGCTTAGTTTCATGGTATTGGAACTAACTTTGTAAGGCAAGCCCCCCACCCCCATGGCTAGTCTTTTAGTTCCCAAATTTCTTGACCATTCTGTGCAATTACTCTACTAGATGAACTATAGAGTCAGTTTCTCAAGATAAAAATTTCCTGTGGAGATTTTATTGAAATCATATCAAATTTATAGATTACTTGAGGGAAGACTAACAATTTTGCAATGCAGTTTAAGAATACAGTTTAAGGGGCTACTCTTTGTTGCGGTGCGTGGGCTTCTTATTGTGGTGGCTTCTCTTGTTGCAGAGCATGGGCTCTAGGTGCGTGGGCTTCAGTAGTTGCAGTGCGTGGGCTCAGTAGTTGTGGTGCACAGGCTCTAGAGCGCAGGCTCAGCAGATGTGGCACACGGGCTTAGTTCCTCCGTAGCATGTGGGTAGCATGTGGAATCTTCCTGGACCAAGGCTTGAACCCGTGTCCCCTGAATTGGCAGGCGGATTCTTAACTGCTGCACCACCAGGGAAGTCCCCAAGGCAGACACTCTTGAAATGTTGCTACCTTGAGTAGGAAGGCTTTAATGCAGTTTCCAAAACTGTCATCTGAAGAACACTCCTCTGCAGGATGCTAATAGTTTTATCGAGAAATAGTTTTATTTTATTGTTTAACCTATGCTGGGTTAAACAAAGACAAACGTGTTTCTTTAATTCAGCAATAATCAGAAAATTTGATGCTAATATGCCTTGTCGATGTTCAAGATTAAGTAACATATCTTCAACTGATTGACCACTGATCTTTTTTTTTTCACACCTTCCTGTGTAACATCTCCTGGAACAGGGTTCTAACAGGTAGTGTTGGAGCTGCTGCTCTAAGGTTTCACCAGTAAGTATGACATTTGCTGTGATTTTTGGAAAAAAACAATTGTTGTGTGAGTGAACAAATAGTTTTTATCCTGGTTAGACTATTTTCTTCAATTTCTGGTTTACTAAGGGTTTTCTTAGAAAATAGAAATGGAAGTTGAATTTGATCAAGTGATGTTTAGAAATCTATGAAGATGGTCACATACTCTTCTGCTTTTGAATTTGTATAGTGAAATTCCACCACAATGCATTAAATGTGGTTCAAGATATTCCATGGGGTAAACTGCAACACTGCACGATTGTGGAATAAACAGGATGAAAGTGAGCGGCCAGCAGGCCAGGTGCTCTCAGGGCTGGGCTGTGTGCCCCTGTTTTAACTGCAGTTTGCTGCCTCCTGGTGGTTGTTTGCTGCTATGACTTAAATATCCATGGGTACCATTCTGAGTTCTGTGGCTGGCTAGGACTTTTAGGATGGGAGCAGCAATTCTAGGAATTTCTTTGGGTTTGATATTAATTTTGTCAAATCAATCTAGGGAGATTGGGCTGCAAGAATACTGGGAACACAGGGACACACTCTCTGCCTCCCTGCTCCTTGAGTTTCCTGCTATGCCCTTCCTTGCCTTCCTCTCCATTCCTTCCACTCAGAAATTGACATTTAGTTGACCCCTGTTTGAGAACTTGAGCTGAGTGGAGAGCTCAAGCCAACTGCCAATTGCATCACCAAGGGTTTTTTAAAAAATCATTTTAAAATGAATACTAATATCTAGCCACTGCTGAGTGCTTATTATGTACCAAATGCTTGGCTAAATTCAAATAAATTATTTTAATTTAATCTTCCCATCCCTATGAAGTAAATATTATTATTATTATTCACTTTATTTATTTTATTTTTGGCTGTGTTGGGTCTTTGTTGCTGCGCTTGGGCTTTCTCTAGTTGGGGCGAGTGGGGACTACTCTTCCTCTTCTCATTGCGGTGGCTTCTCTTGTTGCAGAGTACGGGCTCCAGGCGCACGAGCTTCAGTAGTTGCAGCACGTGGCTCAGTAGCTGTGGCTCGTGGCTCTAGAGTGCAGGTTCAGTAGTTGTGGCGCTCGGGCTTAGTTGCTCCGTGGCATGTGGAATCTTCCCGGACCAGGGCTCGAACCCGTGTCCCCTGCATTGGCAGGTGGATTCTTAACCACTGTGCCACCAGGGAAGCCTGTAAAGTAAATATTATTATTTACATTTTACAAACTGGAAAACAACCAGAGAGGTTACATCACTTACCCAGGTCATCCAGCCAATTCCTGGAAAGTGATAAAGCTAGATTCAAAATCTGACAGTTTGCCTCCCAAACCCACACTCTTGCGTTAAACCAACCCGCTTTCCAAGAATAAACCTGGTAATGAAATATTGCTCTTTACTTGATGCTATTTGCTGATATATTATTAGAATTTTTGTAACTAGTTGAGATTTTTCATGAAGTTTGTGTGTGTGTGTGTGCTTTATTTGCTCTTGGTATCAAGATTATGTAAGACTCATAAAATAGACTGGAATATTTCCATATATTTTCGTGCATTTCAGTGATTTGGAAATTTTTTTTTTAAGAATTTATGCAGTATCTATTCCTAAAATGTTTGCTAATTCATCTGTAAAATCATTTGGTCCTAAGGCCTTTGACAATCGCCTTAAAGTCATTTGCTACAGTTTTAGTCTTTTCTGTTTTCTCCCTATTGAGTCAATTTGAGCCATTTACAACTTCCTGAAATAATTGTCATATTTACCTAGAAAAGTTCAGATTTATTAGCATAAAGTGATACATAGTATTAGCTTATAATTTAAAAAATCTCTGTATTTCTCTCATCTTAGTCATGATATATTTTTGTGTTTTATTTCTTTTGTTTTCTTCATCAGAATTGCCAGAAACTTAATAGTAATGGTAGCAGTAGAGGAAAATAATAGCAAACATTTATATAGTGTTTACCCTGTGCTGAGCACCACCCCAAGCTGTATTGACTCATTTAATCTTCATAACAACCTTATGAGTTAAGGACTATTATTATCTCATTTTACAGATGAGAAATTGAATTGCAAAGTTAGTAACTGATTTGCCTAAGGACATATAGCTAACAAGCGGTGAGGCTGGGATTTAAACCTAGGCAGTTGCTGCTTTTATATTTACTTATTCTTTCCTCCTATTTTATTTTATTTTTCTTCTAACTCTTTGAGTTGAATGCTTGGTTCATTTATTTGTAATCTTGGTTGCTTGTTAATAAAAGTATTTAAGGTCATAAAGTGAGTATGACTTAATATCCCATGGGCTCTGAGACTATTTATTTTTTCAAAGAACCAGCTTTTGATTTCATGGATTATCATTCTCCTGTCCTCAGTTCATTGATTTATGCTGTCATATTTATTACTTCTTCCCTTCTGTTTGTTTTAGGCTTAATTTGGTATTTTCTGGTTTCTCAAGATGGAAGCTTATAGATTTCATTTGATGCCTTTTTTTTTCTAATATAAGCATTTAATGTTATGAATTTCCCTCTTGGCAATGTTTTAGCTGAATCCTACAAATTGTTTTTTTATCATGGTAAACACATAACATGAAATCTATCCTATTAACAATTTTTTGAAAAATATTTATTTATTTATTTATTTGGTTGCGCTGGGTCTTAGTTGCAGCAGCTGGGCTCCTTAGTTGTGGCTCGCCAGCTCCTCAGTTGGGATGCGCGGGCTCCTTAGTTGTGGCATGCGAACTCTTAGTTGTGGCATGCATGTGGGATCTAGTTCCCTGACCAGGGATCAAACCCTGACCCCCCGCATTGGGAGTGCAGAGTCTTAACCACTGTACCACCAGGGAAGTCCCAAACAATTTTTAAGCGTACAGTATTGGTAACCATATGCACATTGTTGTACAACAGATTTCTAGAACTTTTTTATATTCGGTAGAGAACTGAAATTCTATACCCATTTCCTGGGGTCCCTATTTCCCCTCCCCCCTCAGCACTTGGCAGCCACCATTCTCCCACAAATTTTTGTTATGTTGTATTTTCACTTTCATTACGTTCAAAATATTTTAAAAAAAATTTTTGGCCATGCTGGGTGGCATGCGGGGATCTTACTTCCCCAACCAGGGATTGAACCCATGCCCCCTGTAGTGGAAGCATAGAGTCTTAACCACTGGACTGCCAGGGAAGTCCCAAGTTCAAAATATTTAATAAATTTTCTTTCAAAGATACTTCCTCTTTCAGCCACAGGTTATTTAGAACTGTGTTATTTAATTTTAAAATATTTGGGGATTTTAAAAGATTTTTTTCTGCTATTGTTTTTAGTTTAATTATGTTATGGTCAGAGAATATATGATGTCTATGTTTAAAAATTGCTAAGGTTTATTTTATGACCCCAAATGTTTTATCTTGGTGAATGTTCCGTGTGCAATTAAAAAAATGTGTATTCTGCTCTTTTTGCATGCAGTGCTCTGTAAATGTCAGGCCACAATGATTGACAGTGATCGATCTTCTATATCCTTGCTAATTTTTTGTTTATTTTTCTATTGCTTACTGAGAGAGGAGTGTTAAACTCACAATTATAACAGTGGATTTCTCCATTTCTCATTTTATTTCTATCAGTTTTTATTTCAGGCATCTTGAAGCTCTGTTGCTATGTGCACTCACATTTAGGATTTTTATACCCTCTTGGTGAATTAACCTTTTTATTATTATGTAATATCCCTCTTTATTCTGGTAATATTTCTTGTTCTGAAGTCTACTTTTTCTGATATTAGTATAGCTACTCCAACTGTCTTTTGATCAGTTTTTCCATAGCATAACTTTTTCTATCCTTTTACTTTTAATCTACCTATGTAATTAAAGTGAATTTCTTGTAGACAGCATGTAGTTGTGCCTTGTATGTGTGTGTGTATTCAATCCAATGTTGTCTTCTTTTTTTTTTTTAATGTCTTGGAACTTGACTTTAATTCAAACTTCAATCCAGTTTTGAGCTTTGGCTTTTCATTTTTCTTTTTCTTTTGGCTGCACGGCTTGCAGGATCTTAGTTCCCTGACCAAGGATCGAACCCCTGGGCCCCCAGCAGTGAGAGCACTGAGTCCTAACCACTGGACTGCCAGGGGATTCCTTGACAATGTTGTCTTTTAATCGACGTGTTTATACCTGTCTTCTAGCCACTAAAATGGAGTTTCTCTTAAGATTTTAGCCACCTGTGCTGTCACACCGCTCCATATGACCTGGGCCACCTTCAGAGCAATGCAGAGACAGAAAAGAGAGAGAAAAAATAATGGGAATTTTCCCAGACTCCTTAAGCCATGAGAGCCCCCTCCTCTGGTTCATCTGGCAAGAAAGGTGGGTTTTCTCTTGGGATTTTAGGTGACAATGCCACCACCTCTGCCAACATAGTGCAACTTTGTGACTGGTTCACCCTTGGGACAGGTTAAAAGAGAGAAAACAGAAAAAAAGATACCCCACACTCTAACTCACAGAGGCCTCTTTTTTCCAATTCCTTTGTCCAGGAAAATGGGTTTCTCTTGAGTTTTTGCTGCCTGTACCTTCTGCACAGTTTCATATTGCGGCTACCCTCAGGTGAAAGCTGGATGGTAAGAGAAGAAGAGAACCCTGGAAATCTACTCCGTAAGAGTCTTCCTTCGAGTTTTGGTTCCCCTTGCCAATCCATATGCTATTTTCAGAGTCCTCAGGCTGTTGACTTTTGTATTTTGTCCAGACCTTTTAGCTGAAAGCAGTGAGAGAGATGGGCTATGGTGGCTTACTTTATCTTGACCAGCACCGGAAGTCCAGCGTAGATTTTGCAAATTGAGTTGGTGGGTGACATAGTCAAACATGTTTAAATTATTAATTGATGCTTCCAAATTGTTCTTTACAATGGCTATATCCATTTACATTCATCCAGCACTATACAAACTCCTTTCCTATCCTCTTACCAACAAGTGATTGTCCAATTTTTTAAAATTTTCCCATTCTCTTGGATGAAAAAAAATAGTATCTTGTTGACTTGATTTCAAATTCCATGTTTGCTAGTGAAGTTTGAGCAACTTTTTATCTCTTTTGGGCCATTTATATATCCTCATTTGTAGATTGTCCCTTCCTATATCTTGCCCATTTTTCTACTTGGTCATTTGTCTTTGTATTATTGATCTGTAGAAATTGTAGTTTCTACTGTTTGGGATTTATTGAGGTTTACTTTGAGACTCATTACTTAATCAATTTGTCTTTATGTTCTGTGAGCATTTGGGAAAAAAAGGTATTCCCTGTTCAAATTCTCTCTAGATTTATTAAAAACAATCTTGTTAATTTTATTATTTAGATTGTCTATATGATTTTTAAAATATTTGATCTGTTGAATTCTGAGACAGATGTTTTAAAAATCTCCTGATCTGGTTGTGGTTTTTTAAAAGTCTCCTCATATTTCGGTTTTTGCTTTGTATATTCTTTTTTTTTTTTTTTAAGATTTATTGATTGATTGATTGATTGATTGCTGTGTTGGGTCTTCGTTTCTGTACGAGGGCTTTCTCTAGTTGCGGCGAGCGGGGGCCACTCTTCATCGCGGTGCGCGGACCTCTCACTGTCGCGGCCTCTCTTGTTGCGGAGCACAGGCTCCAGACGCGCAGGCTCAGTAGTTGTGGCTCACGGGCCTAGTTGCTCCGCGGCATGTGGGATCTTCCCAGACCAGGGCTCGAACCCGTGTCCCCTGCATTGGCAGGAAGACTCTCAGCCACTGCGCCACCAGGGAAGCCCTGCTTTGTATATTCTTTTCAGTGTATTTGTTCATACGTTGGATTCAGGTTCATAATCAATCACTCGGTGATTAAGAGCAGGAACTCTGGTGTTAGGTTACCTAGGTTCAAATCTTAGTTTTTTCTCTTACACATAGGTGTGGCTGATTTACTTAATTTTTCTAAGTCTAAGGTTTCTTGTCTGTGAAATGAGGCAAAGAATAGCATTTACCTCCCAGAATTGTTGTGAAATTAAATAGAATTATCCATGTGAGTGTTCAGTAAATAGCTATTATTACATTTTCTTGATGGTCGCACATTTCATCGGTTTAAAGTATCCCTCGGTTCCATTTAATGTTTTTCCCCCTTGAATTATGCCTTTAAAAATAGGAACATTACCACCCTCTCTTTAGTCTATTTGAATTTTCCTGAAATATATTTATCTATTTTAAATCTTTCATAATTTTTTAACTTTAGATGGATTTCTTGTAAAGCAAATTGGCCAAAGAGAAGGCCAAAGATGGCCACCACAAGTTCTTTTCTTCCCTATAAGCACATGTCACTCCACTCACCAGAAGGTGGGATCTATTTCCACTCTTGTTGAATCAGGATGGCTTGTATTTTGCCTTCACCAGTACAAAGCAGAGGAAGTGACATTGTGTCAGTTCCAGAGCTAGACTTTAAGAGGCCAGGTAACTTCCATTTGTGTTTGGGGAAGCCAGCTGCCATATTTTAAAGAAGTTCAGGCTATAATATTAAATGATAAAGCACACTTGGAGACAGAGAAAAGCACTGAGCACCACTCATGTGAGTGAAGTCTTCTTGGACTGACCATTCCAGCCCAGCCACCTGCAGAACACAGCTGAGTGACCCCAGCCCATGCTCCATAGAGCAGAAGACCCCAGCCAAGCCCTGTTCCCATCCCTGACCCACAGAACTGTGAGAAATAACAATTCATTGTTGCTTTAAGCCACTAGGTTTGGGGGTGGCTTGTCACTCGGCAGGAGACAACTGAACCAAAAACAGAGTTCGATTTTTCCTTTTCACTCAATGTAAGAATCTTTGTCTTTTCATAGGAGAATTGAATAACTGAAAATAATTGGTCTTTTTTTATTTTTTTTTTGGCCCTGCGGCACTGAGTTCCCTAACCAGGGATCAAACCTTGGCCCCCGAAGATTTGAAAGCGCCAAATCCTAACCACTGGACCGACAGAGAATTCCCTAATTGGTCTTGTTTTTGACATCTTGTGTTTTCTGTTTCTTTCACTTTTGTGTGAATGAATCGAAGAGAGCAACAGCAAATATTTCACTGAGATGGAATATTTTGCAGTGTCTGCCCCACCCACAGCAATCCCCCGATCTGAGTCGGTCCCACCCTCTGCCTAACAGGAGAGGCCCCCAGAAGCCGTGCTCACTAAAGCCAGGTTACCTGGCAATGGTAGCCTGGTCCAGGCCGTGGCTAAAACCTTGTCAGTGGGCGTGAGGAGGGTGGGGAGGCACCAGTTGCAGGATAAGATGGGCCTCGGGAAGTCTCATGGATGTAGTACATGAACTTTCCCTATGAGAAGGGCCCCATCCAGTCACCTCTGGCTTGGTTAGTGTCTCTTGGACGGCACGGACTGGGGGTCCTGCACCCTGACCCTGCAGTCTCAGCTGCCTGACTCGGTGTTCTTTCTCTTTTAGGTCAGGCACGATCACTGTAACCCCAAGAAGGTATAAGATTAAGTAAGGAAATCATGAAGAACTAGAAAAAAATCCGCATTATCAACTTTCTAGAAACTTCTACTAAAGGCTAAATACAAGGGCAACAGGGAGGTGAGTGATCACCATGATCAGATTAGTCAGTTTTGAAGATGTTTGAAGCATTTAAAAAAGATGAAATATTAGAGGTTGATTTCATCTAGATGTTTTGGAGGATTTGAGAAAATTTATAATCAATGTTTAAATGCATATAATTAATGAATATATATATAGTAAGTGAATATAATCAATGATTAAGAGAATTTGATTACATTTAAAGGTTTGGATGGAATAGTTACATACGGATATTCAATGTTTGGGGAACTTTTGGTTACAAAATTAGTGAGTTTAATACATTGATCACTAAATGTGTAAAGAGCAAAAGGGCGTTTCTGGGCTGCTTGTTCTACACCAGGCACTGTCTAAGCGTCCTAAATGTATTAATTCATTTAGTCCTCATAGAAAATGTAAGAAGTAGGAATCACTATTATCCCCAAATAATGGATGATAAAACTGAGGTACAGAGAGGTTGAGAAATACGACCAAGGGCCCGTGGCTATGCAAGTAGCAGAAGCAGATATAAACCAGGCAGTCAGGAGATTACCAGATAGGAAAGACCCCACAATATCAACATCTCCCCTTTCTCCTAAGGTGGTTGGAAGTGGGCTTCTGTTATTTACAAATGGGTCTTAACTGAGACCACTGAAGTGGGTGCTGCACGCAGCTTTACCAAAAAGCAGCCCTCAGAACATTCACATTTTATGCCGCCTCCAGAGGGCTTGGTAGTGGCTTCCAGCCTCTGGTACCTAGAGGTCAGAGATGATGTCCAAAATACTTCACAAGCAGTTGGGCAGGTACAGCCAGGATGCTGCAGTGGTGTCTCACCCTTGTCTGGCTGTGTCCTTTGAGCTCTTGTCTCCTGGGGCTGCCCCCTCCTCCCACTTGGCTTTTCTGTAGTTCTTTGCCCTGATCATCCGCTCTGCATTGTTCAGAAATCTGGTTTCTAATGTGCAAGTTTCTATGACCAAAATGTGGCAGCTACTACTTTACTGCTGTTACTCCTCTCTCTTTCTCACTGAAAATCATTTCAATTATAGAAGAAATACATGCTTGGTGCAACAAAATCAAATAACAGAAGTGTGAAAAAAAAAAAGCAAGATCCCAGCCTCATGCCAAGGTAACCACCGTTAGTGGTTAGTATGTCCTTTAAGAATTTTGTCTACACACATAACACTCACTTGCTTTATTTTCCAAAACTGGGATCATACTAATTTTCTAGTTGTACAAATTCTCTATTAACTTAGTGATATACTGTGGGCATTTTCCCAAATGAACATCCCTCTCTACCTCACTCTTTTAAAGGCTACATGGTATTCCATCTATGTTTAAAATAGCACTGTCCAGGACTTCCCTTGGTGGCGCAGTGGTTAAGAATCCGCCTGCCAATGCAGGGGACACGGGTTCGAGCCCTGGTCTGGTAAGATCCCACACGCCACGGAGCAACTAAGCCCGTGCCCCACAACTACTGAGCCTGCGCTCTACAGCCCGCGAGCCACAACTACTGAGACCACGTGCCACAACTACTGAAGCCCATGCTCTGCAACAAGAGAAGCCACTGCAATGAGAAGCCCTCACACAGCAACAAAGAGTAGCCCTTGCTCGCTGCAACTAGAGAAAGCCCCTGCACAGCAACGGAGACCACAGTTAATTAATTAATTAATTAATTAATTTAAAAAATAGCACTGTCCAGTAGAAATATAATGTGAGTCACACAAGTAATTTAAAATTTTCTGGTAGTCACACTGAAAAAAAGAAAATTAAACAAGTGGAGTTAATTTTGCTAATATATTTTACTTAATGCAGTAGGTCCAAAATAATATCAGTTCAACATGGAAACAATGTATAGTTATTAATAAGATATTTTACAGTATTTTAAAATATTAAATCTTTGAAATCCAGCATGTACATTACACTAACGTCACATCTCAGTTTGGACTAGTCACCTTTCAAGTGCTGAGTAACCACACAAGACCAGTGGCTACCATACTGGATAGCACAGACTTCAACTATAATTTAGCTGTGTGCCTGTTGATGGAACCAGAGATTGCATCCACTTCTTGCTATTATAAGCAATGCTACAATAAACATTCTTATGCTTATCACGTTACACATGCATGTGATTATTTCTGTAGGATAGATTTATAGAAGTGAGGTTTCTAGGTCAGAGAGTTTATGCATTTTGTGGTATAATAGATATAGCTAAATTACCCTCTGATAAGGCTAAACCAATTTATACTTCCACCAACAGTACATAAGAATGATCATTTTCCCACACTCCTGACAAATTGGATGGCATGTGCTTAAAATTTTTTTCATCTCTCTCTGCCCTTTTGCATCTGTAAACCAGTTCACTGCATTGCCTCACAGAAGGAGAGGTCTGTTTCAAAGCTGCATTTTTTTTATTGGCTACCATTTCCAGCCAGACAGAGGAAGTGTTTGGCTGGGTAGGTATCAGAAAACCCAGCGAACATTGGCTCAAATACATAGGAGTTTATTTTCTCTTGCTAAAAGAAGTCTGGAGAAAGGTGGCTGCTTGTGGTGGTTGACCCAATAATCAATGATGCCTGCAAAGTTCTTTCTGTCTTTCTAATTCAACATTCTTAGCAGGTGGCCTTTTCCTGCCTCATGGTTACCAGCTAGTGGTCACAAGATGGCTGCCACCACTCCAGACAGCATGTCTGTATCCCAGGCAGGGAGGCGGGGGAGGTGGATGGCACTAGCTTCTTCTTACCCAGAAGCCACCCAGAATACTTACATGTCATTGGTAAGAACTGAAAGGCTGTCCCAGTTGCAAAGGAGGCTGGGGAAAAGAATAACAGCTTTTTGGCCTATCGTGGAAGGTGGCAAGAGAAAATGGAATTAGCAATGGCTGATTGGTTAGCTAAGAACAGTCCTGCTATACCATCCACCCCTAAAGATAGGTCTCAGGCCTTAATGAAAAAAGTCCCACTCTTGAATCCAGGGCCACCTGTTTCTGGTCCTGGTCATAACTACCTCTCGCTGCACTCACCAGTCTGGCCTCACCATGCCTAGTTTTTCATTGTAGTGCACTTTGAACCACAAGCCTTAGGGATCCTTCTGGGCCCCGGTTGTGGCTGGATAAGAGGAGCTTCTGCAAAGAGTGCTTGTGATTGGCAGCTTCTGACCTGGCTCCTGGTGATCCCTGCCTCTGCTCTTTGTGCCCTTGTATCACCTCCCCTTGAGTGAGACTTGCTTCTAAGGAACAGAATATGGCAGAGTGATGAGATGTCACTCCTGTGATTAGGACTGTGACTTGTCTTGTTGGTGGTCTCTCTCCATTGCCTTCTCAGCTTGTACCCTCAGCAAGCTGCCATGTTGGCAAGGCCCATGTGACAAGGAACTGAGGGTGGCCTCTGGCTAACAGCCCATGAAAAACTGAATTCTGCCAAAAAACACATGAGTGAGCTTGAAAGTAGTCTTCTCCAGTTGAGCCATGAGATAACTACATCCCCAGCCAACACGTTTGACTGCAGCCTGTGAGAGACCCTGAGTCAGAAGACCCAGGATTCCAGACCTACAAGAAGCTATGAGATAACAAATGCACTTGTTTCAAGCCCCTAAGTTTTGGGGTAAATTGTTACGCAGCAATGCATAGCTGATAGCATGCTGTTGGAAGACTGCCTCCCTGGGAGCAATCAACTCTTATCTCTGTATCAGTTTCCTGTCCTTCAAAACCTCTCCCCTCCTCACACAACTGTAGGGCAAGGGCAGCTGTGATTGACAGGCAAAGGTAATTTCCAGGCATTCGGAGAGCCCAGAGCCCTGTGTACACCTTTTCACACTTTCTGATGAGTTCCTTGGGACTTCATCTTGGAAGAGAGGCCAGAGATAGAGATACTTCTATTGCTATGTGGACCCACATTTCCATGAGGAGCATCCCTGGCCTCTCTCTGCACCCCTTGCTGATTCTGCCCCAAGTGGGGGAGGTGAGACTTGATCCAAGCATTTGGGGGCAGGAACTGAGGGGGCCCCACCCAGCCCTTTCTGGGCTCTCTTGACACCACGGGCCTGCAGGGAGAGTGCGTGCTGGTTGCCCACGACAGGGGTGATATAGGCTTCCCCAGAAGGCTCTGCCCCTGCAGGGGACGGCCTGCAAGCAGAAGGGGCAATTCAGTTCAGAAGGAGCACAAGGAAGCCGTCTGGGTCCCTCATCAGCCCCGCCCTCCAATCCAACATGATGAGTAATGCAGTTGATATTTGATGGGTCCGTCTCTGTGCCTTATTTCTCATTGGTTCCAAGCTTGGCAGGAAAGAGAGGGGTTTTATTTGTTGTTTCCATCTCAAGTATCAACATATGTATTCAAAATAACTGTGCTTTTAAATGAAGCTACAAAACAAGTTTTGATAGAAAGGAAGGACCAGGCAACTGGGTCATTGTAGGTGGCGGTGGAGAGGTGTTGGGACAGGGGATGGAGTGTGTGTCTCGGTTGTGCCTTTGTGTCCCTGATATTGGGGTGACTGTGAGTGAGCATGTCTACATCTTTGTGTCCCTCTTAGGGACCAAGGACAGTGAATCCTGCGCCCCACCCCCTTCCAGCTCTTGCTTCCCTCTTATGCGCGGGTCTCCCGTGGGCCTGGGAGGGTTTTAACCTCGGGTGCTCTCTCCTCCCTACAGAAGCCCAGGACCCCAGTGAGACTCTGACCCCACAGAGAGGGTCCTGCTTCCCCAAAGCACCTGCTGGTCAGAGCCCACCTGGGACTGCGTGTGGCGGGTGGGGAGCAGCACCCCACAAGCTGCACACCGGCCCCTGCTGCTTCCTGGCATCCCTGATCTCTGTTCAATGTGTGATTTTTTACGATCGATCTTATATCCGGCAGAATCAGATTTATGGCTCCTGCATCTTATGAAATTACACAGATGTTGCTGCTCTGCTTCTCTCCAGGACAGTAAAAGGCAATAACATTCTTGCAGATTTCGACAGCAGGCAATTCAATAAAGGGCCATGTATATTTTATAAGTCCAATAAAGACAAGGCTCTCTGCCCGCTCTGCGGCCCGCCAGGGCCCGGCCCTGCACTGGGTGGCCGCCCGTGCCCCCTTCCTGTCTGTTTGTCGATCAGGCCTTTCCCACTGTCACACGGGGGAACGGGGAGATTTATCCCCTTTCTGATCCATTATTTAAGTTTGGCTCCAGGGACCCTGCAATGGGGGCTGTTTAAAATTTAAAGGTGTTTGTGGAACTTAATACTTTCCTTCTCCTGATTTGTACTATAAAATTTTATCTATATTTTTGTTGCCCCATAAAACGTTTCTATCTTATCAGGATGGCTTGTCCTTTTATGGGCAAAACCATAAATAACTGATGAGGTGCGGCTCGGCTGAAGGTCTCACAGAGGAGTCCTGGGAGGAGGCAGGAGGAGAGCATCCTGCCCTGCTCTGCCGTGGACACCCTGTGTGGCTGGAGGGGACGGGGCACCATACCTCTGAGACTCAGTTTCTTCACCTGTAAAGTAAGGAGAAACATAGCACCCAGGGCTGTTGTGATTCAGGGAGATGTGGCACCAGTAGTGTTTCCTTGGTACCTGGCACAGCATGTGCAAAGGCCCAGAGGTGGGAATAGTAGGGGAAAGGTCTCCATCTCCAGGGCAGGACTGCAAAGTGCCAGGTCAGGCTGGGAGCAAAGGTCTGTGCCAGCTTGGCAGTCACTCAGCCTTGGTGTCCTCATTTATAAGATGGAGACATGAGGTTTCCATCGCATGAGGTGTTGTGTGGATTAATGAGTAATGCCTGCACAATGGCTAGCTCAATGCCCCACACACAGTAACCGCTTCACATTTGTCAGGTGTTGCTGTTGTTGTCATTGTTACAAGGCAGGGCTGGGACTGGGACGAGGCAGGCGAGGTGCCCAGGGAGCAAAATGCAAGGAGACCTCCCTCTAGGAGGTGCACAGGTGCAGGTGGGCACCTGAGAGTGAAGCCGCCTTACATTTTGCACCTTACGTTCCTCCCTTGCCTCACCCTAGCCCTGCTACCTGGGTCATTTTCATTTTTGGCTGATGGGCCGTCGTGGCTGATCAGAAGCAGGCCCCCCAGATTAGGGGGGTTGCAGCAGTGTTCCTCTTCAATAGAACCAACACCTCCTAGAGGTCTAGGCGTTACTGGAACAAGATCAGACGAATTTTGGTGTTCCCAGGGCCAAGCCAGGCCCATCCGTTTTGTGTGACACTCACTGATGCCTGCTTTGTGCCAGGTGCTTGCTGGGCCTGGCAGCATCAAAGAGAGGCAAGTATAAGCTCCGCCCTCAAGGGGTGCCTGGTCTAGTGGGGGGGGGACTGGCACATACTGGCATGGGGGGTTCAGGGGCACAAAAGGGGAGGGGCTTCTACCTCTGTAGAGTGGTGGTGAGAGAAGTCAGGAAAGGCTTTTTTTTTTTTCATGGAGGATCCTAGTTCCCTGACCAGGTATCGAACCTGTGCCCCCTGCAGTGGAAGCTCAGAGTCTTCACCCCTGGACCGCCAGGGAAGTCCCAGGAAAGGCTTTTTGAAGGGGTCTCTTGAGCTGGAGCAAGAAGGACAGGTAGGAGTTGGCCAGAGCAGAAAGGACACTCCTCCAGGGAGGGGCATGAACCAAGGCGTGGAGTGTGAAATGCACCAACTGCCAGGTACCAAGACTGAGGTCAGCGTCTAGTGAGGAACCTGTGTCCCCTGAAACTTCTGGAGGTCAAGGTAGAGGCGCAGGTCCTCAGAGAACGGAAGTGTAGACAGGAGTCGGTCAGTGCCTCCCAGAGCCTGAGCCGGCCGTGTCCTGGGGCCACTGGTAGGACGAGTGTCCCTTGAGGTGGGGCAGGTCTCAACACAGAGCCCAGAGCCCAGAGGTGTGAGGCTGGGCAGCCTCACTGCTGCAGGACGGCCTCACTCTTGGCTGGGGCCCCGACAGTCTGACTGGAAGGGCCCCAGTGTTTAACGTAGTGGTTCTCAAACTTGGCTTCGTACCAGATTGATACAGACCTTTATCCAGTCCCTTTGGCTCCAAGAACTGGAGGGAGGGAAGCAGGATTGGTCAGAGGGCGAAGCTGAGCTGCGATCTAGTTACAACAGAGACCTCAGCTGATCTCAGCAGGCGCTCTGGAGCTGGGATGATGGCCCTTCAGAGCGGCTCCAGGTTGAGGCAAGGAGGCGTGTCTTTTACCTCAGCAGCAGGCAGTCATTGGCTGTGGTCCATCCCGTGGGAAGGAGGCAGTCCCATTGGCCAGTGCTGTCAACAGGCAACCCTCCTGGAAGCTGAGTGAGTGAGTGTCTTGGTCTCGAGCCTCCAGGACACAGCCTCACCTGTCAGTGGGGATGGCTGGGTGCCCATCACAATAAAACACAGATCAGCCACCTCATTCTCTACTATCAGTAAAACCAGAAAATAACAAGTGTTGGTGAGGATGTGAAGAAGTTGTGGTAAAATAAACATAACATAAACGTTATCATCGTAACCATTTGTAAGTGCACAGTTCGGTGGCATGGAGTACATTCGTAGTGCAAAAGTGTTGTAGTTGGTAGGAATGTAAAATGGTGCAGCCACTATGGAAAACAGCCTGGCGGTTCCTCAAAAGGTTAAAAATAGAACTAATTGTATGATCCAGCCATTCTACTTCTGGGTATATACCCAAATGAATTGAAAATAGCGACTCAAAGAGATATCTGTACACTCATGTTCATAGCAGCGTTATTCACAACAGCCAAAATGTATAAACAACACTGATGGACAGACAAAGTGTCCATTGATGGACAGACAAAATGGGGAATATATATATATATATAATAACCTTTAAAAAGAAGGAAATTCTGCCACATGCTACAACATGGATGAACCTTGAGGACATTAGGCTAAGTCACAAATGAACAAACACTGTATGGTTCTGCTTATATGAGGTACCTAGAGTGGTCAAATTCATAGAGACAGAAAGGAGAATGGTGGTTGCCAGGGGCTGGGGAGAGAGAGCAAGGAGAATTGTGTTTTTTTTTTTTTTTTTTTTTCAATTGGTTTTTTGTTTTTTTTTTTTAATTTTATTTATTTATTTATGGCTGTGTTGGGTCTTCGTTTCTGTGCGAGGGCTTTCTCTAGTCGCGGCAAGTGGGGGCCACTCTTCATCGCGGTGCGCGGGCCTCTCACTATCGCGGCCTCTCTTGTTGCAGAGCACAGGCTCCAGACGCGCAGGCTCAGTAATTGTGGCTCACGGGCCTAGTTGCTCCGCGGCATGTGGGATCTTCCCAGACCAGGGCTCGAACCCGTGTCCCCTGCATTGGCAGGCAGATTCTCAACCACTGCGCCACCAGGGAAGCCCCGAGAATTGTGGTTTGATGGGTATAGAGTTTCAGTTTTGCAAGATGAAAAGAGTTCTGTAGACGGGTGGTGGTGATGGTAACCCAACAATGTGAGTGTATTTAATGCCATCGAACTGTACACTTAAAAACAGTTAAGAGGGTAAATTTTATGTTATGTGTATTTTACCACAACTAAAAATAAATTAATTAAGCAACGTAAGTGCCCACCAATAGGTGAGTGGATAAAGAAGTTGTGGTATACATATGCAATGGAATATTACTCAGCCATAAAAAAGAGTGAAATCTTGCCATTTGTGACAACATGGATGGACCTAGAGAGTGTTATGCTAAGTGAAATAAGTTAGACAAAGAAAGACAAATATTGTATGATTTCACTTATACATGGAATCTAAAAAAACAAAACAAATGAACAAACATAACTAAACAGAAGTGGAGTCATAGATACAGAGAATAAACAGGTTGTTGCCAGAAGGGAGGGAGTCGGGGGAGGAGAGAAATAGGTGAGGGAGACTAAGATGTACAAACTTTCAGTTACAAAATAAATGAGTCATGGGTATGAAATGTACAGTATGGGAATATAGTCAGTAATGATGTAATATCTTAGTATGGTGACAGATAGTAACTAGACTTATCATGGTGGTCATTTTGAAGTGTATAGAAATTTAAAAAAAAAAAATTTTTTTTATTGGAGTATAGTTACTTTACAATGTTGTGTTAGTTCTGCTGTACAGCAAAGTGAATCCGCTATGAGTATACATATATCCCCTCCTTTTTGGATTTCCTTCCCATTTAGGTCACCACAGAGCATTGAGTAGAGTTCCCTGTACTATGCTTGCTATACAGTAGTTTCCCATTAGTTATCTATTTTATACATAGTAATGTATATATGTCAATCCCAATCTCCCAATTCATCCCATCCCCCTGAAGTATACAGAAATAGGGAATCATTATGTTGTGGACCAGTATTGTAGGTCCATTATACTTCAGAAACAAAGAATCAAACAGACAAACAAGCAAACAGAAAGATCAGATTTGTGGTTACCAGAGGCGAGGGGTGGGGGCAGGGAGAATTGGAGGAAGGCAGTTAAAAGGTACAAACTTCCAGTTACCAGATAAATAAGTACTAGGAATATAATGTACAATATGAAAAGTATAATTAACACTGCCCTATGTTATACATGAAAGTTGTTAAGAGTAAATCTGAGAGTTCTCACCACCAGGAAAAAAATTGTTTTTCTGCTTCTTTGATGTTGCATCTCTATGAGATGATGACGGCTCACTAGACTTATTATGGTGATCATTTATGATGCATGTAAGTCAGATCATGATGCTGTACACCTTCAACTTACACAGTGCTGTGCATTAATTATATCTCAATAAAATTGGAAGAAAAATTAATTAATTAATTAATTTAAAAAAATTCAGACCTGGAGGTTGCAGGAGAAGGAGTGTCCTGCGCATGTCCTCTTCTGGGCAATCCCCCTTCCCAAGCATGTGGTCTCCATGAGAGCAGCTATTTTGTGCAAGGTCATCCTGACCCCTTGAGCTCAGACAATGGCCAAGGGCTGGGCTGTTGCGTCCCTTGGGTGCTCAGGGAACCAGGCACTGAGAGTTAGGAATGCAAATGGTTTGTTTGAGAGTCAGGCTGTGAAGGAGGAAAGGAGGAGAGGCCTTTCTACCACAGCCTTGTGGAGTCACAGTCATTGGCTGGGGCCACCCCAAGAAGAATGTGACCTTGGCTCAAAAGCGGAGGCAGGCTTAGAGGATTAGCAGCAGGAGGCTGACAGCTAACTACCTTCCTTGCAGGGGCAGCAAGTTCTTCCTTGAAGGGGAGTCTCAGCAGTGCCTCTCCACGTCTACACAGCTGTTCACCCAAGCGGAACAGGCAGGCAAGATCTCTTCCAGGACTTATGATCTGGGACCTGGGGACAGTAGAGTGAGGCTCTCTGGACAGCCGGAGCTGTGACATAGCCAACTCTGGAGCCCTTGGTGGCAGGTGGACTGTCCTGTAGACATATGGCTGAGGGGCAGGGGAGCCAGTTTGTCGTGGGACAGGAGGGTGAGGCAGGCGTGCAGAGAGAAGAAATGATGAGTTGGGAGGTGGAGCCCACAGCACTCAATTTGCTGGTGCCAGTTGTTCAGGCTCAGGTGTACTCTGCCCTTTTCAGCTTGGTGGTTCACCATGTTCTTCTCCAAGATTCCGCCAATAAATCCCCTCTTTTGTTTAACCTAGTAGTTTTACAAAACCACTATACCCCAGAGTTTTGACCAATACAGGGAGGATTTGCTGGGGCTGGAGGAAGAGGAGGAAAAAGCACAACAGAAATAAGAGGATAGAGAGGAGGCACTGGAGGAGCTCTGCTGAGGGCCGCCCTGCTCTTCCATGGGTTGTCTCTTGGGATTCATCATGACCTTATCCAGAGTGTGGCTGGTCCTTCCTGGATTCTGGGGACCGATTAGTGGAGGTGCCGCTGGGACCACACCAGAGACTCCCTAAGTGCTCCCCATCTCGAGCCTTGGGGGTCACACTTTTGCTGAATGCTCTTTACCAGTATGCCAAGAAATCTGTTTTTCTGGCAGAGACTAAGCGAGCACTGAAATCTCACCATCTATCATCAAACCCTGGAAATGGTCGGAAAAGATTTATAAAATAAGTTAAGGGACTTCCCTGGTGGCGCAGTGGTTAAGAATCCGCCTGCCAATTCAGGGGACACGGGTTCGAGCCCTGGTCCGGGAAGATCCCACATGCTGCGGAACAACTAAGCCCGTGCGCCACAACTACTGAGCCTACGCTCTAGAGCCCACAAGCCACAACTACTGAGCCCACATGCCACAACTACTGAAGCCCGTGTGCCTAGAGCCCATGCTCCGCAACAATAGAAGCCACCGCAATGAGAAGCCTGTGCACTGCAATGAAAAGTAGCCCCTGCTCGCTGCAACTAGAGAAGGCCCGTGCGAAGCAATGAGGACCCAACACAGCCAAAAACAAATAAATATTTTAAAAAATAAAATAAAATAAGTTAATTTAAATGGAAGTGTATTCGAAAGAAAGGAAGAGAATGTCCTAAGCAACAGAAACAAACAGGAATCCTTAAAGGAAGGAAGCAGATGAAAGCCACACAGGCAGAAGGAGTCAGTTATGGTCACATTACGTGTTGGGGGAGCTCCTCAAAGGTGAGCATCAACCAAGAGTCACCCAGCACCCGAGGATGGCGGCACCACAGAGCAACAGCCAGCTCAATAGATGAGGAATGTCACCTAGGAAGCAGACGAGTGAGCAAACGGAAAAGGACTTTGAATTAAGGACATTAGCAGGATCATCAGAGATAAAGGAGAAAATTCCATTCTACAATAATAGGAAGAAGACAAAACAGGCATTTGTGAAAAGGAATCGATTAGTTTGTAAATAAGAACTAGATCACTGTTGGTTTTTAAGTTTGCTGAAGCTTAAATGAATGAACTGAAATAAAATTTCAGAACACAGCACAGAAAAAGAGAAGGAAAATATGAAAGAAAAGTTAAGTGACATGGAGACTAGATTCAAAAGTACAAACAACTGTCTACTAGAGTTATAGAAATTGTAAATGTGATACTCTTGCCCCAAAAGATAAATTACCTACAAAGAAATGAGACTCAAATGGACATCAGACTTCTCATCAGCCCCACTGGATGCAAGAAAAAAGGGTAGGAATGGCTTTAATATACTGATCAGAAATAACTTTGAACCTAGAATTCTATACCATCATTCAAATTTCAGGATGAAATAAATAAATACATAACAGGTACAAGAAAGCAGAAAGGAGGCTACTCCTAGAACTAACAAAAGACAAATTCCAGCAAGAAGAAAAGTGAAGCCAGAAGGAAGTTGTGGGTTATACGAAGGAATGGTGAGGCAACATAACACATGTTGTTAATTTTTAACAAGTTATAGTAAAACATTATTTTAAATAACAAGCTGGAGGGACTTCCCTGGCTGTCCAGTGGTTGGGACTCCGCGCTTCCAATGAGCGGGTGCAGGTTCCACCCCTGGGTGGTGAACTAAGATCCCGCATGCTGTGCGGCACAGCCAAAGAAATCAATAAATAAAAATAAATAAATAACAAGCTGGAAGCACAATTCAAATCTAAAAGTGTGTGTATGTGTCTGCGTGTGTGTGTGTGTGTGTGTGTGTAGAAGAAAATCAGGAAAATGTCAAATTTTTTGCATTTTTTTTCCCTTTAGATGAATCACATAGACTCTGATTAACTTTAGACATTTAATGAAAACACATGTTTAGTAATGGGCATCAACAAGTTAAGGGCAAAATCGTTTTTTTAAGAATAACCATGAAAAGAACAAATATCGAATGCATGACAAACTTGTAGAAAAAAATTTTTGATCAACAACAGAAGAAAAAAAGTGTGTGTATGAATAATGAAGAAGGCATGTTTATCAGTTATCTTTTGTTGAGTAACAAAACCATGCTAAAATTTAGCAGCTTAAAACAACAACAAAACAGGACATTACTCTTGAGGACATTACGCTAAATGAAATAAGCCAGACACAAAAAGAAAAATACTGTCTGATTTCACTTATGTGAGACACATGGAGAGGTCAAATTCATAAAGTGAGAAAGTAGAATGGTGGTTGCCAGGGGCTGGGGCAGGGGGGATGGGGAGTTGTTGTTTAACGGGTTTTGCAAGATGAAAAAGTTCTAGAGATCTGATATACAGCAAGGTGCATATAGTTAACAGAATTGAGCTGCACACTTAAAAAGGGTTAAGATGCTAAAACAAAAGCCAAAACTAAACATCAATTTATTTGGCTTCTGATTCTGTGGATCAGTGGCTTGGGCTGGGCTCAGCGAGGCAGATCTGCTGACCTGGGCTGGGCCCACTCATGCATCTGCAATCAGCTGCCTTGTTGGCTGGACACTGGTTGGCATACGGCTCAGGTGGAACAGTTTCTCGGCTGCTGATGTAGGCCCTCATCCTCCAGCTGGCTAGCCCTGGCTTGTTCTTAGGGCAACTTCGGGAGTTCCCAGAGTGAGTGTCAGGCTCAGAACAATAATAGTGCTACTCCACTGTGTTCCACTGGTCAAGTAAGTCACAAGATTTCTGCCATCTTATCTTCTGTTCTCCATTTGCCATGCTGTAGTAGCCTGCAAAAATGGGCACAAATTATTTACCTCCCTATTCTTATCCTCATTTTACAGATAGGAAACTGAGGCTCAGAGAGTTTCAGTGATTTGCTCAAGGTCCCACAGCCAATGGCGAAGAGAGTAAGGACATGGGACTGGAACATAGTCTGATTCCAAAGCTACTGGAAAGCACGTTGTGGAAAATCCACACTCCCCATCCTCTGGCTTCTTGAAGTTAAATAGTGCTCCCTTAATTCTTCCTGGCCCCCACGTGGAGTGGGAACACAAAATTCCAGGAGAACTTGACCTTTGTAGACAGCTGCCTTTTCTTAATGGCCACTTAGTTTCCAAATGGATTCTTTAGGAAAATCCCAACTCTGAGTTAGATGAACCAACTCAGCAAGAAGCTTTTGATTCATACCAAGAATGTGTGGAGTTTTCAGAGGTACAAGACTAGGGGACTGGAGGAGGAAGGCCTGAGAGCCAGGAAAAAAAGGGGAGAGAGAGAATTAGCAGGGGAAACCAAGATGTGGAAGGAAGGGGATTGAGAAAGAGAAAGAAAGGAAGGAAGGAGGGAAGGAAGATAGAAGTTTAGAAAGAAGAAGAAAAAGAAGCATTTAATTGGAGAGAGAAATTGAGGAAGGAATAAAGTATGAGATGTAAAGAGAGAAAACAGAAATAAATGTCAGAAAGGGAAAGGCAATGAGAAACAAAGGCACAGAACTCAGAAACAGCAACAGAGAGAGATGATATAAGGGCACAGAGTGAACAAAAGAGAAAAACAGCAAGAGAAGGAGGGAGGTGGGTGGGAGGGAGGGAGGGAGGGGGAGAGAGAGAGAGAGAAATTGGGAAGAAAGACAGGGGAAGAAGAAGGAGAAAGTAAAAATGAGAAAGGGCCCAACAGATGGAGACAGAAACTGACAGAAAGGATAGGAGGGGACCAGAGACAGAGGCAGGAGGGAAGACAGAAGGAAGCAGAGAGGCAGAGGCAAACTTTGCATATTGAGGATGATTTGCTGTCTGCTGGGAGGCTGCCACCAGCGGGTGGCAGACTCCCCCTCCAGTGGGAACTGTCCTCCCCCTCCCCCCATGCCACTGCAGGCAGAACGCTCCCCCCCCCCCCCCACCTCCACCCCCGGTACCAACTAGAAGTCAAAGGCGGAGGTATTTGGTGCAAGTATTCCTCGTTCAGAACAGAACCATTCATGTATTCTAAAAAGCTTTTTAGCTGTGGCCTGCTCTGCATGTTATTAATTTCTTTATTACAGATCTTGTTATTTTCAGAGGTCCCCGGGGACCCATTAACAACGGATTTTTATGGGAAAGAAGTCGGTTAAAGTGGTGGGAATAACTGCTCCTCAGCTCTGAGTTAGTAATCGGAGTTGCACCGAGGATAATGTAGGCTGTTTTAATTTCCAAAATAGCAACAGTTCAGACATTTAATTGCAGTTTTATGCCCTTTTTTCATGCCGCCGAGTGTAAAATATGTGACCAGTAATATATAACGGCTAACCACTGAGCCATAGACTGCCCAGGCTGCCACATCTCTCCTGAAAAGGGGAGCAGAGAGGAAGGAAGGAAGAAAGGAAGGAAGGAAAGATGGAAAAGTGGAAGGAAAGGAGGGAGAGAGGGGAAAAAAAGAAGACCCTGGGTACGTTTCGCTGAGCTCAAACCACTGTACTGGTTCAGTCCTCTTCACCTCGCCCTCTTTCACATTCTCCAGCTCTGTATGGTAAATTTGAAAACTTCATTTTTTCCTCCCCTTTTTCCTGTTGCCTCAACGTCCCCCACAAACACGCTGTGAGCACCGGCTCACAGGACCACAGGGGACCAAGTGCGCCAGTGTGATAATTTCGGGCCTCCAACACAAGTTCCGCCTCCTTCCCATCCTTCCCTGACCAATGGAATGGACGTAATGAATGCACCAATGAAAACGCACGCAACATTCAAAGCACCAATGAAATCCCCTGGCGCCATTTCTCGTGTGTGCCCCCACCCCCTCCCCAGATAAAGGTACTTGTCCCGGGTCCTCATTCGAGCTCTGTTCCTTCGGCGCTCTTCCAGCGTGACCCCGTATCCCCGTGCAGTGACTTTGTCTCTCGAGGACCTCTGGATATAAGAAACTTTGTTTTCCTGAGCCGCCCCCATGTCCCCTCTTGTGGCCGCGCCTGACTGACCATCGCCTAAAAGAACCCAGAACAATCTCCTAGCGTGGCAGCTGACATCTCGGAAATCTTTTCCGAGGGAACGCGCGAGCCCCTCCCGTGACGATGGGCGTGTGGTGCCGAGGGGGGTTCAGCACGCCGCTGGGAACCGTTGGGTCTGTGGAGTTGGAAAGCTGCTTGTCTCGGTCAACAGAGGCCACCTCAGCCCAGCAGGCCGTCTTTTTTGGAGCTGCCCGTGACCCGCAGGGCACACCTGCTGCCGAGCAGGGACGGTCATTGGAGTCCGACGCCTCGTCCCCACCCCACCCTCTCCCGCCCCCTCGTGCCGGGAAGACACCCAGGGCCTCTGCGGGCGGCAGCTTCCCAGGTGTCTCTCCTCAGCCGACTAACAGGCCCAGCCTGGGATGGCAAAGCCAAGGCGTTCCGTGAGCTGTGGCTTCAGGGAAACAGGTAACTCTGTGTGGAAGGGGGGTGGACCTTGGCATCGCGGCGTGGCCTCCAGGAGTCCCCGCTCGTGGCCCAGTCTGTTCCTACAAGGCCTGGAGCCGGGGACCATCCCAGGGTAGCCTGAACGCCTTCAGGCCCCGGACCCTCCTGGCCTGCGGGATAGGCCTGCCCTCGCCCCCCGGCCTGTCCTCCTGGGGCTGCGGGTGCCCTCAGTGCGCCGGTGATGAGGAGGTTTGAAGGGGGGTTGCTGTCAGGCCCCACATGGGCCTGCTGTTCTTATGGGACGAGCGGCCTGAGAATCCTTTTGTTTGTAATCCACAGGTAAAAGTCATTCTTTGCTTGTGAGGTAGAATTTATTGTAAGATATTTTAATATAAGAATAGATTTTTGGGGAAGCAGAACACTACAGGACAGAATGCAGGTATCTCTGGTGGTAGCTCTATTCCAGGAAGAGGCCCTCTATCTAAATTCTTTTAGGCAGTTGGGGGGGAGGTCAAAGTTTCTTCCTGAGTCTTTTGGGCCTTGATTGTTTTCAGCTGGAAATAATCTGCATACCAAAGAGACATTTTGGGGTGGCAGATTTTGTTCCCCTGCAACCTCATTGTAGTAGTTCCCCTGAATAAAGTCTACCTTACCATCAAAACAAACAAACAGACAAAAGCTACTTGTCCCTTGGGCATCACCAGCCTCCATTTCTTTTCCAGTCCCTTCTTCCTGTAGGTGCCAGGCCCCAACCACTTAAAACCTTCTAATCTGTAAGCACCAGGAGAGCTGATAATGCACGAGTTCCCAAGCCTAATACAGTGTCTGGCACATGGTGAAAATTGTTTGAGTGGATGACAAGGGTTTTCATGTTTCTCTTTGGTTCCTGCCATCTTGGCACCCAAGCATGGAGTGTAAGCTCCTTCCATGGACACAGCTCTCCTCTCTCTGTGAGCAGGTTCTTGATTTTACACAGTACCAGTTGAGGGAGTTTGTGCCTGGGCTATGCATTAACTCCCTTCTCTGAGAACTGCCTCTTGACGCCCAGGGGAGGGCCCCCAGCCATGCTTTCCTGTGTGACTTGTGCCCCTAGGTATAACCATTGGACCAGGTATGGACACATGACCCAAGCTGAGCCAATCAGATTCTCTTTTCATGCCATTTGGAGGTTTGACAGCAAATCAGTCTCCATCAATGGCTGAAATGATAACTTGTATATTTATGAACTGTAGAGCCATTGTATTCCCTGTGTTAGAAAATTCTATTGTTAATTTGGTTAAGCTGTGAACACCTCTCCTAGAATCTCCTTCCAGGGTAGAGTTGACTAAAAGAAGAATTGGGAAGTGGAGGTGCAGTAGCTGCCATTATTGTCTGATGGTCTTTGTGACTAAAAATGGTGACAGACAGATGCTGAGTTATCCAGTGGGTCCCAGTCTGTCCTCCTTCTTCTTTGCTCCACAACCTGTGTTTGTTCCTGTTCACCAAGAGCAATTCCAGGTTCACCATGAGATACTTAGCAGTGGACTCATAGGGGAGGTAGCTACCCAGAGGCAACAGTATCCCATAGACCTCCCTACAAGCCCCGCTCGGGAATCCCACTTCAGTGGCTCCATATGCTTGGCCTCCAAGATTCCACCTGAGCCAAAGCTTCAGGCATATTGTTTAGTGACTTTGCCTCCGACCCTCTAATTCCCGCTCTGGACCTGCACTTCCCTAGCTCCGTCCACAGTTGTGTCAGGCCTAATCCCTATAATAAATCCATATCCTATAACACTCACAGGGGCTTTGCTTCCCTGACTGAACCCTGACTGATACAGTTATTAGCAGTGGTGATGCTTCCAGGGGAGCATGTAAGGATGGGAATCTGACATTGGTTCTCTGAGTAGATTTAGAGGCATTAAGGACACTGTTTTCAGGAGTAACGGGGATACCAGTGGTCCATAGCATGTGCTGGTGAAGCCGTTATTAAATTATCACCTTTAGACCCCCGGAGTCAAGGCCTATAGAAGGTGAGACTGACCAAATAGCTACATAGGAACATTTCAGTGGCAATAAAGTGTATAAGGACTGTGAGGTGGATTGGTTGCTTCTTAGTGCACTGGAAAGTTTGGATAAAAAAGGTGATGAGCTTAGGGCTTCAAATTCCCAAATCAAGATCTGGGTCAAGATCCATCCAGAAAGCATTTATGTCTGCCCTGAAAGAAAGCCTTATCTCCTGGAGCTGCAGGTTGAGATTTCTGAAAGCCAAACCCAAAGTCTATTCGTGTGGATGGCTGAAGGACAATGCCAACTGAATTCACACCTTGGAAGGTCTCTTATTAAAGTTCGAGGGCTTAGACCGAGAAGGAGTGGGACCCTAAAAACTGGGATGGAGACACCTGAGCAGACTCTGATGAAGATGAGTATCATGAACTCCCAAATCTTACCAATCTTTTTGCCAGTAGAAGCATCCCATCCTCCCCTTCTGAGGAGATTACTCTCCTGGTACCTGGAGAAACTCTAGTGGCCTCTTGAGGTGATGTTCTTGTTGGGGAAAGGTGATCTTCCTCAAGACCTGCCCCCCACCTCTCATTGCTTCTAGATCTTTTACTAGACTCAAAACATGGCAAGCTTCAGGGTACAAAGTGTGACCATGAAGAGGCATCATATATACCAAAGAATTGCAAGATGTCTCCAACTTGTATCAATGTAGGAATGGACCCAAAGGGTGTTGGATCATGGTGGAAGGAATATAATGTTGGAACTGGCTGAATTGATTGATATGAATGTACTAAGGGATTCTAGATTAGTTATGGTAATTTGAGTGGCTTTGTATTGGTCAGGGTTCTCCAGAGAAACAGAACCTTTAGGATATAGATAGATTTAGATAAGAGGAAATTTATCATAGGAATTGGCTCACCCAGCTATGGAGATACAGAGTCCCAGAGTCTGCTGTGTGCAGGCTGGAGAACCAGGACAACCAGTGGTATAATTCAGTCCAACTCTGAAGGCCTGGGAATCTGGGGGGCCTAATGATGTCAGTCCCCATCTGAGTCCAATAGCCCAAGAACCAAGAGTGCTGATGTCCAATGGATGTCTCAGCTCAAGCAGAGTGAATTCACCCTTCCTCTGCCTTTTTGTTTTATTTGGGCCCTAAATAGATCAGATGGTGTCTGCCCACACTGGAGAGGGACATCATCTGCTTTACTTAGTTCACCAATTCAAATGTTAATCTCTTCCAAAAATTCCCTCACAGACACACCCAGAAATAATAAATGACCAGCTATCTGGGCATCCCTTAGCCCAGTCAAGCTGACACATAAAATTAACCATCAGAGGCTGGGGTGGCTAATAGTTTGCTCAGTTGGTTGGTTGAAACCTGCACCCAAATATGAACTCCCCTGAGCCTAAATGAATAAGGCTGAGATTTCAGAACTTCCCAGATATACTATAGAGGGAGGCATCCAAAAGCTTAGGAAAAGAAGAATGCTAGGATGGATTTATTATGTAAGACCTGCTCACCCGCCCCCTCACTATGTCTCCTAGGAGGGTCCAGAGGACTGCTCACCAAGGCTTTGAGAAATACATTGGTGAGGGGAGTCCCAGCATTCTGAAGAGCTCTGTAATGTTGATTCTCTGGAGGACAGGAATTACAGTGGGAAATGACTCCATGAACCTGAGCTCCTTGAATTCAGTGAGGTCGATGGGATCCCAGGTAGGCACTTAACCGACAGAGACAAGGTGGGTGTGACTACCATAATTCAGAATAGTCTGACCTGAAGAATGTTTTAGCTGTGGCTGTTTGACTGTGGTGTCCCTAGGATTGAAATAGATGGGCAGCCTACTAACGTTTTACTTGATTTGTATAAACCAAAAGCTCTAGATCTGGTGAACAGAAGTCTGGCCTGAATCAACACAATACAGAGCTGCATTCTCCAAACCTGTTCCTAGATTTGAGCCATTTCATACACCCCAAACCCTTCGAATAATGGAGAGACACTTAAGGAAGGAATGCTACATTGACAAAAATGTATACTGTAGCTCTTTTTTATTTTTATTATTATTTTTATTGAAGTATAGTTGATTTACAATGTTGTGTTAGTTTCTGGTGTACAGCAAAGTGATTCAGTGATTATGTAGATATAATCTCCCGAACTCCCAATTTATCCCTCACCCCGCCATAACTCTTCTTTAATGTACTGGAACTCTTCCTCCTAGCCTTCCCTAAAGGGACCAGCAGCCATTTACCAGGGTGACTGTGCATGGGGGAATGGGAAATAACCAGACTTCTGGGGATCACTGTATGCTAAGGAACCCAAAATGACATTGTGGCCCACCAGCTGTAAAGGGGATTATGGTAATTGGGTGATTAATGGAGTTTTGACTTGAGTCAGTTTCCATGTGGACTCAGTGGTCTCCAAAACAATGTTGTGGTTATTCACATCATATCACATCACTTCATCATCAAGTGGACGTAGTTTATACTAGATTGGGCTTGATGGGTCTAGAAGGCACAAGTAAGTTGGATGAGTATGTAGCTCTTCTGCTGTTTTGCTTTCTCCCTTTTAGTCTATACCTACATTCTTATGAGAAGTTTCCCAATGACCAGTTAACAGAGGAAGAAAATATTGAGGACTTGAAAATGATTATGGATGACATGCAGGAACCACCTAAAAGTGGACCAGTGTGGCACTAAGGCCCTACTTTGGGGTGGTTCTGAAGAGCAGTGGTGAGACAGAAACCTTCCAGTGGGCAGTTGAGCAGTACACTTCATTGTTCATCTTGCCTGGAAGGAGGAATGGCAAGAGGCACAGATTTACAGTGATTAATAAAAGTTAATTGCAGGAAGTGGCAAACGGTTTGGCTAGATGGTCAGGGACTTGGAAGTAACAGAGTTGGAAAATTGGTGACAAAGAGATCTTGGAAAGAGCTATGTGAATAAACTTCTCCAAACTGTCACACTGTGTGAAGATATTTGTGTCCCATGTAAATGCTCATTAAAGAGCAACCTTAGTAGAGAAAGATCTTTATACTCAGATGGACAAGATGACCCATTCTCTGGATTCCAGTTAGCCTCTTTCCCCAGCCACTTTTGTTCTTGCTCAGTGGACTCATGAACAGAGTAGCAATGGAGCAGGAATGGAGGTTATGCATGGGCTCAGTAACATAGACTTCCATTGAACAAAACTGATTTGGCTACAGTTGCCACTAAGTGCCCAATCTGCCAACAGCAGAGACCAACACTGAGCCCTTATGTGACAGCATTCCTCAGGGGAGCAGCCAGCCATGTGGTGATAGGGTGGTTACAGTAGACCACTTCCAACATGGAAGGGGCAGCACTTTGTTCTCACTAGAGTAGACACTCTGGTTGTGGATTTGCCTTCCCTGCTCACAATGCTTCTTTCACAACCACCATTACTGCCTTATCTACCGTCATGGTATACCACACAGCATTGCTTCTGACCAGAGAACTCATTTTACAGCAAATAAAGTTAAGGTGGCAATAGGCTTATGACTCATGGTATCCGTTGGTCTTATCATGTTCCCCATTACCCTCTAGCAGCTGGCTTGATAAAACAATGAAATGGCCTTTTGAAGACTCAGTTACGACACCAGATGAGTGGTAATACCTGTGGGCCCAAGGCAGAGTCTTCCAGGTTGTGGTATATGCTCTGAATCATTGTGACCAATATGTGGTATCATTTATTCCATGAACAGGATTCAAGGTCCTGGAATAAAAGAGTGGACATGGGATTGGTTCCTCTCACTGTAATCCCAATGGTCCAATAACCATTAAGATGATCATGTGGCTTTTGTCCTTTATTCTATTAATATGGTGTATTACATTGGTTGGTTTTCATATGTTGAACCAACCTTGCACTCCCACAATAAATCCCGCTTGGTCATGGTATAATGGTATAATCCTTTTTAAGTTGATAAATTTGGTTTCCTAGTATTTTGCTGGTATTTTTACATGTATATTCATAAGGGATATTGGCCTATAGATTTTTGTGTCTGGTTTTGGTATCAAGATAATACAGGCTTTATAGAATGAGTGGGAAGTGTTTCCTCCTCTTTTATGTTTTGGATGAGTTTGTGAAGGATTTGTGTTAATTATTCTTTAAACACTTGGTAGAATTCACCAGTGAGGCCATCTGGTCCTAGGTTTTTCTTTGCAGAAAGTTTTTGATTACTAATTCAGCCTCTTTACTTGTTACAAGGTCTATTCAGATATTCAGCTTTTTTTAAAAAAGCCCATTTCAGTAGTTTGTGTCTTTTTAGGAGTTTGTCCATTTCATCTAGGTTAATTTGTTCATAGTATTCCCTTATAATCCTTTTTATTTCTATAAGGTCAGTGGTACTCTCTCCTCTTTAATTTCCGATTTTAGTAATTTGAGTTTTCTCTGGGAATGGGACTTTGAAGGGGCACCGACCCATTCTGCCCCTTCCAGTAGCTGCCAGCCTGCTGGTTTTTACTGTAATTGCAGTGAAAGGGCAACTGCAGAGCCAGGGAGGGGGAGATGAGAATAGTGAAAGTTAAAATGCCATAAAGGTTGCTGTTATTACTGATATTCAGCTATTGGTTTTTAAAAAATAATAATAAATGCTCCCCAGATTGCTACAAGCCTTTGGTTAATTTCCAGAGTTCTGAAAAAGTTCCTGACCATTTTTGCTGGTGTTTTCACTACTTTTATGGAGAAGGGAATTTTCAGAGGTCCTTACATTGTCATTTTTGCTGATGTCACCCCTCTTTTTTCTTAGAGTTACATGTAGTAATAGTGTTTCTTACAATTGATGACATCTTAGATTTGATAAAATATTGTAAGTTTTAGTTGCAAAACAGAACTAACTACGTAATGGGAGAGTTAAAAATAAGGTGACACTAAACGCTAGGCAATAAAAAAAAATAGATTATGGGCTGATATATTAATTAAATATCTTAGTCCTTATGTAATTATGGAAAATGATAGACATCTTGATTATTAATTCCTGACTTTGTCACATCAGTTATTTATGTTAAGATGTAAGGGTAATTATTCAGATAAGGTAAACAGAATATGTAACTTATGAACTAATAAAAGGGAAAGGGAAAATTATTAATTTAGTGGACGGTAGGAAAGAAGGAAGGGACAAAGGAAAACAGTGAAGAGACACACAGACACAAAATAGATGTTATAAATAATCTCAAAATAATCACAATAAATGTAAATAAATTCACCCATTGAAAGATGGAATTTTTCAGATTGGTTTAAAAATTCAGCTATATATCTTATTCATAAGAGATACACCTAAAGGAATGAAATGGGTTATAGTAAATGTATAGAAAGACATATACAGTAATAAGTAGATACTAACCAAAAGAAAGAGGGTATAGCAATGTTAGTACTAAACAAAATAAACTTTAAAGAGCAATATTCAGAAAAGTGGGTGATAATTAATGATGAAAAGAACAATTTCCCAGGAAAATGTAACACTGAACTTTATGTAGCCTAGAAGGCATTAAGCAAAAATGGACAAATCCCCAGTAATAATAGGAGATTTAACACATTTCAGATGGAATAAAAAGAGAGAAAACTAGTAAGGATAAAGAAGATATAGAAGACTAGATAACAGAATTAACAAACAATATAAAGAATTAACAAACAGTAAACATGTAGAATTCTCAATGTAGCAAATGGAGAATATACATTCCCTTCATGCATATGTGGAATGTTTATAAATATCAACCATTCTATCACATAAAAGAAGACTCAAAAAATAACAAAGAAACACTATCTAAAAGACCTCATGAAATTAGAATTTAATAATAAAAGGCTAGCCAGAGTGGGAAAGCATCCCTGAATAACTAATGGATTAAAGAAGAGATTATAACATGAATTACAAATATTTATAACTGAACAATTAAAACTCTACATGTCAAAAGTTGTGGGGCTTCCCTGGTGGCGCAGTGGTTGAGAATCTGCCTGCCAATGCAGGGGACACGGGTTTGAGCCCTGGTCTGGGAAGATCCCACATGCCACGGAGCAACTGGGCCTGTGAGCCACAACTCCTGAGCCTGTGCATCTGGAGCCTGTGCTCCGCAACAAGAGAGGCCGTGATAGTGAGAGGCCCACGCACTGCGATGAAGAGTGGCCCCCGCTCGCCAAAACTAGAGAAAGCCCTCTCACAGAAACAAAGACCCAACACAGACAAAAAATAATAATAATAATAAAAAATAAATAAATAAAATTTATATATAAAAAAAAAAAGTTGTGGGCTGCTGCCAAAGTGGAACTTTAAAAATTATAACCTTAAAATAACTTTATTAGAAAAACCAAAATGACTAAAAATAATTGAACCATGTTTTTAATTCAAGAAGATAGAAAAGTGAACTAGAAGATAAAAGAAGCAACAGAAATTAGCAACAAAATCAAAAGTTAATTCTTTGAAAAGACTAATAAAATAGACAACTTCTGGCAAGGTTGATGAAGGGGAAAAAAGAATTTTTTTAAAGGGACATAAGTACAGACACTGTAGAGATGAAAAGGGTCACAAGGGAATACTTTCAATGCCTCTATGCTAATGCATTTAGAAACTTGTATGACATAGATACATTGTTTAGAAGTCTAAAAAATGATCAGCTTCAGAAAAAAGTAGAGAACTCAAATAGACCTATAACCATTTAAGAATCTGACCTACAATGAAAAACATCAGAATTTGGATATTTTTCAGGTGAATTTTACCAAAATTTCAATGAATAGGTAAGTGCTGTCTTATTTAAGCTGTTGCATGAATAGAAAGAGAAACAAATCCTCACCTCCATCTCTTTTCTTGTGACTGAGATAACCATGATACCAGAATTGGAAAAAACAGTGTGAGAAAGAAAAATGATAGACCAATCTCATTTAGGAACACAGATACAAAATTCCTTTTAAAATGGCAAAATGCATCTTAAATTTCATACTAAAAATACACCGAGACTAAGTTGAATTTATCTCAGGAAAACAAAGATGACTTAATATTAGTAAATCTATTGGTGCAATTCACCGCGTTAATAGATTAAAAAATAAGATCATTTTAAATCTCAATAGATGAGAAATAAAAATAAAATATTTAAACTCTTAGAAAACTATGAATATAAAAAAACTTTTAAACCTGATATAGTGAACGTGCCAGAAATGTACAAAGATTATAAGTGGTGAAATATTAGAAGCGATCCCTTTGATTTTATACTGAAAAGAAATATGTGCAACACCAAAGACATGATGGAAATAACTGATAAGCTGGACTTCATTAAAACTGAAAACTTTTGCTCTGTGAAGAAAATATCAAGAGAATTAGAAGACAAGCCACAGACTGGGAGAAAATATTTGCAAAAGATACAGCTGATAGGGCTTCCCTGGTGGCGCAGTGGTTGAGAATCTGCCTGCCAATGCAGGGGACATGGGTTCGAGCCCTGGTCTGGGAAGATCCCATATGCTGCGGAGCAACTAGGCCCGTGAGCCACAATTACTGAGCCTGCGCGTCTGGAGCCTGTGCTCCGCAACAAGAGAGGCCGCGATAGTGAGAGGCCCGCGCACCGTGATGAAGAGTGGCCCCCACTTGCCGCAACTAGAGAAAGCCCTCGCACAGAAACGAAGACCCAACACAGCCATAAATATATAAATAAAATAAAATATATATATATATACGAAGTGTCATAAAATTAATTTGAAATTTATAAAAAAAAAAAGATACAGCTGATAAAGGACTATTCTCCAAAAATATACAAAGAACTCTTAAAATTCAAAAATAAGAAAACAACTTGATTTTAAAAATGGGCAAAGAACCTTAATAGAGACCTCCCCAGAGAAGATATACACATGGCCAATCAGCATATGAAAAGATGTTCCACATCATATGTCACTGGGAAAATACAAATTTAAAAAATGAGATACCACTAGACACCTATTAGAGTGGCCCAAATCCAGAACAGTGATAACATCAAATGCTGATGAAGATGTGGAGCAACAGGAACTTTTATTCATTGCTGGTGGGCATGCAAAATGGTACAGCTACTTTGGACGACAGTTTGGTGGTTTCTTACAAAACTAAATGTGCTCTTGCCGTACGACCCCGTAGTCACACTCCTTGGTATTTAGTCAAAGGAGTTGAAAACTTATGTCCACACAAAAACCTGCACCCAGATGTTTATAGCAGCTTTATTCATAATTTCCAAGACGTGGAAGCAACCAAGATGTCCTTCAGTAGGTGAATAGATAAATAAATTGTGGTATTTATGGAATGCAATATTATTAAGTATTAAAAAGAAATGAGCTATCAAACTATAAAAAGACACAATGCATATTGCTAGGTAAAAGAATCCAATTTGAAAAGGCTACGTACTGTATGTTTCTAACTATATGACATTCTGGGAAAAAGCAAAACTGTGGAGACAATAAAAAGATCAGTGGTTGTCAGGGGTAAAGAGAGGGAGAGATTTTTTTCTTAAGGCAGTGAAAATACTCTGCATGATATTGTAATTATGGACATAGGTCATTATACATTTGTCCAAATCCATAGAATGTACAACAAGAGCGAACCCTAAGGTAAACTATAGACTTTGGGTGATTTTGACATGGCAGTGTAGGCTTATCCTTGTTAAAAAACACTTGTCATTCTGGTGCCTGATGTTGATAATGGGGAGGCTATCCATGCGTAGGGGCAAGGAGTATATGGGAAATCTCTGTACTTTCTTCCCAATTTTGTTGTAAACCTAAAACTGCTCCAAAGAAATAAAGTCTCTTAAAAAACAAAAGAAATACGAGGGGTAGGGAAAAAAGGAATAAATTTGACACTTTTGTAAGAAAAATCTATTGAGCTAAGTATTGGGGGATACAGAAGTAAGCAAAACAGTTTCTACTCTTACAGAGTTTACATCCCAGTGGAGGAGGCAGACAAAAACAAACCAATTTATAGTATGTCAATTCTAAAAAGAAAAAAAGGGGGAAAAGAAAGAGCACTGTGTGTGTGCATGTGTGCACACAGGGGTCAGGGAAGGCCTGACTGATTAGATATTTGAGCAAAGACCTGAGGTTGTGAAGGAGTAAACCAGGTGGGATAAGGGAGTTCCAGGCAGAGGGAATAGAAAATGGCAAGTGGAGGCAACTTTTATATGTTGTATATCCAAAGTATACACATCATCAGAACTAATAAGAGAATTTAGCAAGGTTGCCAGATACAAGATAAATATTCAGAAACCATTGGGGTTCCTATATAGCAGCAGCACCCAATTTGGACATAGAATGTGAAAAGGAAAAAGATTTCATTCACAATGGCAACAAAATCAACATAACTATGACTAAAAGTAACAGAAGATACACAAGACTTATGTGTAAAATAAATTATGTATCTTTATTGATCTAATAAAATCTACTAAATAATATCTAAATATATGGATTATGTTTATGAATGGAAAAACTCAATATTGTAAAGATAGTAAGCCTCCACAAATTAATGTAGAAATTAAATGGAATTTCACAAAACATTGTAAATCAACTATACGTCAATAAAAAAAAAAGAAAGAAATTAAATGGAATTCCAACCAAAGACACAGCAAGGTTTTTTTTGTTTGTTTGTTTGTTTTAAGTTTATTTATTTATTTATTTATTTTTGGCTGTGTTGAGTCTTCATTTCTGTGCAAGGGCTTTCTCCAGTTGCGGAGAGCGGGGGCCACTCTTCATCGCCGTGCGCGGGCCTCTCGCTGTCGCGGCCTCTCTCGCTGCAGAGCACAAGCTCCAGACGCGCAGGCTCAGTAGTTGTGGCTCACAGGCCTAGTTACTCCGCGGCATGTGGGATCTTCCCAGACCAGGGCTCGAACCCGTGTCACCTGCATTGGCAGGCAGACTCTCAACCGCTGCGCCACCAGGGAAGCCCCGCAGCAAGGTTTTTAAAAGGAACTTGGTAAACTGATCTTTTTGGATAAGGGCCAAAAATAGCTAAGACAGTTTTGAGGAGGAAGAACAAGGGGACAGGGAGGTACTTAGCCATACAGTATTGGGATGACACTAGCTGCTGAAACAAACCTCAACATGTTTAAGGCGCAAATGTGATAAAACTTTATTTCTAGCTTGTTTAAAATCCAGATCTGATGTTCCTGATCAGTGGGCAGCTCTCCTTCAAGCAGCAATTCATAGACCCAGGCTTCCTCCATTTCAGGCTCCCATTTCTCAAGGTCATCATGCATATTTGCATCAAACTGGCAGAAGGGGAAAGAGAAGGATCATGCATGGGAGGTTTTATAAGCAATGCCTAGAAATAGTGTACATTGTTTCCATTCACATCATTGGTCAACTTTCACCCACCTACTTGCAAGGGGGGCTTGAAAGAGGGTGCTGTGAGATGGAGCCCAGCTGTCATCCTAAGAACAAGAAAAAAGAGGTGTAGCAAAGAGTGAGCCAGTCTTTGTCACATCTGCCATGTATCAAGATTTCTTATATATAAATATAATCATCAAAACTGTGTGGCACAGGGATAAACGAATAGATCAATAGAACAGAAAGCAGAACCCAGAAACTGACTTACTCATGTTTAAGAAGTCTGTATATGACAGTGCTCACTTCACAAATCAGTGGGGAAATGGGAAACCATGTAACATAGGGTGCTTGAACAACTGGCCATCTATATAGAAGCCAATAGAAAATAATATATAAATAATAATAAATATATGGAAGGCCATATATAAAAATCTAGGTGACTTGAAGGCTAAATGTAAAAAAGTAGGGACTTCCCTGGTGGTGCAGTGGTTAACCTGCCAATGCAGGGGACATGGGTTCGATCCCTGGTCCGGGAAGATCCCACATGCCACTGAGCAGCTAAGCCCATGTGCCACAACTACTGAGCCTGCGCTCTAGAGCCCATGAGCCACAACTACTGAGCCCACGTGCCACAACTACTGAAGACTGTGTGCCTAGAGCCTGTGCTCTGCAACAAGAGAAGCCACCGCAATGAGAAGCCCGCCCACCACAATGAAGAGTAGCCTCCACTTGCTGCAACTAGAGAAAGCCTGCATGCAGCAACGAAGACCCAATGCAGCAAAAAAAAAAAAAAAAAAGGCAGGCTAAAAATAACTGGAAGAAAGTCTTAGAGAATATCTTGTGGTGTTGTTTAGGAAAAGATTTCTTAAACATGGGGGAGAGAGCAAACGAGGGGGTGTGTGTGGGGGGAACGAGAACCAACCATGAAGGAAAAGAGTGATAAATTTGACTGTCCTTTCTGCTCCATTGTTTTGCCTATTCCTGTGCCAAAACCACCATATACAAAGGCATCCTAAGTTTAAAATATTTTAAAACCACAAAGTCGATGAAAATATTTTTGAAATAAAAAAACTGTAAAGGGGGCTTCCCTGGTGGTGCAGTGGTTGAGAATCTGCCTGCCGATGCAGGGGACACGGGTTCGAGCCCTGGTCTGGGAACATCCCACATGCCGCGGAGCAACTAGGCCCGTGAGCCACAACTACTGAGCCTGCGCGTCTGGAGCCTGTGCTCCGCAACAAGAGAGGCCGCGACAGTGAGAGGCCCACGCACCGCGATGAAGAGTGGCCCCCGCTCGCCGCAACTAGAGAAAGCCCACGCACAGAAACGAAGACCCAACACAGCCAAAAATAAATAAATAAATAAAATTAAAAAAAAAAAACAAAACTGTAAAGGATTAATATTCAGATTATATAACTTCTTCAATTCAATAAGATAGAAACAAACAACCAGCAGAAAAGTGGACAAAAGACATCAACAGGGCTTCCCTGGTGGTGCAGTGGTTGAGAAACCGCCTGTCAGTGCAGGGGACATGGGTTTGATCCCTGGTCCGGGAAGATCCCACATGCCGCGGAGCAACTAAGCCCATGCGCCACAACTGCTGAGCCCATGCTCTAGAGCCCGCGAGCCACAACTACTGAGTCCACATGCCACAGCCACTGAAGCCCGCATGCCTAGAGCCCGTGCTCCGCAACAAGAGAAGTCACTGCAATGAGTAGCCCCCACTCGCCGCAACCAGAGAAAAACCCGTGCGCAGCAACAAAGACCCAACGCCGCCAGAAACAATAAATAAATAAAATAAAATCATAAAATAAATAAAGTTATAAAAAAAAAAGACATCAACAGCTAATATACAAAGGAGAAAATGGAATTTCCCATAAAAATGAAAAGATGCTCAACTTCACTAATAATTGGGGAAAGACACAAAAATGATCATCAGTAAGACACCGTATCATATCCATCAAATGGGCAAACATTTAAAAGTCTGGCAGTACCAAGTATGTATTAATAAAGATGTGGGGAAATGACTCTTGCAAACGGCTGGTGGGAGGGCAAATTAGTAAATTAGTGCAACAACTTTGGAGAGAAATTTGGAAACACAGCTTGACAATGTACACACCCCAGGACCCAGCAATCCCACTCCCTGCTATATTAATCAGAGATATTTTACTCTTACACACAAAGAGACATGCACAAGGATGCTCATTGCAGGATCATTTGCAATTGCATAAGAAATAAGAAAGTAATCTGTACATCTACCAATAGTGGAGGAAATAAAAAAATTATGGTGTTTTCATACAGTGGGTTACTCTTCCTCAGGTAAAATGAATGGACCCGGGCTACATGTATCAACATAAACAAATCTTAGAAAATAATGTTGAATGAAAGCAAGTTGAAAATGATTCCATTTATGTAAATATGTACATAATGGTATGTGAAACTTATTTAAATATTAAAAATATATAAAATAATACTATATTTTAATGGACACCTCTATAGTAAAAGTATAAAAATGTGAATAGCAGATACACACCAATTTAGAATAGTAGTTACCTATGGGTAAGTAGCAGTGAAGAAAGTAATGAAAATGGATCAGGAGGAGGGCAGAATCAGATAGACATAATACTATGGCAAAATGTTAATGATTGCTAAATATGGGTGATGAGCAGAAGGTTTTTATTATATTACTGTATTCTTTCATATATATGAAATATTTTATATTTTAAAATTTAATAAAATAACTTTTCAAAATCCCAGGGAAGGAGTCTGATTGGCTTATCCTGGGTCAGCTGCCCATTTTTGGACCAATCAACTGAGTCATGGAAGAACATGGCTGCTCTTGCTATAGCCATGTATTGGAAGGAGGCTGGGGATGGAGATAGTGTCCTTGAGAAGGGAGGGGAGCTGCACAGACAGAACCAAAGATATCCGCTGAGTGCTGGTCCGGGGGCATAAGCAGCCAAGATATATGGGAAATTAACCAGGGTACACATTAGAATCCCCTAGGAGCTTCTTTCAGGACTCAAACCCAGACCTGCTGAGTCAGAATTTTCAGGCATTCACATTTCAAAACAGCCTTCCTGTTGGTTCTGATGGGAAACCCTAGTTAAAGAAAATCACGTAAGGCCTTGGGTTCAAACCACCAAGTTGAAGCCCCTGGCCCAGGCGAGTGGGCCTTTATGCACTAGGTAAAATAGGGACTTCTTCCCTCCAAGAGTCAGCCTGTGGACAAAGGAGAGGATGCACACAGGTGGACTGGTTTCTAGGAAAGCCCCACTCCCAGGCTTCATCCTTCAGTAAGTAATACCCTTGGCCTGAACCACCCGCCTTGGTTCCTCTGGGGTTTGGCTTTAGGAGGTAGGTTAGTGAGGAGAGGGACTTGAGCTTCCCTTAGAGGCCAAAAGTGTTAATGTTGGTGATTTTCCAAAGCCCCTTTGCATGGTTTAAAATGACAGTAGTAAAAACAATGACTTGCTAATTGCCGGACACTGTGCAGAAATGATTCGTCCAAAGTCCCTAGGCTAGGGGTTGGCAAAGTCAGGACTCAAACCCAGGTCTGTCAGACTCCCAGATCTGTGCCCCGGGGAATCTTGGGTCACTGAAGATTCTTCATAGTGTGGCAGCAACTGGCCTTCTCTCCTTACTGCCTGCTCTTGACACCCCAGAGTACACTCATCTCTGAGCACACCAAGCACGACCTGGTGGTGGGGACCATGCTGTCAATGGCTTCACACCCTTCTTATTGTTGCCCTCTTTGCATGGTGTCCCCTGAGTATCCTTTCTACCAAACCATCTATGTGGCAAGTCCTCATGGGTCTTCAGGGCTTTGCAAAATGTATTGGGTAGGCCAAAAGGTTCATTTGTTTTTTTCTGTAAGATGGCTCTAGTAGCACTTAGTGGTCTTTAACTTCATTCGAAACAATTTTTTTAGATTGTATGTGACAGCTGTCGTATCAGCGTGCATTTAAAAAAAAAAAGACTTATCAAAATTGTGAATTTTTGTGTAGCCATTTTAATATTGAAGATGGAAGAAAACAACATTTTCAGCATATTATACTTTATTATTTCAAGAAAGGTAAAAACTCAACTGAAACGCACAAAAAGATTTGTGCAGTGTATGGAGAAGGTGCTGTGACTGATTGAACGTGTTACAAGTGGTTTGCGAAGTTTTGTGCTGGAGATTTCTCGTTGGACGATGCTCCATGGTCGGGTAGACCAGTTGAAGTTGATAGCAATCAAACTGAAACAATAATTGAGAACAATGAACGTTATACCACGCGGGAGGTAGCCTACATACTCAAAATACCCAAATCAAGCATTGAAAATCATTTGCACCAGCTTGCTTATGTGAATCGCTTTGATGTTTGGGTTCCACATAAGTTAAGTGAAAAAAACCTCTTGACCATATTTCCGTGTGCGATTCTCTACTGAAATGTAATGAAAACATTCCGTTTTTAAAACAAATTGTGACGGGCTATGAAAAGTGGATACTGTACAACAGTGTGGAACGGAGGAGATTGTGGGGCAAGCGAAATGAACCACCACCAACCACACCAAAGGCCCATCCAAAGAAGGTGATGTTGTGTAAACGGTGGGATTGGAAAACCAAACAATTAATTCCAACAAGTACTGCTCCCAGTTAGACCAACTGAAAGCAGCACTCAATGAAAAGGGTCCAGGATTAGTCAACAGAAGACGTATAATCTTCCATCAGGGTAACGCAAGACCATGTGTTTCTTTGATGACCAGGCAAAAACTGTTACAGCTTGGCTGGGAAGTTCTGATTCATCCACCGTATTCACCGGACATTGCACCTTCGGATTTCCATTTATTTCAGTCTTTACAAAATTCTCTTAATTTCAATTCCCTAGAAGACTGTAAAAGGCACCTGGAATTGTTCTTTGCTGAAAAAGATTAAAAGTCTTGGGAAGATGGAGTTATGAAGTTGCCTGAAAAATGGCAGAAGGTAGTGGAACAAAAGGGTGAATATGTTGTTCAATAAAGTTCTTGGTGAAAATAAAAAATGTGTCTTTTATTTTTACTTAAAAAACCAAAGGCACTTTTTGGCCCACCCAATACAATACTGTTGGCTGCTTACCTCTCATCTCCCCCATTCCACTGTGCACTCCCAAAGGTGGGCACCGACTTTCTCATCTCTGTATCCCGAGTTGATGAGCAGAATGTGAGAGGATGAGTGAATACGCAAGTGAGTGAATGAATCAATGGTAATGGCGATGGCAAGCAAATGGTAGCAATGCAGAGGAGGGGAGTGCGGAGCCTGCAACCATAGTAACAACGATGTTGCTGTGTGATAGTGCTAGGAAGATGGTAACCATGGCAACACTGATGGTGAGGCCTATTTAGACAGTACAAATGCTGCCCGCTGTCCATGCCAAACCTGACCCACTCAGTGGCCAAACAAGATGATGAGTACAAGTAGCAACTGTTGTCCTGCTCCCTGCTCTAAGACCCCCGCCCAGGGCTGAGTTTCACAGTGGTCACACCCTCTTCTTGAGTGACCCATGAGACTCTAGGAACACTGTGTTGGGGACAAGGAGGTCCAGCCTGCCTGGGTGTGGGTATATGTGCACAGGCAAGAAGCAGTAGAATGCAGTAGAAGTAGGCAAATGTATAAGGTGTGATTTGTGCTAAGGACAATCTTGTTCATGTGTGCACTCGTGCCTGCTGTGAGTGTGTTAGGGGAAGAGGGACAGTTCCATATATGTGTGTGGGGCACGGCCAGATGTGTAGAGGGCTAAGTGTGTGGGAAGGGGGGGGGGGTCAGTCTGCTGCGTGTGTTGCTGCAGTGCGGTGTTTCTGGCAGGGGCGCCGTGGTGGGGTGGGGGTGTGCCCGCTCGCACGCGCGCTAGCTTGAGCTCCATCGTGGGGGGCGGGGTTCCGGGGCTGCGGGCCGGAGGCCCTCTGCCCCATAGCGTACGGGGTGGTGGTGGGGGGGGGTGCTCTGCCCATCCGTCGCCCGGAGCTCAGCGAGCGAGGCGGATATCACAGTGTCACAGGGGCTCGGCTCGCAGATCTTATCCTCTTCATTTCCGCCTGAGCTGAGCCGGCCCGCACTAGCTCCCTGAAGGCTCCATCCATCATGGGGGGAAAGATGAGGGCTGGACAGGGGTGGGGGTGGGCTCTCAGATGGCGAGGAGAGGGAGGGGGTGGCGGGAACCAGAAGCACCATCGGACACCCGAGAAAGGCATCGGCACAAGTTGGCGGGGGTGGGCATTTCTGGATCTGCCCTTCCCCCTGGGGGAGGAGATGCTCTCTCGGCCCTGGCCGGGATGAGGGACAGCGGCCGGACTCAGCCCTAGCCTGGAACACCCGCAGGTTGCTGGGGTCCGGATCCCTGGTGCCTGGCCTCGCTCTCCCAAGCTGGGGGGCAGTGTGGGGAGGGAGCGTGTGTCCATACCAGCCGTGGGGAGAGGGGTGTAGTAAGCGCGGGGCCGCACCTGGACCCTCCGAGGTGGCTCCGCGCTCGGGCGGCGCAGGCGGGGCGGGCGCCCCGAAGGGAGGCCTTATTTCATTTCCCCGCACTGCTGAGGTTTCTGCGAAGTGTCTCTCTCACCTCTTTAAATTTTACGGTGTTTAGCTTGTGGCCGCAGGCCCCGCCCCGGGCAGGAAGTGGGTGCTGGGTCTGGGAGCCTCCCCGGCCAAGGGGTGACTCCACCAGGCAGGGCGTGGGTCAGGCCCGGGGCACCCGGACTCTGCGGGGCGGCCAGTCTGCGACCCCCCTCTGGTTCCCCCGGCCTTCCTGGAGTGGGTCTGGATTGTCTGGGCCCAGGGGTAGGGTTTGCCTCGTAGCGGCTCAGGCCTGGCCCCGCCCCCTTTTCCAGGCTCCTTCGTAGGCCACACCTCCCTCCTCCTGCTCCCAGTGAGTGTTGGGGTGTGCGGGGTCGAGGAGGGATCCTGGAAGAGGGAATAAGAGGAGCAGAAGCGGATATCAGCCTTGGGGCCCCGATCTCGGTCAGGTACACCAGTGCAGTCTGCAGATGAGGCAGGTAAGCTCTGGTCCCTGATGGACGGGCCTGGCTCCTGCTGGGAGATCAGGTTAGGGGCTGGAAATGAAGGGAGGGGGCGTGGGGAGGCAGCTGGGCCCCAACACTTCCCTCAGGAGCCTGCTATGACTCCTTACCAGGTTCAATTAGTGGGGGCGAGAGTGTGGTCTTGCACTGGAGCGGATGAAGGGGAACAGGAGATGAGTGTGAACAGGAGGGGGGCTTGAGGGAGGAAAGAAGTGTGAGCAGAAGGGCCTGGAATGTCTGAGGATCCCGTTAACTGGGGGAGGCACTGCCCACAGACACCCAGCCAGTTAGAGTCAGGATTTGAACACAGTTATGTCTGACTCCAGAGCCCCTTTTAAGATTTGTAATCATCACCTTGATTTCTCTACAGTTTACTTCTTATTGATACAACCCCAGACTACCCAATCAAGCAGCCACAGACATAACTTTGTGACAAGCACATAACCAGAAGGAAACAAAAAGCACAAAACAGAAATTTGGCTCCACTGGCCTGGGAGATGTGGAGCCAGTGGCCCAGCAGGGAGAGACACCCCCTTGTAGGGGGCTCTGGGACACCAGGGCTGGTTCAGTTCAGAGCAGGGCATGGGAGTGGGGGGCAGAACTGCAGCTGGAACTGCCCGCCTGGTGGTTGAAGCCTGCTGAAAAAGGCTTTGAAACATTCTTTTTCTGCGTTGACCTGGAGAGGACATGTCCTGGATAGCACACTCCAGGGAACTCAACCACCAGCATCTGTATGAGGAAAATTGGTCACCTCCACATGACCCGGCAAGGGTCTGTTGTGGCCGCCCCTCCCCTACTCCCACACCTGCTCCTGGCTAACAATCCTGTCTTTTCACACTCCTCACAGCCAATCTCTCACCGAGTCCTATGGATTTGCCCTTCTAAACATCTCTCAAATCTGTCCCCTTCTCTCTTATCCCCGCCACCTCAGTCATCGTACTCCTTGCTGTGGTCTCTCCTTGTGTTATTGCAACGAGCTCCTATCCATCCTCGATACTAGATGACAATAGGGTCCTGTCATACCCTTTTAAAACCCTTTAAGGGCTGCCGGCTGCTCCCAGGATAAAGCCAAAGTTCACAGCGTTGAGTTCAAGGCTGCCTTTCCTGCTTCCCTCACTTCGTTTTACTAAAATAACCTTACCCCTTCATGCTTCTGAACCTATTGCATGTGGTTCCCTCTGCCTGGAATGCCCTTCCCTCCCTTCTGTACTGGGCTAAATTTTTGTCACCCCAGGCCCAGCTCAAGTACTTCTGCTCTGGGAAGACTTCCTGGAGCGAATCCCTCTCTGTGCTCTCATGGCCTCTGTGCTCCCTTGCCCCCTGGTTATAATTGGCTGTTAGGATCTGTCTAGATCTTGCACTAAACTAATTGCTCACAGAGGGCAGGACCCTTATTTCACATAGGAGCCTGAGAACCTGGCAGGAGAACTCAAGAGGGGATTGCTATTGAATGAAAAAGGGGAACCGGTATTGTTTGGGACCTAGCACCGGGTGGCCCCCAGCCTGTTTCTGGACTTCCTTGGACATGGGACCCCGAGTCCATGATACTTGGGGTGTGGGTGAGGAGGAAGAGGCTGGTGAGTGGCATTGTGGGCTTGTTTGAACATTATCCCTTCACATGAATTCTTTTTCCTCTGAATCCCTCTCATACTGCCCCCAACGCTGCAGAAGACCTACCTGTAATGAGGACTGAAGATTCAGGAATGTTCCAATCACTGCCTGTGGCTTTTGCGTCTTATTGAATAGGGTGACTGGTTGTCATGGAAACCCGAGTGCAGGAAGCTCCTGCTGGCTCCCTTCCCAGGGTGGAACTGCAGGCTGAGTGCCCTCTACGGCCTCTGGCTGAGCTGCTGCCAAGCTGGCAGCTGGTGCTGGATGGCTGGGCCCTACCCACTCTGGGCCAGACTGGGTCTCATCATTCCTTCCTCAGTAGAAGTTTGTGGGTTCATCCCAGAGTGTTGACCTGAGCCTGTACCACATACTTCAAGGCTGCAACCCTATAAACATGTTTCTTCTCCTTTGGGGACCAGCAAACCTCTGGATAAACTCAGGTTCAGGTTCTGGAGTCAGACAGCATGGGTTCTAGTCTTGACTCTGCCACTGCTTGTGTTGCTGTGTAGTCCTGAGCAAGACATTTAATTTTCTAAGCCTCAGTTCCCTCATCTGTAAAATGAGGATAATAATAGCATCATGAGATTTCCACTTTTGGTAAGATGGTGAACTAGTGCTCTGAAAGGCCCTCCCACTAAAATACAACTAGATTCTGCATGAATTACAAAAACAAAATAAAACAAACCATTATTTTTAATGCATTGCTGGGTTTGTTAGAAAGTAAGGGAAATCTCTAAGGACTAAATAGCCTCTGCCAAGAAAAACTCAACAAGACAATGAGTAACTAAAACTAAAGCATGGAGTCATCACTAACAGGTAAACAGGAAAGTCAGGCTAAATGTTGAAATAAGCACTGTGATAGGCAAATTAAGTCTAGGGCAGAGGCAAGGTGAGAGAACTTAACTTAAGACTCCTGAATTGTGCCAAGGTCTCTTGAAGGTGGCTAAAGTAGTCCCAGGTTAATAGCAGCCCTGACTAAATGCAAATGCCATCAGCATGAATGTACCTCCAATTTAGGCCCTCAGGATTCCCACAGATTAAATTAAAAATATGAGCTCACAATCAGTGATCACCAAACTACAAGGAAACAAGCCACTATGAGTGAGAGTCAGCAATACAATAAACAATACGCTGAGGCAATACGCCCTTCCTGAATACTTTGGCTATTGGTATTACCAAATACAGAATATAAAACAATCATGTATAAAATGTTCAAAGAAATACAAGATGGAATTGCATCACAAAAAAATATGTGGAATAAAAACCTGTCTACAATTGCCAGAAGATTTGAAAATAAACCAAATAGAACTTGTATAAATGAAAATTATAATCAATGATATAAAAATCTCATGAGATGGACTAAATAGATTAGATGCAGCTGAAGAGAAAATTATGAACTGGAAAGTAGATCTGAAGAAATTACCCAGAATATAGCACAGAGAAAAAAAGAGATGTAAAATATAAAAGGAGGTTAAGAGAAATGGAGACAAGAATAAGAAGGTCTACTATGCAGCTGAAACCCACAAGGAAAGAGCAGAGAAAGCTAAGGTGAGATTATATTTGAAGAGATAATGGCTGAGGACTTTTCAGAACTTGTAAGAGAAGTGAATCCACTCCTAGACACATTGTAGTAAACTTGCAAAAGACCAAACATAAAGATAAGAACTTAGAAGCAACCAGAGAATAGAAACAAACTGGTTATAAAAGAATGGCATTTAGGGGCTTCCCTGGTGGCGCAGTGGTTGAGAATCTGCCTGCCAATGCAGGGGACACGGGTTCGAGCCCTGGTCTGGGAAGATCCCACATGCCGCGGAGCAACTGGGCCCGTGAGCCACAACTGCTGAGCCTGCGCGTCTGGAACTAGTGCTCCGCAACAAGAGAGGCGACAGTGAAAGGCCCGCACACCGCGATGAAGAGTGGCCCCCGCTTGCCGCAACTAGAGAAAGCCCTCGCACAGAAATGAAGACCCAACACAGCCAAAAATAAATAAATTAATTAATTAAAAAAAAAAAAGAATGGCATTTAGACTAACAGTAAAATTATCGATAGCCACAATAGAAATCCATAAGAAATGGGAAACTATTTTCAATGTGCCAAGACAAAATAATTATTGACCTAGGTTTGCATACTCAGTAAAACTATCTTTTGAGAATGAGAACAAAATAAAGTCATCTTCACATGAACAAAACCTGAGGGATTTTACCACTGACAGACTTTCATTAAAGGAAAGTAAAAATGATCCCCAAAGGAAAGTCTGATATACAAGAACAAATGGTGAGTAAAGAAGTGGTAAACAAGTAGGTAAATTTAAACAAAAAGTGTCTGTATAAAATAGTGTTAATAGCAATAATAATGTCTACTTTGTGGGCAAAAAAGAAGAAAAAGGTAGAACTCAAATACTGGATGTCAATCATATACAAGTTGGGAGGGGTGATTGGAATTAACGTGGTTTAAAGTCCTTGAATTATCTAGGGATGGCGGGGGGACTAAATAATTATTAACCCTAGATGTTTTTTAAAGTTTGAAAAATAAAATTTTAAGGGTAATTTCTAAAAAATAATAGAAAAGGAGTATGTAACTACCAAATCTGTAGAGGAAAAGAAATGGAATAAAAGGGGAAAACCTCTCAACTTTTAAAAAAGTGAGAAAGGGGAAACAAGAACCATGGAAAAGATGGGTGGATCAAAAAGAAAGTACAAAATTAGATGGCAGATACAAATCCAAATTTATCACTAACTGTAAAAACTGTAAATGTGCTAAACTCTTTAGTAAAAAGACAGACATAATATTTGAAATATTAATATTTTAAAAATCCAGCTGTATGTTGTGTACAAAAGTCACTGCTAAAACATAAGGACACCAAAAGGCTGAAAATAAAGGCATTCAAAATGATACACGAGGGGACTTCCCTGGTGGTCCAGTGGTTAAGAATCCACCTTCAAATTCAGGGGACATGGGTTCAATCCCTGGTTAGGGAACTAAGATCCCACATGCCACAGGGCAAGTAAGCCTGAATACTCTAGAGCCCGCACGCCACAACTAGAGAGCCCGTGTGCCACAGCTACTGAGCCTGCACGCTCTGGAGCCCGCACACTGCAACTACTGAGCCCGTGTGCTCTATAGCCCATGTGCCACAGCTAGAGAGAAGCCCGCATGCCTCAACAAAAGATCCTCCATGCTGCAACCAAGATCTCGTGTGCTGCAACTAAGACCTGACACAGCCAAATAAATAAATAAATAAATATTAAAACAAACAAAAACCAAAATGATAATGAGAAAAAAATATCAACCAAAGGAAAGCTGGAGTGCATTTATTAGTATCAAAAAAATAGTCATGGGGCTTCCCTGGTGGCGCAGTGGTTGAGAATCTGCCTGCCAATGCAGGGGACACGGGTTCGAGCCCTGGTCTGGGAAGATCCCACATGCCGCGGAGCAACTAGGCCCGTGAGCCACAACTGCTGAGCCTGCGCGTCTGGAGCCTGTGCTCCGCAACAAGAGAGGCTGCGATAGTGAGAGGCCCGCGCAGCGCGATGAAGAGTGGCCCCCGCTCGCCGCAACTAGAGAAAGCCCTAGCACAGAAACGAAGACCCAACACAGCCATAAATAAATAAATAAATAAATAAATAAATAAATAATGACTAATATTAAAAAAAAAAAAAAATAGTCATTAAGTTAAATATTATAACAGATAAAGAGAGTTCCTAATAATGATAAAAGTTTTAATGAAACTGGAAGATAAAACAATTCAGTTCATAAAATAGCCTCAAAATATACAAAGGAAGAATGGGCAGAACTACAGAGAAAAATTGGTAAATCCATGATTATTATGGAAGATTTCAACATATCTCTTGTAGTTATTGCTATGTCAAGAAAAGAAAAAATTAAGATATAGAAGATTTTAGCTACACAATTAACAAACTTGAACAAATGGATGTAGATAAAATCCTGAATCCAACAATTAGAGAATACAAATGTTTTCATCCACACAAGGGAAATGTATAAAAAGTGACCACATACTAGAACATAATACAATTGTTAATAAATTATAATAACTGGTATACAGATCATGTTTCTGTAACCTGCAATGCAACTAGGTTAAAAATCAATGATAAAACAATGAGTAAAAATTTTTCCATGTGTTTGTGAGTTAGAAAAAAATCACACTGGAAAATTTTAAAGCCCTTATGAATGAAAATGTTGCATATCAAAACTTTTGTAATGCAGTGTAAGTGGTAGTTTGAGGGAAATTTAGAGCCTTAAATGCTTATATTTTTTAAAAAGAAAGCTGACAATTAGCTAAGCATCCAACTTACAAAAATAGGAAAAGAATAAAAACTCAATGAAAGAAAAGGAAAGAATAACATAAATTAATAAAATAGAAAAATAAAGATACAGTAGAGGGAATCAACAAGGCCAAAATTAGTTCTTTGAAAGACTAATAAAGTAGATAAACATCTGGCAAAGTTTAAAAAGAATTTTTTAAAGGCATAAATCAATAATATTAAGGATGAGAAAGGAAATATTGCTACAGCTAGGGCAGAGATTAAAAACATAAAAAGAATATTCTATATAACTTTGTATTAAATAAATTTTAAAACAGGCAAAATGCACAGATTCTTTGGAACACATGACTTATCAAAACTGGCTAAGAAAAAAAAAATCCTGAATAGTCCCATAACCACTAAACATAATTAAATAGGTTGCTAATCCTACATAGAAAACATCAAGCCCAGATGATTTCAAACATTCAAAGAACAGATATTACAATTTTATACAAACTCTTCCAGAGAATAGAAAAAAGGGAACACTTATCAGCTCACTTTGAGAAACCAGTATAACTTTATTATTCAAATCAGGACAACCTCATTCATGTGCCTAAATGCAAAAATCAAGAAAGAGTAGAAGACTGAATCCAACAAGATATTTAAAAATCATGACCAAACCAGGTTTATACCATGGACCTAATGAGGTTTAACATTAATATATATTATATATTAATATAATATTAATGTTATTACTATATTATATATTATATTATGTATAGTAGATATTATATTACATATTAGCATGTATTACATGTTCTATAATGTTATTAATATATATTAACTTGTAAATATGTGCAGTGACATTAACAGGTTAAAGGAGAAGATCTATGTAGAAGAAGCATTTAATCAAAATCAACATTCTTTCATGATTAAAATTCTTACCTTCCTAGGAAAATAAGGGAATTTTCTTAACTTACAAAATTTAGCAAAATCGTGCTTATTAATAAAAGGTAAAAAGGATTATCCTTAACAAAACAAGATAAGGATCTTAATATCCTCCTAATCAACATTTTATTGGAAGTCCTAGCCAATGTGTTTAATATTTTAAAAAGAACAAGAAGGAGAAGAAAAGGAAGGAAAGAAGAACATTGATTAGAAAGAAACAAAACTATCATTTCCAGGTGAGATGATTATCTACATTAAGAAATCCAAAATAATATACTAAGAGATTATTAGGATTAATGAGTTTATGAAGGTGGCAGGATATAATATTCAAAACTAAATTGCTCGTCTCTACACTTGCTTATAAAACAGTTCAGAAAAAGACAACATTTAGAATAGCAACAGAAAGTAAGGAATCTAAAAATAAATCTAATAAAAGATGTACAAGACCTGTTGCAGAAAATGATACAACCTTATTGAAAGATGTCAAAGGAGACCTAATAAACAGGGAGATTTATCCTGTTCAGTTCTCCACATATTGATGTATAGAGTAATTGTCATTCCAATCAAAACCCCAATAGGATTTTTAAAAGTACTTTACAAGCTGATTCTAAGTGGAAGAACAAAAGCCCAAGACTAGCCGTACCCTCCTGAAGAAGAAATGGTGGTTAAACATGCCTAAATGCAATCAAGACTTAATATCAAGTGTTAGTTGTTAAGATCATGTGGTATTGGCATGGGATTAGACCAATAGACCAGTGCAACAGTAATAAAAGTTCACATGTGTAGAAAGCTGGCATACGATAGAGTTGGCTTTTCAGATGACTGGGAAAGTATTAACTATTTGATGTAAGGTGCCTGAATACTTGATTATTCATATGGAAAAATATGAAATTGGATCCTTATCTCACCTGTACTCCAAAATAAATTCTTAATGGGTTAAAATTTTAAATGTGAAAGTCAAAACTTTAAAATTTAAGAAAAAATGTAAGAGAATATCTTTCTGATTCAGGTAGTGAAGGATTTTGTAAATAAGACACACAAAAAAAGCACAAACCATAAATGTATGATGAATCAGGCTACATTAAAATGAAGAACTTCTATTCCACAAGCTGGAAGAAATTATTTGTAGCACATAAAACTAGTGAAGGATTTGTATCTAGAATATATATATTTTTAAAAACCCTAGAAATAAATAAGAAAAAGACAAACAACCCAAAAGAATATTGAGTGAAAGATGTAAATAGGCATTTCACAAAAGAGAAAACACAGATGGAGAATAAACATATGAAAAGATGCTCAACCTCACTAATCCTTTGGGGCAGATCCAAATCGATAAGTACTGTCAAGGGTGGGGAGCAATGGGAACTCTTCTTAATTGCTGGCGGGAGTGTAAATAGTAAAATCACCATGGAAAATACAGACTTTGTCTGACACAGCTGACCCTGTGCATATCCTGGCAACCCAGCAACTCCTCACCAGGTTATATTCTGGAAAGACTCTGGTATGTGTGCATTAGAAGTCATGTAGATGGACACTCATTGCAGCATTGTTTATTTTAATGAAAAATTGGAAAAACCCAAATATCTGCAATAGGAAAATTAAAAAATAAATGGAATATTAGATAGCAGTGAATAATGGTCACATGCGAGAATGTGGATGAATGTTGGCTACAATATTGAGTAAAAAATGGAACTAGTAGAAGACTATGCATAGTATATTACTAGCATAAAGTTCAAAAACATGGAAAACAATGATAATAATTTTATGGGATCAGGAATTAGTTTTTGTTTTTAAAGCAAGGCAATGATAAACACAAAATACAAGATAGTGGTTATCTTCAGGATGAGGTAGGAGAGGGATGGGCTGGAATACTCAGGAAGACTCAGTGGTCTTGGTAGTGTCCTAGTTTCTATCTTTCGTAATGCTCTAGTTGGGTTCACAGGTGTTCATCTTATGCTTCACAACTTATATCACTTACAAGTTTTGTGTATGTATCAAATATAACAAAAAGAAAAATGAACTCCAGTTACACACTTTAAAAAAAAGTAAGATATAACCAAAAAAGAACAAAGAATATAAAATAAAGGGCTGGACAGAGACAAAGATAGTAGGTTAAGGCACACACACAAAAAACAATGTAGGAGCACCAACATTATCATCAAAGTAGAATTCAATACCAAAAGCACTGAACAGGACAGAGATAGACACTAGCTAATGAAGAAAGATACATTCCCTGAGAAAGATAAAATGATCATAAACCTTGTACCAAACAACACAGCAGCCAACTAATATAAAGTAAAAACTCCAGGGAAAAAAAATCTCAGTAGTTTGTCTTAATATTCTTCCTGTTTGGTGGTAGCAGAGTCCTCCCTGCAATGGTGCTGCTGGCCAGGCCCCCTCTTGAGCAGTGCCGTGGCTTTGAGGAGTCACCTCTGAGACAGGTGCCCACCTTTCCCAGTGATTTGGAAAGGCCTCAGGGAGTGTGGCCAGGCTCCCAGGGGTCCCAGTCCAGACTTCCAGCCCAGCTCCTGCACCTGCTTCTATATCTGGCCTCCCCATGGATGACGCCTACTTCTTCCTGCTTCTTCTCCTGACCTGCCTGATGTTCATCAACTTTCTAGGCTCCTAATCTACAAGATTTCTTCCCTGGACTCTCCTGGCCTGGGGGGCATTTAATCTGTGAAAATGGACCCACCCTTCTCTCTTCCCTTCCCCATCTTCCCATCTGTGCCAACTGGCTGTGTGAACTTAGCAAGTGGCTGGCCACCCTGAGTTCTGCTGTTCCCTTTGCACAAGGCAATGGTGCAAGAGGCACAGACCATGCCTGTGATAGACGGGGCTAGCCATGAGAGGGAGGGTGGCTTTCTGGCTGTCAGTCTCCCTTTCTCCCTGCTTCTCTTGTCCTGGCCTATCTGAGCCAACCTGCTGGCCAGCACCTGGGTGGCAGCTTAAGATGGGCCACACCTCTCGGCCTTGCTGTTGAATCCTCACTCCTGTTGCCCTGGGATGCGGCCTCCTTCTCTGTCTCTCAGGCCATTCCAAGGCACTCCTTGGCTTGGAGCCTGGTCCGGTGAAGCCCGCTCCACCCCTCAGAAAGGCAGAGTTGCAAAATATTTGGGGCTTTTCCTGTCTGTCCTGGCCTTCCTTCTAGGCAGAGTTGCTTGTTTACAGTGGTAAGTTGCTCTCAGGGTCTGCCACTCACTAGCTCTGTGACCTGGAACAAGCTCCTTCACCTCTCAGAGCGTCAGCGTCTTCATCTGTAGAATGGGGATGATGGTACTTTGAGTGAAAATGAAATGAGATCATATCTGAAGGCACTAGCCTATGATAAGTACCCAGTACTCAGTAGCTATCATTATTGTCCGGTCGTCATCACTATTATCATTATTATTTGTTGTTGGCAGAGTATTTTGTAAGCAACAAGACCCCTTGTAGTAAGCTGCTTTCTTCCAGAGTTGCAGCTTCACTTTGCTTTGCAGAGCATGACTCCAGGTTTCTGCTTTTGTCACAGTCGCTCTGTTTGTGGTCATTTTTGTGGTGGGTATAACTTGATTGTTTGCTTATTAGTAACTCAGCACCAGTAATTCACTTTTTCAATTGACCTCTGTTGCTTATGAAGTACCCCACTGCCTGGCCCTGCGGCACTGCCTGGCCCTTCCCAGTTCCAGCTGTGTGTGAACTGGAGGGGGTTCCCCTCTGTGTGTGTGGCACCAGAGGGGACCAGGCATGTGCTCATGGCCAAGAGCTCAGATAGCATAACTACCAGCATCCCTGTAACTTGTGCCACGAGACTCAGGCCTGGCTGACTGTCTGTGCCTCGATGCCTCCTCTGGTATGGCCCCTGAGGTCATGGGAGGCCCAGGTGTCTGTCAGCCTCCAAGCATGGGGAAAGGTAGGCTGGTGTCCAGGAAACCCAGCTCCTGGAAACTTCCCTGGCCTAAAGGAGTAGGGGGAGCCTTGCCATTGTCAGTGCTAAGGACCACCCCCACCCACCGCCTTCAAGGCCCTTGGGCTCCTCTTGGTTCAGTGTTCTGGGCTGAGTTAGCTTCCTGCGTAGGCAGAGTGAGGCGCACCCATGAATAATCTTAGCCCCACTGTTTGAGCACCTGGGGTTGGCTGAACCCTGTGCCTGGTCCACTTGCTCATGTGACCCTCATGATGGCTCTATGCTTGTCCCTCTGTTTACAAAGAAACCAAGTCTTGAAGTGGTTAAGTGACTTGCCCAAGATCACATGGCCGGTAATTGGCAGAGCTGGGACTGGAACTTGACATCATCGCACTTACCCCCATTCTCTGAAGCTTGATGGGATGGGGTACCCTCAGAGCCCCAGGCCCCCACCAGATCAGTTGCCCCCCATAGGTAGGCCCCAGGGATTGAAATGAGCAGAATGAAATACTGACCCTCGAATCTGGGGCTCCCAACTGTGACCTGCATCCCCTGTTCTGGAAGCATCCACAAGGACCAGCACACACTGAGGGTGGAGCTGGATCTTGCACTGGTGAGGGAGCCCCCCTTTATGTGCCTGGGGAACGAGGCTTCTCTGGGTCCTGAAGGAGGGGTGGAGGAGAAGGGGTCAGGCGGAACTGTGGGGGGTGCCTTGCAGTCCTCTATTCACCCCTGCGCTCCTCCCTCTGGACTCAGGGAGGGTTGATTCCCCAGGAGCTAGGGCACTGAGGATATGAAGCCTCCTTGAGCCTTAGTTTCCTTATCAGTAAAATGGAGGTAGTGCCAGTAGCTGCCTCATAGGTGAGTGTGAGGAATCAGTGAGACGGACAGACAAGGCTGGAAGTCGCTGAGGCAAGGGCTCAAGGAAAGGCTGCTATTTCCCCCCTCCCACCTCCCCTTGTTTTCCTCCTCCTTTGTCTCTGTCACTGCCCCAGCTCTGGTTCAAATCGCAACTTTGCCATTTCCTAGCTGTGTGGCCTTGGGAAGGTTCCTTAACATCTCTGAGCCTACTTTTCTGTTCTGTAAGATGGGAATGCTGAGGAAGGCATGGTATCATCCTCGTAAAGCGCTCACACAGGGCGTGGTGCACAGAAGCCTCCCAGAAGGAGAGTTTCTTCCCTCCTTCCTTCTCTGGCCATGATCTGAAGCCTGCCCCATCTCTGCATTGTTTCTTGAGCCTAACTGATGCTTCAGCTGTCACCTGCCTGACTCCCGGTCACCACCTCGTGGCCTGATGGGTGACTGCAGGTTCAGAAGCAAAATTCAAACTAGCTTCTGGTCTGTGTTGGGGATTTAATAGCAAAGCACCCCAAGGGAGGTAAGGAGTGAAAGTGGGGTGCTGCACACAGAAAGGCGCCTGGATGTTCCGTGCAGACAGGAGATGCACGAGGGGCCCCCGCCACTGGGCCCGTTCTTGCTAGATTCTGTGCTGAGAACTTCCTGCACTTCACTTCGTTGCAGATTTGGCTCCGATTTGAATCAGGGTTTTTCAAATGAAGAAACGGGCTTCTGGGACCATGGTGGGGCACATCAAGGGCTCCAAGGAATTGAAAATGTACGTTTTTGATACATTTTTGTAACCTAGGGAGCGGATACAGAGGTTTTTGGTTTTTATTATTCCTCTTGAGGCCACAAATAGGTACTTTACATATGCTTCTCTCTATTATTCAGAATCTCACAGTGTGCTCACTTTATTCTCAGCTAAATCAGAGTATGGGATGTGTCAGTTGTCCTGTCACTGCCAAGGGCCTGACTGACCCCTGGCATGCCCAGTGTGGGCATCTCACCTCCTGCTGTCTCTGGCCTTTGGACCCTGAATTTAACCTGGGTGTGCCCCGCCTCACTGGTCCTCTGAGGCTCCAACCTCTGAGCACTTGTTCCGGCTGTTCCCTCCTTCAGGAGGCTTCCCCTGATTTCCCAGGCACAGCTGATGAACCCCCTCCCCCAGCTTTGAGTCCTTTGTGCTTGTCTCGCAGCTCCTTCTTATGCTTTTCCCAGGCGGGCAGGGTTCTGGGAGGGTCTGCCATGCAGGGGATGAAGACCAAAAGGGATGAGCAATCCGGGGGCTGTCTCCATTCTCCAGTCAAGCCCCAGGGGTTGCCCTGCAGTCAAAGCCATAATAGAGCCCCCTGTCCATCCGTCAGTGTGCAGGGTCAAGGTCTGTCTGGTGTGGGGTCTGGGACACTCAGAGGCCAAAAGGGGGCATCTGAGGCAGAGCAGCGCTGGTCAGCAGGACAGGAGGAACTGCAGAGGGCAGAGTCTTCACTGTCAAGTGGACATTACAATTGTTTTCGCCCCACGGGGCTTCGAGGAGAAAGTGGAACGAGATATGCAAGGCTTAGCACAGCGTGGGGTGCACGGTGAGCATCCCTGAGGGCTGCTCCCAGAGGCAATGGGTGGAACCCCTCAGCCACCTAATTCTCTGCCTCAGTGCCCGTCGAACCTTCCAGCAGGTCAGCCATGGGCGAGCAGGCCAACTGCATTGCCTGAGCCCAGGGGGCGCCCCTCTCATCACAGTGGGGGTCTGCAGGGCTGTATGCAGCCACCCTCCTTCAGACCATCCTCCTAATGCCTGTTGGACCGCCCGTCTAACCGCGCATCTGTCAGGTAGATTCGCATTCCACGTAGCTGCTGCAGAGACCTCACCTTCTCCAATCCAGCCTCACAGCCCTCAGTTTTCTCAGGGAAGGCAGCAGTGGTGAACTCCAGAGGCAGGACCGGGCCGGGCCTCAGACCCTCGAAGACAAGTTTCGTAGGGTGGGCTCAGAGTCACGTTCCTCTCCTGGGACCACCCCTCTTCCCAACTCCCACAGAACGGTGGTCTAGACCCTCTCCAACCCCAGGTTCCTGGGAGGAATCACCCTGGAGCAAGTTACTTCTCTCCAAGCCTCAGTTTTCTCATCTTTGCAATGGGATAAGAACTGTTCTTAGTTGTTGTGAGGGTCAGTGAGCTAAAGTCTGTGACTGGCAGTGGCAGGGACTTGGCTACTATTGGTCCTTTGGAAAGAGGGGCCTGGAGGGAGACCTTCTCCCACACCCTCTCTTGTCTCCATACTCGGCCTACATTTCCTCCCCCTCCCCTGACTTCACTTTCTGGGCTGGGGGGAGAAGACAAGCAGGAGAGAGGGGAGCAGTGGATTAGCACAGCCCCTCCCCTCCACCCCCCAAACATTTTGTTTTTTTAAATGAAAGCTTCTTTATTTATTTATTTAATTTATTTTTGGCTGTGTTGGGTCTTCGTTTCTGTGCGAGGTCCCTCTGCAGCCGTGGCGAGTGGGGGCCACTCTTCTTCGCGGTGCGCGGGCCTCTCACCGTCGCGGCCTCTCTTGTTGCGGAGCACAAGCTCCAGACGCGCAGGCTCAGTAGCTGTGGGCCACGGGCCCAGTTGCTCCGCGGCACGTGGGATCCCCCCAGACCAGGGCTCGAACCCGTGTCGCCTGCATTGGCAGGCAGATTCTCAACCACTGCGCCACCAGGGAAGCCCCCCCAAACATTTTTTAGTGACAGGATTTTGTCGGCAAGAGAGCTGGCAGCCCACTGCTGGGAGTGGGGTGGGGCGTTTGAGCTGGGAGGCTCCTCTCTCAGAAGCCTAGGCCTGGGGCTTGGTTGGAAGACCCAGTTTAGTCCTGCCTCTGTGCTGTGCAGTCTAGGCCAAGTGACTTAATTTCTCTGAGCCTCAGTGAGGCCACTCTGAAGGTAGGAGAGAGTTTCCTTGCTCCCTGGGTCCCTGGGCCTGACCTTGAAGGACCAGGTTGCAGGGCCAGAGAGTGTGGGCTTGGGGAGGCATCCGAGGTGGTGTTGAGGCCATGGGTTTACAGCTAAACCTGGTTTTGAGCCCTGGTTCTTCTGCCTCTTGTTGGCTTTGTCATATTGAACTAGTCATTTCCTCCTTCTAAGCCTTGGGTTTCCCTTCTGAAACATGGGACCTTGACATCTGCCTCTTGGGGGTGTGTGGTGTGCGAAGAAAGTGATGAATGGAAGGGACTCACCCAGAAGCCCCTGGGGCTGGGAATCACCCGAGGCTGCAGGAGAGAGTGGGGCGGAGCTGCCCCCACGGGCGCTGGTGCCCCTGGGCAGAGGGAGAGATGCTTGAGGTGGCTTCCAGGTGATCCCAGCTGCAGGAGAGGCGAGGAGGTTGAGAAGGAGCAACCAGAAGGTGAGGGAAGGAGGAGCGCATCAGGACGTCAGGTCTGTGGGCGTGAGACCTCCCAGATGCACAACCAGGCAGATATGTGCAATGATGTACCCAGGTGTGGTTGTGCAAACGTCTTCACCGACACACGGACAGAAGTCTGAGACACCCAACTCCATACACAGATCTAGACAGCCAGCTGCACACCATACACCAATACGTGCAGACTCCCAGCTTCCTACACAATCTACCCAGGCAAACTGACCCACAGAGCTATTTCCATAGACACATGGACACGCACGCACACACACTGATACTCCCCAAGGTACCCTGAGGAAACCTGAGACCTCAAGGAACATACTTTGAGAACCACATTCCTTGAGTCTCTGCCATCTCCACACCCCCGACCCCACCCCCACCCCCATCTCCCCTGGATCCCAGGGCCATGTCCAGCCCCGAGTCCTCAGGATTCCTCAGGATTTGGCCTCAGCTTCATTCTCCCTGTCACATTCCCCTGGGTGAGCTCGCCCACCTTGTGCCTCAGTGACCATCCCCCTGGTTGTTGAACACCTGGATACTCAGGTCTGGTCCTTTTGAGGCTCAGCCCTGTCCAAGACACCTCTTGGATGCCCCAGAGACCCTCAGCTCCACGTGCCCCAGATCAGAGTGCTCCAGGGACCCCATCACAGTGATCCAGGAGCCTAGATGTTGCCCTGACTCCCCTCTCACCAGTATCTCCAGGATCTGCCCCCTTCTTTCTCCCCAGTTTTACCACCCTAGTCAAAGCCATTGTCATCTGTCACCTAGGTGACCCAGTTGACCCCAGTCTCCAGTCCATCTGACCTAATTGGATCTATTCTCCACTCAGCATCAGGACCCTGGATGGTCTGCCCTTGCCTCCAGCCTCACTGCTTCTCCCCCAGCCCCAAACTTAGCTATTCTTGCAGTTTAAGAGACTCACAAGATTTTGCCAGCCCCTGAGTTTTTGCACAAGCCTGGAGCGCTTGCAGACACTCCTCCCCATTCAGTGCCCCCATGCCGGCTAACTTCCCATCTCAGCTTAATATGTAGCTTCTTCCAGGAAGCCTTCCATGATGCTCCACCCCTCCAGATGAGGTTGGGTACTCCTATAACAAGGCTGCACTGTACCTCAACTGAGTTCACATCACACTGTCCTCCGTGAGGCAGGGACCAAGCCCCAGTTCTCAGCCTAGTGGCTGGCACTTAAGGGGCCCTTCATATTGGTTGGTTGAATGAATGATTGTGTTGGGGAAAGGGATGGAGTGGGATGGGAGGGATGCATTTGTTTCAAGGATGGAGATGGGTCGGGGTTGGGATAGGACAAGGTTGGGGAGATGACAGTTATGGGGTGGGACAAGGGAATGTGTTCGGCTAGACCAGGGACCCCAGGCTCTCCCTTCCTGACCTGCTGTCCCTGGTGCCCATTGAGAAATCTGCTGACGTCTCGTGCAGGACTGGCTCAGGCCCCGCACAGCCTCCCCCCAAGGAGAGGCACCACAGGCGTGTACAGGTTGGTTTATTTACAAATATACTGATGTCTCATCTTTTTTTGTTGTTTCCATTTTCTGCTTTTGTGGGAAGAGGCAGAAGGTGAGAGTGGAGGGCAGGGCGGGGTGGTGATGTGGTAAACGCTAATAAATAATTTAACAATGACAAGTTATTAAATAAAATGTGTCTGGGGATGGCGGGTGGACAGTGAGAGTCTGTACAAGGAGAACAGCAATGGCCGGTGGCCCGGTCCCCACACCTGGCTGGGCTGAGCTCCCGTGGGACCCTGGAGGGGGCGGGGGCGCAGCAGAGAGGCCCATTGGAAATGGCACCGTCCAAAGGCCAAACGTTGGAGGGTCCCTCCTGCTCCCCTGGCCCCCAGGCGGCGTGTCTACGAGTGTGGGTCCGTGAGCCTTCATGTGTGTCTGGGTGTGAGTGTGTCTGTGTGCGTGCCTGTGAGCGTGGACCCCCTTCCCCGTGGGGCAGAGTGAGCCCAGAGCTGCAGGTTCTCCCAGATGGGAGATGAGAGTCTCACCCCAGGTGGTGCCCAGAGCTCAGGCTGGGCCCAGGCAGGGGTCAGCCAGTTCTCCTTCCCCCAAGCCTCACTGCTAGGGCCCTGCTCATCTGGACGTGGTGGACCCCCCTACCTCATCCTCTCCAGGAAGCCTCCCAAGATGCCCAGCCCACTGGCACTGGCCCCTTCTCTATGGGCTCTGCTGAGCCCATGGTCTGACCCTTAGAACCACAGTGTCCCCTGTGTGGCCTCCCTGGAAGGCTCCATGGGGTAGGTGGTAACACTCGCTGTGTTACCTGGGGCATATCCCTTCCTCTCTCTGAGCCTCAACTTCCCCAAAGGGAAACAGGACTCGGCTTTTCTCCAGCACTCCCCCTGCCCACCTCTCACTTTCTCCCTCTTCCTCCGGAGACCAGACTGTCACCTCCCCCTTCCCTTGGGCTTCCCACCCAGGCACCATGTGATGGTGATCCCATATCACGGCAGGGGTGGGGGTGGTCCTGGCTACTCACGCCCCCCACCTCAGGTCAAGGCTGCACTTCCCTGCGTGAAGTGGGAAGAGCCTGGCCACCTCAGCTAGCCCCAGACCCCAGCAAGTCTGCTTGGTTGTGCGTGCTTCTGCTGGGTGACCTTCTCTGAGCCTCAGGTTCCTCATCTGAGAAATGGGTCCCCAACAATGTCCAGACAGGCTTGGGGCGAAATGTGTATGCCTCTCCTCCTAGGAGAGAGCCCCTCAAGGCAGGGGGGCCTACATCTTGTGCATCTGTGTCCCCACACCTAGTCCAGGGCCGGGCAGAGTGGGCATCAGAGTCTGGGGGCAGTGAGCTGCAGTACAGTGAAGGTGCTACCTAAACTAGCTGATGGGGCATCTTTGGCATGAGGGGCTGAGGTCCCTCTTGCTTTGACAATCTGTGGGTCATCAGCGTGGGTGTCCTGTACCAGCTCCTGGCAGGGAGCAGTGTAATGGCAGAGGCAGAGCCCAGGCTGGAGTTGGGGTTTATGAGGCCCCAGAATGGCAATTTTACCAAGACGAGTCATGCCCCCTGACCTGGAGGTCGTTCACCAGACACAGGGGATGAGGAGCTGGCGTGGTGTCCCTATTCTCTGCTCCAGCTCTGTCCCTGACTAGTTGAGAGAGGCCTTGTCCCTGCCCCTCTCCTGGCTCACATTTCCCAGCTGCAGAATAAGGGGTGGACTAGTTGACCCATTCCTGAGGTTCCTTCCAACTTAAAGAGTCTGGGAGAGAAGGGCCAGGCCCACTGGTGGGGGAGAACATCTACCCCTGGACCTGCCCCAAGTGCCCCTGGCATGATTCGACTGTGTGGGCATAAGAGGAGAAAGGGGACCATCTCTCAAGAAACCAGAGTGGCTGCCTAAGGGACCAGTGGTGACCCAGGACCAAGAGATGGCACAGAACCTAGGTGGGCTGAGGCTGCAGAAGGACTCAGGACATCAACTAAGACCCTGTGGAAGTTCTGTGTAGAACAAGAAGAGCCCAGAAGGGCCAGGCTGGCTGCTTGGGCCTGAGGGCTGACTCCGAGCCGCGTCTCCGCTCTGACAGCTCTGCCATGGTGAAGAGCGTGGCAAGACGTGAGTGCAGAAGCCCAGGAGGGGCGGGGAGGTTGGCTTAGGATGCTCTGGAGGGACTGAGGTCTCCCCAGAGGACAGAGAAGCAAAATCATAGAGGATGTTGGTGAACTTCTAGGATCCCAGGAAGGGCCAGACAGAGGGGCCCTTCTCCAGACGGGTGGAGAGACACCCGTCATCCCATCAGCTCAAAGGCTGGACCAGGCAGACTTCTGCAGCCTAGGGCTCAGTGTTAGAATGGAAAGCAGAGCCATGAGCACTGACTGAGGACACAGTGGCCTCCAGGGGCCAGCAAGGGGTCACTGAGAACAGGGCCCTTCAGCCTGGCCTCACTTCCTCTTTTGACAGGGTTAGAGTTGGGTAGATTGGGGGCAGAGGTTGATACAGTATCTGGCTCCTAGCAGGGCGTTTGACAAAATGGTCCACATGCCTTGGGTGAGACACACAGGGCCGACTCCTTACATCGGCAGATGTGCTGAGGAGAGAGAACAAACCAGTGGTCACAGAGTTGGGGTGCAGAGAAACTCCACAGGCTGGACTGAATCAAATAAGAGGAAACGTAACAAGAAAAAAGTCAAGGTCCTTCACTGGATCTCCAGGGACCAGTAAGTGCCCCCTCCACACACACACAGAAGAGAGTTGTGGCTTAGCTGTCACACATGTGTCAGGGTCAGGGGCTCTGGTTACAGAAGGGCAGGGTGAGTTTCCAAGGTTATGTGCCCTAAACCATTCACTGGATCTCAGGCCACATTAACAGGCAGGGTGCCTAAAGTTGGGGAGGTGATTGACCTGCTCACTTTGGCTGGCTGATGACAGTGGGAGGACTGGATTATATCTGTTCCATACCTTTAAAGGGAAAGCTGGAGCCAGGCTGGGCGGTACAGTTTAAAAGGAAGAGCTGGAGCAGCTGGAAAAGCCTGGCTTTGAGAAGCGAGGACTCAGGGCTGAATAGGGCAGAGGTGAAATCAGCAGAAAAGGCAGCTGACTTGGGGCCCGATGAAGTCACTGGAGGTATGCGAGGAGAGGCAGAAGTGGCTTGGGCAGGAACCAAACATCCTATGGAGTGCCAAGTGGGTGACTTTTGAGATGCTTTTCCGCCTGGAGGTTCTGCCATTTGGTCTGATCCTACCTGGTTCTGCGGCCTCTGTCTCTGCCCAGGCAGCCCCCGTCTGGGCAGAGGCTAAGATACATCTGTGTCCATGTGCTTCAAGCTCACCTTAACCTCCTCGCTTCCTCCCTCCCCCCCTATTGCTATCAGAGGGACTCCCTGCCCCTGTCTGGCCTCTTCCCCCTTCCTGACAGGGCAGGGCTGACCCGCAGAGGCCTGTCTGTCTCTTTCAGCATGTCTCTTTCAGCATGTCCATATACCTGTGTGTGCTTCCGCATGGGTGTGCCTTTAAGTGTGTGCATTTGCATGTATGTCTCCATCCCTTTGAGTCAGCCTGGGCTCAACCTACCCGTCCCTGGTCCCCCCATGATTCCCCCTCAGGGCAGAGCTGTGGTGGGCTTGGCCCACCTGCCAGACTCTTCCCTACTCCTGCTCCAGGCTCCAGCTGGAAGGGGTGATCCTAGGCTGGCGGGCCTGCCCTCAGAGGCGGGGGAGGTGGGCACAGTGCAGGGCACAGGTACACACGCTTCTCACACCATCGTCTGGGGGCATGCACGGGGGCCCTGCCTCGACCTAGGCCCATGCCATGGAGGTGGCCTGGACAGAGAGAGGACATTTAAAAAAATAGAGAGAATTTAAGCTTCCCATAAAAGAGATGGGGAGGGGGAAGGAGGCGATGGAGGCCGAGGTGGGGCTGGGAGATGAGTGGCTGTCCGAGAGCTCTGGGTCCCTGGGGGTGACAGTCTCTGTAGGCAGGACACAGCCCCTGCCCAGGCTGTGCCCGTCTGCCTGTCTGGCTGTGCCCAGTGGGCACTTTAGCCAGGCCCAGTTGGCCGAGGGGAGGGCACCGTATGGCTGTCTGTAGAGTCTGTGCGGGTGGCGAGGCAGCCTCTGCGGCCTGCAGTCCCACCCCAGGGCCCTCGCCCAAGCGTCCGTGCGGCCCGGCTGGCTCTCAGGAGGCGAAGTAGGAACTCTGCATGGAGTAGAGCCTGTCGATGGGGTTCCCCACGCGGGCCTGCAGGGAGCCCACATCCGAGGAGCCGAGGAAGCAGTCGCTGAGGCTGGTTAAGGAGGTATCACTGTCGATGTCGTGGAAGATGGAGTCGTTCCCTGGGAGACAGAGGCGGTGTCAGCACCGGGGTACAGGCTGGGGCTCCTGCGGGCCCTGTTGGCCCTACAGGCAGTGTGGCTGGAGGTGAGGGAGGGACAGGATGACCTGCCGACTGTGCCCGACCAGAGGGGTTGGGGGCTGTGGGTGAGGTCTCCAGGGCGCCCCCTTCCGGTCAGGAGGAGGCAGGTGGACTGTGTTGGAAGGGTCTGCCGGGGGCCCTGGGGCGCGAGGTGGCTGTTTCGGCCCCAGGCCTGCCAGGTCAGGCAGGGGGCAGGGGCGGTGCTGGGGCAGCAGGGGGTCGGGCGGCTTACCATAGGGGTTCATGTGGTCACCTGGCATTTGGGGCGGCGTGAGGCCCTGCTGGAAGGGGTCGCTGCTGCCATAGGGGCTCTGCTCCATGGCCACGATCTGCTGCTGCGGCGGGGCCAGCGGCGTGTAGGAGGCCATCATGCCCTCCATGCGACTCGACAGGACCTCTGGGGACAGAGCACGCCCTCACTGACCGGCCCTGCCTGCCCTGTCCTGGAGACCTCACAGATGTACCCCAGGAGTCCCATGACCTCCCTCACGACCCCCCAGTCCAGGCTGCCCACTGCGGTCTCTCTGACCTCCTCCTTCCCAGCCCTGCCCCTGCTGAGGTTGCCTGTAGCCTTCTAGGGTCACTGAGCCTACATATCTGACCCCCCACCCCACCAACCTTCCCCAGACACACACTCCAGCGTCTCTTCCAGAAAGAGCCCTCCCTCCCCACCTCCTCCCTTCCTCCTACAGCCCTGCCCTCCAGGAGCTCCCAGCCTGGGGAAGACAGAGGCTTCCAGTGAGCAGCCAGTACTGATTCGACAACAAATGGGTGCAGTGAGTGCCCTGCATCTGGGAGCATCAAGGTGGAGCCCACACCCCGGCCAACAATGCTCAGGGAAGGAAGGCTTCCTGGAGGAAGGGGCCCTCCACCTCCATGCGACTTAAACAACCAGCAGAGGTTCAACCAGCCGAGCAGGGGGCTGGCATGCCAGGCTGAAGGGCAGCAAAGGCAGAGAAGAGAGAAACTGCCCCGTGGGGGCAAGGAGCCCTGTCCTTGGGGCTGGAGCATGAGGACAAGAGAAGGTCATGCCTGGGGAGACAGATGGTTCCTTGGGGACCCGAGCTGAGTGGGGGCTCCCCTGAGGCTGTAGGAAGCCAGTGGAGGGTCTTAGCTGTGGAGGGACTGTGGAGAAAGGCTGGGAGGGTGGAGGCCAGAGGAGGAGACCATTGGGAGGGGTTGGGGTCCGTATTAATGCAGATGCGGGAAAGACTAAGAGGGCCATGAGGGACATGGGACAAGAAACCACTGCCTGATTTGGTGACTGAGCAGATGCAGTGCATGTAGGACAGGACGGGGGAGGTGACTCCTGGGTTCCTGGTGTGGGTACTGGGATGGTAGCGCCATTTGCTGAGATGGGGTAGGGGAGCTGTAGGGGGTGTTTTGTACATGTGGCAGCAGGGGCAGCGGTATGAAGTGCAGTATGGGCTGTGATGAGCTCAAGGGGACCGTGGAACATTCCTGGGGAGGCTGCATCCAGGGGGCATCTGGGAACACTGGAGAGTGAGACACAGCCTGGGAGCAGGCTGGGAGACCTGAGGCCGTGGCTGCAGCCCCAGAAGGCTGGGCCATCTCGGGAGAGGGGGCAGAGAGAGAAGACAGGAAGAGCTGGGCTCTGAGGCCACGGCCTTGAAGCCCAAGGTCCAGCCTGGGACACTGGTCTGGTCTCAGAGTTCTGAGTAGAAGGGGCTGCCCATCAATCCCTTGGCATCTGCCTCAGAGACCCCGGCTCACCTGGGAGCAGGCAGCTGAGGCCCCTACCCCAGTTTGGCAGACTCAGGGAGCTCCCAGTGCCCTCCCTTCAAGACCTAGAAGGCTCCAGGTCCCCATGGGGCCGGGGAGGCCAGCCCCAGCCCAAGTTGTGGAAACAGCATTTGGGCAAAGCCCAGTCCACTCTGGACTCCTCAACACCTTCAGACTTTCTCTGGAGACTTCTGCTGACTTCTACTGTGGGCAGTAGGGTGTATGGTCATGTTAAAAGCACAGGCTTAGGAGCCCTACACTCCGGGCTAAAGCCTGGCTGTGCCCCTTACTAGCTGAGTGATCCCAGCAAGTCCCTTAGTCTCCCTGAGCCTCAGTCTCCTCATCTGTGAGATGGGATGTAACGATGCCCTTCCTCTCAGGGATCTGTGAGAATTAAGTGAGACAGAGCGTGTGGAACGGTGAGAACAGTGCCTGGCACACCGCATCGCTGTTCTGAATATGGAAATTCTGCCACCCCTCTGGGCCGCCCACCCTGCCATCTCCCCTCCTGTGTCCCACGGCCCCCACTGCCTCTCTCCTTTACTGATCTCAGCAGGTTGCAAGGCAGCAGCTCCCTGGGCTCCGATAGCCCTGGCGGGAGGTTTCTTGGGAGTCTAGTTACAGAGACTGAGCCCCACCCCGGCCGCCCTGCTCACCCTGGCCCAGCCGCTGCGAGTTCTGCTGCTCCTGTTGCTGCTGGTGCCGCCGTGCCAGCTTCTTCATCTGCAGGAGACACAGGGTGTGCCAGTCTCCGCCTCCAGCCCCACGTCGTTCCCGCCCCACCCTCATCAGGCCCCTGGTCTTCTGCCTGCACCCCCTCCCCCTCCCACCCCTGTCCAGCGGGGTGGCAGGTGCCTGTACTCACCTTTGCTCTTTGGTTCTGAAACCAGACCTGGACCACACGCACGCTGAGGCCTGTCTCTGCCGCCAGCGTCTCTCGGACCTGCCCATAGAGAAGGAGACGGGTCAGGCCTGGGGGTAGGTGGGGGGGGCAGCAGCTGGGAGGCAGCAGGTTTGGGGGGATGGGCGGGGAGGGGGAGGGACGCCCAGCTCCCAGCAGGAGCAGAAGGGGTGGTGTCTGGAAAGGCAGCACGTGCGGGGGTGTCAGCCTCCACCCCACCCCAGCCGCCCCTCACCTTCCGGCAGGGCTTGGAGGAGACCTCAAAGGAGGCCTTGAAGGCTCTTCGCTGCTGCGTCGTGAGGATGGTCCGGGGTCGTTTGGGCCTCCGCGGGTCCTTCCCGTCATCCCCACTGCCCTTATTCTGGCTGCCCTGTCCCTTGGCCGGCTTCATGTCCCCATCTTCGTCCTCGCTCTTCACTGTGGGGGACACACCCCAGCCTGTCAGCCTTGTATCCTCAGGCAACTTGCTACCTGATGGGGTCCCATCACCTCCTGCTAACACCTGCCACGACTCCCCAGTGCCCTCAGGGTAAAGACCACCCCCTCCCCCCGGCCCACAGGCCCTGCCTATCTAGTCTCTCCTCTCCCATCTGGGCCCTGTGTGTCCCCTTCCCCAGCACACACTCCTCACTTCCTTATCTTGGACCCCCAGGGAGACCTGAGCCAAGGCCCCCAGACCTGCTCTGCTGACCCCACAGGCAGACACACCCAGGAAGGCACCCTGGTGAGCAGGCAGAGACACACAAGCACGCATGCACTGCACACTCAGATGCACATGCGTTCAGAATGGTAGAGATACAGGCCCACATGGGGACAGGTATGGGCGCTGCAGAAGCACACAGGTGTACACGTGGCTGGACACACCGAAGGGAGCACAGGATGCTCACTTGTGGCCGATCTGCTGTCCTCATCAGGACCATGGCCCGCCTGAGGAGAGATGCTGGCATCTGTGTTCATTCTGGCCCTGGGCTTCCCCTGACCCATCTTGCCTGGGACCCACCTTGTCCTGCTGGCCTCCGGTGCCCGGGAGACCCCAGCCCAGCATGTCAGCCTTTGGGAAAGCCAGTTCCCACGGCACTAGCCCAGCACTAGCTGGGCCTCACGGCCCAGAGAGGAGGCTACCAGGGGCCTGCTTCCTTGGAGCTTCCAGGGACTAAGAATTGATGAGCAAAGACACACACTCCAGACGTTCTCACACAGGAGTACTTGTGACCATGACATGTGCACGCATGCACACACACACGTAGAGGTGCATGCTCACAGGCGGGGACATACAGACATGCACACATCTGAACAGACACACACACCTGCATGCAGAAGCATGTGTATTCACCCAGAGGCACACCCACACCCACTTCCATGCCCGAGTTGTGGGTCTCAGAGATGCCAGCCCCAGACAGATAGCAGAGCCTCCCTCCCACCCCCCATGCCTCCTGCTGACCCTGAGTCTGAACTGGTCTCCTTTATCCTAGACCATCTTCCTCTGAGCATGAGCCCCTGTGGAGGGGACCTCCCTCTGAGAACCCTTCCCTAGGCCTGGCGTGAACATACCAATGGCAGCTGGCTGGCCTCTACTCTCCCACAGGAGCCCAGGCAGCCTGGCCGCCGTGGTGCCCTGCCCAGGGATGGACAGAGGTACAGGTGGCTTGGGAGCTCACACCTCCAAAGGCTCTGGCAGGGACAGTGCTCCTTCGTGTGGGCAGGTCCTGTGACCGTGGGCTCCAGGTTCCCCACAGGGCCCGGCAGATCAGGGCGCCTCCTCCCCACGCCCCCTGCTCCAGTCCATCTTCGCCACCCCCAGGAAGGACAAGGTGCCAGCCTGCTCCCTGACTTTTCCTTCCTTAAGACTTGTTCCCGGCTGGCCCTGCCCTTCCTGCCAGGAGGGCTCCAAACTGGTAAAGTCTTTTGGGGGTTGAAGCAGGGTAGAGAGGAGGCTTCACCCCGGGAAATGGAGTCTCTCCCTCCACCACTGAGGGCCCCAGTCTCCCCATGCAGTGGGGAAAAAGGGAATAGCTTGGGGCTACTGCTCCCCACTGCTGAAGACTCTGGAGGGTGATGGAGAAAGGCTGCATCAGATCAGACACCTGCAGCCTGCAGACCTGGTGCTGGGAGAGACCCCTGGGATGCTGTGCTGTCGGGGGGGGGGGTGGCCACAGCAAGGATTAGAGAGGGGGAGGGTGGTGGGCCAGAGAGCAGGGGGTGCGCCAGCACGTGTGTGCAAGCTACAGTACATGTAAGCACGTAGATGGACATGTGCAGCCATATGCATAGGTGTTGACTCCGTGAGTGTGCTGGGGCGTGCGTGCACATGTTGTTTACATGGGTGTGGGCTTCTGCATGCTTGGGCATGTACGCACATGTCTACACATGGACATGTGTCTGTGTATTTACACTCCTGGGCATGGGTATCCACACATGCATTTTATGTGCTTGTGTGTGTGCATCTGTCATCACATGCACCTACACCTGTGCGTGATAGCGTCCAGGTACATTCGTGTGCCTGTGGGGCTGTGCACACGTGTCTGTGTGCGCCCCACATGTGCACGTGTGTACTGAACACATCAGTGCGCGTGCGTATCGGATGTGGGTGCAGTGTCTGTGTATAGTGCAGGTCCTGGGGTCACAAGCGGGCTTCTCCTGTAGGGGCAGCTCTCCCCACCACCTGCCCCAGCTCCAGGGGCAGCTCACCGGAGTCAGACTCGTCGGGGCTCACGGAGCTGAGCAGGTCCTTCTCCTTCTCGTAGTCACCCTTGCACAGTAGCTGGCCCTCCTTGAGCACAAACTCGTCGCCCTTCCGTAGCTGCCGCTCACACACGCAGCAGCAGAAGCAGCCCAGGTGGTACACGCACTCCAGCGCCCGCATCACAAACTCAGTGGGGGCGATCTTCTCCATGCAGCCGCTGCACTTGGCCGCGAAGAGCCTGCAGGTGCAGAGTGGGCACATTGGCTGGGCTCAGGGGTCCCTCCCAGAGGCACTGTCCACAGAGCACCTTTTCCTCCCTCCACGCTGACCCTCCAGCCCAAGTGGGAGAGGCCCTCCCTGGGCACAGAGCCAGACAGTGGGAGCCCTACCCCCTTGGCTCACAGGGCCCTGGCGGCCTCACGGTGGGCACTGGGCAACCTGCCCGAAGGTGCCTTCTCCTGGGAGCATCAGCTCAGGGTCGTTCCCGCTCAGAGACACAGTGGCCACTAGAGGGCAGAGTGCAGGTTCAGCCTCTGCCTTCCCTGGGAGCCAGGTGGGCCCCTGCCCTGAGGGGAAGGCCAGGCAGCCCACAGGTCCCATCTACCCTTACTCTAGCACCGGCTCTCCTCCTCTCTACCCCTGCCTCTCCCCGACATCCAAGCAATCCCCAGCCTTGCCCAACCCATCACCCAGCCTGGGTCCCTCCTCTCCTGCCTGAGGGCTGCCCCAGTGCCCTCCCTGGGTTCCTGGCCTCTCCAACCCTTCAACTTACCATCCAGGATGAGAGCCAGAGGGATCTGTCTAAAACACACATCTGATCATGCTGCTTCCCTGCTCTAGACTCTTCCATGGCTCCCTAGTGCCCTCCGGAGAACCTTCAAGTTCCTGAGTCTGGCACTCAGGCCCTTCACAGTCCTGCCTCTTCTCTTACCCCTCTGCTCCCCGAGGCTTCGGCCCCATGGGACAGCCTGCAGTCTCTCCAGAGCACCATCACCTTCGCTCTTCAACATGTTCTGGCCCTTGCCTTGGCTACCACCTGCTTATCCCTCATCTTAGCTTAGGAATCTACACCGTGAACAGATATTCACGGAGCACGTATGGTGTACCAGCCGCTCTCCTAAGCGCTCTGCATGCAGAAATGCATTTCATCCTTGCAACAACCCTATGAGGCAGGAAATACCAATCCCATTTTAGAGATAAGGAAACTGAGGTGCTGGGAGGCAGAGTCACGTGCTCAGGGTCACGTGGGTAGTAAATGATGGAGCTGGCTCTGTTCCCGGGCCTGATCCAGTCCCTCCGTGACAGGGAGGATCCATCTTCCATCTCCGGAGACAAAGCTGGGGGTGGGGGCGGGGGTCTTCGTGACTCCGGCGAGTGTGCAGAAAGAGTCTGAGCAGCAGGGCCCCGCCTCTGCCTGCACCTACTGACCGCTCCTCCCGGCCCCCGATCCCTGTCACGTGCCCCGCTCTGTGGGAACAACACTTTGATGGAAAAATTTATGAAGAATCAAATTATTGCTGCTGGGAGGGAATTAAAACCATTTTTCATTCCCCACGTCCCCGGGCCACGTCTGCGGGCGCCACCTGGGGAGCACTGTGCACATCCCATCCCTCTTTACGGCCCGCCATCACAGGCACAGATTACAGCTGCAATTCTCTACTAATCGGTTCTGGAACAGAAATGGCCATAAATGCAAGGCTCTCGGCCTGCCTCCCTTCCCGGGGCTGCCATCAGCACCACCCATGGCGAGCTGGTGGGATGCAGTGGGCAGGGCCATTCCGAGCTCTGCCTGCTGCCCTGGCACCGGCCAGGGCACTCAAATTGGGGACACCCCAGCAACCCCTGCCATCCACCTCTAGTCTACCCAGCAGGCTCCTACTCATCCTGCAATGCCCAACTCCAATGCCACCTCCTCTGGGAAGCCTTCTTTGATGCCCCAGTCTGGGGGAGGTGGCATCCTCTATGCTTATCTCAGGCCTCAGTTCCCTCTACTATAAAATGGGGATGTCAACAGGATCTCCCTCAAAGGGCTGTTGTCAGGATTCAATGATACTGAGCATTTAACTCAATGAATGAGTACCATATCAGAGTGACGGCACATGGCCCTGTCAGCTCCCAGTTCTACAGAGGTTCAACTGATCCTCAAGGAGGCCTCAGTGTTTGAAAAGGCCATGAGCGAAGGCTTGGGGGGGTGCAGAGGCTCAGGCAGACAGGACCCCACTGGCCCACACAGTGCATGCCTTCACAACGGGTACGAGATGGATGCAGCTCCAATTTGGCCCTTTGGCTGGAGACCTTTGTTCAGGGTGCAACCCACTCCACTGTCCATGTACCCTAAGCAGAGGCCCTTAGGAACCTGGCTGGCCCTCCAACTCTGCCAAGGGGCTAGGGAAGGAGCCAGGTTTGCAGAACCTGCTGCTCTGACATGGAGGACACTTCTGCCTTGCCCCTCTCACTGCCTCCTTGTCCCTCTCCCCACACTCTACCTCCTGACCTGGCGGCCCCACTAAGGGCTGCAGCCTGGCCTCTGTGGCCCACGGGTGGACAGGCAATGGCTGCATCTCTGTGTCACCATGTCAGGGCCAGGGCCCCAGGCTGGGTTGGCACACCTTGGGTGGTTCCCGGAAAGGAGGCCCTCTTAGTCTGTGGGAGGGGGCAGCAGGGGGGAGGGGGGTGTGACCCGCATTTGCAGGCGCTGCCACCATGCAGGCTTCGTTCAGAACAGCCGCGCTAATGCCTTGGCAGCAGGGGGTCGATTGCTACTTTCTCCAAACTCATCAACACAATCTATTATTAATACTTCTCCAAAGCCTCGGTGCCGCCATTACAGAGGCAGCGCCAGCCACTTGGGGCATCATCTGTTATCTAGATTGCAAAAACTCAGGAAATAAAACAAACCGCACACTTTATAAACAGAATGTGCCATCCGTTTGGTCTCCAAGCATCTCTCCACCCAATAAAACATCGGGGGGGGTGCATGAAATACTCACTCCCAATTATGGGGCTGCCTTTGTCTACCGTGCCAGGGTGAGAGCTACCAACTGCATGTGTGGGAGGGGCTGGGGTGCCAGCGGGGTGCCCTCCTCCCTGTGAGCCCCCCACTCCCTCCCTCGATCTTCCCACCACGAAGGATCGGTGGAACCAGCCATTGAGAAGCAGCCCCAGCTACAGGCGGGCGGCACTGGAATCAGATGGACTCGGGTTCAATGCCTGTTTCCACCACTTGCTGGCTTGTGACTGAGCAAGTCATTTCCTCTCTCTAAGCTCACTTATCTGTATAATGGGCTCAGCAACACTGCCTGTTTCTCAGTGTGAAAATGCAGTGAGTTGTCAGGATAAAGCTTTAAGCACAGAGGGAGTGATTGGGGACTGGGGCAGGCCTCTCTGTGAATACTGCCCAGAAGCTGCAAATACTGACCAGAGATGTAGATTTGCTCAGGCTGAAAAGCTCCGGGCCACCCAGCCTCCCTTCCCCTCCTGCCCCAGAGATGCTCCAGAGCCAGATGTGAAAGGCCTGGAAAGCATCAAGGGCACTGGATTTGGAGCCCTGGTCCTGTTCTCCATTCCTGACTGGCTCTGTGACCCTGGGCAAGTCTGAACCTCACTTTCCTCATCTGTGAGATAGGGACAACAGTCCCCACTCCCCAGCTGGGCTGGGGATTCCAGATGGGTGTGTTGCTGCTTCCCACACTTGGGCTGGGAGGCCAGGATGGGGCAGGCCCCGGGGTCAGGGGACGATGGGGTGCTGTGGGGCAGCTCCGAAGCTCTGGCCCGGGGTGGGGTGGGGGGGAGCTCCCTGTGGCTTTCCCTCTAGCTGCCCCGCCCTCTCAGTGCCAATCCCCCTGCCCTGGCTCCTCCCCCAATCCAGAAGCTCCAAATCTAGACAGCAGCTTCGCGTCGTGACCACAACACAGACACACAGGCTTGCTGGCAATCCACACATCCCCCCTCCCCATTTTTCATGTAAACCGCCGACCCTTTCCTCCTCACGCTGTGCCTACAACCTAGAACGCCATTCCCCCTCTCCCAGCCTCTGCCTGGCAAATATCTGCTTATGAAGGATTTAGCTTGGGCATCCCTTCCTCCAGGAAGCCCCCTTCTCCTCTCCAGTCTCAGACACTTCTCCTGAGGACTGCACTTTACGTATTTCCAGGTGCACCTTCCCCATGGTCACCTCTGTGTCTTCAGTGCTGAGCCTAAGTCCCTGCACACACTAAGGTGAGCAGTGAATGTTTGCTGAATGAATGCTGAACCATCCAATATAGCCCTGTTCAGCCCGTGAGGCAGGGCAAGTCAGTTCCCACCCCCAAGCCGGTCTGTGCGAGCCTCACCCACCTGCCCTGGGGAGACAGGACCACCTGGGAGGGGAGCTGGGTGTGGGGCAGGAGGCTAAAGCAGGCAGCCTGCGGTTCCCTCCTGGCTTCATAACTTTTCCCTGTGTGACTCTGTTCAAGACAGTGAGCCTCAATTTCTTCATCTGTAAAATGGGAATGATGGTACCTACCTATGGGGTTGTTGGGAGAGCTGAATGCATGTAAAGCCCTCGGCCCTGTGCTGGCATGAAGAAGGCATCCCACAAGAGCTGGCTTCTGCCTTTCTCTTGTTCCACGTGAGTCCAACATGCTTTCATTGATTATCCTCGCTGGGGTCTCCCAGGGGTCCCTGGGAGCAGCCTTCCTGACGCAGGTCCCAACCATTCCCCCTTCTCATGACCACCCTGGGTTCTGGATCCATCCTTCTAGCTTCTGTCTGGCCTGGGCTGGACAGAGCACTCCTGGCTCAATTCTCTGTCTCATTAATATCATTGAGCTCAGTTAACATCTAACTGCATCACCCCATTAAGTCCTCACAGAACCCTAAAAGAAAAACGTTTCCATCTCCGTTTCACAGATGAGCCCAGGAAGATGCAGAGGGCAGGTTCAAGGTCACACGGCAGCATCACCATATACTCTCTCCCTGCTCTGTGCATCCAAATGTTTCTTTGTTCATCAATTACCCTGGCCCTTTGCTCTGAGTACCATGCCCACGTCTGTCTGCCCTCAAGGCTCTGAACACCCCGAGTTCTTGTTACTTGGCATAAGCCCAGCACCCAGTTTCTTAAACCAAACTGAACATCTCCCCCTCCCCCAGGATCATCTGTGATTGCAGATTAAGAAATACCCTTTTTCGGGATGTCCTTCCCTTAAAGAGTCCCAGGCTACGACAACATGTCTCCATCTCCTTTGAGTTTTTATTGGCTTATTTATTTAATGCTCAATTTATTAAACTCATAAAGCTAATAAACGAAACTCAGAAAGCCAATTTTTTCGGGAGCATTTGAACATGGATTACAAAACTGATTAATTGATTTCTCTTAAACTATTGACACCTGCAGTGATGCATGCAGTACAGCTGATTCTTTTACCTCTGATAAAACTGCTTTCCTAACGTCCCGGGGCCCCCTCCAGCCTCTCCTCACGGGTTTTCATCCCCAGACCTTGGAGTCCACATAGCACTCATTAGGCTTGGAATCCTGGCTCTGTCACTTCCTTGCACTGGAACCTTACACAAGTCCCTTCTCCTCTCTGAGCCTCAGTGACCCCATCTGTCCAGTGGGGATGATGGCTGGGGGCATGAGACAGGCTCAACACGTGGGGATCATGATCACCGTCATCATCGCTCCAAGACTTTCCAGCACCAGTTCACTATCCTTGCGGAGTAGAAGCTCCTCGGCCTCCTCCTCACTGTACTGCCATTTCCAGACCCCCATTACTGTACTTTACAGTTTATGTAGCCCCTTGCTGGGTTCTCAGTCCAAGAGCTCCCAACAGTTTTAGGATAAGCCCAAAGATCTAATCATGGCATTCAAGGCCCCACTCTACCCCTGTCACACCTGGCCTCAGCTGCTCTGCTACAGCTGCCACGCTTCTCATTGTTCCCTGAACACAGCAAGTCCCTTCCTGCCTCCTTAGCACCTAAAATTCCATCTGACTCTATGACCTATCTTCTCAACCCCTTCCCTTTACTTCTCATTGAACTCCTCTTCATCCTTCAAGACCCAATTCAAGTGTCACCTCCTCTGTGAAGCCTTCCCTGATACCCACAGATCCAGATATTTGTGTGTCGGAAGCCCCCACTGACTTAGAAATAAGGAACTGGGTCTAATTCAATCCCCTACCCTTTGCTCTGGCATTGAGTTGGTGGTTAGTGACTATTTGTTGAGTGAATGAATAACCTTGGGAGAAATGAAATGGGCAGCCAGGTAGGACAATAGAATATTGGCTACTCTGCTTCTGGGGGGTCTGAGAACACTACCAGCTAACAAGATAAGTGAACTTGCCCTCCCGTGCCCCCTCCACAGCTAAACAACCTGGAGTCCAGTGTCCCAATTTTTTATCAACGAAGTTCTACACATCACTCCTGTTGGGCTGGGAGTCCTGCAGTAACACCCCCCACATCCGCACTGCACTGTCATCCATAGTTCACAGGGAAAGCCCTGGGAGTGCCAAGTTGGTATAAAATGACTTCCCTGACCTTTAAGTGATTGGGCCAGGCCTGGACACCTGACTCAAGGTGGGCCAACTGGACCCTCTGTCCTGTGTCTCTTCCTTCTCCTGCTCATTCAACGGCCCTTTTAACACCCCCCACCCCCATCCTCATCCTCAGAGGTATGGCTTTCCACATCTCCAACACCAGCTATGTGGCCTTGGGTCATTCACATCCCTTCTTTGAGCCTCAGTTTCCTCTTCTGTAAAATGGGGGTGTTAATCCTTCCCTCACCTGGTGATGTGAGAAGGCCTAGTCCAGAGGGCATCTCGGCAGGTGTGTGCTCCCTCTCCCTCCCCAGTCTAAGTCTCAGGTGGTGCCCAGTGCAGGCTCTGGAACCTTCTCTTCTGAACCTCCAATTTCAAGTCTGAAGCCCCCATCACATCATTGGGTCTGAGTTCTCCCTGAGGCATGAGCTTCTGTGAGACCCTCCCCCAGGGCCACACTGGGGACCAGGGAGATTCTGGACCTGGTCTCCCTTAGGGCCTCTCCAGGCCCAAGTCCCACAGTCCCTGGAAACACTCCCTCCATGGGGACCATGAGGCTTGGCACCTGGAACTGAAGCCCCTCTGTCCCCACTGTCCACACCTTCACGGATTCACCCAGCAAACACGCAAGGAGTCTGACTCTGTGCCAGGCTCATGCAAGATGTTTGGCGAACAGAGTCAGATCATATCTCGTCCCATGGGAGCTAGCATAACGTGACATGTGCTTTGATGGGGTACACTCAGCAGGCTGAGGTGGGCATAGAAAGGCAAGATAGTCAATCTGGAGGAGATCTGGGGACTTCCTGGAAAAGGTGACATGACACAGAGCTAAAAGAAATTGGTCCTGGAGGCAGAAAGAATGGTCTGAAGAGTCTCAATCCTAGCTCTGCCACTTACCAGCTGCCTGACCTTGGGGCCAGCCACCTCTACTCTCTGAACCTGTTTTCCAGTCTGAACACTGGGACCACGATCCCCACCTAACATGTGATCATGCTCCCATGTTTGCCCTCTCTGTGCCACACCTCCACAGGCTGGCGTGGGATCCCAGGATGGAAGGGCCGCAGAGCACCAGGACAGGCCCCCGTGTAGTAAGCGCTCAGGAGGTGGCTCCGATTAGTATGGCTCCTGGGACTGTGGCGTCTATGACGACGCTGGTTGCGAGATGAGCTGGAGTTCACAGGAGCCGAGGGGACAGGACTCTAGACACTCTTGGGGGTCCAGCTGCTGCTGCTGCTGCTGCTGGAGGCTGCCTGTCACTTGGAGGAGCTGATGCGGTGAGAGCAGGCAGAGGGAGCTGCCTGGCCGCCTCCCTCCCCGACTCGTTGACATCTCCCCCACGTGCCTGCCGCGTCCTTATCATTCCGCGCGTAGCTGGTTTTTATTTTGAGACAAAAAGGGGCCTGTTGATGGGGATCCAACTCAAACCAGCTGCAAACATCTGCTTTGATGCGGCGGCGGCGGCGGGCCAGGCGGGCGGCGGCGGGAGCCGCAGGCGGGGGCCCCGGTGCGCGCGCGTCAATCACGCGGCTGGAATGCTTGGCGTGGCCGGTCGCTGGGACCGGCGGCCGCCGGCGCGCGGGCCTCTCCGCAACCTAGCCGCGCCGGGGCCGGGCCTGCCGTGAGGGCTGCCCCGGCGCTTCCTGCGGGCGCACAGACCCAGCTGTGCGGGGCCGCTGGCTCCAAGGCCCTTTGATCCCGGCCCAGGGCGCTGTCGGGAGCCCGCAGCCGGGGCTCGAGGTCACGGGCCAGGGGCAGGGAGGGACAGGCCCAGCTGGGAGCCCGGGGTACCATCCAGGGGCCAGCCTGGCCAGGCAGGCACACATTCGGTGATTCCATACATATTTATTTGGCACCTACTACGTACCAGGCACTGTCTGGAGGCTGGGGATAGAGCAGTGAGTCAAATGGACAGTCTCTCCCAACCCCCCCCCCCCAGCTTCCAATCTAAAGGGTGAGGGGACAGGCAACAGATAGATCTCTAGCAGACAGAGTGTAACAAATGGTGACAATGATGAATAATAAAGAGGCAAAGAAGAGTGACGGGGCGGGGGCGGGGTGTGTGTGTGTGTGTGTGTGTGTGTGTGTGTGTGTGTGACCAGGAGATTTAGAAAGAACAGTCAGAGACCTTAGTGAGATATCTGGGGAAAAGGGGTTCCCAGCAGAGCGAATAGCAAGTGCAAAGGTCCTGAGGTCTGAGTGTATCTGGGGTGTTGGAGGAAAGACAAGGAGACCCATGTGGCTGGAGCAGGTGAGCAACAGGGGAAGGGGCTAGGAAGGGGCAGGTAGAAGGAGGGGCAGGTCACGTGGGGTTTTGGAGGGAGGGTTTGAGCAGAGGCGGGGTGTGATCTGATCTGCATTTTTACCAGGTTCCTCAGGTAGCTGCCTGGGGGCCCAGAGATGCTTTGGGAGTTTATCTCAATAATCCAGGCAAAAGATAATGTCGGCTTAGACCAGGGAAGGTGCTGAGAAGTCACCCTACCTGGGATGCATTCTGAAGGTAGACAGGGACACGAGAGGATGTGAGAGAAAGGACAGAGGCACAGGTGAGTCCAAGATTTGGGGGCCTGAACAACTGGAAGGATGGAGTCGCCACTAAATGAAATGGAGACCGAGGCGAGGTGGGGGAGGGGAGAGTCAGGAGTGCAGTTCAGGACATGTTACATCTGAGCTGAATTCTAACAGCCATGTGGATGTGTCCAGAGGGCAGTTGCATGTACGAGTCTGGTGTTCAGAGAGAGGCCCTGGGCTGGAGACACTGTGTGGGAGCTGCCAGGATGGAGACATACACGCTCATACACATACACACTCCTACAGAGTGAGTTATATGTGGCTTGGCACCTGATAACTAGTCTCTCACCTTTGGGGCTCTGACCCCTGGGGGTGTAGGGCAAGGCCCAGACTCTGCCCCAGGAGTTTCTTTTCCATTTGGGGATATTGGGGCTTCTCCGGGAAACAGACCTCTCTTGGTGACATCAGGGAGAGACAATCAATGGTGCAGGGCAGGTGGAAGGTGGGGCATCACGACCCTCTGATCATCCCCCACCTGCCTCTTCCTGCCCTCCAGCCAGGGCCTACGTGCAGCAGAGGTCTGTGTGCTCCAGGCCAGGCCCCAAGCTAAGGGCTTTACCTGTATTATTTCATTAACCCTTGGGTTGACACTTTTCCCTCTTTTTTCTGCCCTTCCCTGGTGAATTCCATTCATTTGATAATTAATTTATCCACTCATCCATCAACATTCACTGAGCACCTACTATGAGCCAGGCCCTATGCCTTCTCTTCCCACCTGCTCATCAAACCCCTCTGAGCTGATCCTAGGTTCCCTTCCCCCATTCTCACTGAGTCACCAGCTCCAGGTTGCCAAATCCAGCAGCTATTATTATTTTTTTTTAAAAAAATTTTCTATGTTTGATTTTATTTTATTATTTTTTAGAAACATCAATTTTTATTATTATTTTTTTCACATCTTTATTGGAGTATAATTGCTTTACAATGGTGTGTTAGTTTCTGCTGTATAACGAAGTGAATCAGCTATACATATACATATGTCCCCATATCCCCTCCCTCTTGCGTCTCCCTCCCACCCTCCCCATCCCACCCCTCTAGGTGGTCACAAAGCACTGAGCTGATCTCCCTGTGCTGTGCAGCTGCTTCCCACTAGCTATCTATTTTACATTTGGTAGTGTATATAAGTCCATGCCACTCTCTCACTTCGTCCCAGCTTACCCTTCCCCCTCCCTGTGTCCTCAAGTCCATTCTCTACGTCTGCGTTTTTATTCCTGTCCCAGCAGCCATTATTATTGTTATTATTACTTACTAAGATTTATTAAGTGTTTCCTACATACCAGGCCCTGTGCCTTATTTGCACACAGACTCCGCCCCCATAAGACCCCTTAGAGACAGGCTCTGGCGCTCTTTTCACAAGAGAGGAAAGTGGTGCTTGGAGAGGGTAACACAACGGCTCAGAACTGTCAGAACTGGGGCTCCAGAGCACACCCTCGCAGCCTCGCCTCCTGGCTTCCTGGACCTCCCTGTGCGTGAAGCCCTCTCTTGCCTCAACCTCACCCTCCCTGCCCGCCACCTGGAATGACTCTGCACTTGCTCCGTTAGCTTAGCGCTGTGGGCCCATGACCTGGGCTGGGCCTGGGGGTGCCAAAGGTACAGATATGAGGGGCTGAAAACACAGGTGCAAGATAAGAAACCCCACACACCACAAGATGTAGAGGCCTTTGGATTTCTCTCCAGGGTCCTGAGTGGCCAGAATAGGCCAGGCCCAAGGCTGCGGCCTAGGAAGGGCTGAGCGATCCAGGACAGGGCCTGAGGAAGTGTAAGGTCAGCGGGGTGGGGGAGAAGGACTGACTTCCTGGAGAAGGGGGCTATAAAGAGTGTAAATAATTGAAAGGGGCAAGTGCTGGCTGGGATGCAAACAGGAGTGTGTCCAGTCCCAGTGTCTGGGCTCTGGGTAAGCGGGGGCAGAGGAGCAGAGAGGCCGTTCTGGGAGGGAGGGGCTGGATAAAAGCAAAGCCATGAAGAAAATGGAGGCCATTTTCAGGGTTAGGGAGACAGTGGGTCAGAAAGGTTGGAGCTTAGGTGAGAAAGGAGAAGGGTCAAGCCAGAGGCCTTGAATGTTGGGCTAAAGAAGATAGACAGGTCAGGTTTCTTTTGTTTCCATCTACTCATCCATCCATCTCTCCATCCACACACACACCCATGCACCGATGCATGCATGTCTCCATCCATCCACCTGCTGGGCTATCCACCCATCTCCCACCCAGCCACCCTTCTCAGCCATCCATCCATCCAACGTATACTTAGGCACTCGCTCTGTGCCAAGTCCTGTGCCATGATTCCTCCTCTTGAAAGCAGAAACTGCCTTTTAAGACTTACTGTAAGGCTTGTTCATTCTGTAAGCATTTACCTAACACCCACCATGACCAAGTGCTGTGCTAGGTGACTAGGAATCAACGGGGAACAAGACACAGGGTCACTTCCTCTCAGTGAGCTCCTGGTGTAATGGGGAACAAGATATTCCAGGGGAAAGGGGTCTCAGAAGGAGATATCCAGGGCACCACAGAGCCTAACAGCTGACCTCACTGATGTTTTGGCCCCGTCATTCTGACCCCAAGGATTCTGGACTCCCTATACATAGACCACAGCATTTTAATTAGGGTTATAACAACATTGATAAACTCCCTTTGAGCAAGTGTTTTCTGGAACAAACTCCATTAAGGCAACTTAATTTTTTGATCAATTTTCTTTCTAGTGCAGTTAAATAATTTACAACTTTTTCCATTTCCATTTTTATTTTACTAAAATTATTTTCATTGAGATAAACTATTTCCCATGAAAAATTTTCGATAAAGGTTTGCTCCATTGTCAGGTTTGTGCCTGTATTGTATCTTACTGATTATCAGGATTTGACTCTGCGGTTAATTTGTAGCCAGTGACACATTTTACCATGAGCAGTTTCACTGCTGTCAGTTGCATTTTGTACTGCTTAATTTACCAAGTTAAATTTACCCCCAGGCTCAGGTGGTTTCTAATGTTAGCAACAAAATCACCAAAGCTGATGACCACAAATTTTACCAGGCAGCCAATGAAAACATGCTCAGGGTCAAAACCACCGGTCAAGACAGCCTTGTGATATCTTACGTTGGGTGCGAAATGTCCAGCTTCAGCTGGGACCCCATAGACTGAGTGTGCTCTTTCTTACTCAGTGATCCCTCCCCTGACACCTCCCTCTCCCGCTTGTAACGCCCAGGTTCTGGTGGCTGCTTCTCTACACTCTGGTCATGAGCCTGAGTTTGTCAAAACAGCCCTTAAAGCTGGCAGCCAGCAGCCCACTGCGCAGCACAGCCCTCTACGGGCAAGAAGAGCCGTCTCCTCCCTTATTCCCTACCGTATACTCCTCTTAAAGCGGCCAGAGATAACATTGTTAGCCCAGCCACTGAGGGCTTCACTGCCCAATCTCACGAGATCTGGACCACCCCACCCCCAGCCTCCCAGATGCGCTTGTGTGCGCGCGCGCGCGCGCGCGCACACACACACACACACACACACACACACACACACCTGTGCTCTTGCTGTCCAGTTTCTGAACCGCACCCTGGCATACATTCCCACTGTCACACTCACAGGAACCACACCAGCCCTGTGCTCATAGCTTCACAGGCAGGGGCTTCACCAGTGCCTCATGACCCCCCTCGGAGGCAGGAGTCCCTTCCTTACCAAGGTCACTCAGCTGGTTTCGTAGAGGGAGGGCCCCATCCCCGGTCAGCCGGGCTAGTAAAACCGCCTCTCTCCTGCCTTCCTGGAGATTAGGAAGCTGGCTGGGGACTGGGGAGCAAATGCCCCAGACCTGCTCTCGGCCAGTGGCCTGTCTGTGCCCGGCTGACACTGCAGGGACACAGCCATAGTGCATGGGCAGAACACGTCCCCCAGCTGAGGGGCCTGAGAGTCGATAACCCGAGAAGTGGGTGCAGGAGCAGAGTGGACTCCAGGCCCGGGGGAGGCCGGGGGGAAATGCTGGAGGAGGAGGCCCTCAGAGGTGTGGGTGGCATTTATTCCCTCCCCGCGGTCCGGGCCCTTGCCAGGCAGTAAAAAGAGGCTCTGGGAGACCGCCTCCCCGGGGCTCCGCGCTCGGGCGCTCCGGGAGGGTCCGGGCCTGGGCCCCGCCGCGCACCGCGCTCCGGCCCCGCCGCCCGGCCGCCCGTTTAGTGGGTAACTGATCGCCCCGCGCCCCGCCCCAGCAGCCCGAAGCCCGCCCGAGCCGCTTAATCACCGCCCGCCCGGCCGCATTAGCATAGTAATGGCCTTTAAATTGAGCCTCTTTGTTTTTTAATTAAGCTCCCAGCAGGTACAGAGAAGAGCGATTATTGAGGAAGCTGCCAGCGCTAATCGCCCGCAGTCATTTGACAATTAAAAAGCGCCCGGCTTTAACCCCTTCCCTGCGCCCACAGCAGTTCCCTCGGCATTTATCCAGCGCCGACTGTGTGCGCGCCTTACGCGTGGGACCCCCCGGCCCCGCCCCTAGAACTCGGAGGGACCCCTGCCACGCCTCGATTTTGCTAAGGAGCAAACTGAGGCACAGAGAGGGCGGGTAATTTCCCCAAGACACACAGCTAAGCTTGAGCGTGGAGAGCGGGGCTGGCAGACCGGGTGCGAGAGAGAGAAATCCAGCTGCCTGGGTTTTGCGCCTGGCACTGCCCTCTGCTTGGTGCCCGGGCGCCTTGTGAGTCAGGTGGGCAAAATCCTCCTGCTTTAAGGCCCAGGTGGGCACCTACCAACCTCCATGGCAACAGCCCTCTCCTTGGAATTCTCAGGACATCCTCTCCCCTTGCTAGTTCACCCATTCCCCAAATACCGATGTGGTGTTTACTGTATGCAAGGTGCAGTGCTGGGCACTGGGGACAGCTGTGGCCAAGGCAGAAGTGGGCTCTGCCCACATGGCCCTACAAGCCGAGAAGGGAGACAAGAGAATAGGAAGATATCGCAATGGTTCATTAGCCAGCCCAAGCTGGGGGCCGCATCAGAGAAGACCACTCTCCTGAAGACAGAGGTTTGAGACAGAGAGGAAGGAGAATCAGCCAGGTGAGGGTGGGAAGCGATGGACAGTCCAGGCAGCAGAGGAAACAGTGCGAGCAAAGACCCAGAGATGGGACCAGCATTAACCAGAAGTAAAAGCTGCGGAGATGTGTGTGTGGCAGGGGACGAGGGAGGCTGCAGAGTAGCAGGAGCCAGCTGGAGTGCGCAGGGTCTTGCAGACCATCTACTTTTTAAACTGGGGGTGTTTTTAAAATAATTGGACATATTTTTGAATAGGTAGTGCACTGCATGGTCTAATATTCAAATGTAAAGAAGGCTGTTCACTGCTCTCTCCTCTACCCCGTCCCTAGTCCCTAGCCATGCAGATCCCCTCCCCAGAGACCAGCCAGGTCTTCCATTCAAGCCGCCTTCCTGAGAGAGCCCGTACACAAGCCCCTGTAGGTCCATTATTCCCCTTCCACAACTTTTTTTTTTTTTTAATGAGGACTGGTTGGGGGGGTTGTCCAATTTTTTTTTTTTTTTTACACAAACACTACCTTACACACTGTTCTCCTTGTGTCCCGCCCACCCCTCCCCCGCCCTCCTGCATGACTGCTGGAGAGGACGCCACGTCTTGGCCTGGAGCACCTCCTTATACAGCTGCTTGATACTCTATTGTATGAGCAAACCCTAATTTATTTAACCCGTGCCCTGTTGATGGCCTTGCGGGCCATTTAAAGGATTTTTGTCTTAATCTCAAGAGCCATGGGAAGCCATTGAAACGTTTTAAGTGGGGAGTGGCTGGAGCGATTTACATTTTTAGAAGATCATTTTGGCTGCTGAGTAGGGACCCAGGGTAGGGGGGAGTGCAGAGTGGGAGCAGGGAGACCAGCTAAGAGGATCACTGTCGGTGCCCTGCCAGTGAGAGGGGCAGGGAGTCCCGGCCAGGGGGTGCAGGAGCGCGAGAAGGGGGCAGGTTATCCGAGAGCGATGTAGGGCGTGAGATGGGCTCTGGGCTGGGTGGGAGGAGCCCGGGGTGACTCCCTCGACCTGACCCTGTCCGATGCCTGGTGAATGGGAGAGCCAAGACCGGGATGCGGACGGGTAGTGGTGGACGGGGACGGCGTGGAGACTCCAGGTCCGAAGTTACCCTGGTTTCACTGCACCGACAGCCAACGCAGCACCTGATTCATCCCTGGGTCTGGGATCTCCGCACCACCCCCCACCCCCCGTCAGGCTCTCCGGATCTGAGCCCGGCTCCCTGACAACCAGCCTCAAGCCCCATCTCTGCCTGCTCTCCCTTTAGAGGGGCCTGCTGCTGGTGGCCCTGAACCCCCCTTTCATCCATGCCACGCTGAGGCTGTGTTTCTGGAGACAGGGCGGCCCCGAGAAAGCCTGGCAGCTGGCTTTTTAATAAAGGTAGAGGAGGCTTCTTAGAGCATGGATGTCGGGGTGAGAAGAAGGGCTCTGGACAGATTCTGCCCCTGGTCACCACTGGGGAGGGACACACCTTCTCCTCTGCCCTTCGCTCCCTGGTGGGAGTGGGGCGTAGACCCCCCACGCCCCGGAGCCCCCGGACCTTGCCCCTGACTCAGAGCAAGAGGCGTCCTCCCGGAGAGGAGCTGCGGTAGCGGCAGCCAGGACCACCCTCTGCCCCCGTGAACCCCACGGAAGGAGGCAGGGAGCACTGCAGGCAGCGAGGGGTTAACAGTAGGCCCACCCCCATCTATCAGCCAGCATCTCCCAAACAGACGGACAGACAAGGCAGCTGTCCAAACAGGCCTGTGTACCTGGCCACAGCCGCAGAGAGGACAGGGCAGTGGCTGTTTACTCTGCTTCCCTCCCCCATCACAGTCTCACACACACACACACACACACACACACACACACACACACACACACACGGCCTCGCAGGGCATCTGCAATCTCCCCTTGGGGATGTGCCCTCCACCCCCTGCTCCTCCTACCACCCCAGAGAAGATTCCTAAATGTTCAACTCTGAGAAAAGGATGTCCTTGCTCAGGGCTCTGGGGGGCGGGGTGTGTGGGGGAGCTCCAGGAGTTGGTGACTGAAATGGCTGATTGGCCCAGATGGGCCACAGTCACCCTAGGCCCATCAGAGCTCACTCCCAGGTGCCCACTCTCCGTCCAGGGGACTCCCGGCAGTGCTCCCCGATGCCCACTTTCTGCCAAGAGCAGAAGCTGAATGTCTCAGAATCTGGAGACCCGGTGAAGCTGGTGTGTCTGCGGAATCACCTTCTCAGACCACCTCCTGGGAATATGTCTGCCCAGGGCTCCCAAGGGGGACTCTCCAGGCTTCCTGGGCCCCATGCCTTCTGCCCTGTTCCTCACAGCTCCCAGGCAGCTCCAGCTCAGCGTCCCAACCATAACGCCTCAGATGCCTCAAGAGAAGCTGACCTCACTGACTGGCCTCCAGACTGGTGTCTCCATATCCCTGAGGCCACCAACAGCCACCCTGCACCTCTGCCTGAGCAACGCCTGGGTCCTCCCTCGCCCTCGCCACCTGTACCCACATTTGACTCACCATCAGGCTCCTATGTGGCTCTCGATCTGACCTTCCTGTCTGGTGGTGAGCTGTTTAGGGGACCTGGGTGTGTTAGGTGCCCACGGTGCCTGGCCACCAGCATGCCGCACCCTCCCCCTTCCTCTGCTGGTGGTCCCACTCACTCTCCCAGGTCCCCTCAAATGCCTTTTCCCTTGGGAAGTGCCCCCACAGGGTCAGGCTCTCCCCCCGCCCCAGCACCAAGAGCACTGTGTACTGAGCACCTGCTGCGTGCTTGGCCCTGGGATGAGCTCATGCATTATCTCTCATTTCCTCCCAACCCTGTAAGGCAGGGAAAACGACCACCCATTTCACAGATGAGTAAACTGAGGCTCAGAGAGGCAATGTGCCTTGTGCCAAGCCTCGCAGCTACAAAGTGTCAAAGCCCCAAATAAGAGAGAAGGTCGGTGTATGATTTGGCAAAGGACAAAAAGAGCTGCTTGCTTGGTATGTGAGCAGAGTTCCTGGCACTGTGCCTGGCACAGGCTGGCAGTGGGAAGTGCACAACTCTGACCAAGTCCCTGTTGCAAGGCGCCCCATGGGTCTGTGGACCTCATCACATCAGGCCATCTCTGGACTCACAGCTGGCATTGCTGGGGTGGAGGGGTGCGTGATAAAAACAAACGCTCCCGCTTACCCAGCGCTCTCTGTGTCCTGCTTTATGGAGGCCACCGAGGCTCGGAGAGGGAAGCTCTTGTCTGGGCTCATCGTGCCGAACACGGTGCAGCCAGGATTCTGTCTCAGGCTGTGTACACCCCTCCCCACCCCCGGGGGCCAGGCCCTGGATCCCTCCTCGGCACCCCACCCAGTGTGACATCTTTACGGCACATGCTGGGCCTGCGAAGGCCTGGATGGGGTGAGGGGGAGGCAGGACACCTCTCAAGTAACGGATTGTAAATTCCTAGGCCCCGGCTTTCCATCCCTAACAACCTCCTCCCGGGGCTCACAGCGCCTGTCCCTTCGCAGCCAATTTAAATGAGGGGTCCCAGACCCTGGGCGTAAAGCATTCCAGACTCGGGAGAGGGGGCAACTATTGTTTCTCTAAGAAAAAATAAAATAAAATAAAATCAACTGGGTCTCTGCAGCTTCTAATCACTCTCACATGTGCTGCATGGCTCCTGCCGAGGACAGCCCTCTACAGTGTGTGAGTCCCCCGGGGGCACAAACCCTGCTTCTCCCCAGAGCATGTGAGGAAGGCTCCAGATCCCCATTATACAGTGGAAGAAACTGAGGCTGGGGGAGGGAACAGAGAGCAACCGTGCCCTGATCACCCACTCACAGAGTGGACAAGGGGACACCTTGCTTGAGGTCACCAGCCAGCACATAGACGAGCCGGGACTTCCTCAGGCCGACAGGCCCCATGGGATTTGAATCCCCACCCTTCAGACTCCAGAGCTAGAGGCCTTTGTCCTGCTCAACGTGGTCTCCCCACACGAGGAGCGGCGTTGCCCCCTTGGAAGGGGCCTGGTCCCTGCAGCCCTACCCTGGGCAGGTCCCCGCACAGCCTGCAGCTGGGGCCTGAGAGCATCAAGGCTGGTTTTTAATAAGGAAGATGAATTTTCTTGGATGCCCAGGCTCTGGAGGAGGGGGCAGCAGAGGCTGCGACCGAGGCTCTCTCTGCCCTTCTGGTGGGAGAGCAGCGGCGGCCTGGCTGCTGGGGGCTTGGGCTGTGGGGGACCGCCGCCCCGGGCCCGGAGGGAGCTGGCTCTGCGCGGCCTGAGCTCTCTCCCCGCGTAAGCCCACAGGATATTACACTGCCTTTGTGTGCCTGGTGACCCAGCTGCTGGTTATTGAAAAATTCCACCGCTCGGCACAGGGCAGGCCCGCTGACCCCTCATCCCGGGACTCGCCTATCTTTCAAAAGATACGGGATTAGAGCACCAGACCCGACCTGGAGCAAAGCCCCGTCTGGGGTGTCTGTGTTTTCGTGGCCTCTCGGGATACTGGCTGGAGTGGGCTCTTGGCGCAGGATTTAATTAGTTGGAATCAGCCTGTGATTACTGCGGCGACTATTTACCCAGCCACTCTGCAGTCTGAGCCCCGCTCGGAACAAAGATGGGCCCCTCGGCCCCACTGGCCAGGCCAGGGGCCCCAGCTGAGCCCAGGCCCAGCTGCTGGGAGGGGAGGGCCGTGGGCCTGGCCACCAGGCCTTCCACTGGCACACCTCATTTAGCTGATATTTGTGGGTTTTCTCAATGCAAAACATCTAAGTGAAGCTTTTAAAAAATTAAAGCATCTCAAGAAATTTATGGTCGATTTCCGAGCCTGGTCCCCCTACCCCCGCCCCGCTCACAGCTCGGCAGCAGTGGTGGAGCAGAGCCGGGTTTACTGGGATGGGATTGAATCCTGCCCATTCGCAGGTGAGCTGGGCCTGGACGTGTGCCCAGGATGTCCAGCTCTGCGAGTGTTGGGGAGGTGCCCTCGCCCTGAGCTTCCGCTGCCCCCAACTCTGCCACCTGGACACTCCCTGGCTGTGTGTCTGTCTGTCCTGCACTCCCCACCAGGCAACCACTGTGCTCACAGCGAGCTTGGTCAGGGAGAAGAGGTCTACGCATACACAAGTCTCATGTGAGCCCGCCTTCCACCACGGAACACAGGACTCCACACATACCCACTCCTGCCTGTACGCACTCATGCGTGCATGCCTGGGTTGCATGCACCAATAGTCTACCGCCCCCCAAATCCACCTACCCAAGCCTGCCAATATGGATGTGTATGTTGGCGCTACATAGGCACACATCCATACACACGCACGTACGGCCACTCACACCCGCCTGAACATCTGTATTTGCCCCACCCTGCTGTTCATGCCTGCATATACACACGCGTGCCTGCGCCACCGTGCACACACATACTGTCCGCACATATTCACATACACACTAAGACGTGCCTCCTTTTAGGACTGCACATGTGCACAACTACATCTACAGGCTGATCTCTGAGCATGTTCACACGTCCTACCGCTGTGCATAACCATGGATGCACACACATTCCTACTGGCGGAGACACTGTGTAGGCGTGTCTAGCCATGGGAGGCCGTCGGGGCTGTTTCAGGGGTCTGCCCTTAGAGGGGTGTCACCCACATCTGCTCCAGTGACTGCTCTGGGGGACACAGTTCTGCTGGCCTCCGTTCTGGGAGGCTGAGGCACAGGCCAGAGGTACTCTTGGGAATTCAGATTTGGGAGACCTCCCAGTGCCAGGTTTCTGGAGAAGCTGCCATGTTGGGGTCCCTGTCAGTCAGGCAGCTCCTGCCTGCAGCTGCCATCAATCTCGGGCCCGGGAGCCCTGCCCTCAGCCTCCTCGGCAGGCATCCTCCCTCTCACCTGCCTCCCTCACCTCTACCAGGGTCACTGTGGCTCCTGTCCTGCCTCGTGGCCCTGGGGGTTTTCGCGGGGGGGGCATCCTGGGGGCAGGGAAGTGGGCTATCCAGTTTCCAAGGGACTTTGGGCTCCCTTTCTGCCCTGCCCTAGGTACAACTGACCCCCTAGCCCCAGCGCCACATGGCCTCATAAGTACACACACACAGGGACACTCATAACACATATGTATACCTATGGACACACATGTGGACACACAGTCACACACACCTAAGGTGACTAGAATGCCATCTACTTACACAGGGAAACCTGCGGGCACATACAAAGGTATACACAGGCACCTGCAGATACACAGTGTGCACAAACACACACAGAGTACACAAAAACCCAAGCATACACTAACACACAAGAACTTAAGAGATGCTGGACAAACAAGGACACAAACTGACACATGAAAACAAAGACACATAGGCCCACACAGGTGGCAAGGGACACACCTAGACATACAGTTATACAAGCACACACGTGCACGCACACACATACACACACACACACAAACTATAGGCCCAAGTGAAGCTCTTTTTCAGAAGAAAACGTCTAGGAAGGTTTGGCTCTCCTAAAAGTAGCCGCAGGGTTAATGCTGGGTGGGGCAGGAGGCCCAGGCTGAGAGGGAAGAGGCCAGCCCGCAGCCGAGGCTGGTTGGTGGCTAGTTGAGGGCCCCCAGCTCGCTGACTGCTTCTCCTCCCGAACTGCGGTCTTCCCCGGGGCCTCACACCCTTGCTAGCCGTCCATCCCGGTTTCTGCCCTCTTGGCCCAGCCTTGCTCAGGCCTCCCTGCCCTCCATCCAGCTCCCCTTGGCCTCACCCCATGTCCGACACATGAGCTCCCAGCCCTCAGCTGGACCCTGCTCTGCTTCCCTGCTGCTCCTTGCACAAACTGTCACCTCTCCACCTTCACTCCTGCCTGCTGGCTCCCTGGAATGCCCGCCCATCTTCTCTGCTGTGCCAGCCTCACTTCCTCCCCAGCCCTCCCCTCAGGCTGCAGGGCCAGGGCAAGCCCACTGCCCCAGCTGTCCAGAGAGCCCCTTGGCTGGACTGGACCCCAGGCCTGTCACCGTCTCTGTGTCCATTCCTAAATGGCAAATAAATCTGACTGCATTCGGTTTTTTACCCAACAAAGCCTCCATGGTGGTTTAAGAAAGGAGGAAAAATGCAAACACTTTCCCCACTCTGTGGGTAAAGGGAACCAGTTCCCCCGGGGGTCCTGGCTCTGTTTGAGCATCACTCCTTGCTAAGCACCACCCCAGGAGGGCCGGGGTGAGAGTAGGGGGCACAGAGCGGGGAGTGGGGGGCGCTTCTTTGGAGTCTGTAGGATGTGGATTCATCTTAGCTCTGTGACCCTGGGCTCATGACTTCACCTCCAGAGGCTCAGTTTCCTCCTCTGTAAAACGGGAGGTTATCACCTGCCTTTGCAGGGTTCTGGTGAAGAAACAAGGAGAGGGTGAGTGCTGAGAGCCCAGGATGGTGCTCAGGAAGTGACTCCCACACCCCCTCCAAGGCCCGAGCACCCCAATACTGAGATCCCTGTGGGCCCCTGGCCTCACTAAGAGTCCCTGTCCCTGAGCCCCAAACTCCCTCAGCATCTCTTCCTCCCCCTCCCCCTCCTAACCTGCCAGGATGCTCAGCTCCCCGCCACCTCCTCAACCTGCCCACCTCTCCCCGTCCCTGGCCAGCCAGGCTCTGAGGAGACTGTCCACACCCACTGCTACCTCAGCCTCACCTGCATCCTTCCCCACGCAACCTGGTTTCCGCCTTCTCCACTTGCCCCAAACTACCATTCAGCTGAAAGCACACAACACCTTCCAGACCTAAGGGCCTTATTCATTCATTCATTCACTCATTCATTCCTTTAACCACCCAATGTTTAGTGAGCAGCTTCTATGTGCCAGGACTATGCAAGGGGCTTGACAGCCTCCTCTGCCATTTACACATTTCGCCATCCCTTTCTTCTGGCAACTACGAAGGCACAGGGTCTTGGTTTCCCCCCACATATTTGCAGCTTCCTGGTTCTCCACCTGCTCTTAAATGCTAGGACCCCCAGGGCTCTGTCCCTTTATGACTTCGATTGTCACTTTGATGCCAAATGCCCTCAAGCCACGACCTCCAGTTCTGCAGCACTGATCCCTCCTTCAGGCACCCCCTTCCTCCCCTGGGCTCCAGATCCCTTCGCCCACCTGCTTCCTGGGCTGCTGAGAGGAGGTGCCCCCAGGGCAGCACCACCCAATGTGTTTACACCCCAGTTCCCGTCATGCGGCACATGTGCACAAAGATATATGTACCAGGATGTTTGCTGATGTATTGTGTGTGTGACAGTGAAGCACTGGCTACAGCCCAAAGGGCCGTCAGTGGGGGAAATGGGTTAATAAATCAAAGCTCACCCATTCCCTGGACTGTTATGTCGTGGTTACAAAGACAGAGGTAAATCCACATGCACTGCAGTGGGCAGATGTCCTCAGCACGTTGCTGAGTGGAGCAGGCAAGTGCAAAGCAGAGCAGAGCAGAGCAGCACAGAGAAAATACGGATTCCTAAAAAGGAAAGCCAACTGCATGTGCACAGGACATGCTTGCAGAATATGCTCGCACACATGTAGGAAAGGTCTGGAATGTTCCCCATCAGTCGCTGACCGCCTCTGAGAAGGGGGTGGGGGAAGGGATGAGGACTGTCCCATTTTGCTTGACTTACCTCTGCTTGGTCTGGATTTATTAAACAAGCAACAAAGACTTTTATAACATAAAAAAGAAAGAACATGCCGCAACCCAATTCGTTCTTCTCCCTAAGCTCAGTTCATCTGCCCAGCTCTTCTAGAGGTGACACTCACACCCCGGGCTGAGGTCCAGGACCGCACGACCTTGGTCCACTCTGCTTCCTATTCTGCCCATGTGGCACCTCTGCGGACCCCTGTCCCTGCACACCCACCCTGCCAGCCCTTACACTGGCCTCCTGGACCTCTCTGCCTCCTCCTGGCTCTTTGGGAATGAAAGTCAAACGGTGTCACGCTGCTCAGACGTCTTCAGAGTCCCTCCCCTGGGCAGCCCGCAGTCTGAGTGTACCTCCGCAGTCCTCCTCGGCCAGCCCGAGCTCTCCATCCACACTTTGAACCCATGAAGTACCCAGAGCGGTGCCAGCTCAGAGGAGAGGCCAGACACCTGAGCTGTGGTCCTCATGATTGCGGCCACTTCGACAACTTCTCTTTCCCACTTCCCTCTTCCTTTTGCTGTTTCTTTCTTTGCCCTCAGTTTTCTGCCCTCCCTCTCCCTCACTGCCCTCCTTCCTCTTTCTAGGAGTGGATCTGAGGCTCCAGCCACACAAAGGCAAGCTCTCCCTGACCTGGCTCCACTCACTTGATCGGCCTCACTCTCGTGGCTACTGCGCACTCTGAAATTCTTCCTGGTCCACCTCTCTGCCTTTGCTTCCCCCATCCCTCCTCCTGGCCTGCCCAGGGCCCCCTCCAGGGCTGTTGGTTGAATGCTTTCTGTCCGTCAGGGCTATTCAACGGGTGCTTCCTCCAGGGAGCCCGCCCGCACCCCTGGCATCCTCCTTCGGGCTACCATAACACCCTGGGACCCTGGGAGGTGGGGAGCCGAGCAGCCAGACCTGGGTTCAGATCTGACTTCTCAAACCTCAGTTTTCCCATCTGTAAAATAGGACAAATACAGCAGCTACCCTCATGGGTTGTCAGGGGGATTCCTGAGCTCTGGGGCACAGCACCTCAGCCCAGGGCCTGCGCAGGCGCCCCACACAGGGCAGCTCCAATGGAGTTGCTTCCTCTCCTCCCATCTCTGTTTCACAGGCACAACACTGCAGCCTCTCAATGCACGGCTCCTTCTGGGTTTTGGTCAGTGTTTGCATTAACCCTGGAGACAATGGTGCAGCCCTCAGGGAGGGCCCACACCCCGCCTCCTTGGGTGTGTGAAGGTCTCTGTGCAGGGGACACAGCTGAGATGCCCCAGGCTGGCATGAGCTGGCCCCGCCGAGGAGGCGGGCTGCTGGGGGCAGGTGGGGGGCAGCTGGTGCCTGATCTGTTCAAAGGCCAGCGATTCTCCACGCCTGTGAGGGGCAGGGGGGTGTCAGGCAGGCCTGCTCCTCCTGAACACACACCACCTGGGGAGGGGGTGGTCCAGATCAGAGACTCGGCAACCCCGCCCTTGCAGCCCAGCACGGGAGCACCGGAGGGGCCTCTGTTTCTCTGGGAAAGAGGGGCCGCCCCCCCTTCTCCAGACGGCCCTCCTGGAGCAGCCCCACTGCCGCTGCCGGAGGCTGCACCGCCCTGAGCTGGGCGAGCCTTTTTTGCCAACACTCAGTAAATACTCAGTACTGCACTAAGGCAATAAATAGTCATTTTAAGGAAACCGAGACTCAATTTAGCCACCAGAGTCAGGAGCAGCGGTTAGCAGGGCTGCGGAATGTCACCGCACAGCTGGCAGCTCCCCCGCCAACCGCGCGAGGCCCCAGCTCGAGGGGGACCCGAACAATGGGCCGTGCCAGGCTGCACCGCCCCTCCCCCCAAATCAGGTTACCCTGCGGCGGGGGGGTGGCGTCGAGGAGGGGGACTGGGTTCAGGCAGCAGCTCCCTGAGCTGGAGGAAGCCAGAGAGGCAGGAGGGCCTGGTGGGAACACCCCACCCCCAGCTGGGGATGACGATAATAACAACACAGGAGCAACACCGAAAGCATCGCCACTGAGTGGGCCCTTGCTCAGTGCCAAGCACCCTGCTAAGCACTGTACATGCATCATTTTACTGAATGCTTCATCCCCTCTAATAAGGTAGAGACCTTTATCCCCATTTCACAGGTAGAGAAATCGAGGCTCAGAAAGGTGAATTACTTTGGTCAAGGACAGGAAAGATTCTGCACAACCTGTGCATTTATTAAGCACCTAGTATAGGCCACGTCACGCGTTCTGTCTTGTGACACATCCCCATTCTACAGGCAAGGGAAGTGAGGCTCCAAGAGGGCAGGGGGCTGGGAGGTGACGCGGCTCGGCTCCCTGTCGATGGCCCCTTGGCCTGGTCCAGAGGAGGAGGAGGGTGCTGCCCCCCATTCTGGGCCCATCTGATCAGCTTGGGGAGCGCGCTGGGCTGAGTGGGGGATTTGGGGGGCCGGGGCCTGTGACATGGTCTCCAGAGTTATGCGGACAAAACAAACAAGGCTCCTCTGTGAAGCACTAGGGGATTTGTGTTCATTGCCATGGAAACCACACAGAGCGTGCGGGGGAGGGGAGCCTAGCGGGTGCTCTAAGACCCCCACAGCCTCAGACCTGGGGCCAGCTGTGGGTGGCCCGGAGGCCGCTGGTGGCAAATGAGAGGTGGCTGCACAGGTGTCTTCCGCCTGGTGTCTCCCTGGACTGGGGTGGGAGGCAAGACCCTGGTACAAGGTTCAGGCCAGGTTCTGTGGGAGCTGCTGGTACAGGAGGGCAGAGGAGTCCCATCAGTCAGGACGTGCCAAAAATACCAGGAGGGAGAAGAGCAGCAACTCCTACCCATCCAGCTAAAAACAGTCCCACGCTGGGAGGCAGAGAGGCCGGGAGGGGCATTCCCCACAGATGGCCTGGCCCACTGCCTCTGAGCTGTGGGTGGCCTGGTCTGGGATGAGCCCATTTCATGGGCAGGGCAACCGAGGCCAGGGCCAGGGCCAGGGCCCTAGCACGCTGTCTCAGAAAAGGCTCTCTCAATGGTGAGCATCGGCTCTGTGCCAGGCAATGCCTGGCAGGTGATGTGCAGGTCTGGTCTCATCCAAAACAAATCGGGATGACGATGATAATAATAGCGGCAGTCGTTACCGTTTATCGCACATTCATCACCTGCCTGCACCACTTGAAACATCTGTAAACATTACCTGCCTGCACCACTCGAAACGTCTCGTTTTTTTCATCTCATTTTAGAAATGAGGAAAGGATTATCATTATCCCCACTTTACAGATGAGGCAGCTGAGGCTCACAAAGATACCTTGCAAAAGGCACACAACTCTGGGTAGTGACACAGCTGGGATTTGAACCCAAGTCTCTCTGACTTCAGAGTTGTTAAACCTTAGGTTGTTCCCTTGAGATCACCGAGGCTCAGAGAGGGGCATTCACCTGCCCCAGGTCACACGGCCACAGAGCCAGGATTGGAGCCTGGGGTTTTCTGACTCCCAGGTCCAGGTCCCTCTCCAGGTCCCACGCGGGTCACCACAGCTGACGCCGTCCTCCTCGCCAGCGGTGTGTGGACTGTGCCTGTTTGTTCTTCCCGCTTGGCAGCCCTGCCCCCACTCGAGCCTCCTCCGTCTGTCTCTCTGAGCTGAGGACACCAGCCTCCCTGCCTGTCCCCTGTGGCACAGCCCCGCCCAGAGGAAGGCCAGGCCAGGGCCTGGGGCTGCCCTGTCTAGACACTTCTCGAAACTCGGGGCCTAGCCTGGCTGGGCCCAGCAACAATGGGCCCTCTGTGCCCAGCTCAGGGCCTGCTCCAACAGGCCGCCCACCGGCTCCCAGCCCAGCCCCACACACTTCCGCAGTACCTCCCCAGGCCCCTGTGCCCACCCCCGGCGCAGGCATCCTTCCCCCTGAGGGCAGGGCGTGGGAGTCGCATGCAGCTAGATCAGGGAACTGGTTCTGCAGAATTCCCAGGGCTGTGCTCCCAGGCTGGGAGCCAGGAGGTTTCCAGGGACAGGAACCAGGCCAGCTGCCATGCACAGGCTGGGACATTTCGGTCCCTGCCACGACCCTCAAGCCAAGAGGCTCCTGGCCCCACTTTACAGCTAGGGAGAGTGAGGCTGAAGGGAATTTCCCTGGCGAGGGTCACTGGGAACTATAAATAAATGAACGTTTCCTGGGCAGGTATAGTCATAACTATTATTATTAGGCTCCCATGCACTGAGCAGTCACTTATGCCAGGCCCCTGCTAAGCACTGCATGAGGGACATCTCTCTCGGTCAACACAGTCTCAGAGCACAAGGTACCATATTAACCCCATTTGTACAGACAAGGAAAACCCAAGCTGGGGGGCTTCCCTGGTGGTGCAGTGGTTAAGAATCTGCCTGCCAATGCAAGGGACACAGGTTCGAGCCCTGGCCCGGGAAGATCCCACATGCCACGGAGCAATTAAGCCCCTGTGCCACTACTACTGAGCCTGTGCTCTAGAGCCCACAAGCCATAACCACTGAGCCCACGTGCTACAACTACTGAAGCCTGCACGCCTAGAGCCTGTGCTCTGCAACCAGAGAAGCCACGACAATGAGAAGCCGGCGCACTGCAACAAAGAGTAGCCCCCGCTTGCAGCAACTAGAGAAAGCCCGCGTGCAGTAAAGAAGACCCAACACAGCCAAAAATAAATAAATAAATAATAATAATAATAAATAAATAAATTAAAAAAAAAAAAAAAGAAAACCCAAGCTGGGACAAGTAAAGTGACTCTCGTAAGGCCATGCAGCTAGCAAGTGAGAGACGGGCCGTGGTACCCAGGTCTGTCTGACTGCAGCCTTCTTTAACCTGCAAGGTGCTGGGGGGAGGGGGCTCTACTGGCCCGCGGGTACCCTCTGTGCCCAGTGGGCCTAGCACTGGGAGAGGCCTGTTTCTAGCCATTCTGCCTCCACAATCCCCGCATTGTTGATTCATTAGGTAATTTCCCTGGAAGCACCAGCTGTTCGGAGGGTGGGAAGATGAGTGATTGATGCGGCTGGGGGCTGCGAGGGCCACTGGGCCGGGGGCGCTGCAGGCCTGCCCGGGGGAGGGCAAAGGTCGCGCCTGGCCAGGTGTCCTCCTCCCGGCTGTGATGGCCACACCTTGCAGGGACCCCCTCTGAGGATAGTGAGGGGCAGGCCAGCCTCTCCCACCGGGGCCTGGCATCTCCAGGTGCCTGTCAGGGCTGGGCCACAGCCACACCACAGGCTGGGGGGCGGGGAGGGGCAGGCAGGGACCCCACGGGGCCCCACAGAGCCCCAGGCTCCGGCGGCCCAGCTGAGCTGGGGCGGCTGGGGCGGAGGGAGGGCCTCCCCCTGCTACGGCTCCTCTGAGGGCCGCCTCTCCACGGCCTGCGGGCCGGCCCATTAAACCTGCTCCGCTGCCCAATAAACAGACCGCAACCATGTGCTGGGGCTCAGCTTCAGGGGCCCCCACGCGCCAGCCCTCCGCCCACCACCCGGAGCAGCTGCCCTGGACATGTCTGCCCGCCTCGTCCTGGGCTGCCCTGCTCGGCACCCGCCCTGGCCCTGCCAGCGCTCCTGGCAAGAAGCCAATGGAACTGCAGAGGCAGCCCTGCGTTGGGGCGTCCACACTGGCCTCAGAGGTCACCCTGCGTGGGGTGTCTACACTGGCTGCAGAGGCCACTCTGGGTTAGTGTATCTACATTGGCCTCAGAGGTTGTCCTGTGTGGAGAAGTTTTTCTACTCTTCTTCCCTGGGCTACCTCGTTCCCATCTTAGATCTTAGATCTTGCTGTTTCAGGGACAACTTCTGTGGGGTCCCTTGACTGGTTAAGCTCTCCTGGTCCGACTCTGCAGCAGCTGCCTGTGTCGTCCCCCATCACGACACCCACCAAAGGCCCCGACGCTGCCTGTTTCATTGTTTGTGTCCCCATCCCAACCCAAGAACCACAGCAGGCATGGACCAAAGCTGGCACGGCTACCACCACAGCCCCGGCCCACACGAGATGCTCAAGGAAGGCTAGTGTTAGACTGAAGGAAGGACAGGATAGGCAGATAAATCCATTAAGCAAAGATTGCCTGAATGTTCACACGAGTCTGGAAATCACTCTGACCTCTTGTATTTCAAGCCCTGCTATGGTGCTGTGTTCTAGGCTTTGGTATAAGCGCTTTACAAATAATATTAACCCAGTTAATATTGTTACTACCCTATTTACAGATAAGAAAACTGAGGCACAGAGAGGTTAAGTAACTTGCCCAAAGTCTCACAGTGGTCAAGCTGGGGTTTGACCCAGGCCACCTGGCTCCAGAGTCCATGCTAATCGCTTTATTATTAAACTGGCCTCAGAAACCCCTTCTTGGGCAGCTCCAAGAGGGTCTACACTGACCACAGAAGGCTCATATTGCCTTGGCCACACCAGGACAACCTCTAAGGTTAGTGGAGATGCTCACACATAGGACAGCCTCTGAAGCTAGTGTAGACCACCCCACATAAGACAACCTCTGAGGCCAGTGTAGACACCCACCCCAAGGACCGTCTCTGACGTCAGGCCAGTGCCTGCAGCCAGATGACTGAGCAGGACCCCTGCCCTGACCTGAACATGGAGGAAGCTGGATGGGCCAGGGCCGGCCCTTCTCAGGCGGGGAGGATGGGTGGGCGCCTGCAGGCCTAGCCAGTCCCTGGCCCAGCTGGGGCGCAGGAGGGCCTCCTGGGGGCGGCGTGAAATTGCCATTCGTTACTGAGGGGCTGCTGCTGGAGGGAGCCTTCCGGGCCCAGCTGGGAGGGGTCAGTGGGCGCCCCTGGACATGTTCCGCCCAGGCCCGGGACCCTCCTCACCACCTGCCACCAGAGCACTGGTGGCCAGCACAGGAACCAGACAGGCCTGGGGCATGAGTCGCCTGAACCTGTCATGCTCTGCAGGGGTAGGGGGTCCATTCAGGCCTGTGACAGGGCCCTTCTGGGGCCAGACAAAAGGCACCAATGAGCTCCCAGCAACAGAGAGTAAGGTGTGTGTGTGTGTGTGTGTGTGTGTGTGTGTGTGTGTGTGTGTGTGTGTGTGTGTGTGTGTGTGTGTGTGTGTGTGTGTGTGTGTGTGTGTGTGTGTGTGTGTGTGTGTGTGTGTGTGTGTGTGTGTGTGTGTGTGTGTATCTGTGGGAGCGTGTCTGCGGGTGTATGAGGAAGAGGAGGCCCTGGCAAACCCACCCTAACGCCCCGGCCCCAGCCCCAGGAAAGCACAGCCCCTCAGCCCAGCCCCAGGTCCAGCTGGCCCTGTCCCACAGCGGGGCCTCTGGGTGTCTCCGGCTGCCAGTACAGACTTCCCACCCCTGCCAGGAAGTCCTCGCGCCCCACCCCGCAAACGAGGCCTGAGAGAGGCAGGGGGCTCTCTTGACTGGGATGCCTGGCCTTTGCTGCTGCAATTAATGCAAATGACTTTCCGAGGTTTTGGCTTGATAATTTGATTATTTGTTCGGCATTTATCTTAAGCAAAGTGGATGACAAATAACTGCAAACTAATGTGATAAAAACCATTTATAAAGCTGCCTTGTTCGGGGGCCTTCCCCTAACTATTTATGACAAGGTAATAATGCTGCCGCGTGCGTCCGCCTGACTTGAAATTGGTTACTTAGAGGCATGATGGATGAGGGGCGAGGCCCACCTTCTTCTGAGGAGAGCTCCTGATTTCTGATCTCGTTTTTGAGGATAATGAATTATATCTAATTAGTCCTTCCCCAATCTAATCAGGAGGTGGGAATTTAGACCAGAGGGAGGGGGCTGGCAGGCAGCAGGGAGGGCAGAGGGTCAGCAGGCAGGGTGCCCCGAGGCCCCTGGAGGCCTGGTTGCCTGAGGGAGGGGGCAGGCCAAACGGGAGGCTGCCTTGCTTCCAGCCCACTCCCCTTGCCCCGGCCAAAAGGATCTAGAGCTGACAAGTCCCGCCCTGGCTGCAGAACCTCCCCCGACCCCACCTCGGGCCGCAAACTCCAAACCTGGCATGTGGTGTCCTTTGCAGGCTCAACCCCTCCTGCCCCACTGGCCTCACTTCTCACCCCTCCCCCGACTCCTACAACCCTGCCACCACTCTCCCCAAAGACAGTCCTTATTCACGCCTCCTTGACCTTTGCACTCACTCTGCCCTCCGCATCTAGGACTCTGCAACAATGCTATCATATCCTGTAGCCCCTCTTCTGAGAGGATTTCTCCCATCCCACTGCTACTTCCCCCAAGCGAAGCCCCAAGGCCCCGTGTTCATCCCTTCACTAACTGTTAGCCCATGCTGGACCTTGATACTAAATGAAAGTGGCACCCCTTCTTCTGGCCAGACCAGGTGAACAAAGTACAAGATAGATTTCAGTCTCCTACTCACCCCCTTGGCTGGGTGCCCTTGTGCAGTGAACAACCTATACAACAGTTCATCAACAGCCTTAGGTGCTCTCAGAAAACTGGGAGCTCCCCTGCTTATCTTTGTATGTTCCATGCCTAATACGGCGGCTGGCACACAGCATGTCCTCACTAACTGCTTGCTGAATGGATGAATGCATCAAGATCCTCCCACTTCCAAAATTCTGGCTCAGGAGCTGCAGGGTATCCATGCCCCTGTGGAAGTGGCAAGGGCTCCACAATGAGGACGCCCTGCCGCCCTCCCTCATGAGACTTCTGGGATCCAAAGCCCATGGGTCTCTCCCTCTCTCACAGCCCTGCCCACTGCAGGCAGGCAGCCCCTGGAAACGAGTCACTGTTTGGTGGCAGACTTACACATACAAGCAGAGTTCTGTCTGCAGAGAACTAAAAGTATGGTCAGATTCCCAAGCACGCTTTGCCTCTTTTGTGCATTTTGTGTGTCATACAAATACCTGCCCAGGCTTTAAAAATGCTCTCCAGTGTTCTTAACGTACTACCACGTTCGTGTTAACATCATTATTTTCCTTCGCAACCAGACAGTCTTCTCTCCACTTTGTCAACCTGGTGATGTCTACCTTTGTGAGAAGGCTGTTTCTTCTTACTAGTAGTAGTGTTATTATTTTGACCATTTCCCACTTGTTTTACTTTTTTAAAAGCTCAGAACGAAATGTAATCAAGTAGTCCCCCCAAAATGCATACACATTGCTTAAAAGGTGGCCGTGGGGCCAGGTGAGTGGCTAGGAGGTGGCCAGTCCCACCTCACAAGAGTGAGATCCCTTCTTTCATCGGGTGACGGGCAAAAGCCGGGTCCAGGATGGAGGGCGGTTTGGGGTAACTGCGCACAGCATCTCCCAATGTGGCCACACCAAAGTGTAAGGTCAGAAGGCCTGGTGTCTCTCCAACTCAAGTGGTTCTCCACCAGGGGCGATTTGCTGCCCCCCGCCCCAGGGGACATCGGGGATGCCGGGAGGCATTGTTGATTGCCATGGCTGGGGGTGTGGTGCTAGTGGCATCTTGTGGGTAGCGGCTGGGATGCTGCTGAACTTCCGACAATGCCCAGGACAGCTCCCCGCAAGAAAGAGCAATACAGCCCAGGTTGAGACACGCTGCGGTCTAACCGTGGTTTCGACTCTCGCCAGAGAGCTCAGCACTAACAAGCTGAGGGCAGGGAGACCTCTACCCTCCCGTTAGGCTCCTAAGCCCTACCTGCCCCCAGGCCCCTCGAGTTCCCTGAAGTGTCACATCCCTTCCTTCCCCGGCGTATAACCCTCAGAAGGGCCTTCTCCAAGCGGCTTCCTCGCCCTTCGTCTTGTCTGTTTGAAACTATGAGCTGGGGGGAGACGGTCTCCCCTGGAGATCTTGTTCAATATTTCACTTCATCAAAGGTTTAATGGGAGCCTCTGATGGGCAGGCACAAGGCAAGGGCTGGGGATTTGACACCTGCCCATTTTCCATTCTTCATATAAGACACCTGCAAAAAATGAATTTGGTAACAGGAAAAGAAAATCTCTCCCAATGAACTCATCAGCCTTCAGTGGTCAGACCAGGGGGATTCTCTACTCCATCCTATTTCCCCTTCTGTCTTGGCTGCTGGGGTGCTCAGAGCTCAGTGGAATCCTGTCTCGGGAAAGTATCCGCTCGGGTGCTTGCTTTACCTCCCCTGCACTCTCCAGGGAGTTGAGCCACTGCTTTGGTTTCAAGAATCTGGGAAGCTGGCTCACAGCCTTTGAGGAAGTAGCAGGTGAGCATCATAAAAAAAGAAGCACAGCCCCGTCCCTGAGCAGAGGAGCCAGTCACTCGGTAGATCGCTCACCCCTTGGTGTCACATTCAATGACCAAGCAGCAGCACAGACCTTGCGACTACGCTAAAAACCAGGGATTGCACACTTTGAAATGGTGAATTTTATGTGATGCAAATTATATCTAAAACAAAACAAAACAGCAGCAATATATTCCCATTTCCCACCGAGGCTTAGAGAAGTGACGTGATTTGCCCAAGGTTGATTCAGTCATTCAACAAATATTTTTGGAGCAGCTACTGCTCTGGGTACTAGGGATACACACATCGGTAAACAAAATAGCAAAACCCCTCCCTCCATGCTGCCTCTGCTGTGGAGAGCTTCTCAGCTAGTAGGGAGCAAAGCCAGGATTCCCATCTGGTACCCCCGTCATCCTGGAGCACCCCCCTTCCCATCTGCCTGTCCGCCCTCCTGGGACAGAATTCCCCTGCACTGGGCAGGTGACCCCCAACTGCTGGCGCCCTGGGCAGCCCCCTCAGCCCCACCCATCACTGCCCCCATCTTGCTTGTCCCTGTCAAGAGAACCAGCTGGGTGTCTGGGGCAGTGAGGACACTTAGACCTTCCCGTCAGTGGAGGCCACTGCAGGAGGGCTGAAGGGCAGGGCTGGCAGGGTCCTCTAGGGCTGAGCTGGGGACAGCCTCCTGGCTTCGGCCCCAGGCCAGGGCACCTTTGGGGGCCTCCAAAAAGTTAACTATCCCAGGACAAAAGCACAGCTTTATCCCATTCATGCCCACTGCTTCCCTGGCTCCTCCTGGGCACTGCACACAGAAGGTATTATCGTAACCCACCATTTCACAGGAAGGGACACCATTTCACAGGGTGAAGGGACTCGTCCAGGGTCACACAGCAGGCAAAAACAGACCCAGGGCTGTGTGTCACAACTGCCCCTGCTCCCTACTCTTCCCACTGGCTCACCCTGTTCCCTGTGGCATGCTCCCCGCCTGGCATCCAGAAGGCACTCAATAATTATTCCTTTATTTCCTTCTCCAGAGCCAGCCGCTCAGGTCTTGGCACTCAGGTCACAGGAGAGAAGACAGAGGTCACAGGGGGAAGGCCCTGTTCTGCAACATGCAGCGATGGTTTAGCAAGAGCGAGTCTCTCCCTCCACTGGCTCCGACCCCTGGCTGTCTGTCCCCACCTGGGCACCTACCATCCACCCACCCGTCCACTGATCATTCATGCAAACTTGATTCGGGTGCCTGCTCCCAGCCGTGTAGACACCAGGCTCTCGGCGCTGAACCAGACACAGTCTCTGCCTTCAAGTTATTTGCCGTCTCTGGGGAAAACCAGTGAGTAAACAGATCACGACAATACATGGGATGGGGGCTAGGGTGGGGGAAGCACAGAGGGCTGTGGGAGCCCAGCCAAGGGGCAGCAAAGCCAGGCAGAGTGCTGGGGAAGGCCCCCGGGATGTGGCACTCCAGCTGAAACCTGCAAGAGGGACAGAGTCACCCAAGAGAAGGAGGCAGCCGTGCACGCTGGGCCCCAGCAGAGGGGATGGCTTGGGAGGGTGGCATCCCGGGGGCCCTGTAAGTAGCTCAGAATGACTGGAATACAGAGTGGAAGAGAGTGGGGGCTGGGAGGCGGGCAGGGCAGAGCTGGCCACGTGCTCCACGTTCTTATCCTAACAGTGGAGCTGTGGGACCTCTGAGGTATGCGGTGATCGGGCTGATGCTGTGTTTGAGAAGGAGGGCCCAGTTACAGCTACCACTGTGGGTGGGTGGGCAGGGCCCAGACTGGAGGGGCAGAGCCCAGGTCCAACGGAGAGATGAGCCAGTGATGGGAGAGTGAAGAGAAGGGGAGAGTTCCAGAAATGACTGGGGTTAGGCGATGCCCAGGCCTTGATGATTGGATGCACAGGATGAGGAGCAGAGACGAGGGGTACCAAGACAATACGCTGATTTTCAGCTCGGGAGCCTGGTAGATAGAAGTGCCATTTTCTAAAATTAAACAAAACAATAAACCCCAGTGCGGTAGGGAGATGGGTGTGGCTATAAAAGGACAACAGGCGGGATCCTTGTGACAGAACCGGTCTGTACCGTATCTGAGGTGGTGGACACAGGAATCTACACAAGTGGTAAAATTGTGAAGAACACACTCAAATGCACATAACATGGGAAATCTGAATTGAATTGGTGTCAATATCCTAGTTGTGACATTGTACTTTGGTTGCGTAAGATGTTACCGTTGGAGAAACTGAGTAAAGGGTACAGGGGATATCTCTGTATTATTTCCTACAACTGCATGGGATTCTACAATTATCTCAAAATAAAAAATTAATTAAAAAACATCTACTTGAAAAAAACACCAGGGAAGCAGGGGTTTGGGATGGCAGATGGGTCTCAAGCTAAGTCAACTCCTAGCACAAAAAAACCCCAGCCCCACGGCACCCTCCGGCCCACTGCTCTGTTCCAGCCTTTGGGCACCCTGGACCTGTAGCTGGTTTCCCTCTGCAGTCTTCCCTGGCCCTGGGCTGGACCAGTTCCCCTCACCTGATTTGGCCTCTCCCTCGGGTTCCTTCTTCTCCATAAACATCCCCAGGGCCTTACCTCAGCATCATGCCCCTCCCCACTCATCCTGCCCCTGCTGGACCATGAGTGACCTGTGATGCCACTTACCTACCCATCCCCTGCTTCCCACAGGAAGGTGCAGACTGGCGAAGACCAGCATCACCAGAGAAGCTCAATCCCAGGCACAGATGTGAGGCCCTTCCTTCGGTCCTCTGCGCAGAGCATGTCTGGTCCGTGCCCACCCATGTGCACAAAGTCACGCACAGGTGGAGATGTGCACGGAACCAGCACGGCCACGTGCACACACGGAGACACAGGGCACGCAGACCTGCGCACACAGAGACCGTGACTGCGTGTAAAGATGTGTGCGCACTCACGGATCATGGGGACACGTGCACCCTGGAGCCCCAGACCCGCCCAGGCTGCCTCCCCCACGCCCACCTGCAGGAAGGTTTCCCTGCCAGGTGCAGCTCTCACGCCCCAAACAAATCCCAGCTGATAAGGACACTGCCTTTGAACCGGAGCCCTCCCCTCGGCTGTGATCAGATAAGCACACAGGGAAGAAAGAGAAAATCCCCGCTCTTTCGCCTCCTCAGGCTCCTGCTGCGCTGCCGCTCTACGCAGAGGGGCTGCCTGCGGGCCCTGCCCCCCCTCTCAATCATGCCGCGGATCACAGGCACGGTGACAGGCCGCTCCTCCGGTTTGGGTTTCAATCCGGGGGAGCTGCAGCCTCAGGCAGCCTAGCTGGGGCCCCTACACCTGCGTCTGATGGGCCACTGGGGGCCTCTGTGTGGGGACCCCGCCTCAAGGGTCCTGGCTCGTGGGGAGCCCCAGGCCTCAGGCACCCTGGCTTGTGGTTTTTGTTTTTCGTCTCAAGAACCCTGGTTTATAGGATTCCCCTATTTTGTGGGGACCCCTAGGCTCACACCTTGGTTTCTGCAGTTTCCCATTCAAATTAGATTGTGGGCTCCCTCTAAGACCCTGACTTGTAGGTCCCCACCGCAGCCCCAAGGGCGCCGGCCTGCAGGATCTGCGGGTGCACACCTCGGCTCGTTAAGCCCTCAGCTCAGGGCCTGGCTTTGCGGATCCTCATTTCAGAGACCCTGGGGACATGGTCCTGTTCTCTGAGGCTCTAATCTCTGAGCGCTCCATCTTTCAGAATCTGGGTCTTCAGGATCCCGTTCCCCCTCCCTGCAGAGCCAGGCACTGAGAGCCAGGAGGCCTCGGGAGAGGAAACTGGGACCTGGGGGAGAGGGGTCAGGCGGGCAGGTTAAAGGGGCAGCGTTCCCACGGCCCTGCCTGGGGCTGAGGCATAATTAGAGGTCTCAGGTGTGTGTGTTGTGAGGAGGAGCTGGGCTCGAAGGGCCTTCATGTTGTTTATCTTTCACAAAGACCCCCACCAGGGGGCCACTGTCCCCCTTGAGACCACTCTGCATCTCAGCTCCGGCTGCCCCCAGTTCCCTGCATTCCTCCCCCTCGCCTTGCACCTGCCAGCTGCCAGGAGGACAGCGGCCCCTCAGGGTTCCAGGGACCTGCATGGGGTCCGGTGGCCGACAGGCCAGGCTGCCCTGGAGCCCAGGGCGGGTCGGAACTCTCTCCCGATCCTCCCAGCCCTCCTTCCAGGTGCCTCCCCCAGCTCAGCTGAGTCGACAGAAAACCCCATGATTTATTTATGCCCAGGAGCAGCCTCTGCCCAGGATGCAGATGGAGGAGGAGCCATTCAGGCCCAGGGAGGAGGGTGACGGGGGAGAGTGAAAAAGGAAAGAGGAGGGGAGGAGAGAAAGAGAGACACACACACACACACACAGATACACGGGGTGAGAGGGGAGCAGGCCTGTCTCCACCCTGGAGCCCCTTCCAGGCCCCTGTCTCCATGCCCCCCACATCCGACTGCATCCTTCCCCATCACTGCCTCATCTGGGTCTTAGCAGACCCAATTACTTATAATAAACAATTCCGTTTATCTTTATCAGAATCATTATCTAAATTGGCTACATGACACATACTGTTCTCTAAGTGCGCCCCGGGGAGGAGGGGCCATAAAAGCTGGGTTCTGCACTCCGTAATTATCCCTCTATGGGCCATAAACCATTACACTGGTGTTTAAAATAGGTATGGCGAGCAGTTTCCCAGCCTGCCGAGAGCCGCCCAGGGCACCCACGAAAAGGATGCGCTGGAAGTTTTGCTGCGGCCACAACTTCCAGCCGCGCGGCAGCTCCTAACGGGGCTCCCTCAAGGCCGGCCACGCTGTCCTGGGGACCCAAGGGTGTGAGGGGCCAGGCCCAAGCGCTGGGCAGCGAGCAGCCAGCCAGGAGGCTGCGCCGCAGGGCCGTCTCGGGGCTCCCCCGCTGCCCTCCTGGCATAATGAATGTTCTCCCTCCAGGACCGCTGGCCCTCTCTCCCCCGCCACTGCTGACTTGGGTTTTCCTCACTGTTTGCAGAAGCGCCTCCACTGCCCGTGGGGCTGGTCTCCCCCTCACGGTCCCCAGGGAGGCCCACGTCAGCATCTCGCTCGTGATTAAAACAAAACACTGGGCGGCCCCCTCGGAGCCCGCCTGCCTTTCAGCTGACCGGTCAGATCTGCAGCTCTGGCCTTGTCTTCCCAGAGTCCTCTGCTCCCTCTGGCCTCTAGGAGGGCTGAGCAGGGTCTGCGCCCCACACATGGTCCAGACCCCTGGCAGACAGGTTCTGTGCTTGACCTGCCAGGACAAGCCACCCTGACACTTGGGCAGGGCACAAAGCCCCTTATCTGAGGCCTCCGATGCCTGGCCCTCATGGAGGCCCAGAGGTGGTCAGACAAGAGCTCCCAGTCTGTGGAC